>NC_142592.1:35831156-36456156 GCF_965207765.1 Zootoca vivipara | reverse complement strand
AGATAATCAGATATTTCCCGCACAAGTAATAATTATTACAGATTCATTACAATATTTGAAACCAAGGTTTAATATACTAGCATGTCGAACAGTGGTTTCATGATCTATTAAATCTGTGCCCTAGCCAGAGTCTCTTTAGTTTTCCTGAAAGCTAAGGAGCAGGGAGCACATTTTTCTGGTTATCAATTTTTTTCAGACACCCAACTAAATTTGAGAAGCTTCTAATAAAAGATTTGCTTTTCTTTCTTTTACAGAGTTTACAGTTAGGAAGCATGTGAGTAATAAAGCAAAAAAGTGTGTAGGAATTTAGCATACTTAAATAATGCAGCTAGTTCCATTCTGGCTCCCACTTTTTAAAAAACTTTTATATTAATGATTCAGGGCCATATTTAGCCAATGCAAACTCCCCTGCTCTGGTAATTAGGAACAGAAATATCTCCATCTTGATGTATGCAGATGATTTAGTGTTCCTCTCTTTCCGGACTGGGCCTCAAACATCTCTTAGAGGTGTTCAGCACATACTGTAAACTACAGTAGTTCCTAGCTGAGATTTAAAACTTCTAAGATTATCCGTACATTCAAACAAAGAATATTTCAATCTGTGATAAGTGCTTCTTAAGTAGCACGTCCTGGAAATTTTACTTTATTTATTTGATTCACTACCTGCCATAAGATTATAAGGAGGTTCACAGCAATTTAGAAATGCATTATTAAGAACAGTTAAAAAGAAATTACAGACACACAAATAGGGTGAGTCTTATATCTAACTCAAAGGCCAGAGTGAAGAGGGGCCTCTTCCGCAAACAACAGGAACTATGTAAGGAAAGTGTCAGACACATATAATGAAGGTGCCCCTCCTCTGTGGGGAGAGAATTCCACAACTTAAGGGCTGCCTCTGCTGCACCAACACACAAATGTCTGATGGCTGTGGAATTATCAAGATTAGAAGAAAGTGTAGCACGGAAAACAACTCTAACCATGCAGTAAAGCAGAAGACTCCTGTGTGGTCTCAAGTGTTTGGCAGATCCTGCTGATAGGCATCTGTTGGAAAGTGTTTCATTTAAATTAGGAACAATTCAATTCTTTCGATAAGCTATTATCTTTATAGCCAGCACCTCATGAACACAAGAACAGCCATGCAGATGGCTATTGTCATTTATAACAGGTCTGCCACATGCCTGTCCTAGGAGACCCTTGTTTATGTGGCTCTCAGTTAAGTTTGCTAAGATGAGTCATCCGTTAAAATTCAGAGAACATATATCCATACAGCATTTCAAGCTGAGAGTTCTAAATTCTTTACCTCTTCATAGACTTCTCTGACAGCAGCACCACCGGGTTCCTCTTCTGGTTCCATTCCTCCACCTGGAACAATCCACTGATCTGGGTACCGGCTGCTACTTACTAAAAGAACCTGCAGAGGAAAAAAAGTTTTCTTATGACTGTGTGAATTAAAACTCACTGAGACTTCATGAAACCAGACTGATATTTTGTGAAGTTAACAAAATGTTTAAGATGTCCACCAAATGGTACTCAAGGCAGCCAACAATATCAAATACAGTGGTACTTCGGGTTACAGACACTTCAGCTTACAGACCCTGCTAACCCAGAAATAGTACCTCGGGTTAAGAACTTTGCTTCAGGATGAGAACAGAAATCGCATGGCGGCAGCAGCGGGAGTCCCCATTAGCTAAAGTGGTACCTCGGGTTAAGAACAGTTTCAGGTTAAGAACGGACCTCCAGAACGAATTAAGTTCTTAACCCGAGGTACCACTGTATATGTTAACAGATCCAAGCTTGGGTGACAGGCTATAAAGTTCAAGAATTCTGCACTCCTTCCCTTGCATTAAACTTTTATATACAGTACATATAAAAGTCAGATAATATGTCAAGTTTTGAGTATGCTTTCCTGGATGTTTCTGCATTTGGTTCACAGTCAACTTACTGCAAGACTGTCAGTTTTAATAAAATGTGACCCAATTTAGTTACCCAAGAAATTAAAATAGCTGTTTATTCAAAGCATTTCAGACATGACTGCAAATGTTTTAATAAGTAGAAGGACAGTAACAATGGAAGCAGAACCCAATTCAGAACATCAAGTTAATGTTCTTGGAGAAACCCAGATGAAGATGACAATTTATTGAGGCCAATACAGACTGCATTAGATACCCACTTTCTCTGTGTCTACAGTGGAAGTCCAAAGCCCATTCTGGACATGAAAAATCTGTGTATGCACCAGTGTGTTAATGCACACACAGGTTGCAGAAACCTGATATTTTCTGTGTGCGCTTTTGTGCACATTCTTGTGCTTTCAACTGAACTCAGTGGGTTACTTTTTTTTAAAGAAAAAGTCTGTCATGACCAGACTCACTAAGCAGCCCACAAAGGATTGCTTCCATCCTAGTGCTGAGGGCAGTTTCATCCACACATTCTACAGTAAAATGCAAGGGTTTATATGCAGAACCATTACTTTTCCTATTATATTTAAGCATTAAACATTAAAGGAAGCTAGACTGTGATTCAACAAAGCAAATACAAATCTGTACAGGCTTCTTGGATTCTTACAATTCAAAGCAACTTATTGTTTAGATTCCATACTTTAGTCTTATGAAGTTTACATTGGTTGGAAAGCCAAGCCAAGAAATAAATATGAGAGGCATTCTCCTGCATTTTCTAATGTAGCCGCTACAAGGAAGATTTAATTTTTATGGAATAGCTAAGAGCTCGTTTACACTTCCACTTGCCCTGTGTTTTCTAGGCATAGGTCTGGGTGGTTGTGCTTTGGCCTGCCGCTTTCACTCAGAAAACCCACCCTTTGGCACTAAAGCAGACAAAAGGCAATCTGCAGAAAACCCAGTTGCTGTTTTCCTGGGGGAAAGTGGCAGGAGAAGTGGAAGTGTGGAAGAACCCAGTGACTCAAATGCATTTGCCTTACATACTACAGTATTTCAGAATTTTAGATAGAATTTAACTGTTTTTAGCTGTGTGTGTTTATAGATATCTTGAATGTTTTGTGCTCTAGCTATGAACTGAGGATACCAATTTCCTTTCAGTGAAGGAACTAAGTGTTTTCCATAGTCATGTGATCAACCACCAACAATTATGAACACCATTATTCTTCTGTTTCAAAACACTCGGCTTAGTGAAATTGTTTCAATCAGCATTTACATTGATCACAGGCCTGAACAGAGATCCCAGTTACTAGTGCAGGGAGGAAGGAGTCATTGTTTGGCCTGTCTGGAGCTTAAATACATGGCTTTGTACCATTACATAAGATTCAGAGCCATGACATATCAAAACATGACAGTGTTTTGAATTACGGACCCTAGCATTAGTGAAGAAAATGCATGTGTTTACAACTGAAGTATTTGTATTAAATAAACTGAATGTAATCAAAAAGAGTTTCTGAACACATGTCGGATTCATTAGATACAGATCAAATTCTACAAGATACCATACTACCACACCATGCTATCATATAGTTTTTTTAAAAAAAAAACTATACTACAAGATTCATAATGATGTTAGAACTGAATAACCCCCCTCCCTTACTTTTTTATACAGGAAGAATATACATGATTGGTCCAGGATAATTTGGGAGTCTCTCAATAGTCTTGCTTTCCTACAAATCAATAAGCACACAAGATGTAACCGGTTATGTCTCGTGTGGTTATTGAATATATTTTCACGTAACCCAAGGTTTGATGTTGTTTTCCTACAAATCAATACAGTTGGGAGGATTACCCTCCAGAAAAGTATGGTCCAATCACCACAAATTTCCACAAAGGCTATTCACATTCATCATGACACTTATTTATAGTGCTGAGACCTATTATAGACAGTTTCCAACTGAAGAAGTGCCATCACTGGTTCTTAGAACAGTGCTGGAGACTCTCTGACTTGTGGGCCCACCAGACCTCTGAATAAAGCACGAGAAGCCATTTGCTCACCTGTCAGTCACTGGATGTCAGGTGTGGAGATCTGTTATCTCTTATGTAATCTATGGGATAAGCCTGTGTTTGAAAATAAAAGCCAGTATTTCCACCCACCTAGAAGGTATTTGCTTGCAATCCCAGCTTGAATTCAAGCCAGGGCTGTGAAAGAAAAATCTTTCTTTGGAGCGGCTGTTTGAACTCTGATTCACCTAACATCATATGACTCAAGGGGTTGACAGGTCAGTGCCCTGCCCACCTGTCAGATGCCCCAGAGAAGATGGGTCAAATCTGGACCCTCCATCCAGATCTAATTCCTCACCCCGGTCTTAAGATTTACAACCAAAAAGGTATGCCCAGAGGAAATAAAGTAGGAATAGTGCTATGTGTACTGATGCATTGAACATGCACAGCGCTATTCCTGTCTACCTGCATTCTTTCGCCATACTCAGACACCAATCCATTGGGCAGATGCACCCAATGCTTTTATCAAAACTCCACAGATTTCTTTCAAGGCTTATTGAAAGTGTCAAGAAACCTGTTTGCTATTGCTTAGGAGCAAACAGCAGCCACAGCACTGGGTTCTTCCAAACTGATAGTTCCTAGTGCTGTTCAAACATGGCACTTCTGCATGCAGCTTACATCAAAGAGCACTCTTTTCCACACCTCAGGTTGGAAGCAGGATGTATGCACATAAAAAGTGGTATATTCCATTCACACTAGCAAGCATAACACACTTTTCTGTTTGGGTGCTAAAGTGCTTTTTAGTTTATTTAAGCATTTCAATCTCACATTTGGCTATGAAAATCCCCCGAGACAACTCACAAAAGAGCAAAAACATAAAATATATAATCTACTTCTTGCACAACTGTCAAGATTGTTTTAAAATGGGAGGCCACTCCCAGCAGCAGATCCCACAATATGTTCCTCCAAAGTTCTGGAGTGCTCAAACAATTCCTTGCTTCATTCTCTCTTCAGCAGCCAACTTGTCCAGTCAGGCAAATTCTAAGCAGCATCACCCATGCCTGATAATGCCTTGGAAGAGTCATTTCCTTGCTGAGTATTTAAACACTATTTAATAATTATCACATGTTCTACTGCACATTTATTTATACATACACATATACATATGGTGTGTGAGAAAAATGGAATCCTAGACTAAATTAAGTATTAATAACATACAAATAAAATGGTGCTGGCAGACTTATGAAGATGTGCAGGCAAGCCTTTTGACACACAAAGCTCACCTTTGTTAGAAAGAAGTTGGAGCTACTGTTCTACCCTTTCTAAAGATCAGTGATTTGATGGCACAATGTATACTTCCCATAAAAATAAGTAAACAAAGTGTGACTACTCCAGGGCAAAAATCATGTCTTTAGTTTATTGACGTCTACACTGATCATGCTCACTTCTAACAAGAAAAAGTCCTAAAATGAAGGAAGACAAAGAAGCAAATTAGAAAAGAGACAGCTAATGGCATTGGTAGCTTAAGGCTGTTCAGGCCTCTCTCAGGAACAGTGCAGTCCCTCTTAACTCTGCTGGGCAGCTGATAGACCAACAAGAAGTTCTTTCTGCAGCTACTAAATGTTGCTGGAAAGGCTTCAGGAACTATAACAAGGATGCCAAACCAACGGACTGACTGCAGGGTTACTCCCCCACAAAACACCTTTTTTCACCCATTTCAGTGTGCAAGTCATTTAAAGGTATTCACTTGATCCAGAGTCAACCTGATTGGTCTTGAACCAAAGTGGGCTGTGTGACTGACAAACTCACCTTTGTAAGCTAAATGTTGAGAAACTATTTCGAGTTGCATGTATCCACTGTCAAAATATTCCATTTTTTCAGCCAAGGCAAGGACAGTGCAGAAAGGTCATTTACACTGCTTTTGCCAATGTTGGCTATCATATGTTTGTAGACAGGAATGAAAAAGGCAACTTTTCAGCACCATTCTCCCTCTGGACAATAAAGAGAACTATGTTATAACTTGAAATATGAAGGAAGAACCCCAGATGCTGCCAGCTTACCACATGATTTTGTCCCATTTCAGCTGCGAGTTAAGTGGCGAGTACTCCTTTCTCTATATTAAGCATTTTTTATTATATAGGAACTAGATTTTTAGTCATTATAACTGCTATGCGAGGACTAACTTTCATCAAGAGAATTTACAGACTAGAACAGCCTCACTTCAAGAAGAAAAAAGCTATTTGAATTGTATCAAATGTACTGAGATGCCAACTCTCTCTTCATTACTGGAAGCAATTAAGACCCTGCAGAGGGTAATTGAAAGTCACAAACAGTCTCTACCAACTGGCAGTATAACAGCATCCTAGTATATAAGCATAAACTGTTACACAAAAATGAACATGTAACAGGCACTTGTAAAAGACAGGATTACTGCAAGTCTTGTCCTTTGTTAACAGAACACTTAGTTTCATATTACTGAAGCACCTGCAATCTCTATGCTTTCATGACTAGTAAAACTCCTTGCTTTGCAAACACCAGAACTGTACCCAAGAGTCTTGCAAGAATTCTGAACAGAAATTCTTTGCAGAATTTTCTGAAACACAATATCCTATTGAGAACGCAAAAAGAGGAACACGCCAGGATTGTTACAAGATAATAATAAGAGACATAAATTAACTACTGCTATTGCTGAAACTCTGACAAATTAAGTTTTATCTCCACCACTAGAGGACCCCAATACACACAAGAGGTCAACTAGTTCACACACAAAAATGGACAGTTTTTGTCCATGTGTGTTTGTAGAATTTTGAGCAGTGGATCTCTCAAGCCACTCATCCAGAGTTGCTAAACATTAGGGACAAGTAGTTGCCACAATACAGTTACTGTCTCATTCTTTGTATATATGTTATTTAAACCTAAAATAACAATTAAAAGATGCTGAGTATCTCACCTTTTAGTATAGCTGGAGCTCCCTCTTCAGCCCCAATATTGTGCAAGAAGCAACATTTAGCAAACAATTCAGGTGTGCCAACAGACTTAAAGTAGTACTTTTGCTTTAAATGTGAACTCATTCAATTACATTGCTAGTAGCCCAGCACAGCAATGTGAAGTTTCAAACAATACAATTACAGAAACTATTCATACTAGCTTAGACTGCTCTACAGAGGTTTACAAAAAAATAACTTTTTAGACATAATAGCTAGAAGTAGTATTTCCATGTGCCTAGGCAGTATTTCTGGTTGCTAAATACCAGGGTCTGGTTGAAATGCATTTTGTTTGGTTGGGTTTTTTGCCCTATGTTAGCAGTCCCCCACTCACATCATCTTTAAGAGCTTTAATCATGCTATGTCTCAGTTGTACTTCCCATCTAGCATATACTTCCAGAAGCAAGATCCAACTGTACCAGGGAATTGTATAATTGCATCACAGAATATGGAAAGCTTTTTCCTAACAGCTGATACAGCCAAGCCTACTTTTGGCAGAACTGCCTCTAGGTTGTGTGACAGAACCATTGTGTACTAGTGTTGGCAAAGGTAAATCTATAGAGACTGTATTATGTAGTCAGGAATGCTTCACAGTTTCTCCCCACAACTACAACTGCATCTCAAGATGGCAAATGGCTCTTGGTACTTCTCGGGCACGTTTAGTATTTTTTCTGGTAAATGATATAATCAAAGGATAGAACAACAATATTCTGTACTTTACAATAAAGGTCCACAGTATAATACCTGGCTTTAAAAAATCTGCTGCTACATTTTATGTGAACAGCCCAATTTAAAATTACAAATGAGACCAAAATCTCCCTTTCAAGAAACTGGAGAAAAAGCAGCTGAAAAGCTACACAACTTGCAGCCCAATTCTTATTCAAACAGATCACCGAGCTAAATGGTAACTAACCCCAATTATGTATATACAAGAGTGTCTCTTTAGTCTCATATTTTCAGTTCTCTCACATATCCATATGGATAGCAACACAGAAATGAAACAACACAGCCAGGCAGTGACAACAGGTTATTTGAAAATTTATTTAAAGAGGCTCTAGGGGACTTAGTAATGGCTTGATATGTCCCCAAAATATAAAAAATCTTAACTGCCTTTAACTTACCATCTGCTACATTAATCCATAGTCATATTTGCTATCTGACTTTGAAGTGCAAGAAAAACAGCAAAATGTAATGCTGTTTTTTAAAAAGTCTATGGATAGAAGGTAGCAAAAGTAGATTTCAAAGGGGGTGAGCCTTTTTTTTCAGTACAGACATCTATCACAACTACAGTAGAAATCACTGTTCATGCATATGTGTATCCATCTCAATATCCATATATTATTTTACTTTGAAGCCAGAGGTAGTGTGACATTTGAAAGTCTATTCAGTGTTACTAGATTCTATTATACTCTATGCAGAAATATGCACATTTAGCCTGTTGCAAAAATGAAGCTGCGTGTCTGATTTATACACGATGTTTGCCTTACAAACAGGTTTGAGACACACATCCACCCAAGCATGCTGGGAGATAACCAATATCAGTCACAATCAGAGTAGACCCGTTGTAACTTAAATGCATTGATTTCAGTGGGGCTACTCTGAACATGTCTAGTATTAAATATCAGTCACATAGCAGCCAACTCCTAGGGGCCAAGGTCCCCCACCCTAATATTCGAGTGGACTGCCCTCCCCCACAAAGCTGATGGGCATTGCCATTCAAATGGTGTGTGTGCACCATCCCCTCTTTTATTCAAGTAGGCACCCCCAATGAGCCATTATAAACATGCTTCAAAACCACATCACTATGTCTGAGCTAACTGGGTAGCAACTGAACAGTAGACAACTACCGTGTTTCCCCCTTTTTAATACGTAGTCATTAAGTAAGCCATAGCAGGGTTTTTAAGCATCTGAGCAATATAAGGCATTCCCCGAAAATAAGCCATACTTCCACACCGCGGAAACCAACCCCCACAGGCACCTCCACTCATAGAGTCACTCCTTGCAGCCGGCACTGCAGGAGTGCGCTTAGTTGTGAAGCCAGGCTCCAATCAGCTGTTCTGCTGCGCTCCGATGCAGCGGAGGCGGGAAGCACGGGGAAGAAAATGGCGTTTAAAAACACCATTTAAGAGGACCCTGTTTCTTGTCTCCCTGAGGGCAGCAGACCCGGCGGCGGGCAGCCCCTCTGCCGCATGAAGACACTGTAAAGTCTCCCTGGAAGAAGCAGTGAGCCCAGCTCCTTGATCTGGCGCCGCTGCGTCTCCAGCAGTTTCTGCTGGTTCTCGATAATGTTGTTGAGCTCCAGCAGCTACTCCACAGCCCGGTTGGGGCTCTCCGAGCCGGGCACCCTGGGGCCGCCCCCTGCTCTCTCATCCATGGAGAGCGAGAGTAAGAGGGGTGCGCGGACACTTGGCGCGACGCCCGGCGCTTCTGGCTCCCGATCGCAGCAAAGGACACCACCCCGCACCAGCTACGGACCCGCCCCGCAGCCCGCTGAGGGCTGCTGGGCTATGGCCACCATTCTGCCTGCGGGAGCTGGGAAAGAGCGCAAGGAAGAGCCGCTGTTGCCGCTGCCGCCACCGCGGCAGAGGCACTGCGAGCGCGCTGCCCGGCGAGCCCAGGGCGAGCTCCAGCCCCACGGGAGGGGCCAGGCGCAGAGCGAAGGGGCGACGCCGGAGGGCGGCCTCAACAAGTCTCGCCCTGGCGGGCCAGCTCCCGGCGGACCCAAGCACAGGTGCCCGGCGAGAGTCCTCAAGGCCGAAGCACCAAGGAAGGGCTCGCGCTTCCCCTTTTCCCTTCCTACCCCCGCGCCCCTGGGGAAGGGGAAGGGCTCAGAAAGGGGCATCAGGGGGCGGGGGGAAGGTTGCATGGAGTTTGGTTGGGGCGCTCCCTGGGCAACCAAGTTTCCCGAGGCCCCTTCCGCCCCAGCGAACTCCCCACGCTGCGCGCGGTGCCTTCAGTTGGGAGCCAAGCGCAGGACCTGGATGAGAAAGCAGCTCAGGGATATTGTTCTTTGCAACTGTGCTCATTGCATTATTAGACGATCAGGTGGAGCACCTGAACCAGCGGCCTCGCCTGGCCCAGCCGAGGAGGCCTGCCGCCCCACCACCCGGAACCGGCTGCTGCAGCGCCAAGCACCCAGCAGTGCCCTGAGTCAGCGGTCTGGCCCAGCCGAGGAGGCCATAAGGGGTAATACCATAAAAACCATACCGGTAGTAAAAAATAAGACATCCCACCGAAAGTAAGCCACCCTGTGTTTTTTTGAGAAAAAATTGTTGTAAGACGGTGTCTTAAAAAAGGGGAAACACGGTACTCAGATATTAACTATTTACTCTGAACCCATCACAAAGAGATAGAGTAAAAAAAAATCATGTACAGGAGCTGGGTATGCAGATTGTTGTTGCATAAATAGGAACTAGTGCCGCCTACCTGTCTGCTCTGCTCTGTGTGTGTGCGCGGGGGCGGGGGGGGGTGTCTGTAAAAACTGACAGTCACAAAAGCAACTCGATCTCCCCGCTGTGGCAGAAGAGGTCATTGAACTCAAGCCATGCTGTTTTCGGAGGCAGCCAGATCTGTCCGGCTAGTGTCAAATGTATTAAAGATGCGCAATGCTCAAGGAACAGTGTGCAACCCTTTCATTTCTGTTAAGTAGCCACTGGCGGGCTAAAAGAGCAGCCGGCTTTATTCCCCCCCCCACCTCACACACAAACACACCACGTTTTAAGACGGGCGGCAGTTTCAGCTCCACTCCCCCCACGTTCCAGCCACAACCAAGTCACCTAAATAACCCGACCTTGGGTCGCCCCATCTCTCTTGCCCTACAGAAGCAAGCTCGGCCCCCTCCTCGGCCCCTCCGACTAGGCCTGCCGGGGGGGGGGCGAAAAGTGAGGTCTCAGCCCCCTGCAGACCACGCATCCCGCGCCAAGCCCAGCCCCGGAGAAGGGACGGAGAAAGCGGGCAGGAACCCTCGAGGATCGCGAGAGGGCGACAAGCCTGGCCTGCTCCGCAAAGCCCCGCACACAAAGGGGGTCCCAGTCAGCGGGAAGGAAGGGATGGCTGGGTGGGCAGCGAGGGAGGCGGAAACTGGGCGCGGCACCGGCGCCGCCGCCGGGAGAGGGAGACGCGGCCCGACCCCCACCCACCCACCCAAACCGCCTGCGGGGCTCCTTCCGCCCTCACCTCGTCCTCCCGCTCGCTGCGGAAGCACAAGCACGCCGCCCGCTTCTTGAAGCCCTCCCGGTCGTAGGTCCGCGTCTGGTTGGGCTTGAACTTCATCATAGAGGCAGAAATAATAATGCCGCCTCTTCCTCCGGTCCCCGGCACTGCGCCTATTCCAGTCGCGGCGACGGCTGAGGCCCCGGCGATCTCCCGCTTCGCTCTCCGGCCCGCTCCGAGGGGCGGCGGCGGGGCGAGAGTGACTCCCGTCGTCAAGGGAGGGAGGGAGCGAGCGAGCGAGGGAGGAGGAGGAGGGGGAGACGACGACGACGACGACGCGCTTTTCCTCTCAGGGGGACCGAGCGCCGCGAGGAGAGGAGGCGCTGCCGGTGCCGCGGCCGCCCAGGAGGAGTCCACGCCGCGCCATGGAGACGCTCCGACTGCTGGCCCGCCGCCCGGTGCCGCCTTCCCGCCGGCGACTCTCTCCCGGAGCTGGAAGAAGCGCACTATCTCTTCGCCTTCGCCGCCCCGCCCGCCTCAGTCAGCCGCCCTCATCCGGCCCCCTGAAGCGCCGCCACTCGCCGCTCCTGCGGCCGCTGTACCCACTATTTAACTGTAACGCGCATTCCTCCACCCGCCCGCAGCGGCCCGGCCTTCGCCACTCACTACGCAGGCGCGGCGCCCGCCTCGGGGGAGGGGTTGACGAGGGAGAGGCGGGGCGAAGCGAGGAGGCTCCATGGGCTGATCTTGGGGGGAGGGGTGCCCTAAGGCGAGGCAGCCTCCTCGGCCCCGATCCCCTCAGCCTAACGTGAAAGGAGGAGGGCCTAGCTGGTCCTGGGGCGGCTGCCTGCCTTACTTCCTTCGCGCAGTAGCGCCCAAACTAGAGGCTCCTGCAATTTGCAATTTGGAAGCGGGAAAAGCGCCTCCCTTTCTTTTCAATGAGTTCCCCCCCCCCAACAACATGCCATATTTGTAGTGATGACTGGTTTAAACTCGTGCAAGCATTGACAAAAGAATTTCATAGTTGAGGGAGTGCGCACGGACAAGGCTCGCTCCTGTTCACTCCAGATGGTAGCAACCCGGCCTGTGTACAGGCAACTCTCAGCAGGGCTCTTCTTTTAGGTATAGTAGGATTACAGAGAATGGTGCGCATCTCTCGTATCGGATCTTTCAGTTTCTCAAGGAATGAAAACTCCAAGGAATATAAGTGGCGCCTCCCTTTCCTTATACTGTATCCACTTGGCACTCCAAGTGCCTCATTGTGTCAGTTGGGCAAGGAGGAGAAAATACCGTAGGTAGCCAGGCGCTGGGAGTATCCCCCTGAATATAAGTGCTACACCTGCAGCGGACTAGACTGGTTCCTGAGCTGGCGATGCAAAATGGTTGAAAATTTCAAGGCTGAACTGTAATGTGAAATTCTAGACCATTGCAGTCAAGCAAAATTAGGATGTGGGATTACTACCAAAGATCTCAAATTAATACAGTATATACCAACCCTGAACTTCACATGGAACACAGCAGCAGTGGAGTGCAAAAGCGCACTTAGCCCTTGGGTTCTCCCAAGAAATACCTGATAAATTCTGGACATGGTTCCATTATATTTTGAAATAATACACATAGTCCAATATGGAATTATGATGTCATGGAGGGTTCAAAAGCCTTTATAGTCAAAACAAATATCTTTACCCTACAAGTTTTAGCTAAGATTACAAGTGAAGCAACATTTATCTGAGTGTACTATCAACAGGCTGTCCTTCCCCCCATAGAGTCTGAAGATATGAAGATTACACATTTACAGATGTATTTCTTTAAAAAATAATAATCTTGCCTTATCTTAAGTGGTCACCTAAAGAAATACAAGGTTGTCTCCAAATAAGTTTTACTCAGAGTTGGCCCATTGAAATTAATAGATCTAAGTCATTTCCTTTAATATTAATAGACTTGCTCTGAGGGCTCACATTAGATACAGCACATGGTATTTAGCATGTATTTCACTTTATTGCTGCATCACTGATGGAATAAGCAGTATAACTATAGTTTATTAATGCACTATTAACTAGTTCTATTGTAGGTAGCCTATGTGATTAATAGAAATGGAATATTATGTGTTTTAGTTGTGATGCAAGACAAATAGCAATCAAACAAAAGGAATGTCTGGTTACTCTTACATCCTGACCCACATCCCTACAGAATTAATCAGAGCAAAACTTTCAGAATATGGTCTGCTCAGACAGTGGTTATAAATGGAGGTCCCCATTGAAGTGTGTGCAGGAATGTCCTATGAAGACTGAGTTACCTCTACCTCTCTGTTTTTACTTTTTATATTGCATTTTCCCTTATATTATCACATTACCCTTCTTGGCACTGGAGTAATAATGCCACACCAGCCAAAGACTTCTTTGGAAATCATTCCCATACCTGAGGCTTGTCCAGAGTGTCTGTTTTGGCTAGCAGGAGCAAGTAGGAATGATGAAGGTAGCAGATAAAAATGATAACTGTCTGGAGGAAAGATTCTAAAAACCCAGCTCAAAGCAATTCCTTTTGTCTCTCCTATTACAGCTCCCTGCATTCTGCTAGGAACCTGGGAAAGTCCCTCTCTGGGCATGTTTCAGATGCATGCAATGGCAATACAGTAACTTTTACAAAGACAAATACTACTGTTTTCAGTGCTCCATGACAGATGTTAGCATCACTCTTATGGTTTGGTTTTCTTTTCCATGGATGGTTCTCCCAGGCACATTTGTACTGGAGCCAAGACTTATGCTGCAAATCTAATTTTGCTGTCATTTCCAAACAAGAAGCAGCCATGCTTTTTTGGCTCTTAGCCAAGCCATTCATTGCATATTTGTGTGCGAGAGAGAGCTAAGGATAAGTGAAGTTGTTGCATTTGTTAAAAGTTCTAATGTGCAGATAGATTAGCTTGCTTCTTCAAGTGTACTGGAAACCTAACTTGTAGGGCATTTTTTAAAAAATTAATATATATATATGGGTTGTCCTGGTTTGAAATCCTGGTACCCTAACTTTCATTATGCATGTATGACTGCCATGAGGTTGTAGCGTCTAGTCACCTCCTGTCCTGACAGTGATGAATGTTCATGTAAATGTTCTCCAGTGACATGCTCACAGAAACTAGATCCCAGGCTGTTTGTCCATACTCCAAGTGACGTAAAATAGAATGTGGTGCAACTCCTGTATAATAAACAGTCCATGTTTTGGATATGCAGTAACATCTCCGTGGCACATTTTCTGCCTTTGACCTTGCATTTCTGTCATGTGCTATTTTTGAAATTTATCCAGGGCCTGGATTCTAAGCAATAATAAATTCAGAATATCCACACAAAATGTTCATTTTAAGCCTTACGCGTTAACAGAGGCTGCAATCCTAAGCATGCCTACTCAAATGTAAGTCCTACTGAATTCCGTGGAGTTTACTCCTTGTTAAATGTCATTAGGATTGAACCCACAGGTGCATGTCTATAAGCCATCCTTACAAGATTACCTATGCAGTACTTGTTGAATGGCAGCAAAAATGTGGCAGATCATAGAAGGCAATGAGTTTAATTCTAAAAACATGGACTTTCATAGGAAAATGTTTGCTTCTGGTGTGTCAAAACTGAAGCTGAAGTCTCCTGTCAATTTTAGTTCCCAAGTACAGTTGATTTCTGGCACTTCAATCTGAAACATACCACTTGGGAATCAGGCTCATTTTCAAGGACCCATAAATTCCTGTGCCAAGTATTTAGAATCAGTATCAGTTCACTAGACCCCTGCCTGCAAAGTTAAAGTTGCAATGAGAGAGAGAGAAAATGAAAGCAGTTTCTTGCAAAGAGAACTATATTTAATATTTTCCGGACTACTTTTGCTGGTTTAGAATCCATCAAGCAACAGAGATCAACAAATCAATTTCACACAACCATTTCATGCTTATGCTTGTCTATTTTTGTTGTTGTTGCACTTACGTTTACCATAAGTTTCCTTTGCATGTTAAATGTATTTTTTCCCAATTATGTTAAAGCTAAGTAAAAGTGTATGCTACAGCCCATTGGCAAGACACATAAATTAAGCTGTGTCATGTCTACTCCCAAGCATAATAATAATAATAATAATAATAATTTATACCCCATCCATCTGGCTGGGTTTCCAGGCCGTTAGTTTTAATATAATAAATTAGAAATAGAGACAATTTACCAAACTCCCCTGTTATGTAATTATTCTGCATCATTGTACAAATTAGTTCTGGTCACCTTCACCTGAAAACTACAGTTGAATAGTACTTTACCATGATGGTAAAACACATAATTCATTCAAGGTATCAGGTAGCAGCTTACCACTTTCACAACCAATACCTGATCAGATATGGAATCTGCTTCTGGCTACGGAAGTGATGGTGTGACAAGCCTTAACAAGATAGGAATGGACTATAGAAATCCTAGCCTGCAGAAAGGGCATGTAGTAGAAACATCAAGGTGCTGAAGCTTGTTCACTCTTTTTTTCCATCCTGGAAAACATTAAAGTACTATTCAGCTTGCTTCTTTGTCGAGACCAAATTATGTTTAATGTTTATACTGTATAAATTGGAGTCCTTGGAGAGTTGAGAAAATCAAATGAAAAGATTCCAAGAGCTCTGGCCAGGTAAAGGGATAAGTTTAAGAAAGTTTTAAGTTGAGAATAATAAGACAAATTCCAGTAGCAATCCAGTTTTAGAAATACAGGACAAGGCCCTGTTTCAGTTTATTCTTCGTCAGCTCTAGTTTCATAGTTTCAAGGTCAAAGCGTACCATTCATGAATGATGAATATTATTCTCAACTTAAAACTTTCTAAAAATTATTCCTTTACCTGGCCAGAGCTCTTGGAATCTTTTCATTTAATGTTTATACTGTAGCATGATTAGGACTGTCCACATCTCTTTCCATTTCTAAAAAATAAATAAGTCCGTCTCCCCATCTGGAATGGGACTGTGATACGGAGAACAGGGGTGTAACCCTATCCTCTGAGCTGTGTTTGCTTGTCAAAACACCCTGATGTGTTATTCCCCCCCAAAAAAAGTGTTATTGGTAGACTCTATCTCTATGAGATGCCAGCACCTCACAGCATGGCTATCATCACCATGTTAAGCATTTGTCTTTGCAAGAACAAGATTTTCTGCTTCAAACCTGTTGTTTTTCCAGGGCAAGGTCTTGTAGGAATACATTCCAGAGTCAATATGCCTTTAAAACAAGACTCTGCCTGTGCTGAGTGGTGTTCAGTTTCCCCTGAGGTGGGTTTGCATTGCAAAGAACTGGATGTTTTGCTTGTACTGTAGATTATTCTGATGTTAGAATACACAACAAGAGTAAGTTTAAACACACACACACACACACAGCATCCCTGGTGGTGCCTTTAAACCAAATATACTGCTGGAACACCCTTCCAGCAGAAAAACTGACATAGGGTGGAGTCATGGGCAGAGAAGCAGTGCAAATGCCACATTAACATCACAGAAGCCTTGTTGGACCAGGCCATAGGTTTATCTAGTCCAGCGTCCTGTTCTCACAGTGGCCAAGTAGATGCCTGTAGGAAGCCGACAAGTGGGATATGTGTGCAACAGCACTCATTCCACACTCTTACAATCTGTGGCCAAACCACTTCAGCCCTGGCACATTTATTTATTTGTTTGTTTTTAAAAATTGAATTTCTCAGTCACTTTATCTTGCCTGGGGCCACCCAAAGCAACTTAGAACCAAACAGACAATAAACCCCATTCAGATATATTAAAACCACCTCACCAACCTCTAATAGGTCTCAGATAGTTAAAGGCCAAAGGTCTGGTTATAGAGGAAAGTTTTGGCCTGGCGCCTAAAGGTATATAATAATGGCACTGTCTTGCAGCCCCCAAGCGCCTGCCCACCAAAGCCGTTTCCTTTTTGCAGGCTCCTCATGCGATCTCCCCTCTGCACGGGGTGTGTGGCTAGCCCCTGTGCCATTAGGGAGTCCCTGGCTGCATCACTCCTTGGGTCGACCAATCTGGTTGGCCAGGGGGCATTTAAATTTGCATTTAATTTTAATGATTCTAAGAAGGTCAGGTAAAATGGCCAGGCCTCACGTATGTTCACTTCATCAAATCAGACCACAGTCACTGTTCTCTTCCGTCTTCTCAATACCTAAGTGTAAATGTACCGGTAATTCTAAAAATAAGCTCAACAACTCTGGGGCAAAATCCTAAAAAAAACTCAACAACTTTGGCCGGCCCTCATGCATGTTCACTTCATCAAATCTGGCCCTCTTTGAAAAAAGTTTGGTCACCACTGCAATAGGGAAACTCAATATGGAAGCTGTGTTGCACATTCAGCTTCTGAAAATCATTCGAAAACCAGAGCAGTTACTTATGGGTTTTCGGAATTTGAAAGTTGAAACGTTCAACTTCTGAGACGATTGAAAACTGAGGTTCCACTCCAATTATATATATAATTGGAGCCCCTAAAGTCACATTTGCAGAGTGAGAATTACCTGTTCCTTGTTATCATCGCAGGAAAGGCTAGAGTACAAGCTACAGAGCCGACAATGTTTCCTAAACTGCTTTCTCTTACTGTTCTCACAGTGGTTGAGTAAGCAGTGGCTTGATTTCACGACTGCTTATCTGGCAGGGACAAAATTTGCACTCCATGCACTCTGCCCTTTGAGCAGATCCTGTTGCAATGCTGAGTATGTTGAAGCCCGTGATAGTAGAATGGAGATTATTTGGACCAAACTCCCATCTCAATTATACCAGACAACCTTCCTGAACTCAAAGGGGTGCAGCTGAAACAAGAGTGGTTAGCTGCATATTTCTTTGGGGGACCAGCTTGGACCAGCAAACATGAGTGAAGGACAGAGAATCATCATGTTCTCACACAGCAAGTTACCGGTAATTGCATGAAAGTAACTAATGTATCGAAATGCAAAAACCAGGGGTGCATGTTTTCATTAGGGCCAAGGCTATTAAATTTTTCAAAACTATCACATGTTAATTGATTTCATTCACTTAATGTAACAAGTGGTTTAAACCCCAATTGAAACAACAACAACAACAACAACAATTTATACCCCGCCCATCTGGCTGGGTTTCCCCAGTGCACTCATTCTGCTCTGAAAACAAGGGCACCAGAATGCAGCAGATATGTGTTCAAATAATCTCCGCTATACTTTAGAATGTGTTTCTAGCTCTGTTTAGATGTTTGCCAAGAATGCACAGAGGGAGGCCACACAAGCTAGCTTCACCCCCAGTGCCCTGTTCCTGTCAGCTGCAGCCTCAGACTCTAATGATGAAGAGCCATAGCTTAGTGGGATAGTATCTGCTTAGTATGCAGAAGGTCCCAAAGTTCAATGTTCAGCAACTCCAAGTAGGGCTGGGACTGTCCCCTGTCTGAAATAATAGGGAGCTGCTGCCAGTCAGTGTCGACAATGCTGAGTTAGTGATTGACTCACTATAAGGCAGCTTCCTTACTATGTGTTTCACATCACTTGCTACCTGAGTTCCATTGTCTGAAGATGCCAAGGATGGAACCACAGACCCCCTGCAAGTTAAGTGCATGAAATGCTGAGCTATGGCTGCTCCTCAATATGAGGCCAGAAGAGGTCTGTGTCACACATCCAGCTCTGATCTCCAACGGAGGGGAATAGCTAGGGATGGGAGGCTGCCTCTGCTGCCACACCCTCCTTCTGCTACCAGAGGTGGATTAAGGGCAGCACAGGGGGGGTCAAGGCACAAGGGGCAAAAGCCACCTTCCCACCTACTTCCCCAATGCCTAGTTAGCACTTGCCCACCTTTGGGAAGGCAGTAGGAGGGCTCTAGGATTCTGCCATAGCCTTGCACCTCCTTCCCAAAGCCTGATACCCCCCATACCTGCCTTTGGGGAGGTGGCATGTCTGACCCTGTTGCTACTTAAGGCAATTGCCTCACTCTGCCTAATGGTAGGGTCAGCCATGCCATCTGGAAAGCACCTTAGGTCAGAGATCAAGGCCACAGCAGTGACTGTTGGGAAATTTTGTCTCAAGGCTCCACAGTCTCAATATCTTGAGTGGAAAGCAAATTTACAACTTAAAGGACAGAGTATTAAACCCTCATACACAGAAGGTCACTCAAGTGTGTTTAAAAGACTGCTTGCAAAAGGCCTTTCCCCCTCTCAACTGAAGCCTGGCCAGCAGAAATTGTACCATTTCCAAAGGCAGTTACCTGATTACTGTGAGAATGAGGATTTTTGGATCGGTTGACGCTTTCTTTTTCTACTGAGGTGTGTGCAATTAAAGCTTGTTTTGTATCGCTGTAGGTGAAACCAGATATTAGTGAAATAATCCACTGTAGAGCTTTAAAGAGAACATAAACTAGAAGCTTGCTGAATAGTACATCTTTAATTGCTTTGGCCTAATTCTTAGCTTGTGGGTTCCCCCCCCCCCAATTTGTTTGTTTGTAAAGCTACAGCATTTCCATACCGATGGCTTCCAGTCAGAAAGTTTCTCCTAAATCTCTGAGAAATGGCTTCTAAAAATGCCATTCTCGGGTGCAAAAACTGGATTTAAGGGGTGCTTCACAACAAGGGGTACTCTTGCATTTGTGGTAGGAAAATATGCAGACTTTCAATAGGAAGTCATGGGACATGCACCAATTGGCAACAAAGTAGAATGTCCACTCCAAAGCTTTTGCAGGTGTAAACAGTACAGTGGTATCTTGGGTTACAAACGCTTCAGGTTACAAACACTTCGGGTTACAAACTCCACTAACCCGGAAGTAGTACCTTGGGTTGCAAACTTTGCCCCAGGATGAGAATGGAAATCACATGCCGCCACTCACGCGGTGGCAGTGGGAGGCCCCATTAGCAAAATCGCACCTCAGGTTAAGAACTGTTTCGGGTTAAGAACAGACCTCAGGAACAGATTAAGTACGTAACCTGAGGTACCACCGTATTGAAATTGGAATCAATAACTTCCCCAATGCCATTTCTTGGGGAAATGGCCTCACAGACCAAACTGAACCAATCGCAGGCCAAGATTGGCCTGTGGGAAAGAGATTCCCTACTACTGATCTATATGAACAAGGTACTACAGTACTACACATTTGCATTCTATACTGTACTTATAAGGGTGATTTCAGTGCTTAGATTGAAAACAACTTGTTATTACTCCTTTAAACTGCAATTTTCTTCCTGTCTCTCTGGCTGTCTTTCTCTATCAGAGTTGGTAGGGAGAAAACTAGTTCAAATGAGCTGAACAAATCAGGATTAGTTGGAAGAGGGCAGACTGGAACAATGGAAAAAGTAGACCTCCTACCTTCCTGGTTTATAGACCTTTCCAGGACTTTTTTTCCAGCCGGAATTCGCCGGCACTCAGTTCCGACACCTCTCAGGGGTGCTATTGCTGTTCTAAGAGAATGAGGGAGGCGTTTATGGTGAGTTCTGACACCGCTTTTTCTAGAAAGATAGCACTGGACCTACCTTCCTTCCTTCCTTCCTTCCTTCCTTCCTTCCTTCCTTCCTTCCTTCCTTCCTTCCTTCCTTCCTTCCTTCCTTCCTTCCTTCCTTCCTTCCTATTCACTAATGAAATGCATTGGGGAAGAAAAGAGGGGAAAGAGAAGGAGTGGGAATTGTCCCAGGCTATGGTGCACAGAACACAGCAGGAAGCCAATGTGTGCAAAGTCCGTTGCAATTCTGTTTGTAGCTTACAGCCCAAAAACAGAGAAGATTTTGGAGCACAAGGAGCCAATAAAAATACAATTCAAAGCAGTATAACTATTTAATGTGATGAATGTGCTGCCTCCCATTTTCAACCCCAAATCTGCAGATATGCTGCAGACCACCTGAATGAAGCTCAAGGGCCATTAGTAGGCTGTGGACCAGTTTGGGAAAACCAGACCTAGGCTTCTTATAGAATCATAGAATTGTAGAGTTGGAATCTTGACCACAGCTATCCCTGCGTGGGCTCGAACCACCAACCTTCTGGTTAAGAGCCAGACTCACTGACCCACTGGAGAACATCTTATGTGATACAGTTTGTTTCATGCCTTTTAAGCATTGTAGAGAGAGAAAAGGGAAGGTGTATATTTAAATATGTATGTCGTGGATATACAAGTCCAGATTCACATACAGTTTAGTAGTTCCCAATGGACAAAGATATATCCTGTGTCTCAAGATGCCAGGAGCTCCTGTTTCATTTGTATCACAAGTTACGTTGATCTCTGCTTTAACAGTTTTCCTCCTTTCATCTTCTCCAGTTTACCACAGCCCATGCAAGACTGATTGCAATCTCTTTTCAGAGCTATCTTGCTGCAGGCTGTTTGGATCTAACTGCACGCTTCTTCGTTGTTCTTTTGTGGCTTTCTTATTTGAGTCACTTTGCTAAAATGGAGACAGCATGTTCTGTGCTCTTATATAGCTTTGTTACATCAAGAAGGAATAGGCCAAATGATGATGATGATGAACATTTTATATTTATCTGTATTTGTAAATAGGCCACCTTGTGTAAGAAACCTGCTATTTTTAAAACTGACTTTATGTATTGTTTCGCCCTCTTGGTGCCAAGTGAGGAAGAGGTAAGACAGAGTGCAATGTGTTCTGATTGGTTCTTTGCCAGGACACTGGTCCTCAAGAGAATGCAGGAGCTCTTCTTCTTCTTCTTCTTCTTCTTCTTCTTCTTCTTCTTCTTCTTCTTCTTCTTCTTCTTCTTCTTCTTCTTCTTCTTCTTCTTCAAAAGAGTAACTCCAAACCTTTGGCAGAGTCAGAAATGACATGTAGAGCAAAATTTCCTTTGCTAGCTGGCAGGAGCACTGGGCATACCCAGAAAACTATGAGGGATTTGCAGTTTGCAAGTTCCAATTTTAATAGCTGATATCCCCAACAGGGCCGGATTTAGGTTTGATGAGGCCCTAGGCTACTGAAGGTAATGGGGCCCTTTATATGCCCAGCTGTCCTTTGTCAACAACAAATTGTCGCTGTTTTTTATGTTGAATATGTGCTATATGGTAATTTATGGATCTAATAGGTATCTAAAGCCATTTGCACATAACAAAACATGTATTTTATCAAAGTAAATTTGATAAAGTAATTGTTGAACTGAAATACAATTAAGAAGTATATTAACAGTGAAATACAATTAAGAAGAAATATATTAATAGTGATATCATTATTAAGCTCTAACTTAAAATTATTTTTTATCCATAACAAACTTCATAATGCAAACACATTGGCAACAAAACACTGTTGCTGTATGTAGGTTTTATTTTATTTGTTTTTTATCTTATGTACTTCTAGTTTCTAGGAAATGTACTTCTAGTTTCCCCCCCTTTATTTTTTGCCCCCCCCCCAGTGGGGTCCTAAGCTATAGCTTGTTTAGTTGATATGTAAATCCGGCACTGATCCCCAATAATCTCTGGGTGCGGGGCAAGTAAAGGACAATGGGCCATATCCTGCTCTCAATCAGAGTGAATAGCAGAGATGGACAGCTTATGGTCCTCCAGATGTTGTGAGATTCCAACTTCCCTCTTCCCCAGGCAGCATGGCCAAAGGTCAGGAATGAAGGGAGCTGTAGTTTGCAGGGCCACAGGTTTATCATCCCTGGTGAATAGTAATGGGATTGGTGTACCTGTGATCTGTTTCAATATAAGGCAACTTCATATACTTATCTGAAGCAGAGTTATGAAAAGCAAGGTAATATACACATATTTGTGCAACAAATACAGATTTCAGAATTTTGGTGAAGAGAAGAGCATATGATGTAGCCACATTCTTCCTGAGATAGGTCAACAGAACTGTACAAGGTTGATGCCCAAATAATTTCTTTCTGTGGCTTAATGTTTGGAAACTGGATATCAATACGTAAATCCTTTCTGTAAAAATGTAAGGTTTGAATATTGCATATTCATCTTCAGAATACCCTAACCTACCTCCAAATAATGAATATTTTAAACATTTGGAGAGAAATTGTCATTTGAGGGCTGTAATCCCAGCCTGCTGATTTCTGCTGAGTGAATTATCTGAGAATCACAGCTACAGATGCATAGCTAACATGCACTAGAATTTACAAAGTTTGAAGCCAAATATCAAGTCTGGTAGCAAGAAAGATTCTTTATTGTACTTGGGAATTGGGGCCCAGTTAGCAAGTGATTATGCTGGAAGGTTTTGACAGTCAAGCTTAAATTTAACACAGTGCAGTCAGTTTCAAATGCCAAACTGCTGGGTGAGAACAGGTGTTAACAACTCTGTTCTTCTTCCTAAGGCGAGACAGAAAAAGCACAAGAGTACTTGGTGGGCCCTTTTAAAACTGTTGAGTCTTGTTCACTAACTGAGCAGGACTTGAAAAGCTTTAACGGTTTCCTAGACTTTATTAATTTAATATGACTTTAAGTGGGCAGGGCTGTAAACATTAAGCCCATGAAACTTATTATAAAGTCTTCTCTTGAAAAGTAGAAAAATAAATATCCTGAAAATTCTGCAGAATAATATGTCATCCCCATATCTGGAATATAAACAACTGAGTACCATGAAACAGCTTTACTGGAGGGAGTGATAGGGAGAAGTGAACATGATCATTATATTAAACATACAACTCACTGTATAAACTGTATATGCAAACTCTAAATAGTTCACTGTCTTGGATCCCAGGCATGCTAGAACATTTGTGAGTGACATTTTAACAGATATTGTGGTTATCTCCTTAAGACTGGAACTATTAAGGATCCATTTATCACGTGGCATCTGAAATAAAAGTTCATCTATACATATTTAGACAGTTTTGGGCTTGAGGACTCTGGGGGGGAAAGCACTGCCTTTTAAATGTTCCATCATATAACATATGCTTAGCTAAGATCGCAAACTTTTTTTCTGGCAGGGTGCTTGTCCCCTTTACAGGGGCGTAGCTGCAAATTGCCATGCACCGGGGGGGGGGCATGGCGTCACTACGTAACGACGCTGGTGTTGTTACGTGGCGGGATATCGCCGTCCCCCCACGCCTCCAAAGCCGCACGCCTCCAGCTACAAACTCCAGGTAGAAAGCCCACTCAGCATCCTGCTGCGCATGCATGTTACGTAGCGGGGTATTGCTACCCCCCGGCGCCTCCAATCCACGCACCTCCAGCTACAAACTCCAGGTAGAAAGCCCACTCAGCGCGGCGGGGTGTGTGTGTGCCCTTGGCGCCCCACCCCCACGACTCCCAAGCCGAGCCTCCAGCCTCCCGGTAAAAAGTCCGCTCGGTGCGGTGCACCACTTGGCACCCCCCCAGAGTGGAACCTGGGGCGGACCGCCCCCATTGCGACGCCCCTGCCCCTTTAACAGCAGCATAATGCAGAGAACACCAGCAGCCAAAGCAGAGATGGGGAACCTGTAGTTCTCTAGATGTTTCTCCCATCAGCCCCAGCCAGCGTAGCTAGGGATGATGGGAACTGAAGTCCAGGCAACATCTGAAAGGCCAAAGGTTCTCCATCCTGGGGGTGAACCATCATCTTGTATGGAGATGATGTACTGATGGGGAAAGCTACACCATTGTAACCGCTTTCTGTTGAACAACTGTTAAATGTACAGGTACCCTGCCATACTGCCATGCCATAGGTGGCAATGATCTTACGGACAAATTGAAGAGGTGTCAATGGCTCTTCTTCTTCCTCCTCTTTTTCTTCTTCTTCCTCCTCCTCCTCCTCCACCTCCTCTCTAGCGATCACTCGTAGCCAAGTAAAATTGTCTTCAATGAATGCTGTCTTAACAGTAAGTCCGTAAGCAACTGTGGAGGCCAATTCTGGATCCATACGTCTTTCCCAACGCGGGCTGAAAAGTCAGCACAGAAGAATTTCATGGCTTGCACACGATGCAGAATTTGGCTCCTCTGATTAAATCTGATCATTTTGGAGGACTCTCAGCCCCATTCCCTGCATCTGGAGATGCAGCTGTGCATTCTGTGTACTTTATATGCAAAGCACTGCATATCTGGAGGAGAGAGGCTAGCAAGGGAAGATTAAACAGGAGGGAACCTCCATTGCAAGGTAGGTACCAATGTAAGGGAAAGAGGTGGCGAGGTTCCCTTAGTTTGCAGCTTTTTAATTAACCATTTTCTAGTGCGCCTGGTGCGGGAAGTATGTTTTTAAAAAATATTAACCTCTGCTCAGCTTACATGTTTGCCCTGTCTCTTTACTGCACATGTGCCGCTTGATTCTATATCAGTACCTCTTCCATCCCCCCCATCAGGCTGTGGGACAGGCACAGGTCTCTCTTGCCTGAGAGTTTGCAGAGGTCTTTAGAAATTGGTCCTTGGTTTGGATAATCAGCCCAATAGGGCTGTTGTAGAGAGAGGATGCAGCTTGCATACTTTGTATGCAGAAGGTCATAGCAACACAACCTTGCTCCAAGTCTGAGCAGAGGTCCATCTGGTTTAGTGTTTTTGACACTGCCTGGCAGAAGCTCATACAGGAATTTTTGCCAACCCTACCTGGAGGTACCAGGGATTGAACTTGGAACTTTTCACATGCAAATCATTTGCTCTACCACTGAGCGATGGCTTTGTTCCAGAATCACTCCTTGGCATCTCCAGTTTAAAAAGGATCTCTGGTATCTGGGCTGGGGAAGATATTTGCCTGAGACCTTGCAGAGCTGCTGCCTGTCAGAAGAGGCAATCCTGAGCTAGAAGGGTGAATGGCGTACAGCAGCTTCTTATGTTCATAACAGAGAAGCACTGAACTCATGCCCAAAGCCTTTGGAAGCAAATGTCACCCATAACCCAGTCAGCAAATAGCTCATCCAGGCAGCGGTTAGCAGATTCACTCTCATCTCCCTGAAACTGGAGAAGGTGACAAAGAAAATTGATTAGAGCTGTACTTTTAGAAACTGAAAGATGACTGTGGATTTTCCTGAAAGAGTTGGGAGATATCAGGGATGTGGGCTGAGGCAGAACCTCAAGAGGCGATGTCCCCATAGGCACCATGTTTGCCTCACCACCTTTGCTGCTGGCAGAGAAACAGTGATGGCTTCCAACAAGCTGTCTTGTGACAGCTTGTGGAAATCTCAGGAGATCTTGTGTGCTCAAAGATATTTTCCGAAAAGCTCTGTAAGATCTCATGAGATCTCGCCAGAATCTGCTGTGCGACCCAGGTGAGGGAGGCTTTGGTGAGGGGACTTCAGAGGCATGAACGCACCTTCCTGTTTCACCTCAGGTGGCAAAACAGGCTGGGCCACCCTGTCTTGTTCTAAGACATCAGGTACCTATGGCTGCAGATCATTCTAGTGCTGACTACTTAAAAAGGGGTGGGGGGGCTTTTTTTTAATGAAGGGCTACGTATGTTGCCAATCACACATTGCATTGACACAATGAGAGTGTTCCACATCTTTTCTTTTTTTTAGAATCACAATATGGTATCAACATGAACAAAATTTGCATTTCACACAAACGTATACATACACACCTATGGTGCATATGCAGCCACATTCTAGATAGCACAGTAAATCACAGCTGATACATTAAGCGGGTAGATGATTTATATTTTCTTAATAATAATATATATTGGAGTATTTTGAACATGTGATCTTGTTGCAACTAAAGCTTTTCCTAAAGGAAAGTTATCTCAACTCTTGCATCAAGATGAACAATTCATGGCCCAATTTTCTGCACTGCAAACTTAGAAGGGAATTTTATTAATCCCATCTCATATTTCAATTGGTTACTTGCTGCATACAAATTGGCTTTGGTGTTTAGAAGCTATGAGGACCTTCCTCCCTGTACTTTCGAGGACCACTCCTCAATAATTTTATGGTGGAATTAAAAATAGCAATAGCCTAGCATTGTCTGTTCAGTAAACTGTTAGTCTTTCGCACAGTGCTCAGATCCTGAACATTGCACTGCTAAATCCTTGCAGAAAGTTCACAGGCAGTTTGTATTTTACATCTTCGTCTATGTTGCTGAAAGGAAATAAGAGCACCCAGACGATCTAGTTCTCAATGCTCAACATCCTTGCAATTACCTCTTTACACCTGTAAAGGTACATTGCTGTTTCTACCTTTCTCCTTTTCCT
Source organism: Zootoca vivipara (assembly GCF_965207765.1). Classification (NCBI taxonomy): domain Eukaryota; kingdom Metazoa; phylum Chordata; class Lepidosauria; order Squamata; family Lacertidae; genus Zootoca; species Zootoca vivipara. The sequence continues at coordinate 36,429,128 of NC_142592.1, read as the reverse complement.
TTATCTGATGCTGATAAAATTTCATATTACAGTTACCAGAAAAGATGAGAAATAGATTACTAAAAGCAAAGCGGAAGGAGGAAGCACACACCTTTTCCACCCAGACAGAAATTTCATGGCACTTCCTTTTCAGTGTTGCATTAGAAATGGAGTTCTAGATAATGGAATGAAAAGTAAACACAGATTTCCTCATTCAGGAACAACAGGCAGGTGAGACTTGCAAAAAAGGAAAACAAAAAGAAAGCATGGAGAGGATCAGTGTTTTTCTTGATGAATATGTGTCTATTTTTTCCATATGTGTTTTAAATAAATGCAGTATCTGTATATTCTCCATTATCACATGGTGAACCTTCAGATACGAGTGACAACTTTGTCTGCCAAGGCCTGGTTCTTTGTTGACCTTGAGTTCACTTGGAGATGCATGCACAGTGCTTTCTTGTTTTGAGGAAGTGCCTTCTTAGAAAGTTTGGCTCAGGTCTAGGTAGTACCAATGGGTAGAAATGGCAGGAAAGCAGATAAGCATTAGAAGACATGTCCTAATTATATAAGACAATGGGGCAGTCTGCCTCGAGGAGCTGGTGGAATAGACTCTCTGCTACAAGTATTTCAGCAAGGATCAGTCATCTGCCAAGGACGCCATTGTTGCACCATGCATTGGGCAGGGAGGGGAGTTTGGACTGTATGAACTCCCATTTCCCTTTCCAACTCTATGATTCTAAGATCTTCCCAGTGCTTTGTCCTTCATTGCTCCTAATATTTAATTTCTGCCTATAGAGGAAGAATGGCTGGAGTGTTGGGCTTGGACTGCGGAATGCCCATCTTTTGACCCTTGTCACTCAACGAGTGGGCTTGAGTAAGTTACTTTGTCTCAGCTTAGATCTTACCTTATAGGATCACAGTGAAGCCAGAAGACATCAATGAACTCATTGACAGAACGGGGTGGTGGTGGTGGTGAGATGCAAATTTGACCAATTACATTAATCATAGTATAGGCCAATGGTTCCACATTCTGCATGCAGGGGACACAACACTAATGGTTCCTCAATGTCAGTTCCAGCTCATCATAACCAGGAAGCTGCCCATTTGCACCTTCTGGGTGTTTGGCATTGTTTCCTGTACACAGTCTTGGAAATTTAGCAATGCACTTGAAGAGCCATTGCTTGGAATGATTGACTTGAGAGTCACAGCAGTGGGTGGAGATTCAGGCTGTTGTTCTTCCTCAGGCAGTTAAGCAAACTGCTGAAACAGCTGTGAATGCACCTTGACTAATCATTTCCTTCTACTAATGCTGAGGAGATCTTCAGTTGATAACTCATGTGTGAGCTCCAGGCAACAAGCAACCTTCTCCAAGGACTATTGGCTGCACATCTAAGGCTCGGCTTAAAACAGGTGCTAGTGTTGCATTTTAAATGTAAAATAACAATAATAATTATACTCTGAGCATTCCAGATGCTTCTTTGTTGTAGTCCCAGCAGTTACCTCAGTATCCTGACTGCAATTATACATCACTCTGGGTACTCCATTTAATAGTAGGATACAGTGGTACCTCGGGTTAAGAACTTAATTCGTTCTGGAGGTCCGTTCTTAACCTGAAACTGTTCTTAACCTGAGATACCAGTTTTGCTAATGGGGCCTCCCGCTGCCGCTGCGCCACCACCGTGTGATTTATGTTCTCGCCCTGAAGTAAAGTTCTTAACCCGAGGTACTATTTCTGGGTTAGTGGAGTCTGTAACCTGAAGCGTCTGTAACCCGAGGTACCACTGTCTGTACACATGTTATAATTCAGTACTCTCAAACACTTGATGTCAGGGGTGGAAAAAGATGTCCAAAACCAAACCCCTGTTGGAAATACAATTATGTACCACTGAACAGACCTGTACTATCTTCTCACTGGGTTTAGATGTGGACATGCTTGGTCCTCTGCAATGAAAAGGTGAACAAAGTTTAGAATAAGTTCCTAGTGTGTACCTGTTGGAGGACCTGTTGGGGTTTTTTCTTCATTGTTCCAGGCACCCAGAGATCACAGCATTGGAAGCAGCACAAATAATGTGTCAGGACAGACTTGATTCATTTTCTCCGTGGTGTATAGAAATGGGTATGCTTTGTTGAGTCAGCCTTCATTAACTTTTAAATGCTTAGGGTCTCTAGAAGTCTTACTGCCTGACAGCTAGGTTAGACAGAGAGGGAGAAAGCGGTCTGAAGACACACAGTGAGCTTCACAGCTGCGTGGGGATTTGAAACTTGGTCTCTTAGATCCTAATCCAGCACTCTAACCACTATGCCACACCGGGACCTGGTAAGACTTTGACACATTTTCCTCAGCTTTAAGAGCTTTGGCCACATTTAGAAGGTAAATCAAACCTACTCTTACTGTGGTTGTTGCATACATTTTTCTAGGTCGCCCGGCTGAATATGAGTGGAGTGATTTTCACAGGCAGGATCAGCCAGGCCCTGGAGGCCTTGATACACTTCCAGCCACCATGATGGGGTAATAACAAGTAAAATATATGGAGTCAGCTGGCAAAAAGGATGGGTTCATGAGTCCTAAGCTGAGCATCAACCTTGGATCCATGGCCAGGTGGTTCTTAACTTCTTCCTCAGATTACTGACTATCAGAAACCATTTATTAATGAGTGTGACACTCCCTGGTTTCATTTTACCTTATTTCATTGAGAAACATGAGCCCGGACTGACTTCCACTGAGGTAAATAGAAATTACCTTTGCTGGGTAAAAGCAGTTTTGGAACCTTGGTGGCCAAATTAGATTTATGAGCACTGAGATAATCCAGGGACATTTCACAAATAGGTTGCTTAACAGGCTCTCAAGGACTTTGTCGTGTAGCATTGGAAAACAATCTTTGAGCCCAACTAGTTGCATCAGTTCCTAACATGGTCTCCTTATTTGGGAATCTCATACTTGGCCTCCAGACACTGGTTTTAAGACCGTATGCTTAGGCATTAAATATGGTGTTTTCTGACCCTTTGTGAAGTTTTATTTAAATTTTGAGAGATTAGCAGTCCAAAGCTCCCTGACATCCAGATTGTTAGGATCACACCCTCCCTCCCTTCTTTCTTTCTTTCCTTCCTTCCTTCCTTCCTTCCTTCCTTCCTTCCTTCCTTCCTTCCTTCCTTCCTTCCTTCCTTCCTTCCTTCCTTCCTTCCTTTCCACATTGCCATCTCCATTGCCCAATGGATGCATATGTGCACCCCCAGCGACACAGCATAGACTCCCTCTAGATCAGGCACCCCCAAACTTCGGCCCTCCAGATGTTTTGGACTACAATTCCCATCATCCCTGACCACTGGTCCTGTTACCTAGGGATCATGGGAGTTGTAGGTGAAAACATCTGGAGGGCGGCAGTTTGGGGATGCCTGCTCTAGATGGGTATTGATGTGACGGTGCATACAGATAACATCCAAAGTTTAAGCTAATTTTAAATACTCGTTTGTCTGCTGTTGCAGTAAACACCCAGCAATGCAGCTACTCTCTGGCAGCATTGTCTGCGATGCCTCGCCCTGAGGAACAACCCCTTCCTCAGAGTGGGACATGGAGCACCCAGGGTGTTTTGTTAGCAGCATGCAGGTGAGAAAACAAGAAGGAGAATTGGTGGTAGTGGTAGCTAGCCAGCCGCTTGCTGCTATGGTGGTGGTGGGTGCCCTGCAAGTGCTGGAGGTGTGGGTCTGCACCATCCTCTGTTCCTCTTGGCCCATCTGAGCCACATGGCTCACGATAGGACCAGCCTGCTTCTACGGAGATTGGTATGGTGAGGGTGCTTTCACTGATGGTTAAATATAATAACTAGTGTTGACACTTATTTTTAGTCCTCTTAGGGTGATCGAGGGACTCCAGTCAATGATGGAGTTCTTCCTTGAGTAGTTGAGCGGGTGCACAATTTGGGGGCTCTGGGGGGCTCTGCACAGCTTGTGGACTGTCAGTGGCTGCACCCAGGAGTGCGTTGTACCATCTGTACCTGCTGAGGTGACTGAAATGTTTCCTGGAGCAGAGTGACCCAGCAGCCTTCATCCAGGTCTTTCTAAGACTGCAGAAACTACTTTCTTCCAAAAAGTGACTACTCCTACTCAGAGAAGGCTCACTGGAATTGATGGGCATGGGTTCATCAATTTCAATGGGTCTACCTTAGTTGGATTGTGGATTGTTTTCAGTCCACAGCGGCTATTCATAAGCCCGACCAGTGCAATCAAATCTAATTAGGAAGCAATTGGGCAATTTTAGTCTGCTAAAAAAAAGAATGAAAATGTAAATTATAGTAAAAAATGTCTGTTTTTGCCAGAAGGGAGATAACTTCCTGCCGACATTGAATCCATCCCAAAACCTGTTTTCTACAAGCTCTGCGTTATCGTGAACTTAATTAAGATGGAACTTAATTACATTTCTTTCACATTAGGTACACCAGAGCTAGTCAGATCATTTGGCTTTCTTCTCACACCAGTAATTTTTGAGCACACAGTAGGAGGTCTGTCTACTTGGCTGTTTAAACCATTAACTGAAAAAAAAAGTGTTTGTCAGTCAAGCTTCTAGGTTACTTAATGCATCAAAACTATCACCCAAGCAACGAATTCTTCTGAATGTGAAGGGAAATAGGGTGCCCTTCAGACTGTCACTGTTCTGCAGAAGGGATTCATGTGTATACTGTAAATTTAGGTTGGTGCAATTAAAGTGAGTGACAGGGCACTTTAATGATAGTGCAACAATTTTTTATTTAATTGCAGTTTAGAAACTGTTGAGGAAATGCATTGAAAAGTGGGGTGTGGGATGAACAAATGACTAAAGAAATACAGTATGGATGATTTAAATTTTAGTTAGGGCTTTAGTTAACTCTGTAACCTTGCATTTCCCCCATCTATTGTAAGAGCTGAAGACTCCAAAAGTATTTAAAATCCCACCCATTAGGTTAGAAAGTTTACAGTGAATAGCGTAAAGCAGTTTGGCATGTAACCTTGCCAACTCAACATGGATCCTAAACTACCCAGGCACATTTTGTTTCAGACAATAATTAACTGATAAGCTTGTATGGTTTTCCTCATGAATGAATTCTGCAGAAATTACAAGTTTAAGCATAGCCTTGGCACGTACTTGAGGGAAGTGTACATATGTTTGCTGTGTGCAAAATTGCCGTTCAAACCATTAGAATTCTTATCACTCAAAACTGCGCCAGGTATGTATATTAAGAATAGTCATCTTAAGTGTATTAACCTTATCCCAAATATTGAATTTAAGAGATGCCTGTCTTTCCAAATAACTAGAAACCTCCTTTATCAACCTATTCAAATTCAGTTTAATAATTTGAGAAATGTCTCTCTTGGAACCAAAAGGCCAAGATATGTTAAGACCCCTGGGCACCAACAAAATCACCAGCTAGCATACAAAGTAGATGAACTACAATTACCCACTGACTTTGATTCAGATGTTGATTAATTGTATACCCCGAAATTCTATCAAAACAATTAATTATTGTGCATTAATTCTGCTGTATATGTTTCAGATCTACTAATAATAGTAATAATTCATCAGTCACAGTCTAGAAGCACCCTCAGAAGGAATGGTGGTGCAAACATGTGACTGCTTCTTCCACTCAATCCACATTTTCAATATTACAGTTTGGTAGCCTGATTTTCCCTCCCATACTTTGTGAGAGAAAAGGACAAGTAACTGTACAAAATACCATATTTTCCCATGTATAAGACTATATTTTTTCCTAAATTTTTGAAGTTTAAAATAAGCGGTCGTCTTATACACGGATAGTGCATAGTGCATTTTCTTAATTTTGAGTCCCCCAAAATAGGGGGTTTCTTATACACGGGGGCGTGTTTTATACATGGAAAAATATAGTATATATATATTTTCTATACTAGTAGCTGGTATCTCTGATAGGTAATTTACATGTTGCCTTCTGGGGTATTTCTAGGATATATAACCTCATGGTACCTAAGCAATGTGCTTCAGTTAATGATGAATGTTCACCCTTGCATGGTGCCAGTAACAGCGCATGAAGATCCTTGCAGGAAGCCATAGAGCAGCTGTCACTCAAACAATGCTCCATTTTTAGTTGGATGAGTAATTGTTGTGCTTCTGACCATAACAAACATAGTCACTTAGACACAAATGTACCCTATAGTAGGTTGTCACATATTTGAGAAGTCTCATCGGTGAATGGTGTGCAATTGAGCCTGCCTCAAAAGACACCATTATTACCACATGTGGTGGACATGTCCACTAGTGACTTCTGGAATAAGATTTATAATGAACTCAAGAAAGTGTTGAAAAACACATTTGTTAAAAAACCAGAAGCATTTCTAGTGGGCATCATCGGAAACGAGATACCAAAGAAAAATGTGTCTTTTTTTATGTATGCGACGACGGCAGCAAGAATTTTAATTGCGAAGAACTGGAAATTACCAACACTACCAACGATTGACGACTGGCAGATGAAGATGATGGAGTTTATGGAATTGGCTGAGATGACCGGGAGACTCCACAACCGGGGAGAGGAAGCGATGGAAGAAGAATGGAAAGATTTTAAGTTATATCTAAAAAAATATGCAAAAGTGATATATTAAGAGCAGAATTAGGTTGTAAATAAACTGTGGAAAATATGTATATGTGAATTGAGAATGAAATTTAGATTATATGAGGTGATTAAAATGAGTTAGAATTTGCTAAAATAGAATTGTGATTAAGAACCACATGGGAAGGGATCCCGAGGGGGTCCACATATGCAATGTAAACACCCAAAGAATCAATTAATTTTTAGGGTTTTATATTCTGTATTTTTCTTTTTTCTGTTTTTCTATTTTTTCTGTAATACCCTTTTTGCTTTTTTGTGCTTCTTGTTTCTGGAAAATTTAATAAAAAATATTATAAAAAAAATCAAAAGGGCAATTTTTTATAAAAAAAAGACACCATTAGCTTAGGTTTCAATTGACTATGGCCAAGGGCTCAAAAAGGTCACCTTTGGGGAACTGGTTCTCCGCCCCCCCAATAATTTTTATTTGGTTTTACAAAATTAAAATTATAATCATACCACAACACTTCCACAATCAACAGATTCCTCTGAATCTCTGAACTTCCCACCTTCCCTTCTATGGGTTCTATTGTTAAACCTTTTCTACTGCATCTTATTCCAATATTCCAAGTTCTTTTATAACTCCATTATATCCATAGTTCTTGTTACATTCCAAGTGTTATTTCAGTCCTGCTAGTGCTTTCAACTACTTACCGTGATCTTCTAAGTAATTTATAAATTTCCCCCCATTCCTTATTCAAGTTTTGGTCTTCCTGGTTCCTGAGCTTTCCGGTCAGTTTTGCCATTTTGGCATAGTCCAACAACTTAATTTGCCATTCTTCTCTGGTAGGGGCTTTATCTTATTTCCATCTCTGGGCTAACAACATCCGAGCAGCTGCCATTGCATACATAAAAAAGTCTCTTCTGCCCTCTTGGAATTTCATGACCCATAATTCCTAATATTTGGGGAACACACTCTGATCAAATGTGGGTCACGGCCTGAAGTAAAATATGAGTTGGCTCCATCCAACGTAACTCAACTACAACCAAATCCTGTTTGTTTTGCCCCTTTGATACCGTATTTCCAATGGGAGGGTGAAAAGCAAACACTAGGTAGTCCTGTCTGAATTCCCACAGGGATCCAATTATGTGCCTGTTCCATTAGTGTTAAAAAGCTAGATGGCAAGCCTCCGGTTAATAAAAGGAAAGCATTTGAATGACAGGAAATCATTAAAACGATTCAAAAGGAAATGCCACAGAAGGGGAAATGGTGCTGAAAAGGGAAACTAAGATGAGAAAGGGGTTGGAGCAAATTTTCTATGAGGAAAGGCTGAAATTTTGTTTTTTTGGAGCTGGAGAGCACTTCCAGACTATTGCTATATTGCAGTGGGATTCAATCATATACTGGTAAATTCAGGTTGAGAGAAAAAATAGAGTTGACCGAGAGGTCTTGCGGCGACTTGCGCAACAAACCCACTTTCCCAAATGGTCAGGGTTCTTTTTTCTTTTTCTTTTTTTACGATAAGGAAAGTGCCAGGATGCCAGCATGGTTATTGTAAAGTAAAATAAAATTGAAATATTAAGAGGGATTTATGGAACAAGTCAAATGTGGTCTGTAGCTATAGATGAAAAATTAACTCACAAATTGAAGGACAGTAGTGGAAAACAACAACAAACATTTTCAGCTATGTGGCTAAGGCTTCTTTTATACGTGAATGATGATAACCATGTTCAAATATGGCACTATGGGAATTATTGGAGATTTTCCAGCTTTGAACACGACAATATCACAAGCTGCCCATGGGCAATATCCTGATACTAAAAAAATTAAGGGGGTTGGCGAGGACATGTTATAACCCTCCCAGACCAATAATTATTACTCTTCCAAGAGATGGTGAATGCAGTGACCCAAATTTGTACCTCCTCCTTTTTTGTATGTTTCACTTAATTATTTTTTTCCTGTTTTATTCTATGTTATTGAATTATGGTATATAGTTTTGATCAACATAAATAAAAAGAAATGTTTTTAAAACTCCCATCATCCCTGACCATTGGCCATGCTGGCCAGGGTGATGGGAGTTTTAGTTAAGCATCACCTGGAAAATGCATTGGCTCCCTTTGACATAGGAAACTGCCTTATATTGGGTGGGACAATTGGGTGGGACCCTCTAGTCCAGTATTGTCTACATTGAATGGCAGTGACTCTCCAGAGTTTCAGGAAGAGATCTCTGCCAGCCTTAAGTGGAGAAGCCCGAGATTGCAACTTGGACTTTCTTCATGCAAAGTCAATGGTCTGGTCTCTCACTGAGCTACAATCCTTTCCCAAGAGCATTGGGGATTCTGATAATGCCTTTATAAAGAACATAGACATTGCATTCCTCTCCAAATGCCACTTTCTCCTGCAATTTACCCCATATGAACCTTTGGTCACTTTAAATTACTGTCATTTGTTTTGATGTGCTTGTCACCAAATTCCAAAAGGAACGGAAATATTCGCTCCACTTGCTGCAACAAACTGCTGCTTCTCTTCCCTCTGGACGCAACATTCAGAGCAGCCTGAATGCCTTGTTGCTATCTGCTCTGATATCTTTGAATAGAAGCTGGCATGCATATGGACACTCTTTCCAGGAGCGGCTGCTTTTACCTGGAGGCATGCAAAACCAAGGGACAGGGTCACTGGGTGGACAAAGGCACCCAGCCCTAGTTAGCTCCAGGCAATAGCCTGGTATTTTATGCAGAGACTGAATTTCTCCAGCATGCCAAATTAGCTTGGCTTGCCTCTGCTTCTGCAGATCATGCAACTGCAGAGCAGGGCGAAGCTGTGTCATTGTAGTATTTCTTTATCAAGATCCACCGATCAATCAGGAATATTACAGGATGTTCCCCAGATAAGGAAAACCAGAATAAACATGCTGAAATGCTTTGCATTTCTACGAAAGTATGGTACAGATTAAAACAGGTATGGGAGCTACCTTCACTTTATAAAGCAAACACACACACACGCACTGATGTAAGTTTCTTGCCAAAGTCACCTTGCCAAGGCAGAGCCAGGAATACAAGCAAGGTCATATGACTCAATCCCCAAGCTTTAGCCACTAACTAGGCCCTGATTCATTTGCTACAGTGGAGTGGAGGGATGGGTCTGAGAGAGGAGAGCTTTGTTCAAAGTCTATAGATCTGTTCATTTGGCATGTACATTTGATTGCTTCATCCAAATGGCCAAGTGTCTTATCTATCTGTCTGGCTAAACTTTGCCCTTAGTAAAAAAACATCATTATATCCAGTCAAAGCAGGGCTGTTCTCATTTCAGCAAGACAGATGCAAAAATGGAAGGTTGTGTGACAAAAGTACGAAACATGTTCCCCGCCTAGGATATCATTCCCATCTCTCTGAAAATAAGATTCAAAAAGCCTGCAGAAATTTCCTCTTCGTTATTCTCTCTCCCATGGTATTTTTAGACTTTCTTCATAATGTGTTTATAAAACAGAATTGTTCTTTCCTTTCAGCTGCGAGTCACTCAATTAATGGGAATTTCTCCTTAGACTCCTCCAGGGATGAGCAGTGCATAGATGTCTGAGCAGGACTTTTGGGGCTACAGAGTGAAGTTTTTGGTGAGTCCAGAATTCCAGCTCAGCACAAAATATGTTTATGATTATGATAATAACTATCAATGATGACTTAGTGGGGAGAAATGGCTTTACTTGCGTGTTTTTCTACCCATTGGCTGAAAAGCAAAACAAAACTGGTCAACCCATTTAGTGGGGGATTGGATGCTGGGAGTACATCAGTCACTGTTGAAAGTACATAACAAGTTGGAGCGTTACCTTTAAAATACCATAACAAAAATATATATATATTGACATATAATGTTTCTGCATACATAACTGGATAGTTGATGTTATGGTTTTATAAGAGGTTGCAGAGTTCATTAAAAAGTTCCAAAATAATCTTTATTTGTTACACTCTTTTTTATTGGTCTTTTGACTTCCCTAATGGAAAAACATGGTAATTTATATTATTGTAAGGTGTGCCCTTTCCTATGTCCTTCAAAACTGCCAATACCATGAAGCTACATATGGAAAAGTTTCTGGAGGCAAATAGATTCATCTTTCCATTCTGTAGACATTAACAGCCACAGTCCAGGACAGAGAATTGTTACATTGTTATTCACACTTACTTGAGAGTAAGCCCTATGATTGAGCATTATGTTGGAGCCCAAGTGAATAGAATCGAACTTTTTGATTCCTTGTTTCCTGGGGTTTCTTGTTGGTGTTTCCTTCTGAAGTTACTTTGTTCACAAATGGCCACTTTCAGGTCATTATTACAGGTTCTGAACATAATGTTGGGCCCCAAAAGTCTGCTGTTTCTGAGGGCTCATCAAGACTTCCCTTTGTGCCACATTTCTAGGCAGAGGCCCATGCGTTAAAGCTCTGCATCCTAGCACTTTCCCCCTTTTCTTTTTGCCCTGGTGCTTTCCCCACGAAAACTCACTAGTTACTGCTGAATTGAGGCAATTGGCAATCCATTGAAAACCTCAGTTGCCAGTTGTTTGTATTCAGTGTTAAACAGTGGGTTTTCTGAGGAAAGTGGCATGGCAAAAAAGGAAAAGCACTCCGACATGGAGCTTTAAAGCACAGATCTAAGCCCAGAAAGCACAGGAGAAAAGCTAAGTGTGTGAGGCCTGAAGCTTTAAATGGAAAGTAGTGGAGCTAGGCAGATCTAAAGCACAGTTCTATACCTGTCTACTCAGGAAAGTCCCATGAAGTTTAGTGGGACTTACAGGGAAATCTGTGGAGGTCTGAAGTCTCAATTCGATATACAGTATGTCTTCCTGGTGCAAAACAGATTTCAAATTGCATTAAAAGCTTCTAGGGCAAGGGTCCCCAAACTAAGGCCCGGGGGCTAGATGCGGCCCAATCGCCTTCTAAATCCGGCCCGCGGATGGTCCAGGAATCAGCATGTTTTTACATGAGTAGAATGTGTTCTTTTATTTAAAATGCATCTCTGGGTTATTTGGGGGGCCTGCCTGGTGTTTTTACATGAGTAGAATGTGTCCTTTTATTTAAAATGCATCTCTGGGTTATTTGTGAGGCATAGGAATTCATTCATAATTTTTTTTCAAAATATAGTCCGGCCCCCCACAAGGTCTGAGGGACAGTGGACCGGCCCCCTGCTGAGAAAGTTTGCTGACCCCTGTTCTAGGGCAAAGAATAGTTGCTGCTCACCATTAGCATTAAAATTTATCAGCAGCTCAGGTCTGTCTCCCAACTTCATTGGAACCCATGGGAGCCAGGGCACAGTCAAAAAGACAAATCTGGCAATATTTATATTAGCAAAGCTGGAGGGTATGTAAGCTCCAAATGTCAGTAGTGCCCATTGGGACTGGTAGGGTGGAAGGTAGGGAGACCTACAGTAGGTGAGGCCAGAGCCAATGGCAGGCACACCAGCAACTAGTTCTTCTTTTGTCCCCATCTTCTTCTCTGCTGAGTTCTACAACAGCAACACTCAGACTAAGAGGGAGGAAGCGGAGAGCCAGCGCAACCCCCTGAACTGGATGTCAGTAAGAAGGTAGGCAGGTGTGGGTTGACTTGAGGTTGGTGGGGCAGCTCCCCATTCACCATAACGGAGCAGTCTCCACTGCCAAAAGTATGTCCCATCCTCAGGCAGCAGAAGAAAACCTTTGTTCAGTTTTAGGCTCCCTCTCCTGGACGGCTAAATGTTGTACTGTACTCTTCAAAATGTATTAAAGCCATGGGTAGTTGTGAAGCTAGCCTTTTGGCCTCCAACAGTGTTCTTTTTCTAGAAAAAGAGGTGCCAGAACTCACCACGATCTCTTCTCTCATTCTCCTAGAATGGCAATGGCGCCCACCTGAGAGGTGGCGGAACTGAGTTCTGGCAAGTTCTGGCTGAAAAAAAGCCCTGGGCTCCAATATAGTGCTCAATTTACTCACGCTTTTGCCCCATAGGCATTTGCTTAACATTCAGCCTAGAGAGAGACAGAGACATATTAACAGAAGTCAAAACTTGCTATTGTGTGACATTTTAGTTGAGCCTGGTAAATGTATTAGCCTACTGTGGCTACTTGGATTGGTTTCTAATGAACCCGTCTAATGAACTAGCCCTTCATTTAATTAATCCAGGTTAATCCCAGACAGATCTCAAGAGTTATTATCTCTTCCTTGTATTAAGAGACGTGCCATTTTTGCTACAACAGAATCTGCATTTTCATTATAAACATAAGCATCTAAAATTATGCTCCAGAGGTAGGATATGAATAAAAGGGATTCTTCCTGCTGAAGAATGTATCCAAGCAACACAATTGCCTCAGTTGAGATCATTCTGTTGTACCTGAAGCAGGCAAATCTCAAGAGACAGATTGGCATATATTTCAGGAAGGAAGTTTGTGTTGATATACTGTGTGGCATGGGTATGCCCTTAGACACCAGTGGTGAGACTTGGAAGGGTCACTGAGGCAGAAGAATTTATGAGGTCAGCTTGGTCTCGCTAACACATCTCACAGCTATAAACGTTTAAAAGCCTTGGCTGTACTGTCATAATTTATCATGGTCTTTAGAGATGAAAACAACCTGATAGCTCGGTCATTGAGTCCAGACATTGAGTCCAGTCCTTGTTCGCTTAACCTTCTTATTGGGTAGCTTGATATTCCCATTAGGGCAGCCTCCCATTCAGTGGCTTAGCGGTCAGTGTGCATTCTGAAATGTAGGCTGCATCCACACCATATATTTAATGCACATTTAAAGTGTACACACACCTCTTCAGGAATCCTGGGAACTGTAGTTTGTTAAGGATGCTGGGCACTGTAGCTACAGTTCCCAGGATTCTTGGGTGTGTGTGCTTTAAATGTACTTTGTATGTGTAGTGTGTATGGAGCCCTACTCTGTGAGTTTGAGATAATTCCATATGAAACTTAAACCTTTGTTAACTGAAAAGAAACTGGTCTTGTCACCCACTCCCTCATTATTTTCTTGAACAATAAAACCTCTATTTTGGTACTGCAAATCACTGATTAAATCAACAGCTATGTAGATGTGCATTTATCCAAAGCAGTTGCTTTTAGCTATAAATCAGGGCTCCTTTCATCTCTCTTGGTTTCAGTGGGGGGGGGGGAGGGATGACGGCCATAGCAACCTCCTTCAGTTAATAAGATATATAAATGTAACATGTTAAGAAAACCTACGGAGAGAGTGTTTTTCGGAAAACAGCCCTGATGAAACACTGTGCAGAGAGACAAGAGTTTATAGTCAATATCAGTGTTCTGAATCTAAACTCACCAGCCAAAGACCAACAGGAGGTTGAGTTGAGTGTCGTTCATTGGATTGGACCCAAATTTAGTCATGCTTAGCTAACATATATCCCATTAATTCCAGTAGAGTAGTTCACACATTATGCTGTTCACAGGTACAAGGGGTTTGTACAGTGGTACGTCTGGTTACAAACTTAATTCGTTCAGGAGGTCCGTTTTTAAGCCGAAACCTTTCTTAACCTGAGGTGCGCTTTTGCTAATGGTGCCTCCCGATGCTGCTGTGCCACCGCCGCACAATTTCTGTTCTCATCCTGAGGCAAAGTTCTTAACCTGAGGTACTACTTCCAGGTTAGCGGAGTCTGTAACCCGAAGTGTTTGTAACCTGAGGTGTTTGTAACCCAAGGTACCACTGTAAATGTTTGTGGGAATGATTGTACACATAATGAAACATGCGAACCTAAAAAAATGAGTACAGAGTACATGTATCCACATATTGAATGTACCCGTGTATGACTGAACGCAGTGTTCTACTGTATTTACCTCATGCATCTGACTAAGTCTGAGTGGATCTCCTTTTTTTTTGTATGAGGACAAGGACGATGATGACTATTGCATGCACCCTTTGCTTAGTCCACTTTGTACAGCACCAAGAAGTTTACAAGCAAAGGGTGCAATCTTATGCTCAACCTTTAAGCAACCCAGAGTGGCTGGGGAAACCCAGCCAGATGGGTGGGGTAAATGACGACGATGATGATGATGATAATAATGATGATGATAATAATAATAATATAATTACACCTTAGGTCTTACTTCTGAATAAATGTCCATAGGATCAGGCCACATCTGCAAATAATTTCAACCTCTGAGCAGAAGGAGCAAGCATTAAATCCACAACCTGGAATAGAGCCTCTTTTGGAAGGACAATCATGGAGATTTTTTAAATAAAAAGCTCTAGCTGTACTAAGTCTAGACAATTTTAAAAATATTGTTTATTGATTTATATGATGCTTAACTGGTAAAATGGCTTCTAAGTGGTTTACAAGTATAAAACTGATTACAAAGAAACAACAACACACCTGTGGGCAAATTAAGAGGGCAACTGATTGCAGACTCTCCAGTACTAGACTTTGCACTGTGCCTAGCCAGCTTGCAAGCCAATTGAACCACTTCATGACATGGGGAAGGTCATTCCCCTAACATTGGGGGATGGGGGAGGGGTTCTTCCTCATCCAGCTGTCTCTTCCTCTTGACTGGAAGTACAGAGCAAAACTTGTTTTCACATACTTGACTGATCCAGTGTGAAGATGCTTAGTGTTTTCCACATTAACAGTGAAACCGTGGCTGTGTTTTTTACAATGTACACCCTTTTTCTCTGTTTATGTAACAAGAGGCACCGGAGGAGCACATTTAGGTGTGTTTTTTTTAGTACGGTTCTGTGGCAGCCATAACTGATTTCCCAATGAAACGATAATTACAGTATTTGAAGAAGTCACCATTACTGAACATCTTCTGGGGTAGTAATTTTCCATGTCCATTATGTTCTGCATTTTGATGAAGTCAACAAAGTAAGGTGCTGGTTTAAGAAATATCTAATTTACTTTGTTAATGAGTAAGGGAACAGCTGGAAAAAGAATTATGTACTGTAAACACAGACTTTTTTGGAGCTTAATGCAGAGCATAACCTCTTTCCAATGTTAACAAAATACTCGTTTTATGTAACACTGTAATTAAATTCCCTTCCCAAGGAAAACAAAGATAAGGCAAAATTTTAGTGGAAGGCACAAATGATTCTGAATGTATGTTATTGTTGAAGGATGCCTGTATCTTTATTTAGATGGGGAAATTGAGAAGTCCAGGCATTTAAAAGTCAGGGATTACGTAGCTGAAGGAGATCCGATCAGCAGAAGGAGGGTGGTGTGGGAGTTGGGGGAAGGGCTTCTTTAAAAATAACCTTTCCTACGTTTCTTTTATTTATTTGGACAGTTAGCCTGCCCACTCTGGCAGCTCTGAGGAGGTTACAACAATAGATTGTGGCTGTGTACACATTGCTGCTTACCCCAGCTCTAGCATGCTTCCACCGCTGGTGTTTGAAGCCAAGTACACATAGTTAGCCACAATCCACATGCATCCTGTTGTTTCTTGAGAAATACTCCTGTTTAATGTGCTTCCCTTCAAACCAGCTTCCAGTCAATTTGAAAATGGGAGCAGCAGTTAAGCTGAGGTGTGTACATTTCAGACAGCTGTTGCACATGTGCAAATGATAGCACATGCGCAGATGACAGCTTCAGTGAACTGGCATGAGGGAAGAAAGCAGGTACAGTAATGGGTCTCAGGGAGGGAAGAAAGAAAGAAAGAAAGAAAGAAAGAAAGAAAGAAAGAAAGAAAGAAAGAAAGAAAGAAAGAAAGAGACCTGAGAACACAATCTATGTGGCAACAAATGGTTACTCAAGAAGGAGCATCAGGAGGAAGAATATGTTGTCTTTCTGCCTATCCCCACCCTCACTGGTTCAGGTTGCAAGCATTGCTGCATTTATTCACAGCACAACAGAAAATAGGTCAACTTCTTAAAAAAAGGAAAATAAAAAGGGAAGACCCACTGACAACCAGCTAATTTTCATCATAAAATATGAATTAGTTGACTTTAAAATCCTCTTTGTGTGTGTTTCTCCACATTATATACATTTAAAGCATATTCAACACACAAGGCATATGACACTCCCCAATAATCCTGGAAACTGTACTATCTCCCCACAGAAGTACTGTTTCCAGCACTCTTAACCAAGTACAGTTCCCATGATTCTTTGGGGGCATCATGTGCTTTAAATGTGGATGGAGCATGCTTTAAATATATAGTGTGGATCTGCCATTCAAAGACAAGAGACCTGACAGCAACTTAACAAGAGAGTTATGGGTCATTTGATCAGACTTCTAAAGTGCTTTACTAGGAAACACTGCAAATGATTTGTAATCATTAATAGCTTCATTTTAACTAGAACTGGATGGGAAGGAAACAGAAAACTTTCCACTTTGGGACCTGACATGGCCCAGGAACTAGAGGTTAATGTTGCAGTAACCATTATCTTCCCACCTGATTCTGATTAGTAGCAGTAGCCCATTTAACTCCACCACAGTGGATACAGCTGACCATTTACTAAAGTTGGACTTGCCAGACTGTGTATGAAGCCACGTGGGAAGTTAGTTTTAAACCACCGCTTGAACTCACACATCTCAGTTTCCCTCTCATCCAGGAGCAGATCTATTTTGTCAAATCACAGCCTGTTTACATATGATGTGTCCTTGGATTTTATATCCAAGCCGTTTAGTTATCTCCCTTATTATAAGGCTCTCAGATGCTGTAATGCTCAGTCCTCTTACAATGGCAGAGCTCGTCTTCATCTTGGGAATGTGTTTGCTGCTGATGGCACCAACACACAGTTGTCCAGCAGCCATGTGCAGTTATGCACAATATCAAAGAGATATCAGATAAGCATTGAAGGTCAAAACATGGAAACTTAAAGGTTCGTGACAAGATTGCTAAAAGCACAAAGCTGATAGAGAGCACCTGGAATTTCTAGGCAATGAATGCAGCATTCTCGCAGGAGCATTTTCTTTAACCCCTATGCCCTAAAATCAACAGGAGGTTTGCAGAAACCTCTGGAAAAACCTTGATGATTGAAGAAGTGTGGCAATTCAGAGGCTCACACTCTCCAAGCTTCCTATGGCATTGTTATAAAATCATACACAGTGGCCACAACAATTTATTCCCATAAAAGACTTGAGGAACTAAGTAATTGAACTATGAAGGACATTTTATCTCTTTGATCACAACCAAAGAAGGAAGAACCTAGAAAGCTATAATGTTTCAGCAAGGTTTAGAAGTGCTGTTAACTTCCTCCCAGTGACTCAAAGGCAGACAAGAAAAGCCCTTGTGCCCAAGGTTGGAAATACATGCAAAAGCAGCAAGAATTATCTCAAGTTCACCTAATTGCCTCAAGATATACAAATGGTGTAAAATTAACAATGTGAAGGTTTTATGCATTATGTGTTATTATGTAGGAATGCTGAAATGTGTCAAATGGGACTGACAAAGGGGGGGAAATGAGTTACAAGGATATTTCTTTTTTATTTTAGACTGTGCCCTCAAGACTGTGCAACTGATATATAATTATGTTTTTATGTTACGTGATATTCTGCAGAAACATTGACCTATGTCTGACAAGTATATGTTATTTCCACAAAGGAGGGGACAATTTTTGTGTGTAATTGTTTTCACGTTTAATGTATAGTAAGTTATTGTATAGTGTAATATTCCTTATACGCCCAATAGAGGACTCATGTTTTCTGATAGATCAGGCTATTGCATAGTCCATCATTTAGATCAATTTATGACCACATTTCCTTATCTCACCTGGCACTTTGGAGTGTGCCAGCCTTCTTTTTACCAAGAAGCAGTTTCAGGATCCATGAAAACAGCAGATACAAGAAGGTGTATATGCCTTGATTTACCAGGAATGATTCCTTATAGAATTAAATTGGCCAATTTGGACATGTGCCCTTTTCAGAATGGTTTTTATGGGGCTGTATAAATTCTAATTGGGTCAGTTCTAATTGGGCAAGTGTATCCAAGGTGCAAGTAGCTTTCTCCCTTTAAGAGCAACTGAGCAACTCCCTACAGTGCAAGACCAGAGCCTATTAAAAAAAAATCCCATAGAAAGGCCAAGGCATCTCTCTCATGACATGTCCAAACCTGTGGCAGCTATGGCAAGTGCCAGGTGACATGGTCAATATGAAAGCCCTAAGGGGATTCACCAGGGATTGTTGCTGCTGTGCCATGATGGAGGTGTGAGACCAGAGGAGAGCTACCTTTGACACCTGAGAACACACAAAAAGGTAAAAACAAACAAACTGCACTTTCCAGTCAATATTGGTGGATCTTCTGGTAAATGTAAAGCATAGACCACTTGTTTTTCCCAGAAGTGCTAGAATACCGCTGCATACAGTGCTTCCCCACCATGATGACAGTGCTCCGCAGACCACTCCCCCTCAACCCAAGCCCCCCTTTGAGCCGCCACCACATACCCCGAGGTTGTGCCAATGTACCACCTGGGAAATGGAGAATACGTCACTGTCGATTATGTGAGGCAATGATTGGTTGTTACACAACAATATTGCCTCAGAGAGGGGACTGTTATAAAATCATATTGGGGGGGGGTTTGCAGGACACCATTATTAATGAACAGAGAGGGGTGACAGAATTTGACAGCTGCAATACCCAGAATCCTGTTCAATGCCATCTTCCCTGTCTCCCCACCCCTCCCGCTAGGACGCGACCCTGCCTGAAGGAAGGCTTAAGGATCTGCATATGCACAACAGTTAGCATAAACTCACACATTTCCCCTCTCCACCTCCCCTCCGCCCAGAACAAAACAATGTTTCCAGAAGGAGGGGGGAAACCGCCCAAATCCAAAGTGAAACTTTTCTACTCAAGTTAATAATACAGCCTATTATATGTTCTCTTACCATGAAATCTCTATCCGCTGCCTCTGTATTAGAATTGCT
The DNA here is from genome assembly GCF_965207765.1 of Zootoca vivipara. Classification (NCBI taxonomy): domain Eukaryota; kingdom Metazoa; phylum Chordata; class Lepidosauria; order Squamata; family Lacertidae; genus Zootoca; species Zootoca vivipara. The sequence goes on along the minus strand of NC_142592.1, from coordinate 36,409,781 downwards.
AGTATCTCTCTGTATTAGAATTGCTGTTTTATATCTTAGAACTGTATATGTCAGGACTGCTACCTTTTAATTAGAAATCCCTGTATTAGGTATGTTTTCCAGGTATATTTTCTGTATGAACCCTGTATGATCCCAACCCACCTGAACCTTGCCCTACTACCACCCTATACCCATTCAAGGACACACGGACAATAGAGGGATTAGCTGGAACAACTTTATTCAAATAAAATGCCATCCTCAACGTAGCCCACCCTTCCATGGCCTGGAGGAAAGCACCTGCCGGGCGGACTTCCACCCCACGGAAATCGCCAGGAACTGCCCCACCTCTGCACCCATCTCGACTGATTGCCCCTCCTGCCAAACAACAGGGAGCACCATCAGCGACAGGAGAAGAGCAATTGACATCCCGCCATCTGAAAGAAAAAGTCATCTCCCCACCCAGCTAATCCGATCGCCACCCATCCTCCTTGTCCTTCCCCTCCCTCCCAGTCCAGGGATTTTCACGCAGGGACAGGAGGGTATAAAAAGGGGCTTCACCATTTCCCGGGGTTCCTTCCTTCTTTCCAGAGGCAGGGACCCTACAGCTGTAGCATTGCATTCTGCAATAAAGGGATCAGTTTGTTTTTCCTGACAGCATCGTGTGGTCTCTGTCATTTTCCCGGCGGAGCTGAACTTAGAGCAAATTTTGGAGCTTCCGACCCGCGTCTGTCCTTCTTAAAAGGCAACGCATTTTGGGGTACATTTTTTCATAACAGCATGAAGGGACGGGTGTCATGTGTTTGACAAAATCTGTCTAGGTGTTTAGGACAGGGATGAGGAAATTGTGGCCTTCCAGGTGTGGCTCTAATTCTCATCAGCTCCAGTCAGGAAGGACGGAAGCTACAGTCCAGCTACAGCTGCAGAATTCAGGGAGAATTCTGCCTGAGGCTGGTGTTACTGAGAGCATGATTGGACACAGAACACAACTGCCTTAGGTTTTAGCAAAAACAGCAAAAAGCCTTGTGGCACCTTAAAGCAGGCCTTCCACATGTTCTCAGACTCCAACTCCCATCAACCCCAGCCAACATGGCCAATGGTTAGAGCTGTAATCTGACAACACCTGGAAGGCCACACAGTAGCTTTCTAATTTCTGCCTTAAAGGCACGTGCTTATTATGACATAACCTTTACTTGCTGCAGCACCTTGTTGTTTAGTTGTGTCTGACTATTCGTGACCCCATGGACCAGAGCATGCCAGGCACTCCTGTCTTCCACTGCCTCCCGCAGTTTGGTCAGACTCATGTGGGTAGCTTCGAGAACACTGTCCAACCATCTTGTCCTCTGTCATCCCCCTTCTCCTTGTGCCCTCAATCTTTCCCAACATCAGGGTCTTTTCCAGGGAGTCTTCTCTTCTCATGAGGTGGCCAAAATATTGGAGCCTCAGCTTCAGGATCTGTCCTTCCAGTGAGCACTCAGGGCTGATTTCCTTCAGAATGGATAGGTCTGATCTTCTTGCAGTCCATGGGACTCTCAAGAGTCTCCTCCAGCACCATAATTCAAAAGCATCAATTCTTCAGTGATCAGCCTTCTTTATGGTCCAGTTCTCACTTTCATACATCACTACTGGGAAAACCATAGCTACCCTGATTTAATTCATTTAAAATCACCCTTCATCAACTTTGATGTCAGGGAAATTGATTTAGTGAAACTTGAGGTCTTTTGCAGGCCTACAGTTGCCCCTTCTTGGCATGCATCTCACCCATTGCCTGGAAAGCTGGAAATGTGATAAGCCAACTCCCCAGCAGCAAGGGCTCCCTTCTTCCTCAACTGCATTTTGGGTATTGTGCTACAGCTGCACAAAAGGAGATAAAATCCTTTTGTTCCTGTTGTTGATGCCTTCCTAGGCTTCCCCAATTGCCATATGATGTAATTGGCATGTCCCTCAGAGAAGGCAACTGTGTAACATTGTGAATGGAATAAGAAGTCACAGAACCATGAGGAAGCCTCCACTTCAGACAAGTTACAGCAATAACATATCTTTGCCTATTAGATCAGACCCTTTAGATTAGATCTATCAGATCACAGGCTTTTTGTGATGTTATGAGGAGAGTTGAGTCAGTGTGGGTTTTTTTATCCAGCACCGTTTAGATGTCATTCATTAGCTTTGTAACTGCTTCGATCTAAAGGCCGGATGAACAGGTGTAAGGGTATGATGATATCAGCAGCACTAAACCTACATGGGGCTTTTATACTCTGTTTTATATTCAGAAATAGAACATGCTGTGAACACAAGGGTGAGAAACATTGCGCAGAGGCTGGCCTCTGTCCAAACAGCACTTTGCTCTGCAGCAACTTTCTGCACCAAAGAGCAGATAGCTTTTAAAACTTGGTAGACTTCTGAATTAGCTCAGAGGGAGCTGCAAAAGTTAAAAAGAAGAAAGAAAGAAAAAGCTTGGCTTTATCATGTCCAGGTCAGTTTGGCCTCCTCCTGTGACTTAACAGCTGCTTGATTTGCAAAAGTTACCAGGTTAAGCTTTTCACAGCATGAGGAGAAACATAATCACCTGTTAATATCTGTAGATGAAGAGGGGGGGGAGGGAGGGAGAGGAGTTGCTGAAATAAGATGGGCAGCCTTAGAGCCAGATGATTGATCTATTTAGCGTAGCTCTGCGCTGAGACCTCCTTTGCAGAGCACAGTCCACTTCAAGCCCAATTTAAGAATAATTTTTGTTTTGTTTTGCTTTATTTATAGATGGATTTCTGTATGGCTCCATCCAGTCAAGGCAGTTCACCATTTAAAACCCATAAAATAAAATTACTGTCAAGATTAGTAAGAACAATCAGTGTGTAAAAAGCAACACCAGTGTAAAATTAATTTTAAAAGCATGCAACGTTACAAGGTGATGATCTAGCGAGTGAGATAAAAGCAGTAAGCGGCACTTAAAAACCATCAAGCCAGAGACAAAATAGTTCTAAAAGCATGGGATTTTAAAAGCCTGGAGGAGTGAGGGAAATGCCCCACTAATGCAGATGCCAGGTAAGCCTCTCTGGGGAGAGCATTCCATAACTATGGAGGCTAAGGCTATCAATGGCTAGCACTTGTCACAATGGCTATGTTCTACTGCCATTGTCAGAGGCAATATGCTTCTGAATGACAGCTGCTTGCAATCCCTGAGTGCTATTGCCCCTGCTTGCATGCTTCCTGTAGGCATCTGGTTGGCCACTGTGAGAAGGAGAATGTTGAACTAGATGGGCCATTGGCCTGATCCTGCAGGGCTCTTCTGACATTCTTAACCAATGTGCCACCACAGGAAATACCCTCTCCCTTTGCCACACTGCATTAGATGGGGCTTCCAATAAAAACCTTAAGGTACACCTGGGAGGAGGTGCTCTCAAGCTTTCATTATAAAGGTTAGTGACAGCACTTAGAATTGGGCCTGATAACAGGCTGGAAGCTAGTGCAGATGATGGAACGTCCTCCCATCAGATGTCAAGGAGATAAAGAACTACACAACTTTTAGAAGACATCTGAAGGCAGCCTTGCATCGGAAAGTTTTAAATGGTTGACTTTTTATGTTTTATGTGTGTTGGAAGAGTGGCTGGGGAAACCCAGTCAGATGGGCGGGGTGGAAATAAAAAATGATGATGATGATGATGAAGTACTGGCATAATATACTGATATCTGCTGGCACCCATTAACAATCTTGCTGCTCTGTTTTGGGCCAGCTGTAGTTGCTGGTCTGTCCTCAAAGGCAGCTCCACATATAACACATCGCAGAAATCCAGCTGGGAGGTGAGAATAATAGAATCATAGTGTTACTAGAGCATGGATAGTCATAGGGCTCTCTTTGTCCAGGTAGAGTTGGTATTATCAGCCTAAGCTGCATGAGATGCTCCATAAGACTGAGGCCACCTGCGTCTCCTGTGATGCAGGTGGATCTAAGCGCACCCACAAACCTGCTCTTCTAGGGGAAGGGAAACCAAGATTGGTTGGATTTCACATAAATAGCCAGACACAGACCAAACCTGAACAAAACCTCCATCTTACAGTTTATTGGGCCTCATCCAGTCCATTACTAAGCTCAGATCCAAAATCCCTACTGCCTCACCTAGATTAAGATCCCCAAGAAGAGGAAGCGGTGGGGTCGCATCAACAGCACCTGGATTGAGCAGGCCAGAAGATTGTTTGGTCAGTTTTCCCCATTACAGTATAGTGAAACATATTTTCAGGCTCCTCCAAATGACCTGTGAATTGAACATTCATCATGATTCCCTAGCACAAAGCTTACGTGAAGGTTAGAATTTGTTCTTTATAGAGGATTTGTTCTGATTTGTTTGCGGGGAGGTTAACGAGAATTCATCCTGGTTTGCTTGTGGGATGTTAATGCACCTTCATATTACCCATTTGTTCATCCCACACTGTCCAGGGCATTTCCTCAGCAGTTTTCTAACCAAAAAAGTCAGAGGTCCCCCACCACCCACACTTGGGTGATAGATAGTGCTTTAATCTACTTTAATTGCACAAATCTACATTTTCAATATCCACTTGACTTCCTTCTGCAAAATACCAACAGTCTGGAAATGACCTCTATTTAAAATATAGTAAAAAAATTGGAATATAGTAGCTCAGACTTCTGAAAAGTTCTAGCATGGAGGGCAATCATAGCTCTTCAGTTCAGCGATAGAGCACTTGCTTTGTCTCTAGGGCTGGGGAAACCTCCTTCCAAAAACCCTGGGAAGACAATAGTGCTGGTGGACCAATAGTCTGATTTGGTACAATACTGTATCTGAAGAAGTGTGCATGCACACGAAAGCTCATACCAAAATATAAACTTAGTTGGTCTTTAAGGTGCTACTGAAGGAATTTTTTTATTTTGGTACAATACAGCTTCCTATGTTGACAATGCCTGCAATGAAGCAAGCAAAGGGCATTATTCACTGGGTTTTGTTTTGTTGCTTCAAATCGCATTGAAATGAGCGGGAGGTGTGCAAAAGAATGGCTGCTATGGGTTGCGCCAACAACCTATCTCATATATTGCAAGTGCAAACATCGTAGAATTCTGGAAAAGTAACATGTGGTGTGTTTTGTAAATAGGCAAGAAAGGAATTCTTTGTGTTTCCCCCCTCCTCCTTTCTTGGTCTGAAAAAGAAGAAAGGAAAGCTGGCTGAACAATGAAACAATAGTGCTGCCTTTCCTTTCCAGGACAAGGTATAGGAAGGACTATGTGGGGAAGATTACTTCACACCCACCCACACCATTCTCAGCATCTGAACATGCTTGAATAGCAGCTTTTAATTTCAGACAGTTTACACATCTTAAAATGTGGGTCTGATTGTAATGCTGCCGCAGCCCAGAGATTATGTCAGGTCCCAAAATGTAGCTACCCTCCTCCAAAGTGTAACTGCCAATGAAGTTAAATAAAAAAATTCCTTCAGTAGCACCTTAAAGACCAACTAAGTTTTTATTTTGGTATGAGCTTTCGTGTGCGTGCACGAAAGCTCATACCAAAATAAAAACTTAGTTGGTCTTTAAGGTGCTACTGAAGGAATTTTTTTATTTTGCTTCGACTCAGACCAACACGGCTACCTACCTGTAACTATGCCAATGAAGTTGTCGCAGTTCCCAGTGGCTGAATTAAATTAATTCTTTCTTCATCCAAGAAAGCCTCCCGCTTGACCCTATTGGTGAATGCAGGCATGTTCAAAGCGGAGGTCAACAACTAGGGCTGGGTGTTATGTTAGAGTGAATCGGCCGCCTCAAGCAGCAAAATGTGAGTGTCACGAAAGGACAGCAAATTGTACCCAATTTAATTTCTTATTATTGTATTTTTGTGTTTGGAGAGGTGCTTTGTGGGATTTTCTGCTTCGGATGGCGGAATAACTTGTGTGGCCTTGGGTATTATGCACCTTGACTCAGTGGAGGGATGGGATGCTGTTAGTTCTTCTGCCTCAGGCAGCAAAATGTCTTGGGCAAGCTCTGCTAAGAACCCATCTCATTTCACTTTGCTGTGGACTAAAATGTACCCTGGGGCAAAAGCAGATGAAGATTGGATTACAGCAAAGCTACTGACTTGGCAGTGGATATTTACTAGGATGGGGAGCAAACCTCAGGGGACAGTCCACAATGAGGTAGGGAAACATGAGTCTTGAGTTGGAACGAAACTAAAGCTTTGGAGCTGAGTCTTGCGCTTTTCATTTGGAATCAGGATGGGGTGTTAACTGAAGCTGTGGAAAGCTAACAGAAACTTCTAATAATTTGGTACAGTATTATGCCCAACAGTGCCGACTTTGAATGCCTCCTTATTCTATTTAATGTGACCTTTAAAATAAACTTTAATTTAATCCACAGTTTTTGCGCTTGAGCTTGTTGCTGCCTGCCCGCCCAGGGTCCTGATCCCTGCTCTACTTGCACAGATGGAGGCAGGTCTGGAAGTTCCCCAAAATTTATGTGCTGCGTAGTAATGATTTTAAAAACTTACATATCTGAACCATTTCCATCAGGCTTCCTCAACCTCAGCCCTCCAGATGTTTTTGGCCTACAACTCCCATGATCCCTAGCTAGCAGGACCAGTGGGCAGGGATGATGGAAATTGTAGTCTCAAAACATCTGGAGGGCCGAGGTTGAGGAAGCCTGATTTACATAAAATAGTGCAATAATGCAATATTAAAAACACTTTACATCAGAAGAATGTTCCCTCAAATGGTAAAACCTTCCTTTGCAGTGGGTAAGAAATCCAATAAACAAGATATATAAAGCATTGGTTTTAAAAATAGTGATAAAAGCAGACCTGAAAAGCATTAAAGGTAAAGGTACCCCTGGCCGTTAGGTCCAGTCGTGGATGACTCTGGGGTTGCAGCGCTCATCTCGCTCTATAGGCTGAGGGAGCCGGTGTTTGTCCGCAGACAGCTTCCAGGTCATGTGGCCAGCATAACTAAGCCACTTCTGGCGAACCAGAGCAGCACACGGAAACGCCGTTTACCTTCCCACTGTAGCGGTACCTATTTATCTACTTGCACTTTGACCTGCTTTTGAACTGCTAAGTGGGCAGGAGCTGGGACCGAACAACAGGAGCTCACCCTGTGGCGGGGATTCGAACCGCCAACCTTCTGATCGGCAAGCCCCAGGCTCAGTGGTTTAGACCACAGTGCCACCTACGTCCCTGAAAAGCATTAGATGTAAGTAAATTATAAAACCACAGATAAAATATAGTTTTGAAAACAAATATACACAATTAAATTACATGCCTGGGTATTTTAGCAGGCATCAAAGGCAACACAATGAAGGCCTGATATTAACAGGCAGGCCGTTCCAGAGCATAGGTGCTGCCACACTGAACAGCCAATTTCTTGCAAGTGCAAAATGAAAATGACATGACAGTGCAAGTCTTGCAGACCGAGCCAGTTGTGTGAGCACATATAGCGAAAATGGGTCTGACTTGCCTTTGCAGATGTTAACATTTTGGTTCTGGTGGCATCGTTATGACTCCATTGCTACAGCTATTGGGGATTATTAATAGGCTGTTATTGTATACAAGAGGCACTGGCATTTGTCATGAAATAAAAAGCTGCATAGCTTTCCCTATAAGAACAACATCAGAGCAAGAACCTGCCAGCGATGACAGCAGATGCCTGAGCATAAGGAGACAGCAAGTATTTGCGCATGTCAAGAGAGCGGGGGAGGTGTGGGAAGTGTGCTGGTCAGTGCTTTTGCATAAGCAAGAGAAGACAGGAGTGGCCACTCATGAACGATTGGTTCGCTCATTTAGGGTCAAGTTTTACAAGCCACCCAAGTGAGTAAGCCAAAAAGCAGCCCTGCTTTGCACTGGGACCACAATATGTGTGTGTGTTAGAGAGAGAAGGAAGGAAGGAAAGAGAAATTCTTCGTCCCTACATCAATTCCCAGATGTAAGTCACCCCATCCTGAAGCCACTGGCGGAGGAAGAGGGGGGGAAGGGGGAGCGCACTGACTCCGGCACCACGATCCCGGTGAGGTGCCATCATGGCTGCCCCTCTAAACTGGGAGCCACGCCCCCACAGGCGGTGCACCACGCCCCCAGGATGTGCGCCAGGCACACCCCCGCCTGCTCTCTGCCCCTGGTGCTGGAGCATGAAGCTCTGCACTGCCTGAAGCTGCTGTTAACTGCAGAGGCAAAAACATATGGTCAGGAGTCCTTCATAGATAGCATAATGTACACTGAGAGCTGGTGGTAGTGGGAGGGGCATTGCACCATCTTAAGAGGTTCCCTGCTCAGGATAATGCTACCACAGCAGGCCCATATAAGAACAGATAGTAAAGATAGTAAACTTTTGGTAATAATAATGACAACAGTAAGTTTTAATGTAGCAAAATAATACCAGTCAGGATCATTTTTTAAAGTAGTTTATTTGTTTATTATACTATTTATATGCTAGCTTTGGGGACATCATCGCCAATCAAAGCAGAGTATCATAAAAGCACAATCGGTACTCATCATTTAGCACAGATAAGGGCAGAACATTAAAAATTATTGTAAAATATAGGCTAGTTAAAACAAATAAGGGAAACTGGTATAACTATCGGAACCATATTCCATCAAGTACCGTAGTTTCCTGGAACAGTTATCCCAATACAGTATGTAGGAAGAAAAAAGTATGTAGAAAGAAAAAGTATGTAGGAAGAAAAAGATGGAAGACACACACTATGCTGTCCATGCAATAGCAATGAGACTCCTCTTCATGTAAAAGTATTGTTATAGGGTTTTTTTTTGGGGGGGGGTCTGTCTGGATCAGGCATCCCCAAACTTCGGCCCTCCAGATATTTTGGACTACAATTCCCATCATCCCTGACCACTGGTCCTGTTAGCTAGGGATCATGGGAGTTGTAGGCCAAAACATCTGGAGGGCCGCAGTTTGGGGGTGCCTGGTCTGGATGATATCTGTGGGTGCCTTTCAGGTCTGTGATCCTGTCCTCAGTGAAGTTTAGAAACTAGTGTAAGAGGCTCCTGAACCAGTCGGACAAGTTTCTTGGTAACTGGCCTTAGATGGCCAGGTAAGTTCTGCCATTTACATGTCCAAAGAGGTTGGACAGGAGTTGCCCTGTTGCCATAGAGACAAATTGGTGGGCCTTTTCCCACTTCATGTGGCTGAATCCCATGTCATCCTAGGATGGAGAACAATAGGCCCAAGAGGAGCTGTGTGGGTGTGAGTTTCAGCTGACACTGGAAGCTGGAGACACAGGCTGGTCTTGCTCTATGCTGGACCCAGAGCTGTGACTCCTGAGAGATCTAGCTGGGAGGGAAGATCTGTTGGAGTCTTAATGCTGTGAGCCCTTCTGTCCTAGGACCAGGTTGTATATAGGTGTAAATAAAATCACATATCCTATCACTATTTCCAATGACCTTCATTGCAAGGAACCTGAAACCTGGGTAAGCACAGAAACCCTTGGAGTCTCTCGCACAACAGAAGGGTCTGTGAGAGGGTGGGATCCAGTTCAATGCACTGAATCCCTTATTGCTTTCCTTGTACTATCACCACAGGAGAGAGAGGCTGGGAGGTTGGGGAATGGCAAGCGATTGCAGGCAAATGTGGCAGTTTCAAGCTGCTGACTGCACCCTGCCTGCCCACACAGAGGCTGGGCAGCCTCTGCTGTAAATTCTATAAATACCTTTGGACATAAAGTCAGTGGAAATCTTTTTGTGAAGTTAAACATCTGTAAATGATCAACTTACATTTTCAAGATTATCTGGAGGTTACAGTTCTTTAAAATCTCTTTGGAAGGGAGTCACAGGCTCAATTGCTAAGCCTGTAACAAGCTTTTGCTGGAATATACTAGCATGGGGTGGCTTGCGGGGATGAAGGCAGACATTAATGGACATGAGGTTGGCAGTTAAGAATTAACTGGAAAGTAGCCAGGTTTGGTGGCACTGGAAATAAGACGGCAGTGTTGTGACTATCATTCGATATACAAATATGAGGAAAGTCTTAAACAGTAGTTGCTAGAATCCAGGGGAGACCAGCACTAGAGACAGATTTAGGGCAGTGGTAGGGTTGCACCAGGTGCGCAGCCAAGGAGGATGCCTTTTCAAAGCCTGGTAAGCCCTCCCCCTGCTTTGGGAATGAGGCATGAGGGTTCTAACAGGGTCCTAGAGCCCTCCTTCTTCCTTCTCAAAGCCTATTAGTGCTTACCCAGCTTTGGGAAGGTGCTGGGAGGGCTCTAGAACCCTGCCAGAGCCTCACCAGGGAAGGGCGTCAAATGGCCTTGCACCAGGTGGCTTATTACCAAAGTTTGTCCTGCCAGCACAGTGTGGTGGTGCTGTGAAGCTGCCCTCCTGACACCGTCTGAATGGTGTAGGGGCTTGGAAGAGGCAAAGTCAGGGCAGGCGCATCGTTGGGAGTGTTGGATTGGCACTACTGGTTTGCCCATGCAGCTCTGACCTCATTGCCACCCTGCCCCACATGTACACCATCCAGGCCCGTTTGCTTTGATTCAGTGATAAAGAGCTGGTTTCCCTGGGGGAAAGTGGTGGGACAAGTAAAAGTGTGGACAAGCCCTGTGTCAGGAAGAGGGTGGCTTCTCAGCACCTCACTAGCCTGGCCACTCTTGTTAGGTCAACGTTCGGCCTGCATGCACACTACCCAGGTTTACAAAAACAAGACACAATACATACATAAAATACAGAAAATAATGCACAAAAAGAGTGAAAACACTGATTGCATTCCATTCCCATGCACTCCCCAGTGCCCAAGGGCATGGATTTCCAGATGGACACAAGCATATATATACATAAATGCACATAAATCCAGACCCAGATGTGTATAGGTTGTGAGTTCTGCCCTGGCAGGTCCACATCACGTGGGTTTATCCAAAACTTGTTTGTGAAGTTACCAGAGCTTTCATACTTGATTCCAAGTGTTTCTTTGGGGTTGTGGGATAGATAGGACCCACATGCTGGAAAAGGGCGTTGAGTCCATTTCTTTGAGCCCAAGTAGGGTCTCTCGGTGGTGGAGCATGAGACACTAGTTCAATTCAGTTTTGCAGGCTTCCCAATGGTTAACTATATATGCACAGGTCATCTCCACCAAGGGGTGTGCTTTCAGTCCTGTGGATCTAATTCTGTAGAATTCCCTGTTGGAACTTCTGGTACTTGGTAAAGACTTTAAAAATCCCCCAAAATAAAACACCAGCAGGCATTTTTGGTATGTTTTTTTCCCTAATTAAATTTTAATTGATTTTACGCTATAGCCCTCCTGTATTCCTAGTGTATACGGCTTAATACTTGAGGTATTAAGCAGCACCAGATTTTTAAAAATAAATAACTGTTGGCATAACTGAGTGGTTATATATTGTTCTTGATAACAGCAACAACAAATTAAATGCCTTAAAATAAAATGGATATAAGAAGGAAGATAGTGCCTTATTGGCATGGACACAGTTTCCTTCTGAAACTCAGCTCAAAGCTTGGGAAAAAGAAAACGTGTAAACTTTAGGATGGAAGGAATCTTGTGACTTGAGTTTCCCAGCTTTATTTATTTTTCTATTTCAGGATCTTTTGTTTTGTAGATTTTGGACAGGATCCAGAATAGAAATCCTAGAATACCAATGCATCTTTTTTTTGTATGTGTCGCATATCTGCCAGATGCAAAACAGGAAACAGAAGGCGGTATGAACCTTTAGTAAAGCTTGATTTCACAAATTCCCCAGGAATTTCAGATCCTTGACAGATTTCACCCATTACTAATACTTGCTTTAATTATACAACATTCAGATAGAATAAGACCAATTTAGTGAGATTAAGTGTGCAATCTTACACAATTCTCTGATTTTGGAGTAAGTGCCATTGAATTCCGTGTGATTTATTTCTAAGTTAGTGCGCACAGGATGGCATTATAAGGGTGTGACAAATCTATTTTCTGTTATAGTAGCTACCAGGCTCCTCTTGGCTTTAAATTTCCCAGATTGCACTCTCAAAGAGAAACATCACCTTGACCGACAATTTAAGAACAAGTCATTGAAAGTTAATTAAATTGTCAGTTGAGGTGTTAGGTTTCATGTAATATGTTATAACACAGTGGTACCTTGGAAGTTGAACGGAATCCTTTCTGAAAGCTCCTGCAGCCAATCGGAAGTGGTGATGGATGTTTGGGTTCCAAAGAATGTTCACAAACTAGAACAATCACTTCTGGGTTTGCTTTTTTTTTTTTTTTTTAAAAATAGATTTTTATTAATTTTTCCAATTAAAACCAATTATATCACATTCATTATTTCAAATTATACACATATATATCAATCAAACCGAATGTTATGCCAAATCATCTAAAAAAATTTTTTAGGGTTCCCATGCTTCAAGAAATTGGGGATTCCTCGCAACCGTCCACTGTCGTCTTTTTTCTAAAGTTCAAATCGTCTCTCCAAATCCATAATAATCCAGATCTTTCCCTTTACAGTCACATAGATGTTTTCCTCTTTCAACCGATTATTTCCCAGCTGCTGAGATAAATGTCAAACAAAGTTTCACAAATGTTCTTTCTCCTGTGTGAGTTAATCAGTCCAGCCCCCCCATAAATCTTCTTGGTCCGGAGCGTCCCTATTGCGTCGGCTCTCAACACGAAGCAGCGCCATCTTAAAAAAACTCAAATCACTTTCGTTTTCTCTCATAACCATGTAGATTTATAAAATTTACAGCTTTTCCAGGCCGAAGAACCAGATCTCACACCATGCATTGACTCTTGGTAAATTAATGGTTCTCCTTGCCCTATAGCTGAACTTAGCTTCAGGTCGCTGCTCCAATTCAAAGTGCGTCACAACTCATAAATCCTCCGAACGCGTCCAGGCACTCCTTCCGTCCAACTAGAGGGGGGCTTTTCTCGTCAGCAACTCCTCATCTTCAAAGAATATGCTCAATAACAACAGTTTATAAAGTTCAACTCACACAGTCTTTTGCTTCTCTTTCACTCCAAACAAGCCAGGACATCGCGTCTGGGAAGGTACGAAGTAACTCATATGAAAAAAAAATAAAAAAAAGACTCGCTTCCCTTATCGCTCTGTCCCCATCAATCCTTCTTCCAGATGAAATACAGCCTTTAACTCCTCACCTTCAGCAGCATAGATTTCTCGGCAGTAAACAGCGCTTCTGCCCCTCCTTCTGAAGTATGTCCATAGATTTAAGCCTAATTATCTTCTTTAATCATGGAAATCCCCGCCATGCAGATTAGCGTCCGGGAGTCCTGGCCGTCATAAGGGCTTGAGCCCAAGCTCCCCCCACTCCATAAACAGTCGGAGTGGGTCTGGGGGCATCGCGGACCAGCGGCCCCTCTCCGTAACCCCCGGAGAGGGCAGGGGGTTGCCATTTACTCCCCTAGCAACCGCCAAATTCCTTACGAAGGTCAGAGGGATGGAAAACAGGTCCGCCATTCCTGCAGGCGGAAACCGGAACCCACTTCTGGGTTTGCAACGTTTGGGAGCCAAAACATTCGACTGGCAAGGCGTTTGACTTCCAAGGTACAACTGTACTAGGTTTCTCAGTGAGAGAGAGTGTGGTGTATTGATCAGAATGTTGGACTAAGGCCTGAGAGTTGGGGGTTCCAGTCCCCACTCAGTCATGAAGCTCACTGGATGGCCTGAGCCTGTCACTGCCTCTCAGTCGAATCTACCTCACAGGTTTGTTGTGAGGATAAAATGGGTACAGGGAGAACCACATGTGCCACCCTGAATTCCTTGGAATATGTTAGGACAATAAAAACATATACATATATGAAGACTAAAGCATTTTGTAAGCACGTAGGACAGCCTTTCCCGACCTGGTGCCCTCTAGATGTTTTGGACTACAACTTCCTATCAGTCCCGGCCAGCATGGTTGTATTGAATGGGACCGATGGGAATTGCAGTCCAAACATCTGAAACACATCATGTTATGGGAACATCATATGAAGCTGCCTCATACTGGATCAGACCATTGGTTCCATCTAGTTCACCACTGCCTACAATGGCTGACAGTGGCTCTCCAAAGTTTTAGGCAGAGGACCTCCTCTGCCGCCCTTCCTGGGGATGTTGGAGAATTCCAACATAGATTCTTCCGCATGCAAAGTAGATGCTCTGCCACTGAGCTGCAGCAATTCTCCAAAGATTGGTGAAGGGTGGTGTAGGACCTAATTATCAACCCCAGCACTGAGGTGCCTTGTAAATGTGGATCTTGGAGTATAATATCACTTGTTCTTAGCTATGATAACTAGATTGCTTTGAGAGGGAGTATGCCAAAGGCCAATAGGCAGTGGTTCTCTAATCAGTTGTAGAGATATGGCAATGTTGGCTCCTTGCATGGTGTTTTCTTTTTTAACTTGAGCCCACAGCAAACCAAGTGGTGACCTTGAAACATAGCTGCCAAGTTATCCCTTTTTTACAGGGATTTTCCCTTATGCTGAATAGGCTTCCTCGTGAGAAAAGGGAAAACTTGGCAGCTATGCCGTGAAAAATGTCAGGCAGGGAGTCAGTCTGTGTGCTACGCTTTCACCAAGGGAACTGCAACAGCCACACTAGCCGAGGAGACCTCCATGCAGATGATACCCAACCAGCAATTCCCTGGGTGCTTCTAGACGGCTGCTTTTTGGGTGGGATTCAATCACAAACCAGCAAATTCAGGTTGCACAGTTATAGTTGACTGGGAGCTCTTGTACATCTAATTGGAAAGCGATGGGGAAATGCACTGGAAAATGTGGGGAAACATTTGCTTGATGCAATGTTGTCTAGCTCTAGCCTCCCCATAAACAAGAATGAATGCTCATTAAATAGCCTACATTATCTAATCTCCCTGGAAACATATCCGATGACTGTTCAATAAACAGATCATCTGGAAGCAGCCCTTGCTGAAGCTTCCGAGTCAGCCATGCTCAGTGGATGGAGAAACTATGAGACCTGTGCTTGCAAATTACAGGGGTTTCCCCTCCCATCTACTGTGTCGTGAATCCCAAGATGACTTGTTGGAAGGACTGGTCAAAGGGGGAAGGGTCGAAGAGTCTGGAGAGTGTTAAGCTTGATGCTGGGGAGGGGCTAACTAACCTGGCAGATGTCCCCTCCTTGCAGGTGCTGGATGTCTCTACATAAACCTGTCCCTGCCTTGCCTCCAGCTGCTAGAGGGATGTCCCTGGCAACTGGGGAGGTGGACAAAGAGTTGGCTGGGCAGACACACCTGGGACTGGATGGCTGAGGGGGCTTCCATCACTGCCCTGCATCCACCACTTAAGATGGGTACCTTACTCTGCCTACTGTTAGGGATGGCACTGCTTCCCTTGTAATTCAATGGCTCTGGTGCGTAAACATAAACTGTGGCGTGTGCACACAAAACCTACATAGCATTCTAGCCTTACATAGAAGACCCTAAGGCACTAAGTGCATAGCTTGGAAGTTTCAATGATGTCCATCAAATTCTGCCCCCAGTCAAGAGCCACATTATTCTAATGTAAGGATTGGAAGGTAGGGTAGGAAGAAAAAATAAATGAAAATTAAGAATAGAAGACAAAAAGAAATCTGCCAGTTGTAGCTGAAAAAGGAACTTTACTCAATAGCCTTTTCCTTAACTTTTCCACTGTAAGGGATTTATAATTACCATGTCTTGTTATGATATCCTGTAATCCAGACATGATTGTTAAAATTACAGCATCCTTTGCAATTTTGTACACTAAAGTAGGAAACAGCTAGTATTATCTTCTTGGAAACCTCAAACAATATAATTTTAGGGACTAGCAACTTTGTTGCAGTGCCAGCAGCTTTAAAACCGCAAGGTCATGGAGGTCAAAATTACATTCACTTATGCAGTATTTTGAATCTAAAAATCAATTTTAAACTCAATCATCATAATGATTATCATCCGTACTTGATCTACATTTTTCCTTTGGCCATCAAGATTATCCATATAACCCATTAAGCCCAATGTTTTAATGTTCATACCAAAGTGTTTTGAAGTGAATCTGTAAGCAGGCATATACAGTACTGAAATGTAAAATCAGGAATGGGGAACATGTGGCCCTCCAGATGTTGCTGGATTCCACCTCCCATCATCCCTGGTCACTGCTCATGTTGGCTGCGTCTGGTAGGAATTGGATTCCAACAACATCTGGAGGGTTACAGGCTCCTATGACACCGAAGTAGCTTATTCATGTAAGTATTTATATTATTTCTCATAGCATGGATTCTTATCACTCTTATTGAGTGCTTAAATTATTATTTGATAAGACTAATGTTAGTTGAAGTTATGAAATATGTTTATTTAAGTAAATGTATATATTACCAAAACACCAACATAATATGGCTGTATTTTTTGTTGTTGTTGGAAGGACAGTTAAGGAAACCAAGTTTATACTTCCTGAAAAGGTTAATCTCTCATTTTTTGCTCTTTTTATTTACTTATTTAACAATAAAAAATAAGAAAACAACATTAAAACAACCCAAACCACAGCAGCATTTCTTACAGTCCATCACACATATAAGGTCATAAAAAAATGAGAGATAAAAATTATGATGTCTCTTTCTCTTTTTATCCCAAGATGGAAAAGGTTCATCTTTAATGTTTTCTTTTTAATTATTTGGACATTCAAAATGTAGAATAGTTCTTGTTACAGTAAGAGCAGAGACAACATACTTCAAAACGAACAGTTAAATTTCCATCAGTATTTATTTTTTATTGTGAAATGTAAGTTTTCACATTTTCAAGATACCTACATAGACCCATTGGGTTAATGCAATTTATTATTATCAAAATAAGAACAATTTTAACATCCAGATTAATGATGATATGCCTAAGGTGTTGACTAGAATTTGTTTTTTTTTAATCAAACATTTAAAAGCACATAAAAGCATTAGAAACATCTTTTAAAAATGTGGAACAGAGGGCACCAGGTTGGGTTCCTTATTACCGTAGAAGGAGAAAATGTTTCCCCTCAATACAGCTCTGCCTGAGCACCACAGTTGGTGGGATGTTTGTCAATGAAACACTCAGTTCCCCCCCCCCTGGGTATTAGATTTGGAGCCATTAGGCGAGTGAGTCGCTCAGAAGAACTAAATTTTCTTAGTAATCTGTTTGGTATGTTTGGGCAGTGAAAAGGGGAAGACTGGGGGTGCCAGTAATTCCGCAGTATTTTCAGTGTATCAATAAAAGGTGGTTATGACCTTTGCTTGTACTAGCTTCTGGGATGCTGTAGGAGGGATTGATTTACACAGGTTATATAATTCAGCTCTTCTGAGTAGAATTCCTTCAGCGATGCAGAAGCCAAAACTGACACCTAGCCACGTGGGCCCATCATGTAACCCACACTAACTTGTCATGAGACCAATCTGTAAAAAATAGATCACTGGTGTAAACTTACACTAGAGTGAGCTCTGCAGAGCTTGTGTGACATGCTCTGAAGTCACCCATTATTTTCAGAACCTTTTCTAAGTTGGCCTCAATGAACTTTCAAAAGTAGGTTTAGGTTACATTACTGGCTTTACAACAAGACATTATACTATTTTGAAGTATGCTCTTTCAATTTTGCTTGCATTTTGCACAGTCTTGTGTGTTAGGCGGTGCAAGATAGACTAGTGGAGAAAAAAGAAATCAAAGGTCCTTTAGTTGTGTTGCAATGAGTCCTGTTCCACTCCAAGGTTTCGTGGGTGTCTTGTGAAATGGCCAGGCTTAGCTTGCTCTGACTTATTTTATTTATTTAGAAACATATATAAACCATTTAATACTTAAAAAAAATCTAAGCAGGGTACAACATACAAACAATGAACAGTAAAAGTAGAAGAAAAATGCAGCATAAAACCAGTAAAAGCATATAAAAACACATAGGGAATTCAGGGAATTCAAACAAGTAAATAATTTTTAAAAGGGTCTGATCTTATGGGCCAGGGAAAGCCTGGGCAAAAAGATGCCTTTAGATTGAAGACATAGGAAGCAACTGATTGTTTCACAAATGGCAAAATGAAGTGCATTCCATAGTTCAGAGACAATATTTTCAGGTCATTGCCTTGTGATATTCAGTAGGGAATGTACAGCACAAGTAGAATTTCCCATAAGCGATCTTGCAGGTGTATACGGGAGCAGATGTTTTTTCAGGCTACTAAGTGAATGAAATCATTCCCTTACATTGTAGATCCATACCTGTTTGCTCACATATTGCGAGCAACAGAAATCCTGAAATCCTGTTTACCAGTCTCTCATTATGTTGCATGAAGTTTAAGATGGAGACATCTAGTGGCTATAATACACAAGACACTTAAACACCTGGATTACACCAAAGACTGAGTCTAGAACCCAGATCTAGAAAGGTGAATCCTCCCCACACCTCAATGAGAAACTGTTGCCAATTTTATTTGAAAATCATTTAATTTCCCTCAGAATTCCTACATTTTTGGTCTGAATAATATTATCTAAATACAATGTTAAACACTACTTTCTTTGGCAGTGCTGTATTGGGTTCTGTGGGGGACTGGTCTGGATGTAATCTTTGGGGTCCTCTCCATGCCTATGATTTTATATCTGTAAGATGAGATGCTGTAGAGAAGGAGACTGCTAAATGAATAGCTCTAATCAAGGCTTTGGAGTTTAGTGTTCCTAAAAACCCCAGCAAGAGATAGAGAAATAAACTCAACTTTCCAAACAGCAACAAATGATATTACTTGATGACTTTACACATTTGGGCTTATTTTATCCCTGCCTGGTTCTTCCAGCCTCCCTCCCCCCCTCAAGCTGAATGTACAAAAAGACAAGGTGTGTCTTAACAACACACTTTGCACTTCCGCTTAAAAAGCGTGAAAGTGTGACTGCAATGAGCTGAAAGCCTGGGGAAAAAATGTGTATCATTTTTCTTTGTATAGAAGCATATTATTAAAAAATAACAATAAAGTGATGTGCTGTGATTTGGGTTGATTTGGGAGTTGGTGTGAAACTTGCTACAGAACTAAACAGGGAAATGATGTGACTAAGAACTCTGATTCTTGAATGATCATACCATAAACTGGGTAATCCGAGAATCTGTTAATTATTATCAAGCTGTGATCATGGCATTTAATAAGTTTGATGCAGTCATAAAGGAAGGATTTATTCTATCTCTCACTAAAATGAAAACTGAGACCAAGATAACAAGCAGCCAAGGTTGTTTGACATACAAAGCAACTTCTTTCCCTGTCATTCAAAACAAAAGCACACACTTGCAAGTTTGTTGTAAACCTGTCTACGCACATGATGATAGCACAGAGCGGGTGTTGTGTTCCACTCTCCCCTGTTCTGCACTGGAAGCGGGGTGTGTTCATTTCTGTTGTCTCTCCTGAGCACATTTAGGATCAGAGACAATAGATGTTTGAGGAGCAGAAAAAATGGTTCTCCCATTCTAGTCTTTCTCATCAGTGGTGTAGTGTAGGTTGCCAGCACACGGGGCTGTTTGGAGGGGGGAGGGAAAAGGATGGAGTATGCATGCACATTCAACTGCCTAATGGCGTCTGCATCACCCAGGAGATTGTAGCAGGCACCCCCAAACTGTGGCCCTCCAGATGTTTTGGCCTACAACTCCCATGATCCCTAGCTAACAGGACCAGTGGTCAGGGATGGTGGGAATTGTAGTCCAAAACATCTGGAGGGCCGAAGTTTGGGGATGCCTGGATTGTAGCCACAGAGATCAGAAAAAGTTTGTCTGGAGAGGTCACTTCCTGGCTTGTATGGAGAAGCCAGTGATAGAAGCATGCAGCTGTATTGAGGCAGCACCAGGTGTTGAAATTTTGTGCCCCTTATACAGGTGAAACTTGGAAAATTAGAATATCGTCAAAAAGTGCATTTATTTCAGTAATGCAACTTAAAAGGTGAAACCAATATACAAGATACCGGTAATTATTTAATAAATGCAGTAGTAAAAATATGTGTACTCTAAGAGTCTCTTAAGACAAATACAAACCCAAAAGGAAAGCTTTTAATTGCTCTCTTGAGCAAGCTCTCAGAACTGGCAGATCTCTGTAGCAACAGCCTGGCTGGTCAGCGTGGGCCATTACCTGAACCAATGGGGAAATGGTAAGAAGGCATTGTAAAGCCAAACCATGACTTTGTGCAACCAAATAAGCATGCCAGCTCCTGGAGAGAAGAACCCAGCTGCTTTGTTGCTCCCCGCTTGTTTGGCTGATGCACTGTATCACCCAAACCCAAGCTCGTGGTTTAGCTCTCTCAGATGATCCGCAATCCGTAAATCATGGGACAGATATTGGTAACTACTTGTGGTTAGTCTGCCAAGAGCTAAACCATGAGCTAATGAACTATAGCTCAGCATTGCACAGCAACAATATAACCAGGTAAGAACAAATTGGTTGGGGTCTCCTCTCTGGCAGCCTGCAAGCCCATATACTCATGCTAGGTTTGGCTTAGTATAATGTGTGATCCAGGCCAATAAGGTGTTAACTAACACTTCCCCTTTCTCAATGAAAGTCTTATGATCTGCCCCACCCTAATCACTTTTATTGGGTTGGAACTGAGTCAACTGATGTAGCTCATTCACCCAAGAGCCCTCAAGGCTGACTTTTATTGCAGGTCTATTCTGCAGCATGTTCTTTACACAATAATAGTGCATTAGTGGTGGATTTATTCTGCTTTAGATTGTTTTGCAGTGCTATCATATAATTTCCTTCTGGATGGGCTACAGCACAACAGAAGTGGGACAAAAATAAACCAGAACATTTGTGGTATAAAAAGCTATGGGATTTCAACAGGAAGTTATGGGATATGCATTGATTGGAAGTGAAGCAATATGACCGCTCCAAAACTTATGCAGGTGCAAACAGTATTGAAAGTGGGATTGTGTGTGACTGCCCCAACAACATCAAGAGCACAAATCATCATGACTGTGCAATAAAAAGTATGTCTGCAGGGGCCACTAATCTCAATGGATGAGCCACAAATAATAAAGGGCAAGCAATAAATGACAAAGGGAAACCTGTTCCCACACCACTCAATGGCCCATGAGCTAGGCTTATTAAATGCACACAAACACTAGGCAATTATTTCTGATAAGTGGTCCAAAAGACACCCACATCATTTGACATCCCAAAGAGACTATCCTGTTTAGTAGTGACCCTTCCAGTGGTTTGCCTTTGGCAAAACAAAAAACCCAAATCCTTCCCTACTGCCCAGCAAAGCTCCACTAATGAGTCATTTGGTATTTTTTCTCAGGTTGAACATAGCCCTGGCCAAAACATAAAGGTAAAGGTAAAGGGACCCCTGACCATTAGGTCCAGTCATGACCGACTCTGGGGTTGCGGTGCTCATCTCGCATTATTTGCCTAGGGAGCCGGCGTACAGCTTCCAGGTCATGTGGCCAGCATGACTAAGCCACTTCTGGGGAACCAGAACAGCGCACGGAAATGCCATTTACCTTCCCGCTTGGAGCGGTACCTATTTATCTACTTGCACTTTTGGCATGCTTTCGAACTGCTAGGTTAGCAGGAGCTGGGACCGAGCAACGGGAGCTCACTCCGTCGAAGGGATTCAAACCGCCGACCTTCTGATCAGCAAGCCCTAGGCTCTGTGGTTTAACCCACAGCGCCACCTGCATCCCTAGCCAAAATATAGGCAGTGCCTATTAGGCGCTCATTGGCTGCTGGTGGGCAGGTAGAAACAGAAGGAATGGAGACAAGGTGGAAACAGTGCATTTCTTCACCTATTGCTGTGAATAGGGTTGCCAGACTCAATAGAGCAGTGTTTCTCAACCAGTGTGCCTCCAAATGTTTTGGGACTACAACTCCCATCATCCCTAGCTAGCAAGACCAGTGGTCAGGAATGATGGGAGTTGTAGTCCCAAAACATCTGGAGGCACACTGGTTGAGAAACACTGCAATAGAGGACAGGACTTCTGTGCCTTTGATTGCCCTGCTCTCTTTTGAGTCTGGAAACCTTAAAGAGAAACCAGCAGACCCTTTGCTTGGAAATTAAACAAAGGGTCTGCTGGTTTCTCTTTAAGGTTTCCAGACTCAAAAGAGAGCAGGGCAATTAAAGGCACAGAAGTCCTGTCCTCTATTGAGTCCGGCAACCCTAGCTGTGAATGCACAATCTATTAAAAAGCATGAGAAATCTGTGTAACCTGTTTAATGGAACATGTTTCATGAAATTTAGTCCATTTCCCTCTAGAATGGTTGAATGATTGAGTATATACATCTTTTAAAGTGATATAATTACAGATAGAAATCACTGTAAAGGAATATACAATCTACAATAAACATTCCAGTTAGTTATAAAAGGAGTCTGCTTTATTAGCAGGGAAAACACCGTATGGTGCGTTATCCATAGTGCATATTAACAAAACCAGTCAGAAGCATATGTATCTTCTAATCATGGCTTCACACTTATAGGAACGATGAATTCCAATTTGTTTACTGCATGTCTGTGTGGTGAGCATTGTAAAATATGGAAAAAGAGATGGGTATCTGAAACGTGTGATTAAATGTACCTGTGAGCTGTGAATGGCCAAGGCTCTTGGGTACATTTTTAAAGCCACAAACTGGCGTTTGCCATGCAGACGTGTGGTGGATGAATGAGAGCCTCTCATTCTAATAATGCACATAGGGGCCATGGGGCTCTTCTTCCCACTGTTCCTTCTATGTGTCAACTTCAAAAATAGAAGAATTGGTCCTCTCTTTCGTATGTACACAAATGCTTTCAGCACTCTGTAAACACAGGAATGGGATGATGACATTGAAGCTCTGATTGAGAAGCTTGCCCTCTGCTGAAAACACTGATAGCCTAGATAGGTGTGGGCCATGCTTTGGAAGTCCAAACCTCAAGCCATAAAATGTATGCAGTCATCAAACTTTGGCATAGATAATCTGCGGAAACAGAAAAAGAGGGCAAAAGCCAAGTCTTCTTTACAATGATTGCTTTGTGGCCTTGCTCATGTGTAGGCAGGCTCTGAGTTGCATTGGAGTTTGTTCTGTGAAGCCATCATAGCTTCTCATTTGGAAGGAAGGAATTCATTGCCTATTTGCCATAGCTGCCAAGTTTTCCCTTTTCTCACGAGGAAGCCTATTCAGCATAAGGGAAAATCCCTTAAAAAAAGGGATAACTTGGCAGCTATGCTATTTGCTTTTCAAAGCTCCTTGTCTTGTTCCTAAAACATCTTTTTAAAGCAGTCTGCATGGACAGGAGAGGCATGCTAGATTTTAATGTGGTAGCATGGAGGCATCATTTCTTGTGGTATACAAATTCATTTCTCATTGTGTACCAACTGGTCTTTCATCAACAGGTTAAGCAGATTCCAAGCCCTGTGAAACCAGAGAACTGTGGGATGAATGTTCACACTAAGGGCAATGATGCCTCTGCCATACCATTTCCAAGTATCCGAAAACAAACAGACAATTGTCTGTCTTTAGTTTGTGTTGCTGAGATTACAGCAAGCAGATGATCATTTGGCTACGATGAACCATCCTTTGCTGGAGCATGTGGCCGAGTCCACATCAGTTTCCCAATCTCTGCCAAAGCTGACCATTGATCCTACAGTTGCCAAACTGATCTTTTCCTGCTAAAAACGAGCCATTCAGTTTAGACAGCATCAAAATGATTATCTTTGCTTGATGCAAAGATAAGAGCACATTCCTTCAGTCATCCCTGTTAACAAGATGAACACACTGCGTGGCTCAATAACTTCTTAAGGCTTTGTGTGCACAATGAATATTGCTAAGCAATGTGAGCCGCTTCCCCTTTAGCATGCTAAAATAATAGGACTTATAATAAGCAATAAATGGCACTTATTGGTGGCTCACACCAACCCTTCTTGGCCCTGGCAATTTTGCACTCAAGAGTTCGTATCTTTTGCAACTTCTCATCCAGTTTAAACTTTGCAGTTGCTAATGGACGCATTTGGCCATGTACCAGGTGACAGAAGCAGAATTCTTGCCAGCAACAAATGCCATACTATTGTGTGTGTGTGTGTGTGTGTGTGTGTGTGTGTGTGTGTGTGTTTGTGAGTCTATAAGAGTCTGATGAATATGAGTGGCATACTTCGGAAAGTTCCCTCCTCCTTTTCCAAAGCTAACGCTGGCACGTTTTCCCTTTGGCGTACATCTGATGTCATTGTCTCTCTCTTATTGCCCTTACAAAGTATTAGCTGACAGGCAGCACTTAATGCACTTATGGAGATGCCGTGGACAAAGCTAGATACACTTCCCAAAAATGCAGTATATATTTTTGGGAGTGAGGAGAGAGGAGATTTTGCCATGCCAACTCATTATGTAAGAGGAATAGCATGATGAGTCTTATTCTTAGAAAGAGATGAAGATCTGGAAGGTTACATATGCTGCTGTGCCCTGGGTCACTGGGGTGGTATAAGGGAATCTGAACACAACTTGTGAAAGACCAAGGGGCAGCAAGCAATGAGAGCAGTCACATAGTCAGTTAGGCTTCTAGACAGGCACAATCTAGAGAAAGTTGGAGGGGTGGCATTACCTCTTTGATTCCTTCCTCTTGCCAGTGCCTTGGGAAGATAGATTTATCTCTACAGCTGCATATATATCATGCATTTAAAGCACATTTAAAGCAACCCCCCCGAAACATGGGAACTATAGTTTGCTAAGGGTGCTGGAAACTGTAGTTTTGTGAGGGGTAACAGTAGTCCCCAGTATTCTTTGGGGAGGGGTGCGTGCTTTAAAAGCATGGTGTGTATGCAGCCTACATTTGCTCTCCTTGCTACAGCTAAGAAGACAAAACAACAAAACCAAAACCCAGAGAATAATTCTCCCTTCTTTGGCAGCGATTACTGTGCATTTGCCATGTCAGATTGTAGATATGGTTTCCTCTGTTTCTTTTTTTGTCTTATAGAGGCTGCAGTCCTTTGAGCAAACCAGAGAGTGCCATGGTGGTTTTAGGCTGGTGGCCAGTCCTGCCAAGTGCCAACCCCTACTCATGAGCTAAACTTTGAGCGGAGAACCTCAGGACCCAAATGTCAACATCATCTAATCTCCCAGCAAACAAATCAGGATGAATACTCAATAAAGTCATCTGGAAGTGCCATTAGAAATGATACAATATCTAAAGCAATAATCAGTGAAACACACATTTTATATACTGAGAGATTTTACAATGTCTTGCTTAGGATATATTTATATAACCAAGCCAATACTGTTTCAGCAGTAATATATCTGTAGTACAGGTAGGGGGGGAAAAAACCCTCAGCCAATTAAGTGTTTGAAATAGGCTATATTTAGCACTTTGCCTCCCTCCTCTGCACTACATTTCAATTTAATGCTAGACTAGCATGCAGTTACCTAATTATAGAGTGAAGTGTGTTAGTTCACAACAAAGCCACCCATTTAGCACATCGGAAATCTCAATTGCTGTAAGAATTAAGAAACGCACACCACTCTCCCAGTTTTACTAGCAGAATAAATCAGTATCCTGAACATTTTAGATCTGTCTTAAACACTTAGTATAATGCTCTGGCACTTAGCTGAGACAATGACAAAATGTAGGTTCTGCAGGAGCTATCCTTGCTTTTGCTTTTGTTTTTTTTGAAAACAAGAGTGGGGAAAATAGTGCAAACACATAGTAAAGGAGTAGGGTCTATTACAATACAGGAAAGAGAGATGACATAAGAAAGATGTAACCTTGGCTTAGAACATCTCTTAGAACTGGCATTAATTCTGTTTCCACAACTTGGCAGTAAAGCAGGCAATCTTTGCCAGTAAACTCTTGTGAAAGAATTCAGCTGCCAGGTTTGCCTTGACAAGACACTGATAGATATTCTAAAACCTAGATCTGCAATCTCAGGAAGCTGATTTTCCCACATAACTTCTTATAAATGGAATGTTGCATCTCCTTAGGCAAGATTGCCTCCTATCTGCAGCATCCCTACTGGTTTGTGGTACTACCTTTTTCTTTCTGGCAGAATATTTTCTAATAATTCCTGCTTCGCCACTGCTTTCCACACACCATATACATTCAATGCACATTTAAAGCATGTTACACAGATGTGGGTGGCACTGTGGGTTAAACCACTGAGCCTAGGGCTTGCCGATAAGAAGGCTGGCGGTTTGAATCCCAGCGGCGGGGTGAGCTCCCGTTGCTCAGTCCCAGCTCCTGCCAACCTAGCAGTTCGAAAGCACCTCAAAGTGCAAGTAGATAAATAGGTACTGCTACAGCGGGAAGGTAACCGGCGTTTCCGTGCACCAGTCTGGTTCACCAGAAGCGGCTTAGTCATGCTGGCCACATGACCCGGAAGCTGTATGCCAGCTCCCTCGGTTAATAAAGCGAGGTAAGTGCCGCAACCCCAGAGTCGTCTGCGACTGGACCTAACAGTCAGGGGTCCCTTTACCTTTACTTCACTCAAAGAATCCTGGGAACTGTAGTTCCACCCTCACAGAGCTGCAATTCCCAGAACCCTTAATAAACTACAGTGTCCTGCTGCAGTGTAGAGCCAGCTTTGGTGTCAATGTCGAGAAAGCAGAAAGGGACCTGGAGACTAACTTTGATTAAAATGCCCCTGCTCCAAATAGCCAAAAGTCACATTTTAAAGCTGAGTCATCGCAAATTGCTTCCCAAGGTGAGGGAGAGTAAAAGCCATTTGGTTTACATGAGAGAGAATTAAATTATGTGCTTAACTGTGGCTGGGTCATGCCCTCCACACTGTGCTGTTAGGACTCAGTCTATCTGTAATTACTTATAAATATTTATATCTAATTACATCCTTCAAAACAAGAGAACTACCTACTTTTCGATCCTACCTTATAAAGAGTTATGCGCATCTATAATACTTGAATAAACGTTGTATATATTGTAAGTCTTAGATTACAATTCTAAGAGTAGAACCAGCAACTGGCAAGAAGGATTCGATGTAGAACAATAACAGCAATTGATGGTGTTTCATTTGCATCATCCTCTCATATGGATCTATGATAACAGCTCCAGGATACTGGATTCATGCTGAAATGGGGATCTGATGAATGACTTTTTGCTAGACTACATTAACCTTGAAGGTTATACTTGCAGTTAGCTACTGAACTCCCAGAAAAGAGCTAATTCATTCATCTCTTCTACTACCACCCCCCTTTCTTGTAAGTTATTTGAAAGTAGATAGGGCCACTGGCACCTTATCATGCTGTGACATTAGTCTTTTTGGCACCATGTGTCAAGTGCAGTGTCAAGGCTTTTTCTTCCTCGTATGTTGCAGCATACCCAGTACTGCCCTGTAATTGATTTATTGTACTCACTGTGTTTTAAACATTAACCTGCAGTTTCTGATGGAGCTGGATTACCAGTCCACTGCACCCAGATGTGCATGAACTAAGCAAAGAAGTGTAGCCAACTCATTAGTCACGAATTGCATTCTAACTCTCCATGCCCGGAGAGCCTGCTGCTACACAGGGTGACTGAGTTCAGCAAGTACCAATGGATTGCACCTCCAACCAAAATGACATGCAAACTGAATTTGCTTGCAAATATCCCTTGCTAGCTTTGTGCCCCCCTTTCCTTTCCCCCTTTCCTCCTGTCTCTTACTTCCCCTGCTTAAATTTAGACCGTAAGCTCCTCTCTGATTATATCTGTCATTTATATATAAATAGGAATAAAGACGCAGAAGGAATTATCCAAAGCTAGGTGGTAACATCATTATATCCTATAGCCTGGGTGTTGGGATCTGGAATGACAAGAAGGATGGAGTCAATGGCAGGGAGTGGGAAGAAATGACTGAAGTGGAGCCCCCCCCCCCTATCAAGGGAACAACTTGGGACCAGGTGTAGATCTCCAAGCATTTCATGTATCCTCCTCAGACATATCCTAAGGTCTGTCTTGAAATGACAGCTAAGTGATTTCTGGTATACTGTCATCACAACCAGGGCCAGCCTGATTGCAGAAACACTTGACGCAGTTGCTGGGGGGTGGGGGTGGCTGGTACTATTATGAGTGCCAGTGAAATAACATATGATCTGAGATGTGGGCCATTTGCAACATCACAATTCTTGGATTGAGTGCAGCTGTGCTGGAACAAGAGAGCTATGCCCTTATGTATGTCCTCTGTGACACTGAAAGGGATTATGGGATGGCAAAATGGCTGCAGGGTGCTTAGTTATCTGGATGGCAAAGTGGCTAAGACTAACTCAGCTACCGTTTCTCTTCTCTTGATTTTCACTAGATAAGTGTCTATATACACATTGAGTACAGATACCCAGGCCTGTTTTCCTCTCAGCTTTTCTCTGGTCTGTTCCTCATACCTCCTTCATGAAATCCCTTTCCCCCATCTCTTCAGTTGTCAGGGCTGGAATCTGCAGCCAATTAGCCTCTGCTGTCACGCAGACCAATTAGAATGAATTTACCTGATCCAAGCTCCACCTAATAAATATTCAAAGCAATCCTCCATCTTTCTCCTCTCTGAACCTGCCACCAAACAGCTACTGCTAAACAGGCTTGCTATACAGTACAGTAATAGTATGTTGACAGTCACAGAGGTCACAAGATAGTTATTCCTTCAAAACACAAACATAGACATACAGCATTTCCCCACAGCAGGCCTCCTCAGGCAGCACAGTTTACCCTCGGTTCTGTTCAATAAATCATGCCAGATTAAGGAGATACCTTGTAAATAATGTGCATTTAATTGCTTCCCCCTAAAGTGTGCCATAGGGCAGAGGCTGCACGAAGGACTTGACAATGCCTGTCTTAATATTGCTTAACATCATAAAAGAGAGGGTTGCACAATTCTTGGCAAGACTTTGTAATCTCTTCAGGAAATTGTAGTGTTCACTATGACAACATCCTTAGCTGAAATATGCTAGCATTTTTGCCAAAATTATGGCCACAAATTATATGGCTACAGGAAGCAATCCAGGAAGAAAGAAGAGAGGGTTCCTCCTTTCAGACAGTTCACCCACCTTATGGGATCAACTGGCTCCGTGACCTTAACTGTCTTGGATCACAGAGCAATACATTAGTGTTGTTGAGTTTTACTCTCTCTCTCTCTCTCTCTGTGTGTGTGTGTGTGTGTTAGGGTGGGGAGTTTGGCTTTATGCTTGATTCTCTCCTAATTCCTGGATTTTTATTATTATTTAGTATTCATTACAGTTATTTCCCACCTTTTCTCCAAGAAACTCTGGTCTCCCTATTCTAGTCTTAACCACTATGCCACCCATTTGTCTCCCTCAATAATACTGGCCTTAACTTTGCATCTTGGCTCCTCAAAGCCCTCATTTGTTTGTATGGCTTTTTCAGTGGCAGAAAGCTCTGAGGGAGGCTCGAGCTCTGCTGGTGGAATGAAAAGATTGTATAATATATTTTGTGTTTGTTCTCAAATGAACCTAAGCTGTCTGGAAGATGCCCTTCTCTATTATTCAGCAATCTCTTCATCTCTCACCTTGCTGCTGGCTGCCTTATGAAACTTTTACACTATGCATGTTTGACTGACACAGAGATAAGCAGCAACCCACTTTAAAATATAGGCATTTGGAATGCCATTTGCATTTTGTTTACTCTTTAGGTATGAAAAGGTTCCCTGTGTAGAGGCACACTCCTTTTGCCTGGAACACAAAATAACACAGCAACAGAGGTGATTCTCTAGAACTATGTATTTGTGCATGGAGGTGTTGCTGGGTACTTAAAAGTCTTGGGGCACAGAAGCTGGTGGCTGTCTGGGGTCTCACTGGCACTGTGCTTTGCCCCAAGCCACCTTGTAAGGTGGAGGGAAGGTTTAAAAATGGGGAAATAGGCAGGTGTTTTGGGATCCACCACTAGCAATGCCCCTTGCTATGACATTCAAAAACACCCCTCGCCAAAGGCGTCTTATAAAATTTGGCAGCCATGGGATAAGAGGACTCATCCTTTTAAGAACTGGTAAAGAGGGACACAGGTGGCGCTGTGGGTTAAACCACAGAGCCTAGGGCTTGCTGATCAGAAGGTCAGTGGTTCGAATCCCTGCGGCGGGGTGAGCTCCCATTGCTCGGTCCCAGCTCCTGCCAACCTAGCAGTTCAAAAGCACATCAAAAGTGCAAGTAGATAAATAGGTAAACGGCATTTCCATGTGCTGCTCTGGTTCGCCAGAAGCGGCTTTGTCATGCTGGCCACATGACCTGGAAGCTGTATGCTGGCTCCCTTGGCCAATAACGCGAGATGAGTGCCGCCACCCCAGAGTCGGTCACGACTGGACCTAATGGTCAGGGGTCCCTTTACCTTTACAGTACCTTTAAGTGGTATAAAAACAGGAATCTGGGGTGGAATCTACCAGTAGACACATATAAAAATGTTGTGAAAATGCTTTTTTAAAAAAATATATATTGCATTTGCCATAGCTCACTTTACAACATATTTTAAACATTTTATTTGCAGCTGTACAGCTGAGTCCTGGAAACATTTTTCTCAATGCTGGGAAGGTTAAAAAAACAGCCTTGAGACTAGTGCTATTTAATTTGTCCGTAAATAAACTGTACAGATTATGGGATGGGTGGTCCTGGGCTCTGAAACTTCTGGTTTTACCATTGTTGACACTGTAACTGCTCCTCTGCCACAAAGGTAATATGGAACCGAGCCACCCACAGACAAGTCAAACACAAAACATCTCCAGTAGCCACCTTAACATCAAGATGCTAATAGCCTGTCTAATTTCAGCTTGCTTCTGAGTCCAGAGGGCTGTAGCTGCAACACTAAAACATACCGGCTTCCTGCTACAAAATCTGAGGCTGCTGAACAGACTCTTGGGTTGAAGTATTGTTTAGGGGCTTTTGTTTGGGCAGCGGTGGCAGCATGCAGGGGTTGTTGTTGCTTTTTTATCATTATTTTAGATCTTATGGTTCACGTGGACATTGTTTAATTTGGTTTTTTTATCTTTTGATGTTTTATTTATGTTCATTATTTATGTTCATTATTTTTTGTTATGTTTGCAATTATGTATTTTTTCACATTGCAAACTGGTTTTAACTATGGAAAGCTGGCATACAAATAAAATCATGTATGTATATTAGCACTTCCCAGTAAACTGTACCTTCTTGCCTGATGCTGGCATTTAGCTTGTCTCTATGCCTTTGTCGGGTAATCTGGGTTTGTTGTACTGATGTGATCTTTCCTGATTGCTGATGCTATGTATTTCTGGCACAACAAAGAGCATGTTTAGAAAATTCTGGAGGCTAAATGGAGATTGTCATGGGGCTCACTATATAATTCTGTTTACAACTTTAGGTGTCAAACTCTCCTAGCTTTTTTCACCTGTTGTGTATTTGCACCACACTGAGCCTGACTGTGAAAGTGCAGCTACATTGAAAAGGCTGTAAATATTACTGCAGGAAGGATTATTGAAAACCTGGCTTTGCATACACAGAATGAGTAATAGCCCTTTGAAAATCAGACATGGAGGAAAATGTACCATACAGTACACTGTTTTCCATGGCAAATATCTCTAGCAACATCATGGTGCCTCTGCTTGGTCCTACCGGTATCAGATGAAGGCAAATAGCAGAATGTTCTCTTCAGCAGCTGAGCTTATTGCCTAACACATCTTTTCACACAGCATTGTGATCTGCGACCTGCTCAATTTTCATGTTTTATCATCAAATAATTTCTTAATTAGTGCGTACAATGTGCTCAAAAACTATTGATAAAAGAAAGATGCCTCTAATTACCATAAATGGTGAGTCACACACAACCTTTTAAGATTATTAAAATGAAGGAAAAGGCAGATAAGTGCATCACTTTGAAAAGTGAAAGTTCAGGGGTAAATGTGATCCTCTTAATTATATTTTACCATCTGGAACTTAATGGGCATATTTAAAGGTAAAAGACGCCTGGAAGGTTAAGACCAGTCAAAGGCGACTATGGGGTGCGGCGCTCATCTCGCTTCAGGCCGAGGGAGCTGGTGTTTTTTCAACAAAGAGCTTTCCGGGTCATGTGGCCAGCATGCACACGGAAACACTGTTTACCTTCCTGCGATAGCAGTACCTATTTATCTACTTGCACTAGCGTGCTTTGGAATTTCTAAGTTGGCAGAAGCTAGGACAGAGCAATGGGAGCTCACCCTGTTGCGCGGATTTGAACTGCCAACCTTCCAATTGGCAAGCCCCAGAGGCTCAGTGGTTTAGAGCACAGTGCCACCCGCATCCCTGAAGCATATTTATGGTAGAGACTGGAGTTCAGCATTATCCCTTTGCCAAGCCTTGCACTGCGCTTCAGCTAATTTCTAAGCGAAGTGCTGTGAGGGAAAAATTAATGAAATAATTAAATATTCCTGGGCATAATAATTATTATGACACCTTCAATGCATTATTTGTATCTGGAGAATTTTCACACTCATTAGCAATTAGGATTAGTACATTTTCAGGGTAATATGCAGTAATTCAACCCCCCAACCTAATTTAATGATTTTTTTTACTTCTTGAGACTACATAAATTCCTGTAATTTACTTGTCTAGACAGCTTCGCTGCAGTCTGCTATCTCCTCAACAATGTATGTTGCCCAATTGTCTGTCATCTCCCCAGGCTGCAGCAGAAAGCATACATTTCTCATGGTTTTATTTATTCCAAATTTTCAACAATAATTCCAAATAGGTTAATTTGTATTTCTGTCAGGGCTTTATTGCATGACTCACTATAATTCATCATATTTTCCTATTCTTTCTTTACAATTTATTCTTAGCTCTTTTCTTGACATCTCACACCTTAAATTCAAAATGGAAGTTGCAGTAAATAGGTGAAGGATCTGCCGATGCTGACAATATCTTGCTGAATTTGCTCCCAGCTCCTACTAGGTCTCTTCTGTTTCTCAGGCAGCACTCAGGATCCCACCAACCTGAACCCTACTTAACTCTGCTTGTAGATTAGAAGGATATTATTCTGCCATGAAAACATGTAACTTGAATATCCATTGCACATTGTTCTGAGCTGGGTGGGTTATACCCCTTTACAAATAGACCAGAGTTACTTTGAAAATTCTGTATATTAGTGGAATCATTTCCCCACCCCCTTTTGAGTTCAGAACTGTAAATTTATAATTGTGATCTCCGTTCTTATTTATTGAGAGAACTCAAGCTGAACATACTGTTTTCAATAACTGCTTTTATTTTTGAAATCTATTTTCCCTTCTTTTTTGTGCTGGGATCAGTTTAGTTCAAACTAGAATGTCTCTATGTCTCTGGGGTTTGAAATCACATAGAAGAGATGTACATATTTTAAGGGCACTGCACTGTAACTCCAATTCAGTTTATAATTTTAAAGATTCCATTCACATGCTCCATTGCAACCGAAAGGTAGCTAGAGTGTGTATCGCCCTATAATTTCGATTTCGAGTAGGTTACTTATTCATTAATTTTAGTACATCTATTTCCTAACATTCTTCAACTCAGAGTGATGTACATGGGGTCTGTGGGTGGACCCTCATCTAGGCTCAGATCAGGCCTGTTTAGTGTCAGCAAAATGGCTCCATCATGTGTCTCAGTGTGGATGACCTTTCTGAATGGACACACTGCCCTACGGCTTATACCAAGTAAACTGTCTGGGAGCAGAGATGACAAACTTAATTTCAGACTGTGCTTTATAGAAACACACACCACCCTCTTCTGGCTAGGAATACATGCTGCTCTTTTTTTTTTGGCGTTTTGTAAAAAAAAAAAAGTTCAACAACTTTGGGGTTTTCTTAAAAAAGCTCAACAACTTTAGCCAAAGAAACTACTTTGGGACTGTGTGCACCCTCTTGTGGCTGAGGAGAGATCATCTACCCTCCTGCAGCTTCAGTTTAAGGCAGCCAATCATTTCAACATAAACTACTGACAGCAGATACCTGGTCAGGTTTCATTTGTTTATGACTGTACAAATGAGTACTTCAAGAGAATATTGCACAGCCATCATTGCCATTTCTGTGCATCTTTCATTCCTCTGTTTTGCTATTGCCTCTGTGAAATCTGTTTTGAATATTTTTTGCAGCACATAAGATAGCTGAAACTAGCATTCAGAGATTTGACCACTCATATTTTGGTGTGACTGTCATAGTCTGTAATAAGCAACACATTTATTCAAACCGTTTTGGCATGGTTTTAAGTTTTAAAAATACATATACCACTTTTTTCCTCATTTGGATGTCCCACTACCATCTCAAACTCAACCTGTCCAAAACTGATCCACTTCTCTCTCCTCAAAAGCTTTCCCCTCCTTGATTCCTCTTCCTATCCACCAACAACATCCCCTGTTGATCAGGCATGTAGCCTTGGCTTCATCCTCAATAATTCTATTGACTTTCTCTCCATACTCTGTGTGTTACCAAGGCAAGTCACTTCTCCCTGTATAAAATTTGTGCCCCATAGTCCCTCCCTCCCTCCACTGTGTATTTCAGATTTCAGTTCTGTTGCCAGTGTTCTTCTGCAAGGCAGAATGTACACTGAGGACAAATAATAATAATAATAATAATAATAATAATAATAATAATAATAATATCATGAGATAATCACTTATGTATTTTTTAAAAAGAAAAGCACAGGGTGACCTACTCTTTCACAGTGGAGGCCTACCATTTCAAAAATATTGCTTTAATATTTTCTTTGAACAGTGTGTGCTCTCCATCTGCATAATCTTAATGTTACAATAGGAGTACTGTGATGTACTGAAGGCCGCACTCTCTCCCAAGGCTGTGGAAGACTCTCCAACCACCTCCATGCTCCCAAGGCCACTGAACCTGTGCCTCTGAATGCTCCCCCAAGGTGAGTGCATTGGCAGGTGGGATTTCTGATGGTTTTCCCTCCTGCTCTCCTAGCCCCTTCTGACACTCCCCCCACTCCCCCCCCTTTTCCAGCCAAGCACATAAATATATAAGTTATGCTTACACTGTACTGTAGTCTATTAAGCCAAGTCCCACAGGTTGCAGGAGTAGGAGGGGGGAAACTTAGCACCAAACCTAGTCAGCTCCACTCCCATGGCCAGAAAAGGGGTGGCAGGGTGGGGGCTTTCTTCCCTTGGAAGCCGCCAGACTGCCTGTACCTCACATCCTCATAAGGAGCAATATCTGTGAAGCACAATAAAGCGAACCACGATAAAACAAGGTATTCCTGTATTCAAAATTTTAAAAACCCCTTCCCATGGAAGCTGATCTGAAACTGCATGTCAAACAACTGCTATTTCATTTATTTTACTTTTTAAAAATGTCTAGGGCTCTAATCTTAGGTATATGTAGAATCACAGCATTGTACAGTTGGAAGGGATCCTGGGAGATCATCTAGTCCAACCCCCATTTCTTATATATGATTTCGTATATATTGTATTAGAATTTG
The DNA here is from genome assembly GCF_965207765.1 of Zootoca vivipara. Classification (NCBI taxonomy): domain Eukaryota; kingdom Metazoa; phylum Chordata; class Lepidosauria; order Squamata; family Lacertidae; genus Zootoca; species Zootoca vivipara. The sequence continues at coordinate 36,374,603 of NC_142592.1, read as the reverse complement.
AATTGCATAGAATACAAAAATGATATTATAAGAAATAAAATAAGCAATTAAAATACCATTAAAACAAATGTGAATATTTAACATGATTGATGTGCCATGGAACACCTTGCGGACAACAGTTTGGGAACCCTGATATTACAATGTGGTGCTAAGCAAACATCTAAAGGCTATGAATTCACAAAAAAGGCATCATTTGTCTTACTCACAGTCATAAAACTGAGAGACTCCTAACTGCAGGTAGGATGAGGCACAGAACCTGAATTCCACTGCAAGGAGAAATGGAGATGGACAGGTGGGGGAACTGTTTTCAGAAAATAGAAAGAAAAATTAGGGAAGAGGTGAAGGATAGTGACTGGGATTAACACACATTAAATAACAGAAACACAGGGAAAGATGAGATCATGGAATAGATGATTTAGTGGGGAAGACTAATGCACCTCCAAAGCAGATTTTTTTTCAAAGCACATGGGGACTTGGCTGATGCAGGTGTCAGAGGATGGAGTGGTTTGTGGACAAGGGCAATGTATCTATAATTATATACAGTACTAGATGTCTTCACAATGCAGCCAGAAACCTGCCATATGTGTCAATCACAGACACTGCTGCCAAACATTGAGCACAGCATGTCCAAGGGATTATGATATGACACTGGAGCAAAAAGTTGGGGGCAGAACCTATTATTAATACTTACAAAGAAAAAAAGAACATCTGAATAGACCTGTTGATCAGGCCAAAGACCCATCTAGTCCGGCTTCTTGTTCTCACAGTGGCCAACCAGATGCCCAATGGAAACCCACAAGCAGAACCTAAACACAACAGTGCTCTCCCCACTTGCTGACACCTAGCAACTGCCATTCAGAGGCAGACTGCTTCAGCTATGGGGGCTAATAGCCATTGATAGCCTTATGCTCTATGAATACCCTGTTTCTCATATTTTAAGACATACGCATAAAATAAGCCATAGCAGGATTTTTAAGCATTCAAGGAATATAAGCCATACCCCGAAAATAAGACATAGTGATAGGTGCAGCAGCAATGCCGGCCACAGCAGGAGAAGGAAGAAAAAAATAAGACATCCCTTGAAAATAAGCCATAGTGTGTTTTTTTGAGGAAAAAATAAATATAAGACATGTCTTATAATATGAGAAACATGGTATGTCTCATTCAGTTTTAAAGCCATCCAAGCTGGCCATCACAACCTCTTGCTGGAGTGAATTCAACAGATTAACTATATGTTGTGTGAAGAAGTACTTTCTTTTGTCTGCCTGAAGCTTCCAATACAGTATTCCATTTCTTTGAATGTCCATAACTTCTGGTGTTCTGGGGGACGGGGACGGGGACAAAAGCCTTCTTCACACCATACATAATGTTACACACTTTGATCATGTCTCCTCTTACTTGCCTTTTCTCTAAACTAAAAAGTTCCAAATGTTGTAACCTTTCCTAACAGTAGAGTTGCTCCTTCACCTTGATCCTTTGGGTTGCTGTTTTCTGAATCTTTCCCAATTCTACAATATCCTTTTTGAGGTGGATCGACCAGAATGGTACAAATTATTCCAACTGTGGTCACACCATACTGTAGATGCTGTATAATAGCAGTTCTTACTGCAGTTCCTTTCTCACTGATCCCTAGCATGGAGTTTGCTTTACAGTACAGTATTTCACAGCTGCCACATACTGGGTTGACATCTTCACTGAGCTATCTACTATAACCCCAAGGTCTTGCTCCAGGTCAGTCACTGCCGGTTCAGACCCCGTAAGCATATATATGAAATTAAGATTTTTGTGCTGACTTGCATCACTTTACACTTGTTTACATTGCATTGCACCTACCATTTTACTGCCTATTCACTCAGTATGGAGAGATCCTTTTGGACCTTTGCAATTCCTTTTAGTTTTAATCACTCTGAACGATTGGTTATCCTCAGCAAACTACTTCACTGCTCACTCCTAACTCTAGATCATTTGTAAACAAGTTAAAAAGCACAGGTCCAAATACTGAACTCCACTTTCTACATCCCACATTAGGAGCATTGTCCATTTATCCCTATACTCTTGCTTCCTGTTCTTCAACCAGTTACTAAACAGCAAGATGACTTCTCCTCTTATTCAATTACTTCTAAAGTTACTCAGAAATCTTTGGTGAGGTACTTTGTTGAAAGTTTTTTGAAAATCTAAGTACACTGTGTCAACTGGATCACTTCTCTCTATATCAGGCATCCCCTTCGGCCCTCCAGATGTTTTGGACTACAATTCCCATCTTCCCCGACCACTGGTCCTGTTAGCTAGGGATCATGGGAGTTGTAGGCCAAAACATCTGGAGGGCCGCAGTTTGGGGGTGCCTGCTCTATATGCTTGTTGACACTCAAAGAACTCTAAACAGTGAATGAGACAGGATTTACCCTTGCATAAGTCATGTTGGTCAGGGCTGGCGCAGCCATTAGGTGGGTTTTTCTTCTTCAAGGCTTGCTCTTTTATATGCTTGGAAATTCTTTTTTCCATCAAGAACAGACATAAGGCTAACTTGCCTGCAATTTTCAGGATTCCCCCTTGGACTGCTGAAGTTTCCAGTCCTCAGTTTTGAAGGCTTATCTTAGGGACTAATTACATATATTTGTTAGAAGATCAGCAATTTCACATTTGAGTTCTTTAAGAACCCTCAAGGGGATGCCAGCCAGATCCAGTGATTTGACAGTCTGAAGACTGACATCACACCCACACCATACATTTAATACACTTATACTCATAGCTTTCCTGCAAAGGATCATGGAACTGTAGCTTGTTAAGGGAGCTGAAAGTTGTTAGGTGACCCATCAGAGCTACAGTTCCCAGTTTTGCTCTTTCTAGATAGCATATCTATAACATTCCTAAAAAACAGCAGCTTCCTTGAAGGTGCAGGAGTCTCTTATGTCAGTACCCCACGCACTGAGAGTAGATACACACAGAATTAGTACATCACATTCACAATGACCAAAATTCTAGCTTTCCAGTTATAATATAAATAATCTTTTCTTTAAATTTGTTTTCAAAGGTGGGCACATGCATAATGTTTCATGGAACTGAGGTTCAGGTCTGATGTTTGCAGACAGTTCTTACTTCATAGTAATAATAATAGTAATAAAAAAAATATTTTTCAGTTTCAGGGAAGATTTAAATTAGTTCTTCTGTTCTAAGAGAATACTTAATTCAATGTTGTATGATGTGAATTAATTGTGAAGCACTGGGTCCTAAAATTTTATTTTTTTCTATGTGAACAATGACAGGATATAATTTCTCTGAGTCATCTACTAAAATATTCCAAGATTTTGACCTTAATTAAACTGCATGGTGTCTAATGATTGTTTCTGTAAATTTTAATCCCAACTACTTAATAAGAACCAAAACAACTAATTAATACCTCATTTATGTTTTTTTCTCTGTTTTCATATGAAATTTTTAAAACAGTCTACAAGCAGACTTCAAATAGACATTTCACATTATTTGTGTCCATAAGCAATGTTAAACCATGGTTTTAAATAAATGTGCAGCATGGGGAAGGACATAAACCAAACTCTGGCCTGTTGCTATGTGCAAACCTGGCACTATGGTTTGTTTGGTGGTGAACTGGTTTGTTTTTCATGGCTTTGTTTGGAGGAAATTCAAAATATAAACTTTTAGCAAAGAGTGGCTTCTTCCTTGTAATACAACTTTCCCCCTTAATGAAGCTTGGTGGCTCTGTTTGAATAAAACTCAAGAAAACTAAAGAACTGGTTGAAAGGATGTGTTTTTCCCTTTCCCCTTATTTTCCACCTTTACTTAATCCTATGTTATATTGGCCTTGATCCAGATAAAGAGATGCAAGTGTGTACAACACATTGGATCAGAAATCATACATTAACTGGATGCACATCTAAAGGCACATGCTGCCTTTCTATGCTGTACATTGGAATGTGCAGCTCCCATTCACATCCTTTGGTCTTAGTGGGAAGAACCACCCACATGGACACAATAGTTTACTTTTGAGTAAACAACCATGCATCTGTCAGAAGACTCAAAAGTGACAGACTTTCTCTGGAAGGAAGAGCAAATAAAGTGCTGCAAGAGTATTAAGAAATCCATTTCCTGTTCACTACAATTCTGTGACTTGACAGTTAAGAGGCTTGTTGTTATTATACCGGTAAGTGGACTTCCCCAGGTTTTCCAAGCAGCTTCCCCTAGAGAATTCAAACTACAACTCCCATAAGTGCTGGAAATCACTGCCCACTTGGCCCCTTCTCTCTCTGGCCAATGGGAGCTATAGTCCTAACAACATATTTGGATGGTTCCCTTTGGAAGAAGGCTGACTGGGCCCACATCATCTTCACAGCCACAGTGAGTCTCTTTGGCATAAAATGCATCTCTAGATTCCAGATAACAAATACCACTGTGATTTGCAGCTGCTGGCCCCTTCCTGCCACCACCATTTGCCACCTTTCAATTGTTTCTGCCCTTCTAATTTTGCCACTCCAGGCAGCCACCTAGTAGTCTGCGCCCGCAAGCAGCCTAGCTACAGCCTCTGGATGAACCTCAAGGGTAACTAATACCAATACTAATATTAATATTAATAATACTCCACTCATCTGTCTGGGTTGCCCCAGCCACTCTAGAACTTTTGAACTCCGTGATCTTTTGATCCTCCACTGAAAAACAGCCACTAACTAAAGCACAAAGCAATCATTTTACAACCCTCAAAATAAACAATCGTTGAAACGCTTTCATTCCTTCACACCTTCCTGTCCTGTTTGTGGGCTTTCCAAAGGGATCTGTTTTGCTACTCTGGGAAACAGGACTTTTGACTAGATAGGCCTTTTGTCTGATCCAGCTGTGCTCTTCTTCTTATGTTCTTTGCTAATTGTAGGGGCCCATAAAACAACTGCTTCGTAAAGCTTTCAAGACTGCTTTGGTGATTAAAACGACAGAGTCTTGTGGCATCTTGCCTTGTTCACCGATTCTGGTACTAAATGGAGGGGGTTAGTTCTCTCCAAGAATTTATTCTGTGCAGAAACTGTGGGGACTGTGGAGCACGACTGTGGGACCTTGGGATCTGGAGTTAAGGAGGCCAGAGGAAAGTGTGGGATTGATATTTACAGGCTTACCTCAGATATCTGAACGCCTAGACTGAAAACTCACAAATGCTCAATTTTCCTATATAAAGGCCTCAGGAGATGCCACCACAACTCCTATGTGTGGACATGGCTGGAGCCATACCTGGAGCAGAGCACTCTACGCATGCCTAGGAGCACGCTTTTCTTCCGTTTTGATGGCTATCCGTGGCTGGATTAGGTCCTGGGAGCAGATCGTGGGGCCCGCTCCTCCTCACGTGCGATCCTTGGGCGCCTAAGCCCTGTCAACAGAAGTTGGGCGTGAGGATGAGAAGCTTCCCCTCTCCGCCGCGCGTCGCTTTAGGGGAGGAGGAAGCGGCCGTTCCCGCCGTGCCTGAGGGAAAGCGCCGCCAATGCTACTCGCCTCTACCCAGCCCTGTCTATCGGAAGAGACTTCGAAGAGCAGCTCGGCCCCGCTTTCCCGGTCCGCTTTCCTCCACGGGGCGGACAGAGGAGGAAAGAGCCTCGAGGCCTCCGCCCACCTCGCAGCCAGTCCCAGAGAGTGGCACCTCCTTCTGCCGCCACCGCCGCCGCGGCGCCGCCTCCTGCTCCCGCCCCAGTCCTGGCAGCGCCGCCTCCGCCTCCTCCTCTGTCAGGGAGCGACGGAGCCAGTTGGGCCGGGCCGTGCGAGCAGGGCTTGGAGTGGCCCCGTGATTAGGGGATGACTCCCGGGAGCTCGCCGTGGTGAGCTCGGACTTGTCGCCGCCGCCGCCCTGGAGGGGACGTGACCTCCGCCACAATGTTTAGGAGGATTTTGCAGAGGGTAAGAGAGCGGCGGCGAGGAGGACGGCGGCGGCGGCGGCGAGAGGGCGTTTCTTCCGCCGCTGCAGCGCTTGCCTGCCCGGGCTGGAGCAGGAGCAGCAGGAGCAGGAACATGGGGAGGGACGGAGGGAGCCGCACTTCCTGGAGTCTGCCCGAGGAACAGACAACCGGCACCTGACCGGGGTCTTTCCTTCCTCACGCACACGCTTATAGACACGAGCCCATCCCAGTAGCAGGGAACCTGGCTGCCCGCTTCCTGGCCCTTGGGGCCGGCTCGCCAGCCGCCGCCGCCACCTCTGCGGCGGCGGCGCTTCCCTTACTTCCCTCTTCTCCAGGCCGTAGCTGCTGGTGCGATTAGGCCCTTCTTCTTCCCTTGCATTCATGGCCGGGGAAAGTGGCCCAGGCAACTGGCTGAGCCGGGCCTGGAGCAACAGGGGAGTCGGGCGATTCTGCCGCTTCGCGGGGTATGGGGGGGAGGGGAAGGAGGGGGCACAGGACCCACGCCTGTTCCCGTGGGGGGATTTGGGGAGGTGGGGGTGCGCTGTTAGGTTTTAGGTCCCTGCCAGAGGGTTGGGGGCGAGACGAGGGTGGGATAGGGGGCGAGGAAGTTCAGGGCTACTGAGGGGGGAAGGGAAGGAGGGGTGAACTACAGAAGGGGAGCAATGGGGAGTGCGAAGGAAATGGAGTCTCATTTGTCTCCCCTGCCCCCAATATGTGGGGCCCAGGCAGCTTCTGAAGGGGCTTCGGCCTTCCTCCTGCCCATCTGGTTCCAGTTGCCTTAGCAGAGTAGCCTGGTGCTGAAGGCCTCCTGGCACTTGACGGGGTTAATCACGGCTGGTTTCTCCCTCTGACAGGGAGGTGTCTCTGTTGAGGGTGGAAGGCATTACTCACTGACTCTTCCAAGGCTCGTGCTATTAAATATTGCAGCAGATTAAATCTCTGTTTCAAGTTGCACATGTTTGTATGCATATCTTCGAATCTTGCACACTTCGGGGGGTGGGGGTGGGTTGGCCGTGTTCTCAGGTACATGAAGTGGGTGGGAAAATAGTGGCAGTGTGTATTCAGTGGCTGATGACTGGTTGGGGCAGCACATGCCATTTGCCGCTGACATGGACTGTGAGAGAGGAGAGGAATGAAAAGGGGGAGAATCAAGCAAATCAAACACCGCTGAGTCCTGTGCTTGTAAGTACAGTAGTTAGTAGCAGTTCGTGCACAGAGTGCATAGGGCATTAGCCTGCTATGGTGGTCAAGTAATTCCCAGGGCTAGGAGAACAATTAAAAGCTCCTGACTAAAATATGCCTTCAGAAGCCATGGCATCCTCCATGCTCTCTGCCCTGGTCTTTGAAATTATATTCAACTGAAAGCATGGAGACTTCCTACCCCAGAATAAAAAAAACCACTGGCCTAACATTCCTCTCTATGCTTACCACCCCCCTCTTCCATTATAGGGGGAGTTTTAAAACCAGTGGCAGAATGACTGTGTTGTGCAAACTGAATGGTGCTTAAAGTACTTTTGGGAGGCAGAGGCTCCTACCATTGTGTGATTATGTATTTGCTTATTTGAGTAGATGGAAGTGTCTCACATTCGCATATGGGCCCATGATATGAACTTACACATACATAAATTGGAACTACTACTGTGACCATTACTTCAGAGTAAGTGCACCATCACCCTTCCTAGTACAGTCATACCTTGGAAGTTGAATGGAATCCGTTCCGGAAGTCTGTTCGACTTCCAAAGCATTCGAAAACCAAAGCATGGCTTCTGATTGGCTGCAGGAAGCCAGTCGGAAGCTGCGGAAGCCCCATCAGACGTTCAGCTTCTAAAAATAGTTCGCAAACTGGAACAGTCACTTCCGGGTTTGCGAAGTTCGGGAGCCAAAACGTTCGAGAACTAAGCTGTTTGAAAACCAAGGTACGACTGTAATCTTGCTGATCACTTTCTTTATCACCACCTTTGATATACGCTTGAATACTGAGATGTGTCAGATATAAGGTACATAATGGTCAGAGGCAATTTCTCACCTGTCAGAGGTCCTATGGCTTCTTAGCAATGTAGACACTTCAGTGACTCATAAATTTGTTCTTTTTGCTTTGGCAGCCAAAAAGATCAGAAAGAAGACCCTGGGCAATATAGCAGTAAACTGTAAGGGAGTCGCAGAGATCTAAATGAAGGGCATTATTTTCACAACACCCCTTTTGCTTGTATTTTTTATTCAGATTTGCCATGGCCAATGGCTAATACAATAAATTTATTTGGATTGGATTGGAGGTACAGAATAGTGGCATTTCTGCTTCACATTTATGTGGTGAGAGTTTTCAGGCTCATATCCACAGTAATCTTGGGTAGTGCACAATTATTTGACTTCCTGTTCTTCTGTTGACTTGTAAACCCAAGTTAAGGCATATCGTATGTTGAATACCTTGCTACTCCATGAACACTGTGTGGCTGTCTTCTATAGCTCTGCCCTTAATCTTGGTCATTGCTTACGGTATATTCAAAACTATCTTGCTGTCATGGGCATAGCAGCTGCCCCCCTAAATCAATCAAAATCAATACAAATCAATACAAATCTGAGGCTCTACCCCTCAAACAAAAGCCTGTTCCCCCCAACCAAAGCCTGTCCTGCCCCAAATCCTGGCTACAGCAACACTTGCTGTTATCTGTCTTGCTAATTGTTTCATTTATCACATGGTGATATTGTGAGGAGACCATAGCTCATGCTATGCTTATGCCAGTTTCGGTCCCTGACTTCACCAGTTAAAGGATCTGTGATGGCAGGGCTTGGAAAAATATCTATGGATACCGTAGCACTGAGCTAGATTCATTAATGGTCTGACTTGGACACTTCCATACTTTCATATACACCTGGGGGAGGGGAGCATTGGTTCAAGGGGCCAAATGCAGCCCCTCAGGACTTTCCTCAGGCTACATCCTTCCCTTACTTTGCTCCACACCCTTCTCCACACATGCTGGAAAATGTCATTGAACTGTAACAATGCCTCTTGCTTGGCTGGAGAGTTGTACGTATGGAAACCTCTGGCTTTTGCTTGGCTGGAGTGTAGCCTACTATGCAAAGATAAGAGTAACATCTGTTGCCCCAAGCACTGATGGCATGCCCCCAACATATAAAGAAGATTGACCATGAGAGAATGTAGCTTTGGACTGAAAAAGGTTACTGACCCTGATATGAAATATTTCAGCGCACTAATCAGTAAGAAAGAGAAGGGCTGGTTTCTGTTCTGATGCTATGGAAGCAGGAGAAGGGACAAGGAAGGATCTTCTGTAGGTAGAAACTTAGTTCTTCTAATGTGTGTACTGTATTGTTCGGTGCAATTTCTACAGGATTGTTATAGTTTTAGCTAGCTGTTTCCATCATCTACTTCTGATTTCCCAGGTAATTACCAACTTTATATATACCAAGTTTAATAAGAACAAAAAGGGTGCCCTCTGATGTGCTGAGCTAGAGGTAGTGAATGCATGAGAGGGCTGGATGAAGCCTGCCAAACTGCTGCCAGTAGTCTTCCACCTGCTTGCTGAATTGGGTGTGCCTTCTCTTATCTGCAAATGCACCTCTTCTCCCTTTGGCACAGTGCCATTGGTAGGTGCTCAGGAAACAGGAATGAGTACTTCTTCCTCTTCCTGACCAGTAAGATCTTCTTTATAATGGTGCAGAGTCAGAGGAAGAAGAGGTGCCTTTGAAGTTAAACAGATGGGGAGAAATCGCCCCATCAGCACACTCTTATCTTAGCCATGTGCACTGATGCAATTTGAAGCTCCATCACAGTGCTGGGCTTTGTAGAGTTTTAAACTTCTCCTCTTAGTTCAGTGCTGTGATAGAGAAATGGCCTCATTGCAGTGCTAGGACGAGAGTGCTAGGACGGAGTAATATATGCCTATATATGTAGGGTTGCTTGCATGTATGTATGTGTGTGAGAGAAGTGTATGTGTATGTGTGAGTGAAGTGTGCCTTTGTGTGTGCACTATGCATCTGTGTGATATGTGGTGAGTGTGTACATTATTATCATCACCACCACCATCATCTATTACTAGGTATTTCATTTAAAAATTGCTTCCCATAAGACAATTTACAATATAATAAAAACCTGTGAAACAGTTTCATATATAAAACATTATGATTAAAACAACAGCAATATATAAAATAAATTCAAACTCTGTGCAACTATCAGCTGGAATAAATATCTCCATACAGAAGGCTTGATGAAAGAGGAATATCTTTAGTAGGCACTGAAAGAAAATAAAGAGAGCACATGTCTGATATATAATGGGAGGGAGTTCCAAAGGGTAGGTAGGAGGCCCCATGCACATCTGCTTAGGCACAACCACTTTGACTGTGACCACTGTTGTGCAAACCTCAGGGTTTGCAAACCTCAGGGGGGGGGTCACCTATCTTGAATGTGGTCCTTGGGGCAAAAAGGTTAATTGTCCCAACTCTGAGATGGCCCAGTCGCCCTGTTGTTGTTGTTGATGATGATGATGTTGAAGAAGAAGAAGAAGATGATGATGATTACTGTACTTTTCCTTCATTTACAAGTGAAAAGTTTTCTATATGTGATTTCTTTAAAAAGATGAAATAAGTACTGTGTACATTATTGTCAATCAGATTTTCTTTAAAATTCGACACTGCTGTGTCTGTTAAAATGTAGAATGGCTGCCATATTTGAAAAAAATAATAATCTGCCAATGGTAGCTTCAGTCCAGAGAAGGACAGGTGGAAGTTTCATGCATTCACTAGGCCTTAAAAATGTTCAGCTGTTCCGCAAAAGTTTTTAAGAACATATTCAGTGTCTAGCATATGCACAAAACGCCTGTGTTAAAAAATAAGGGGAGATCTATGCTTTAAAAACAAAGCTTGTGCTACAGTATTGCACTGTGTTGCATATGGGAAATGCGTGAAGCCAAAGCAACATACATGTGTCTTGAAACATCCATGGAACCTAGAGAATTATTGGACGATAGATAGTTTTTATTACACATTCTACACATTTTACTAATAAGATAAAGATTCTTCTTTTGTGATGGTGCAAGCCTGTATGCTTGTTGCTATAGCCCTATCACTCCTGCTCAGTTTGTACATTTGAATATAGTTGGAGGCACTAATGTAATTTCCTGTTATGCTAGAACAGAGAATTTAAACAATTCACATGTGCATCTGTCGTGAAAGATTTTATAAAGTATGACTGATTTAATATCTATTTATTTCTTGCTATGCAATAAGGAAATTTAATATATTACATCTGCCTTTTTGTTTTCAGACTCCGGGCAGAGTTGGATCTCAGAGTTCTGATTCTGATTCATCTGCAGTCCCAGGAAATGTGGTGGATGTCAACAATGAGAGCTCTTCAGAGGTACTGTATTACAATAATACTTTACCTTAGCTTGAACTTAGATTTGTTCTAAACCTTGGATCTGACCTCTTTGGAAAAATTGCCTGGGAATGCTTTCTCCCCAGTCCTACTTATTTCAATGTTCAGTGTTTAATTGGATTGAATATCTTGCAATATTGCATAAAATGTTGTTTTGCATTGTGTTTGGTTCTCCATTTAGTGAATCCCATATTTTGTATATATTTGCTGTCACAGAAAATCTGAGCACTGTGCTACCTTTCTGACATTCAGTTTGTTTACAATGTTTTAGAATATATACATGCCTAAAAGCAACTGTTTCACAGGGCTTCATCTGTCCAGTGTGCATGAAAAAGTGTGTTACTGCCACTGATCTGTCCGAACATTACCATGAGCACGTTGGGATAGAAACAAGAAGACTGGAGCTTCATGAACTGCCTACTGCCACTGTGGGTCTTGTTTATTTGGCTTCAGTGGCTTGGTTCTGGGATGCTTGGAAAAATAAATGCTTTTCCTTTCTGGTTGCTCTGGCGTGGGCCTCTTCAGCTTTTCTGGATACTTCCTACTCTAGGAATATACAAGGTGTATTGGTGGTGGTTCGTTTTTTTAAGTGGTGGTGGTGGTGTTATATCCACAACAGAAGGCCAGTGCCAGATATTGTGTATTGTCCTGAGGGTGTCTTGTGGTTCCTTCTTTCTGATTTGCAGCTGCCTTTTGTGGAATGGCTGTGGTATCGAAGATTGGCATTTACATATTGAAAATAGGTTTGCATGTTTTTGTTCCTCATGTAGTTATTTGAACAACTTGATACATTACTTGAATTTTCTCCTGCATATTTCATTGTGAACTTACAGAACAGTATATAAAATCATCTTCCCATTTAGGTGTTTGAGGCTTGACAGACTTGTTAACTAGAAATTCTGCTTCTAGGTTTCTGGATATTGGGCAGCTTGGTCTGTGCTATGGACCAAGATGGAGATTTTTGCCAGAGCATTTCAAACCTTTAGAAGGCTAGAGTGGTGAAGAATCCACCATCTTCAACATGGCTCATACATAGGCAGCTGTAGTTTTGCTTGGGGTTTTCTATTGAGAGATCGTAGGCGTACAAGGAAGGCAAGAAAAGTCAGGATTTTTTAATAAAAAATTGTAGTGTATGTAGTGAAACCTCTCTTAGAAAATGTTACCTCTTATGGTAAAGGGCTGCAATTCCCCCCCCCCCCGTCTTTTTAATATAACACCAATCAATAGTAAAACAATTGCACTCAGGCACTGTCAGGATAATCTGGGAATGAGCTCAAGTAGCTTTTGCACTGTGCGTTTTAAAAAGGTCTTGCTTTCACGTACATTCAACAATTAAAATGTTGCAGCATAACTCTACATACTAGCATTGGCAGATATGGAATATGTTTAACTTCTCTCCTGTAGCTTCATTCATACTAGTATGAATATATATATATATTTTAAAGAGGCACAGTAAATGGAGTAGTTTGTCCACCTTTGGTCATCACCTGTGGCTCCTAGAAGCTGTCAGCATGTGACAGCAGCCACACTTCGGGAAAAGGCTTTGACTGGCCAGCTAAACCAGGTGAGGGTAGCTGATGGGTCTTAAACTCTCATTGAGTTAGGGACTTCCCCTGCATGAAAAGACAGGCTTTGGCGGATTGAGCAGACAATCCCGCCAATCGTCAAGAAGGCGGTCTTCAGGTGTTGTAGAGGGAAGTGAGCAGATGTGACGTTAACCTGGGAAGGTTGTCCATCTAGGACAGGCATCCCCAAACTGCTGCCCCCCAGATGTTTTGTCCTACAACTCCCATGATCCCTAGCTAACAGGACCAGTGGTCGGGGAATATGGGAATTGTAGTCCAAAACATCTGGAGGGCCGAAGTTTGGGGATACCTGATCTAGGAGAAGGAGAACTCTGATCCTAAACCTCTGCTGCCTTGCAGAATATATTCAGGAGAAGAAAAGGCTGAGGAGTAAACCCAACACAAATCCTAAGAGTTCTTGTATACCCAGCTGGTGCCAAATGTATTGCTCTGCTTTCCTTTGGACCACATCAGTGAAGCTGGGTGGGGGGGTCTTGTCGTCTGGGCAGCCCAGGACCTCCATACACTGCACAGACTTGCAGGTCACTTTGGTGCTGCTAACACAGCTATTTGACTTCACCCCTGGAGGTTCACTCCATTTTCTCTTGAGACAGACGGATGCCAACAACCGTAAATGTGAGTGGCTTGATACAAGTGCTAAATCTTATATGTAAGTCCATTTTAGCTTCCCCTTTATTTAGGCATGCCTTTGTTGAAATGTTTGGAAGAAAGCATTAAATATAACAGGCTTTTGCTTTTTTGGGGGCCAATGGATTCATTCTATCAATGCCTAAGGCTCCTAAACACACTTAATAGGGAGTAAGCTTTATTGGAAACATCTGGAATTAGTTATGGATGGACATGCATAGGATTGTGCTGTAAACTAAATCTGTGTGGTATGAACTGATAGCCCTTTATGAAAACATTTTTTAGTTTGTGCTCATTCTCCTCCTGCTAAGTTTGACCACTTGTTGGGAGTGCCATTTTTACCCCCCAAGTGAGATTTCTTTTTGCTGCCATCTCTTTTTGACCAAATGTTGCCATGTAAATCCTAACTAAATATAGTGTTTTTAAATATTAAAGATTGTTTGCAAAAAAAATTAATATAAAAGTTTAGTTAACTCTGCCCTAGATAACAACATAATAGTTGCCTATCATTTGTGGGATCACCATAGCAACTACGACGTGATCTCTTGAATTTTAGCACATGAATAAAATTGCTAGTTGACAGCATTACAATGTGTACAAACTTTTAAATTTATAGTCTTCCTATAGTTTAAGTAGATTATGATGCATTGTTTTTATGTTAAATGTGTTTACTATTATTTTAAATCTTGGTCTTTTGCGTGAGAGAGCTGGAGCGTTTGATCCAGCCCTAAGGAATTTTTTTGTATAAAACACGGCAGCCTTAGTTGTGCATTTTAGTTGCTAATGGTTGCCTGGTTGAAAGCTGAGTGATTGGTTTGCAAATAAAATGGAGGGCGCTTCCATTTGAATGCTATATCTGCATTTTAGTTACCCATACTTCCTGATTCTACTTGCATATAAGGAAAATGTACTGTTAGAAGCAGCTCTTAGTGATGAATAATGCCATGTATACAAGTGCCTTTAACAACTTTTTGATCACTATGTAAATTTTTTCTCATAGGGTTGGTAAATACTTTTAAAAACATGTTTTTCAACATGTCTGTTTTCAGCAATGTTATAATAGTTTGCACTCAACAGCTATTATTTATTTCCTTTGTGAATTGTTTTCTCTGAGGCTTCTTGAAGGTATTTATGATACATTTACAATATATTACATAAACATTGTGTCACAGTGGCCGGAGTGGACTACTTCAGAGTAACGACGCTACGCAGCTCTGCATTTTATTCTTTTATTGGTGCTGCGTATTTACAGTGCTCAAGTCATTGCTATTTACACGGAGTGATGTTGTCAGTCGGTTTCAGAACCTCCTAATGGCTTTTGGCGCGTCTTTCTCCAACACAAAAGCTTTGGCAGACCCATCCTCTTTCCCCTCCTCTTTCTGCGTAATTCCGGAGTTGGGGGGATGGGTCTCCCGCCCTTATTCGCCCCTTCCTGTCCCACCTGGGACCCTGGCTCCTCTACCTTGCCTGAGCCTCGGACACGACTTCCTGCTTCCCCACTGGAATCGGAACTCTCTCTGCTTCCCCCTGTGCTCGGGGATTGGCTTGAACTTAGGAGGGGAGGGACTTCGCGATATCCCCTGTCCCTCACATCCACCCCCCTCCCAAGCTCTCCTTCACCCCTCCCCAGGTCCCCCCCAGGTGTCGGTGACGACTGGAAGCCTAAGAACTCAGTGCTTTCCGAGCCCGTTGGTGTGAACACCTCCCCCCAGTCCTGCAAGCCCCCCCCTTCCGCCTGGGAGGACGGGAATCCCAAAAAGTCTGTGGCGTCAGAGCTGGTGGGGGTAAAAATGTTCTGCCAATCTGCTCCTTCCTCTGACTGGGTGGATCTCGGTGACACCCATACCTCATCCTCTGGTTCCTCAAACTCCGCTTCCCAGCGCCATGGTGAACTGCTCTCCCGTGCTTCCTCCCCCTCCCCCTCCCTTTCCATGTGCCAGGGCTTGGGTCTATGGGGAAAAAGGGCGTGAAATTCTTCTACCAGGAATTCCTCCTGTATCTGAGTGGCTGGGACCCATTCATTCTGGGACGGTGGAGCATCCTCCCATGCCATGAGGTACTCCAGGCCCCCCACCCCCCACCTTGAATCCAGGATGGCTGTGGCCTCATTGAGTTGCTCCCTGCCTTCCCTCTCCCCCCCTCCCTCAGGGGTTTGTTCACTGTCTCGGAGCCTGCTGCTTTCCCTGTACGGTGACAGCAGCGATCTATGAAACACTGGGTGCACCCTCATGTCCTCTGGCAGTGCCAGCCTGTATGCCACCGGGTTGACCTGTTGCGTGACCGTGAAGGGGCCCAACCTTCTGGGCGCCAGCTTTTTGCATCGCCCTCTGATGGGAAGGCCCTCCGAGGACAACCAAACTTTGTCCCCCACCCTAATGACCTCCCCCGGTCGCCTGTGGCGATCTGCCCCCCTCTTGTACGCTTCCTTGGCTCTCTCCAAGTGTTCTCTGAGCTGCTGGTGCACCGTCTCCAGTTCCTCTGCCCAATCCTCAGCCTGTGGGCCCTCCTCCTCCTCCTCCCCCTCCCTCTCAGGGAAAGATCTGAGGTCACGCCCGTAATTGGCCTTAAAGGGCGACACCCCTGTGGAGACGTGCACCGCATTGTTGTAGGCAAATTCTGCCAGTGGCAGGCGATCCACCCAGTCCGTTTGCCTCTGGCTGACGTAGCATCTCAGGTACTGCTGCAGAATGGCGTTGACCCTCTCCGCCTGTCCATTGGTCTGCGGGTGTCTAGCCGTCGACAAGCTGACCTCCACCTGCAGGAGGTTCATGAGCCGCCGCCAGAACCTGGAAACAAATTGGCGGCCACGATCCGAAATAACCCTTAAGGGTAATCCATGCAGTCTGAATACGTGATCCACAAACAGTTTGGCTGTCTCTTCTGCCGAGACCGCCCTGGCACACGGTATAAAGTGGCACATTTTGGACATGAGGTCCACCACCACCAACACTGCGGTCTTGCCCCTGGAAGAAGGCAGATCTGTGATGAAGTCCATGGACACCACTTCCCACGGCCTGTGTGGCGTGGCTAAGGGCTCCAGCAATCCCGGTGGCGCTGCTCTGACCACCTTTGCCCGCTGGCAGGTGTCACAGCCCCGTACATAGTCTCGAACATCTTCCCGCACCCCTGGCCACCAGAAGTGTCTCATGACTAGGTGAGTGGTTTTGTCCCTCCCAAAATGACCCGCCGTTGGGTTGTCGTGCATCTGCTTGAGGACCGTATGTCTAAGCTGGGTGGTGGGCAGGTACAGTGCACCCTTGTAGAAAAGCAGCCCCCTGCGTTCTGCAAAGTCTTTTGCCTGCTCCCCCCCCCTTCTCAGTTCTCTGCAGATGCGGTTGGCAAATTCATCCGCTGCCGTCAGTGCTGTGAGTTCTGCCTCGCTCACCACTGCTGCTCCGCAGGACCATGCTGACGGGGGGAAAATGTGCCTGGGTGCCGGTGGCGCCTCCTCCTCCATGTATTCTGGCTTGCGGGAGAGGGCATCCGCCCTGACATTCTGCTCTCCCGGGATGTAGTGTATGGAGAAGTTGAAGTTCGAGAAGAACTCTGCCCACCGTATCTGCCGCTGGTTGAGCACCCTGGCAGTTCTCCAGAACTCCAGGTTCTTGTGGTCTGTGCACACCTGGATGGGGTGCTTGGCGCCCACCAGGAAGTGTCTCCAGTGCTGGAACGCAGCGTGGATCGCCAGAAGTTCCCGATCAAACACTGTGTAGTTTCGCTCTGGCTGAGTCAATTTCCTGGAGAAGAAGGCACAGGGTCTCCACTCTCGGTTGGCGTCCAGTTGCAACAAAATGGCGCCCACAGCTTTATCAGAAGCATCTGTCTCCACGCGTAGGGGCGCGTCCTGAACCACGTGGAACAGGTTCTGGTCTGAGGCGAACACCCTCTTGAGGCTTTCGAACGCTGCTTGCGCCTCTGGTGTCCACCTGAACTTCTGCTTGCCTCTCAGGCAGTCAGTGATGGGAGCCGTAACGCGAGAGAAGTTCTTGATGAACTTCCTGTAGAAGTTGGCGAAGCCTAGTAGGCGTTGGGCATCTTTGCGAGTCCTGGGGCTGTGCCAGTCCAGGATGGCCTGCACCTTGTCCTTGTCCATCGCCAGCCCCTTGTCTGACAGCTTGTAGCCCAGGAAGTCCACCTCCTTGGTGTGAAACTTGCACTTCTCCAGCTTCACATACAGGTGGTTCTCCTTCAGGCGCTGCAACACCTCCCTGACATCTTTCACGTGCTGCACTGGGTCGTTGGAGTAAATAAGGATGTCATCCAGGAAGACCAAGCATTTCCTGAAGAGGAGGGACCCCAGGACGTGGTGCATGAAGGCCTGGAAGCATGCTGAGCCCCCTTGCAACCCGAAGGGCATCACCAGATATTCAAAAGAGCCCAGAGGCGTGAACATCGTGGTTTTCCATTCATCGCCTTCCCGGATCCTGATCAAGTTGTACGCCCCCCTCAGGTCTAGCTTGGTGAAAATCTTGCCCCTGCGTGCCGCTGTCAGGAGATCATCCACTCTGGGCATGGGGAAAGCCACTGGCTCTGTCACTGAATTCAGCCGTCTAAAATCCACCACAAGACGGCGCTGTTGCGTGTCTTTCTTGTCCACCCAGAAGACCGGGCTGCCCCCTGCTGCCTTGCTTTCTCTGATGAACCCCCGCTTGAGGTTCTTGTCGATGAAAGCGCGCAGATCTTCCAGTTCCTGGTCTGACATGGCGTACAGCTTGGCTGGGCGTATAGTTGCCCCTGGCACCAGGTTGATCTGGCAGTCAAAAGGCCTGTGTGGGGGTAGGTGGTCGGACTCCGCTTCGCTGAAGACCTCCTGCAGGTCCCAGTACGGCTTGGGTATCGCTTCACCCCCTTTGACGTGCATGGTGGCCACCGTGGCTATCGGAGGCCCCTCCCCTGGTTGGTGCTGCATGCAATGTTCCAGGCAAAAGTCCGATCCAAAAGTGATGCATCTCTGGTGCCAACTTATGGAGGGGTCATGGCGCGCCAGCCAGCTCATGCCCAAAACGATGGGGGGGTCTGAGATGGTGGTGACGTTGAATGCCAGTGTCTCTGAGTGCCTTCCAACCGTCATTCTCATGGGGGGGGTTTGATGCGTGATGGCCCCTCCCAGCAGCTCTCTGCCGTCAATGGTTGCCACGTGCAGAGGAAAATCCAGCTGCAGAAGCTGGATCTGGTGCTCTTCTGCAAAGTTTCTCGAGAAGAAGTTCGCTGACGCCCCACTGTCAATTAGGGCGAGGACTGTCAGGGGATAGCCATTTGGAAGCGTGAGCGTCACTTCTAGAACCACTCCTGCTCTGGGAGGGGTGGGCTGGCTCTGCTCCTCTCTGTGCGGGTGGGTGGGCTGGGGCTGTTGTCTGCTGACTGTGCCTGGCTGCCGCCCCTTGTCTCCTGCAGCCAGGCTTTCCCGTTTCCCTGCTGTGGTGCTGCGTCAGTGGGGGAGGGCACAACCGTTCCCGCCTTTCCTTGCCACTCCCTGCGATGTGGGCAGTCTCTGACGAGATGCTGGGGGGAGTTGCAGAGAAAGCAATTCCCACCCCTTCCCTCCTTGCGTCTTGGCGCCGCTGGGGTTTGAAAAGCCCGCGCGCGCGCGCTATCAATCTGCATGGGTTCCTGGTCCTGACTGGCCCCAGGCGTGGCTTGAAAGGGTTGTTGGGGGAGTGGCTTCTCCTGCGACCGTGGGAACCAAGCCCGCTTTGCGCGCGTTGCTTGCTTGTCGCTCCACCGGGATTCCTGTCTCACCCCCACCGCCAGAGCCGCTTTGCTCAGCTGATCCATATTACTGGGCTTTGGACCTCTCGAGAGCTCATCCTTCACCTCCTCATGCAACCCCAAGTAGAACGCCGCTTGCATTGGGGGGGACTCAAGTTCCCACCCCAATCTGTGCACCAGCATGGTGAATTTCGCCCAATACGCGCGAACTGTCATATTTCCTTGGCGTAAATTATGAAGTTCCTCCTTAGTCTGATCCATATGACTATCGGACGAATACATCGTTTTCAAACCTTCTAGAAATAGTTTGACATTCTTCATGCAAGGATTCCTTGTTGCAATTAACGGTCTTAGCCACTCCCTGGCTGCCCCGGTAAGGTGCTCCACAATAAACGCTACCCTGTGCTCATCATCAGGGAACTCATCGTGGTGCAGCTCAAGAGCATACACAATCTCAGTCTCAAAGCCCTGAAATTCCCTCGGGTCTCCATTGAACTTGCTTACTAGGGTCCCAGCTCTCCTTCCTGGCAGCACTTGGACTTGGGGTGCCCCTCCCGCCTTGTTTTTCTCTGCATCCAGCTTGTTTTGGAGGTCTACCGCCACCGCCCTTAATTGCTGCTCTTTTTCCTGAAGCGCTCTCACCTGTTCCGCAAGTTGTAGCCGGTCGTCCTGGACCTTCTTAGTCTCCTCTTTAGCTGCCTTCAATTCCCCCTGCGCCTGCAGCGACAGCTGCTGCAGTTCTTGCTGGGCTTGCTCCGCGATCTGCCGCCATTTCTCCGCCTCTGACACGCTCATCCCGGCAACTCCAAAGTAGCCCAAAAAGGATTAGGAGGTTGCTGTCACAGTGGCCGGAGTGGACTACTTCAGAGTAACGACGCTACGCAGCTCTGCATTTTATTCTTTTATTGGTGCTGCGTATTTACAGTGCTCAAGTCATTGCTATTTACACGGAGTGATGTTGTCAGTCGGTTTCAGAACCTCCTAATGGCTTTTGGCGCGTCTTTCTCCAACACAAAAGCTTTGGCAGACCCATCCTCTTTCCCCTCCTCTTTCTGCGTAATTCCGGAGTTGGGGGGATGGGTCTCCCGCCCTTATTCGCCCCTTCCTGTCCCACCTGGGACCCTGGCTCCTCTACCTTGCCTGAGCCTCGGACACGACTTCCTGCTTCCCCACTGGAATCGGAACTCTCTCTGCTTCCCCCTGTGCTCGGGGATTGGCTTGAACTTAGGAGGGGAGGGACTTCGCGATATCCCCTGTCCCTCACACATTGCATATATTTTTTTAAAAAATTACATATAAAACAATTATATAGCGTAAGCTAAGCTCTACAGTGAATATACAATTTGTTTTAAAGTGGAAGTCATAGGAAGGATACTACCTACCTATTCTTAATGTCAAGCATAAAGGAGGTTGGCAGTGGTGCAGGTAGTAATAAGAATTTAATAGCTCAAAGGGAATTGCTGAGCTCATTCTTCATTATTAGTATATTGATGTTTTATACCAAATGTGTATTTACAGTAGACTTAACTTGTTGGGTTGTGCTGATATGATCTGTGCAATCTAGTGGTTATGGTGTGCTTGCAGAATTCAGTGCTGGTGCTTCTTGCTCTCTTCTGCAGCATTGTAATGCTCTACATGCAAATTAGAAACCCCAGTATTCAGAGGGAACATTTCATCAAGGAGAATGGGGAATCCACTCATTGGCATGTTTCAAAGATTGAGCCAGCAATCTGTGCTCATTGGCCTATTTCATAAATTTCTAACATTGTAAGTGTTTCCTGTTTAGAAGTGTTTTCTCTCCACATTGGGGGGGGGGAAGCATGAAGCTTGCAAAGATAGTCATGTGTTGCAGTTGCCAATAGGGAGTTGCCTTATACTTTGGACAATGGTCCCTCTTCCTTCTCTTCCATCCATGCTGCCAGGACAAAAACTTTTGCAGCAGTTAGTTTCTGCAGATTGCTGGCTTAGCATTATGTATGAACCAGAATTTATTTAAAATAAACATGTTCATCTTCCACGTGTATGCATGGTTTACAACAGTCATTGGTGGATCTTCGGGTCTCATACTTTAGCAGCGTCCCATGCAACTCCAAAATTTGGCATCCCCCACATCTCGCCTTCCATTCTGCATAATAGTTGCTGTACCCCATGTAGCGACCCCAAGGCCTCACGGCCTGTGTGACAGAACCTGTTGTGCTTCCCTAAATCCGCCTCTGCTTCAGTCCAGGAGTTATGAAGCTGGCTTATTTAGCTAAGCAGTTTAAATCACTGTCTCTGCTTAATATGTAAAGCTAAGCCAAGCATCTATAAAAGGGAAACTAAATGTTCCAGAGGTGTTCCTCCTGGCAATGTGGAAGGAAAGGTGAAGGCAGAGTCTGTGAGCTTGAGTTTTTGTTTGGGCTCATTTTACTTCACTCACATAGCTCAGCATTATATACAAATGTGGCCTAGAGGTAAGTTTCCTTAGCTGTGTTTTGGCACAGTGTCTGAATTGGAGTCTGGAATCTGAATTCTGCAGAAAGATCCTATGGATCAGTATCATACATGTGTTAAGACAAAGTGTAGACAAACCCAATGACAGAAGTGATATAGGTTTAAAATGTAAGTTAAAAGTGTTCCAAAAGTCAAAGTGGATAAGTATGGCATGTCTGGCATTGAATTAGCAATTATTTGCTTATCATATTCAAAATTAAATTTATTGTTTACTACTGCAACTATTGGAGGCTCATCCATCTCAATTTATAGTTTTCGTTTGACACATATTTATGAGTGGTTTGAAAACTATTGTTGAAATGTAGTTTTCTTGTTTCTTTACAGAATATTCTATATTTAGATATGATGATGAATTAGAAGTAATATAAAAAGCAAGGGAAGACTATTAAATATTTGTTTTTTTTCTTTATGTTACAGGGATTTATTTGTCCTCTTTGTATGAAGTCTCATGGATCAGCTGAAGAACTTTTTAAGCACTATGAAGCAGTTCATGAATCTGGTATTGATACAAGCCAAGGAAGAGAAACTAACATGTCTCCAAACAGGTACTAAACAATACTGAGCAGTAATAACTTATCATAACTGCATATTAAGCATGTAGTAATCTGAGCATAGAATAACATATTGAAGCATGTTAATCTGCAGTAGATAAATGGTTCAGTTAAATGAAAGGATGAAGGCTACCAGTGTTAGAATCTTCAACAGCTTGCATGCTATTGATTGTAGCAGATGAGGTACAATGGGATTTTCTTGTGTCCTGTTTGTAAAAACTTGCTAGGCCTTTGAACTGTCCATCACTTCTTTTCTATGAATGAACTTTTAGTGTACAATTTTTAATACTGATTTATTTTTATTATGTTTATTATTGGTTGCTTCAAGATTTTTCAGGAAAGGAACACACAAATAAAATAAGTTGCTGCAGTTGCAAAGATGCTTTTCTCTCTCTGTAATATTATATCATTGTTGTAGTAATTATTGATTGTTCTGGTTCACCTTTTTAAATACATTTTTTTTCTTAAAAGATGTTTTCCTAATGCTTCATGTAGAGAAATGATTGCATATCCATTTCAAAACTGGATTGCAGTACCAAGTTTATTTAACTAGGAAGTAAACCCAGCTAAAGTTTGGGCTGCATCTTAAGGTACTTGTGTTAATAATTGCAGCATTTCTAAATATGGTAGTTAATATGAGGGGGAGCTAATGGAAATATGCTTAACTTGTATCTGGAATTCAGAAGACTAATTGAAAGTAGTTTGTTTGAATATTTCTCAGAGAAATAAATGTGATTTAATTTAACTGCAAAAATTGATTTTAACACAAGTTCAAACATTATTTGTCTCCTCTTTAACATGGGATGTTTTCAGAGATGATGTAACCCTACTACGGCAAGAAGTTCAAGACCTGCAAGCTTCACTTAAGGTTGGAAGTGTGCATTACTTGTGAATGCAGTTCTTTGTTTAAAATTAAAAAGTGCATTAGAAGATTGCCAAACCTGTAAGCTCATAAAATGCTTTTAACTTCCTTTGCTCAGGAGGAGCGATGGTACTCTGAAGAGCTGAAGAAAGAATTAGAGAAAGTTCAAGGGCAGAGGCAGCAAGTAATTGCTTTAAAAATACTTGAAGCAGGTTTACCACAAGCAGTTTGTTATCATCCTTGAAATGGAAGATTAAAACCCTTTTTTGTAAGGCACGTGGCCTGATTCAGTTAGTTCCATAACTCATTTACTGAAGTAGTTTAAGAATTGCATGTGTGTGTGTGTGTGTGTGTGTGTGTGTGTATCATTTAATCGATTTATTTAATAGATTTATTTAACCTACACCAATAGTGGGGAACCTGTGGCACTGCATACACTGTTGAACTTCAGTGCCCCTGATGGGGAGTTAAAAGTCCAGCAGCATCTGTAAGTCCACCAGTTCCCCACCCCTCAACTATACAGTAGTAGTGTCAACAGTATGACCAGCTACAAAGCTTTCATATTCCTATTCTGGACCTATTCCCCCCCCCCTCTCTTAAGTCTTCTGTCCCCTTCCCTCCCATCTTGTTCTCTTTCCTCCCCATGGCTTCCTTTTCCTCCTACCACCCTTTTCTTCTCTATTGTCTTTACTCTGCTGATCTTCTCCTTCTACCCCTCTTTAATGCAGTGCCAGTTAAGGAAGAATTGCTTAAAGTGTGCTCTCTTTTTTTTAAATGCACTCTTAAAACCTGTGAAACACGTGAAAAACAAATATGCATGTACTGATCAAAATTCTATTAAAGAGAAAAACACACCCCTCTATTTTTACTGGGTGATATCCAGCTATGTCATACTTGGCATTAGGACCATTGAAATCAGTGTACTTAGTTACTTAGGTTTATTGATTTCAATCAGCCTACTCTTGAGTATGATGCATTTAATATCACCTACTGATCCTATCTGCATCTGTCTTCATTTCTCTGGTCGCTTTGCCTCTCTCTGGCAGTTTGAGTGCCAGGTGGGATTAGACCATGGGGGCTTCATCCTGCAGCTCCGTCCTTTGATCCTAGCAGAATGAATGCATAGTAATCCAACAAATGCAACTACTTTACAATCTTTATTCAATTTAGTGGAGTCCTGTGAATGGAGATAGCATAAAAGCATAGCATTATTTATTGTGCCCTATGAGTGTGGACTCATAGAAGCACTTGTATGTACTAAATAATTTGTCTTGGTAATTTACTCAAGTGCAGGATTATTCTTAGTCACAACACCTTGGCATTCTTTTCTCTAGTGGTAACTGTTGAATTTGATCAATAAAATATGCTGAAATTAACCAGTTCTTAACTTTTGCAACTTAAGTGTGTGGAACTAAATGGCAATATTTTTAAATACTTCTGAAAATTTTTCTTTTTCTTTTTAAGGAGTCTAAACCTGATGGACTGGAAACTGCTGCATCTACAGGTAACATACTTTTTTAAACACAGTTTTGTGGTGGTTAAACAAATGTAATTGTCAAGAAAATATTATTCATGATTCACATATCTCTTGAAACATTTTTTTTCCATTATGTCTGCTTCAAGAAAGTGACTCAACCAGCTGTAGTGCAAATATTTCAATTTGAAATGCAGCTGACAAATATTCTAAAATTTTGTTTTCTGCTTTTGTCTAGAGCCATTTCTGTACCTCTAGAAAGTCATGCCGGTTCTATGTTTTAATTAGAGGAAATGAGATTAATTTTCTTGTAAAAGTGTACAATGTTCCTGTTGTTTGTTCCCTTTTAGAACAATTTCTTTTTGCTGCAGGTTGTTATAGTTAATGATTTAAACCACAATTGCTACCAGGTTAAATAATTGGGAAACCACAATTAACACACAGTTAATTTGATTAATTTGATGATCTATTTGCTATGGAAATTACTTGTAGTCCTCCACTTTAGTATTTATGTTAAAATAAGGAGGAAATCCTTATAATCTAAGTGAGTAATGTGGGAAAATAAATTTAAATAACAGTGCTCAAGATTGCTGTGAGTAAATGTGAAACATGCCTGTACTTTGCATGAAAATGCAGCATGTTTGCATAGTTGTTTTGCCATATAATTGGAGTTCCTAGAAAATGTACTGATTTATATAGGATTTGATTATGTTAAGCATCATTTTTTATTCACATGACAAGATTCTATTTAATGTGAAAAAATGTTATTTTTATCAGTAGAGGTGTCTGTAAAACATTATTCCACTTCTGAGATATTCAATAAACATGCTTTCTTTTTAGAATTAGAATCATTAGAACAGCAGCTAGAAGAGAGTCATGTACAAAACTTTAATATTAAGCAGATGAAAGACTTATTTGAACAGAAAGCAGCACAGTTGGCCACTGAAATTGTGGGTAAGTGTCCATAATTGTTATGCAACACAATGCTTGTTTCAGTTTAAATTAAATGAATGACCTTTTGTGTGACCTTTCTCTTAACGAGATCTTAAAGCCAAATATGATGAAGAAACAAGCCTTCGACAAGCTGCTGAACAGAAAGTGGCCAGTTTGACACAAGAGCTACAAAAAGAGAGAGGTGCATGCGAAGATTTGAAAACAGAGCTGGTAACTTATTATCTTGTGCTCATGTTTTACTTCTGCTTTGTCCAAACTGAAAGGGGACGGTTCTAGCTATTGATCATTTTAACTGCATTTTTAAAACAAGTCGTTATTGTTCATCTTTGACAGTGATTTACTAATGTTACAAAACAAGGCCCTGATGTAAGAATCTGTTGTCTTGCCCAAATCTAAAAAAACTAATGAAAGAGGGAAAGAGAAATTGTTGTTAGGAAATATGGATTTTGTACTTATTTTCCCCCATTTACTAAATTTATCATGGCTTTTTTTTTACAGTCTGTTGCCACATTCAAATTTATGTATGTAGGCACAATTAATCAACTACACAGTGAATTTTCTACCCAGGAAACTATTCCTGAGTACAAAAAGTAACTAGATACAAGTTATTACCCACAGCTGTTGCAAGTTTTAACCTTCACATGACTTTGAATTTCTCTGAGCAGCTCCAGTAGATGTAGTTACACAGTACTGTAGCAACAGGAGTTGAGTGTAAAGACATCCCATGAAGTTAAAACCAACTGTTTGGACCTAAGAAATGAAAGCTGGATTTGCTGTTCTAGAACTGTTCAAATACAGAAATATTGCACATGATGCAGTGACCATGTTGGTTTTAAGCAGATCTAAATCTGGCCAGTGCAGTGTAGAATATTTTTGTGTGCTGCTAATATCCCAGATCGCAAGTGTCAAGTCAGAAAATTTCTGGCAAACCATATTGAAAATATGCTGCCAGTCTGATTTCCATAAGATGTATTTGTCATTCTTTCATTTTTCTAAAGCTTCAGAGGCCCGGGGTGGAAGACGTTGCTGTTTTAAAGAAGGAATTAGTTCAAGTTCAAATGCTGATGGACAAGATGACTTTGGAGCGTGAGAAAGAATATGAGAAACTGAAAGATGAGTGTAATCATTTGCGAGCAGAATGTTCAACCTCAGAGGTAGAGTATCTAGCAAAAAATATTTATCATGTAAAAATAAATATTAATCTAGGACTCTTTCTTGAGTTCTTTCTTTACTGTAATATTTTTAAAAAAACCTTTACTATAATATGTTATCATTATCAAATCATATCATCTTTGGAAGCCTGCATGCATTGCTACTTCCAAGTCAATTCCTAGTTCACAATATCATTATTCTCATTATTACATGGTGATATCTCTAGGCAGGGCTTTTTGTGACAGTACCCACTAGTACAGAGCACTGGCATCTCTCTCTCTCTCTCTCTCTCTCTCTGTGTGTGTGTGTGTGTGTGTGTGTGTGTGCCTCTGCCCTTGGAGCCATTTTCTGCTGGCACCCATGCCACTTTAATCAATATATGAGTACTCACTGGCATCTCATTTTTTAACCAAAAAAAAAGTGCTTAAGATTGTGGTGGTCAGCTATATGAAAATCTATAAACAAGTTGCCTGTCTAGATTGTTAGTTTTGCATTTATCATATTGTTTATTCAGTGTTTGTGACATGTTCTTTTTAGTCATCTGTGCTCATCTTCCTCTTGGATTCTAGATACTAGATACTAAAAATGCTTTATAACTTGATTATATAGAGCAATAGGGACCCAGGTGGCACTGTGGGTTAAACCACAGTCTAGGGCTTGCTGATCAGAAGGTCGGCGGTTCAAATCCCTGCAATGGGGTGAGCTCCCGTTGCTCGCTCCCAGCTCCTGCCCACCTAGCAGTTCAAAAGCACATCAAAGTGCAAGTAGATAAATAGGGAAGGTAAACAGCGTTTCCGTGCGCTGCTCTGGTTCGCCAGAAGCAGCTTTGTCATGCTGGCCACATGACCCGGAAGCTGTCTGCGGACAAACACTGGCTCCCTCGGCCTATAGAGCGAGATGAGCGCCGCAACCCCAGAGTCGGACACGACTGGACCTGATGGTCAGGGGCCCCTTTACCTTTTTTATATAGAGCAATAGTTCCCAACTAGCGAAGTATTGCCCCCCGCCGTTTTTCAGAAGCTAAGCCATGCACCCCCTACTTCTGAAAATTTTAATATCTCTTATGGTGGTTTTAGCTATGTGAATGGTACCACGGACCCCCTGGGTGGGTAATGTGGACCCCCTGGGGTCTGCAGACCACCAGTTGGGAACCACTGATGGAGAGTATGGGTGTGAAACCTGTGGCTTGTCAGATGTTGTTGGACTCAAATTCTCATTGTCTCTTAGCATTGGCCATGCTGCCAACAGTATCTGGAGGGTAACAGGTTCCTTACCCAAAGCGGACTGCTGTTGATAGATAATGGGGATAAACCAGCAAGAAAAAGCAAAACAAATACTCTTTACTCGAATAATTTAAACTGTAGTGGGCCTGGGGCCCTGAATTAAAAAGGTGCTGCCCACAAAGAGTTATCTAAATACTTGCAACTTAATCTTATATATGTTTACTTGGAAAAAAGTCCTAATACGTCCAATGGTAAGTGTGCATAGGTGTTGCAGCCTGATAGTGCAGCTCTCTATGTTTCTGCTCAAAAGTAAGACCCATTGAATTCAGTGGTATTTAATCCCAGGAAAGTGTGTACAGAATTGCAGCCTAGCCCTGCTAAAAGTACACCCATGAAATTCATGAAATCTGTGTTTAACGTAGTACTCGCATTTATCATTGCTTTCTTTCACCATTCACCCATCTGTTTTATTTATTTTTTGCTGCTTTCTCATGGAGGTCTTGGAACTTGAGGTAATACCTTTTAAAAAAACAAAAACAAAACCCCAACCTATTACATTGAGTTCAGTTCTAAAGATCATTTCGATATCTTGTTACATCAGGTAGGAACTTACTGTGTATCTGTGTGCAAATCAAAGACATTTCAGTAAACCTTTTGCAAATATTTTAACAATTCAGCAAAACGTTCGGGTAAGTAGATGAACAATGCCACAGAGTGTGATTACAGAGGAAGAAAAACTAATGGCTGTGGTTATTATTTCACATCTGTGGAAGCGTTGGGGGATGTGGCTTGGTTCCCCCCCTTCAGTACCTTAGAGCCAACCCCTGCTTAACTCACCTTTTTTTACTTAAATAAAATAAACATGTCCTCCTAAGCTTTAAAAAGCGACTTGGAAATTTGACATAGAACCTCATTTGATATAACATCAGTGGAACAGGAGTCCTATGCTCCTAATTATGTCAGAAGGAGGAGAGCAGAACAGCAGTACAGCTGCCATATCCTGCTGAGTTCAGCCTGCGAGTGGAGCATAAAACACACAGCTAGAAAATACAAAAATGGCATAATAAATCACATTATAGCAGCTAATCCTGTACATTATGACAACTTGGATTAGCGTGGCAAGGTCCCTCATGGCCAAGAAGTGTAGCTTTATATGAATTTATTGGGAATCTCATTGGGTTGAATGGGGTGTTAAGTTATAGAAATAAAAAGGGCTAGAGCTTATACAAAAAGCGTAGTAGCTAGGAAGCACCCTACAATCGCTACTGCTTGTCCAAAGACAAGGTGGGGTACCTGACCACTCGCAAAGCTTGTGTTAAAATGTAGACAAACCAATTCCATCTATCACAAGCAGTCTAAACACCTTCAGTCTGTAGATGTACTTGCTTTATAAAACTACAAAAAATGACCATGGAAAGGGACCAGTTGTTCAAAAGTAACCCTGTCTGTAGTGACTGCTTATACTTTTATGTTATGGAAAGCCAGTAGTTTCATTGCGAACTACATCCCGGTAGCTGTTTCGTAGCCATAGCATATGAGAGTGCATACACATGCAGAATGGGTTCATACATGCACACATACCTTTCAAGGATCTGAGCTGTGTCACCAAATTCTCTCTCGTGTTGATAGTAAACATGCTTCCCCACCCCACCAGGACACTCAATATTTTTAACTTTCATTTTTTAAAAACAATAACTTCTTGTGGTAAAAGAGTAAGGGGCCTGCATTTCATACATAAAAGTTAAACACTGATTTAGTAATTGGTTAGTAAAACCTTTTGAGCTTTATACCATCACATTGCCCTGTATCCATCTATATCAGAAAACTGTGAAAAAAAATAGCACACTGCCGTCTCCTTTCTGAAAAATTGTTTCTGGTTACCACAATAAAATGGGAAACAAAGTTTCCTTCTTATCCTGAAGAAATCAAAAGAAGTGATACAGGAGCAAAGCATCCCCTTCCAGAGATTCTAGATACAATTAAATATGCTCAGTTTGTTGGTGGTAATCTAAACTAATAAAAACTCAGTTTCATTAGAAAACCCTCAGGGAACACACACACACACACACACTGAACCAAATATGTGAATTGTTCTTCTATCTTTTTCTTTTTAAGACTACCATAAATCAGTTAAGAGCTGAACTTGCCAAAGGACCACAGGAGGTTGCAGTATATGTACGGGACCTTCAGAAGCTTCAAACATCAGTTAATGAATTAACACAGAAAAACCAGGTAAGAATCCTAGAGCTATTAACTTTATTTGAAAATGTCAATTGACACCAAACCTAGCATTTTCAAGTGGTTAGCTAAAATTCTCAACGTTGCATCCTTGGAATTTCAGAGGTGTAGAACTCAGTTGATGAAGCTGGCAGAAGTAAAATAATTCAGTGGTACAGGTGCCCTTTGACTTTTTTCTTTCTTTCTGTTATTAAAAGAACACAACAAGAAAACAGAGACCATGGTACTTCCCCTTGGTATTTAAAGGGGCATGCATTTTGATTTTGGGGAGAGATAAAAGATAGAAATTATGGGTTCATACCCATGTCAACTTTCCCATACTCCCGAGGTTTGGAAATACATGACATTGCTGTGATGTTTACAGACAGGTATAGAGATAGTGAAAAACAGTATGCTCATGTGTGCAGCTGCTATAATTTGTGCCTTGGTGGCAGACCTTTCTTGGGCCGCCACAACCGTGTAAAATGTTCATCTATGATGTGGATGTGGCCAGGGGTGTAGCGAGGCGCCACGACACCCGGGGCGGCAAATTGCCATGCCCTTGGGGGGGGGGGTGCGGCGTCGCTACGTAATAACACATGCGTCGCTATGTAGAGGGGGATCGCGCCCCCCACAACTTCTAAACGGAGCCTAAATGGAGCGTCCAGGCTCCAGGTAGATAGCTCGTTGGTGCGGCAGCGGGATGCTGCACACACGTGCTAGGTAGAGGGGGATCGCGCACCCCCGCGACTTCTAAACGGAGCCTAAATGGTCCAGGCTCAGGCGCGGATTGCGGGGCGGGGGTGCGGCCCTGAGTGTTACCGCCCCTCCAGCAGGCACCCGCGCGGCGATTTCGGCAGGCACGCCTGCAGCTTTCCCCCCCTCAGGCTGCCGTGCACCAAGTGACATCCCCTCCAGGGCAGTACCCGTGGCAGACCGCCCCTGCCCCGTGCTTGCTCCGCCCCTGGATGTGGCCCTTTTTGCAGCAGCAGCTTCACATGAGTATTACTTAGCTGTGAGACTTCCAAGGCACCTGTGTGGAAACAAGCACAAACAGGACTTGTAGCATAGATATCATTCACTGAGCAGAGCATACTATGCATGTGTTTTAGGCTGAATCAGTTGGCCTTCTTACTTGTTGCATACTTTGTTTTTATCTCCTCGTAAAAGAACGGTACTGTGATACCAGTCAACGCTTCATAAGAATTTTAGTTGAGAATAACTTCACAGCATAATGGAGTAACCTATACTTTAATTTTGAATTAATCTAATACTGTAGAGTCTGTCAGAAAAGTTGAAAAAAAGAGAGTTGGGTTATACTCAGTTAGAAGAAAGTCTAAATGAAGAATTACTCGGCAAAAAAAATCTGCAAGCAACCCTTAATCAAAGGGACGTGGACTGTCAGCAACTTCAGGCAAGGCTGTCTGCATCTGAGGACTCATTACAGAGGTTACAGAAAGAATTGGGTGAAAGGAGAGAAGCAAGTCAGAAACTTAAGGAGGAATTGTCAGAAGCTGAGACCAAGTACCAACACCTCAAGGCTGAGTTCAAACAGCTACAACAACAAAGGGAGGAAAAAGAACAGCATGGCCTACAACTTCAAAATGAACTAAATCAGGTAAGATGAATGGTTTTCACACAGAACACACACACACACACACACACACACACATATTTCAATATATTCATTTTCATATGTGGATTACAAAATAGAGCATAAATTCACAGCTGAGGTAACCCACATTGGAGGAAAGTGGGGCTTATAGTGGTGGTGGTGGAAGCAAGTTGTGGGGGCTGCTTGTTCTGTGGTGTAAGAACAGGGCAAGCCTGCCTGTTAGCCATACTGAGACTTTTGCCTCGGACAGTGCTAAGGGAAGAGGGGAGGGAGCAGACTTGAATGCTCTCACCTAGGCACTCACCTACCCACCCGTTTCTGTTTAGGACTCCAGAAGCACCACTTCAGCCTTGCCATTGCAGCAGAATGGTCAGCAACCCTCCTGCACGGCACTTTGCCCATGCCAGAATTGAAATATTGATGACAATACTTTCATATAGATGTTGAATAGCATGGGGGAATAAAACAAACCCTTGTGGAAGCTCACATTGAAGGTTCTATGGGGCCAAACCCCAGTCACTGCTCTCTGGCTCTCAGATAGGACTGGAAATAGCCAAAAGCAGTGCCACTCCAGGATGATGCCATGGTCACAGATATCGAAGGTTGCTGAGAGATCAAGGAGATTTAACAGGATCAGACACTCCTTGCAACCAAGGCAGTTTCCATGCCCAAACCAGGTCTATTGCATTTCTGTGCAGAGTAGCTAGTTCCAAATTTGCATCTATAAATATAAAGTAGCATATAGACAATTTATACAAATCTGTAGCTTTTCGGTGGTGTGCGATTTCTTCTTACGGAGGAAAAAACAACCTCTAACCCAGCAGGGAGAAAAGCTTGTTTGCCGTTTTGGTTTTCTAACCAATTACCTGTAGTAGACTTGTGCTCATGCTGTGCCTGTTTTTAGTGCAACATACCTCTTGTGGCATTATTGAAGTCTATTGGTTGATAATGTTCTTTGGTGATGTGCCAGAACTGAAGATTCTGACATCCTGTTTGGAATTTAGATTGGAGAACTTGCAGTTGTCTCTGTAGCAACCAAGAGTAAATGCAACAGCATCTTTAACTGATGAGTTCATCTGGAAATTCATTTCATCATCATAGTGTGCTGTAAATTAATGGGATTTGAATGAGATGATTTTCTGTAGGAGAAATACTGGACTGAATAATAAATTTCAAGAAAAAGAAGTGCAGCTCACTGAAATTCTTCTGTGATAACATCACAAAGAGATTCATTCCATCCAGACTTGAGGTTTCATAATGGAGAATCTTAATATTATCCCTGTAGACCACAAAGCATTCCAACATACTTAAAAAATAACACCATACCAGTCTGGAATCCACAGTACCTTTTTGTAATTCTGATTTCTAAAGGCAGAACTAAATATAAAGGTTTCACAGTGTTACAGGAAGGTTCCAAAAGGAATGTCCTCTGAGAAGACCTCTTTCTAGTTGTTTATCAAACTGTTGACAATATAGTCAAGGTGTTACTGCAGGTCTGTTTCAGAAGTGTGATCCAGTGTGATGGGAGAGGCTGTTCTTGGGACAAATCTGTAAGGCTGTAAATATATTTCTCACGTTTAACCCTTCTTTGTAAAGTGCTTTATAATTCTTAGCTCATTTATTGCTCCTAGAAAATTCATCCATAAACCCAGCATGTTAAAAGACAACCCTGTAAATAATCCCACAAAAACTTCTAGCTTGCTGGGGAAAGACAGAAGAGGGACAGAGGACTGTATTGCTGTGTTGGGCCTGGAGGAGGAGACATTCCTGCTTGGACATCCCTTTTGGTTTCTATGCTGGGCTCAGGGGATGGATAGAACACTCCATCCCATATCTGTCAGCCAACTCAATTGCCTGCAGGCAGATCTTTATTGTTCACGGCTGCCGCCTAGTGCTTAAGTACAAGGCTGTTGAAAGATGTAGAATAGCCAGTATAGGTTCTAAAGCACAGGTGTAATGTGTGGCACATGTTAATAGGGACATAGTCCTGATAAAATGGCATTTAATAAAAAAGATCCAGACAATCTCAAATAAGGTTAGATTTTGCAAGCCTTGGTTCTTTAATCTGAGAATGCTTAACACACACACTAGATTGTGTGTTACTGTGTGATTGGTGAGGCCTAATAACTGACAAGTGTGCTGTTCCAGCTGTTTCTAATGGAAGAAAGATAGAAAGGATGTTTGGTCCCCGGGCTATTGTACTTGCCTCAAACTTGAAAGAGGTTGTTTGTTTGTCTCTGGCTCTTTGAGACATTTCTTACAGAATCATTCTCAAGTCTTGCACTCTGTATTTGCCTTAGCTATACAACTGACATAAGTTTCGTAGCAGGGGTAGCCAACATGGTGCCCGCCAGATGTTATTGGACTCTCATCTTCCATCAGCCACAGCCAGCAGGGTCAATGGGCAGAGATGATCGGAGTTGTAGTCCGACAACATTTGAAGGGCACCATGTTGGCTTCCCTTGTCTTATGGTATGTGCTTCTTTATTGTAGACATCCCTTTTATAGAATCACAGAATTGTACGGTTGCAAGGGACGCCAAGGGTCATCTAGTCAAACTTCCTGCAAATGTACTTACGCAGTTCATATGTGCACATACAAACTGTACGTCTGAATAAAAGCATAGCCTTCATATGTGTGTTTTTAAAATATTTGCCATTTATTATCATTACAAATATTTATTACAGAAAAAGAAAATGCATGAAAAAGGTGAATTCACAAAACCAAAGCAAAGAACGAACATGGCCTTATATGATCCCCTACTTTTTCATTCCAAAATAGGAATGTTATCCATATTTCAATTAATTTGTTTTCGTATAAATTGTTTTCTCTTGCGTTGACACACTAAGTACTCTGACAAAGGAGGGTATCCTTAAGTTGAAATTGGCATTCCAACTGCTGCTAACAGAATAGTGACCATTTCAGTGTCCACCTTAACAACACAGTCTCTAACTAATGTAAGTTTATATTCAGTGGGTTCTTTAGAATCTCATATACAGTTAATTATTTGATGTTATCTAAGACATGATTCCAGAATTTTTTTACAACACTTCCCAAAGATATGTGGGTAATATGCCTAGTGTTCACTACAAATATACAGGTAAAATTATTTTCAAGGTGTAAAATACCATTGATAAAAAGTTTTAAAATGATTTTATTTTAAATTAATTGCTATTATATTTTGTTCATTCTGTGCCCAATCCATTTCCAAGCTGTGTCTGGTATTTTGGTTCCCATTTTTTCTGATTCCCTTTCTCTTTTTTAGATGAAGTTTGAGAAGTAGTCTGTAGATGTTACCCACCTTTCCTTTGTGTACTTTAACACAGCACAGATAAAACAGTTGTCAAAATCTAATCAATTGCTGCTTATATATGCAGAATATACAAAATGAACAAGTAAATAAAAACATGCCATGAAATTGACCCCATCCTTTAGGTGAGGTATCCTTGAAAGGAAATTATTTGAGTCACTCCCACCTAACAAATATCACCAAGGCAGTGCCTTTTTATGTGCAGTTCCCAATCCAGTGATGTGAACTATATACACATTACCTAGTGGATGTGCTGATAGAGTTTGCATGCGAGTATAGCAGATTAAAAGATAAAGTGCTAAGTGTCTGCCAAACATTTTCTTTGAGAGTAATGAGACCAGTTTCTCCCTCCAGTTGCACAATAAACTTCTGGAGACAGAGCATCAGCTTGGGGAAGCACATGGCCGGCTAAAAGAGCAGAGACAACTGTCAAGTGAAAAGCTGATGGACAAGGAACAGCAGGTGGCTGACCTTCAGCTAAAACTTTCACGGGCTGAGGAGCAGGTAGGAATTATATGCAACATGCAATTCTTGCTTAGTTTTTAAATTATGTTCCATAGTAGATATCTGGAATATCCTTCATCATATTGTTGGAACTTTAATAAAGTATAAGCCAGTACCCTATAAATGTGCAAGTTGCTTTGACAAATTAATCCAGGGAAGACTTTGAAGTCTCTTGACCACTTACAGTTTCCAAAAAACCCAGTAAAGACACAAATTATTAATCAGTACTAAAATAAAGGAGGATGGGATGTCAAAATTGAAGTGGCCACTGCAAAGAGGGTGAACAGACACTGATCGTCTTCACAGGGCTCTGTGAGATGATCTCTCTCCGGAATTTGTGGAACGAGCCGTGGCTCATCTTTCTCTTACTGAGATCAGTAGCCAATCCTGCTTGCTGCCAACCGTCTCTTCCCTCTGCTCCCCTTCCAGTACTTCTCTGGGGTATCCTGTGTGCTTCAGTTGTAGCTACACGGGGGGTGGGGATCCGAATGGTTTCAGTCTTAGCTGAAGAACTGTGCCTTCTAAAATCCCTTATTCTGTTCCCTCTCCTCTTTCTCCACTCTGAAGACATACAAAGTAGGTAAGGTGATATATTTTAATGGATCAAAGTATTGGTCCTCCTTGATTAAACAATAGGTCTTTATTATTTACTTCCCCATCAAGATTTATCCTGGGGTTAAGGCAGTGGTCCCTATCTAGCTTTAACTAAACCTATGAAGATTATTGTTACTGTTATCTAAGGCACAGCATGCAAAATTCTAATTATGTCAAAATTCTTATTAATGAAACAGAAGCCATTCTCTTTTTATTCACATGCAAATTTCACATGCAGATGTAAAGCACCATACCAAGTTACACACTTTTTTTGTACTTTGGCACCTGCTGGTATATAAAAATTATTCCCTGGTGAAATACTGACACTTCATTTTGTCTAGTACAAACCTAATACATGTCTTCTAAACTAATTTAAAAGGTATCTATTGTAAACTGCTTCAGTATTAGACAAAATAATAAACGCTATTAAACTACTGAATTGTGCTTATCAGTTTTCAGTCAACAGTCTGTGACTATTTTTCTAAGCTAAAGGAGAAAGCAGCAAATGCAACTGAATTGCAGCATCAGTTAGATAAAATGAAACAGCAGCACCAGGAGCAACAGAATCTTCAGCAAAGCACGACAGCAAAGCTGCGAGAAGCCCAGGTAAGAGAGCTCATGCTACTAGAAAAAAAGATCATGTTGGCAGTAGGTACAAGAGGTGGCAATATCCATTTCCTCTGATGCACCAGGCGAGCCCACCACTAAAAAACAAGGATTTGACTCCTGTCATTTTTATTCATGCTTCAGTGACTTTTACATTGGATTAATGACACCCCAGTTTAAAAAGCATTACAGCTGATGGACTGAAAACCTCAACTGGTTCAGAGTTTTGATGTTTATCTGCTGATGGTATAATGGTATGTCAACCATATAAAATCTGTGCTGAAGTTATCTTCATTGGCTGCTAGATTTCTGAGGCCCAATCCAAGCTATGGGTCTTAACTTTTACATCCATAAATGATCTGGGTCCTGTGTATCTCAGGGAGTAGTAAATCTTCCATTGAGGCCCTGTTCGAGGTATCATCAGTTGTGGACATCTGGTTGTCCTTAGCTAGCAGTTGTTTTCAGGGAAGAGTTGCTTTTTCGAACTCTACCTCTTTGAAGGTTTGACAGTTTTTGAGCGCAGGAACTAAAAACTTGTCCCTTTTTGGTGGTGGTCAGGTATTAGATTCAGTAAATTCTGTTTTGTCTTTTGCTCATTTTGAAACCGTTTTAATTGTCCTTCTTTTGTGGCTTTCTGGTTAGGCTTGTTGCCTGTTACATTTTTTTTAAAGACTTTAATCATTTTAATACGTTCTTACTGTAAACTGTGCCAGGAGCCATTATGGTTAAATGGCAATATCAAAATACAGAAAGTAAATAAATACATAAATAATTAAATAGATAGAAAAAAATGTGTTATAATTAATTGAACTCTTTTATTCTCCTGCCACCCGCAAGAATGATTTGGAGCAAGTGCTACGTCAGATTGGGGATAAGGATCAAAAAATCCAAAATCTTGAAGCCCTGTTGCAAAAGAGTAAGGAGAATATTACCTTGTTGGAAAAGGAAAGGGAGGATTTGTATGCCAAAATTCAAGCTGGTGAAGGAGAAACTGCTGTTCTTAACCAGCTACAAGAAAAGAACCACACTTTGCAAGAACAGGTAAGCTTTCTAAGGTAGAATTCTGGGTTCGTTTTAAAAGAGCTGTTGCTTTTCTGTTTGATTCACAAAGTGTGTCATGACTGAAATAGTAAAAATAAATCGAAAGAATACTGTTTAGGCATTTTAAAGATCAGACTCTTGTTTTTTCCCTTGTAAGTTTGTTGTTTTAATACTCTTGAATATGTGAAAAATTGTTCAGTACATACAATGATATGTTATTAGCCCTACCCATATTATAGAGTGCCGACACCCATCTTGCTGATATTTTGTAGTTTAAACATATTATTTTCACATTGGATATGATAATCTGATTCAATGTTAGATGATGCTTTCCCCCCTCTAGTGTATATGTAAGATAAATACTTGAGTATGTTGTTTGTGGATACACTGATACGATCTGTTTCCATACTGCTACACCAGTGTACCCTAGCCAAATTAGCACAACATTGTCAGAGTCCTGTGCTCCCGTTGCAGCAAAGTACAAAGCAAAATAATGTCAGTAGAAATAAGAGAGAACCTAGCAACACTGAAGGCCACTCCTTATAGCATTCATGCAATTACACTGCCCTGATCGTGCTTGCTGAAGATGCCCCCAGATTAGTTATGCATGGAAAGCATCAGTCAAAGCCCTGGTGAAGGCTAAATGACAGCATTTAACAATACCATTATATCACCCACCTTCGTTCACATCCTTTCTTAGGCATAGTGCAAAACAGGAAGAGATGTCAGCGCCTTCTTTAGTACAGATCTCCATGGTACATGTAGAAAGGTGGCAATTGATATATGCAATCAAGAGCTTCAGGTGCCTCTGTAGGCAAAGGCTTGAAACCCTCAGCAGCCCAAACGGTGGGTGGTAGTCTATAATCCCCAAACGTTTTGCCAGGGAGCACTGCGAGGGAGAAGGAAGATTATTCTTGTTAACCCAAGAACTCCATGGAGAGCCGAAGTGTGGCAGATCTCTGGGGAGAAGAGCCAATGTATGGTGTATATAAAATGACTTTCTTTATAGGAATGAACCGAAAGTTGAGCTTCCACCAAGAACTCAAAAAGAGCTTAATAGGAGGGCTATAATCAGATAGACCCTTCTGAGTCAACTTCCTTACCCCTTACCCTTTTGATGCTTAAATTTTATAAATGGTTTTGCAGCACAACTTTAATTTGCGTTTGATTCTAGTGATAGCAGGGTAAATGTAGGTAGTGCTTATACTACTAAAATTTAGAAGAAAGGCCAACAGTCAGTGTTGGTCTTCATATTATAGGCAATATATTTTGTAAGTTTCCCTGTTCTGATTATCATTTTGTTTTCTTTATAGGTTACTCAGCTGATGGAAAAACTGAAAAACCAGTCAGAAAGTCATAAACAGGCCCTGGAGAATTTGCATGAGCAGGTGCAGGAGCAGAAGGCTCACCTAAGAGCCTCTCAAGACGGCGTTCTCTCCTTAGAGGCAACTATAAGTGAACTAAATACGCAGCTAAGTGAAAGCAAAGAAAAAGTAATACAACTTGATTTGCAGGTAATTTAATTTTGTGCTGCGTGTGAATCAAAATATATGAGGGTTACTAGTTTAATTTCAGTAATTTCAGTAAGCCTGATGACAGCAATCTATCTTGATCAGCTTCAGAAATTTGCTTCTATCATTCCCTTAAATTAAACCAGTATTGAAGTCATCTTATTTTACTTGTTATTTTGTAGTATATTTACTGTTTTTAATTAGGTTTTTGTAATTTTGGATTATGCGGAATGCTTTATCTGAGTGGATGTAGCAACCGAGTAATTTCGTTGTTCCCGCAAGGGGACAATGACAATAAAGATATCTTATCTTATCTCAGTATCCATGCGAACATCACTTTTTTTTAAAAAAAAAGTGTAACTTGCATGCTGTGTAACTTGTAACTCTGTAACTTGCATGCTGCAATTGTTTGCTCTTCATCAGTCAAACTACAATTGGCACAATTCTTTGAGAGAAGCTATGTGCTTTAAATATATGGCATGGATGTGTCCTTATTGCTAATCAGAGTTTTATTCAAATAGCTTTTGAGCTCTGATTTGCTCATCCAGTTGTTTGTACCTTTTCCTCTTTCCTCACCTGTGCATTGCCACTGCTCACCTTTTGGTTTGCACCTTGCTGCAATGTTTTGTCAGTTTGTTTTGGAAGCTCTTTTCTTTTAAAAGATCTCTCAAAGCAAGTACAGTATTTTTGTGTTTATGGATGACAGGAGCTAGCTTGGGGCTATCAGTTCTGCTATAGTTAACGAAGCAAAGATTTGCATGAACAGCAAGCGTAGTTGACTTGAATCTGGTGATATTGCTGAACCATGTAATTACCTGCAAATTACATTTGCATTGAACATCCTGGCAGGTTGGAGGAAGTATTATTATTGTCTCTTTATTGTCTTGCTATACGCTAAAGAGGGTAAGAAAACATAGAGCCAGAGTAATAAAAGGCTTTGCTTTATGTTATTGGCTTTGTGGGTTAGAAGCTCTCCAGAGTTTGGTCAGCTCCATGGGCTTCTTTTTTGCTCATAGCTGAAGACGGACATTCCATTAGCCCCTGGAACTGTAAAACTGCTATACTGGAGGAATGTTGGTTTAGCTCTGTTTTGAATTGAAAATAGGCTTAGAAAAGAATATATGAAATATTAAACCATTTCTATATTAAAAGTCCGTTTAAAACTCAGAAAAACTAAGGTACGTTTGGAAAGTTCTTCAAAAATACTCACAACATTTTTGGAATTGAACTGATGAATTGTGGCTTTTCCCTGAATTGATGAACAGTTGAATTGCTGTGATGAATTCTGTTTCAGTGGCATCCTTTGGAAGAATAATTGATTTACTTGGTATCAGAATACTTAGTAAACTGCTTACCTCAGGAAAATAAAACTTAAAGAAACTGCAGTTGTGTAATATTAGTGATTGACACTGAAGCACTTTCTTAATTCTCTGTCAGGTAAAAGCAAAAACTGAATTGCTTCTATCAGCAGAAGCAGCAAAAGCTGCTCAAAGAGCAGATCTCCAGAATCACTTGGACACTGCCCAGAATGCATTACAAGATAAACAGCAGGTGAGAGAAACAACAAGGTCATGTAAAATGCCTTCATGATTAACAATGATAATCTGATATGCTTAAAACCATCACTTGGGGAAATCTTGTATATAATAATATAACTCTGTGATGACCTCTTCAGTTGAAATTTTTAAAACAATATTGTTAAGCTATTTTTTTTTAATGAAGTATGACGGGAGATGCATACATGACTTACTACAATTGTGAATGAACTGTGGTGGAAGAAAATGTGTCAGATTTGACTCGATTCACACAACTTTTTAGGATTGTCTGAAGCCACTGTAGGAATTTCAATTATGGTAGCTAATGAATGGGTGGGTAGGTGTAAAATTCAGAAATCAATACTTCTTGTTTATTTGTTTGTTGTATTTATATATCTATCCCATAATGGAGTTCTCTGGGTGGCTCATGAAGGAAATTAAGCAGTTCTTTGGTTCCTAGCCCATATTTTTTCAGCTGGGAATGAATTTTTCTTGATGCATATTGGCTAATGAAAGAATTTATGGCTTCTTAAACTTGAGGGAGGGGTATTCTTTTTGTTTGTTACTATGGCATGCATTTTTGTGTTTTTATATTGTAAACTGCTCTGTGATTTTTGGATGGAGGGCAGTATGGAAATTTTAATAATAATAACAATAATTAATACTTTAAAAATGAATTAGATAAGGGCTTTCAGCTGCAAAGTTTTTTTTCCTGTTAAAGATGTGTGGAAGTTACGAGGTTTCTCTAAAAATTACCCTTTTCAATGTTTATTAAAAGGAGCTAAATAAGGTCAGTACACAGTTGGATCAGGTTACTGCTAAGCTGCATGACAAACAAGAATTCTGTACTCAGCTGGAAGCCAATCTTAAAGAGTACAAAGAAAAGCATCTTCATTTAGAGCAGAAAAATGAAGAACTGGAAGGTCAGCATAAGGTTAGCATCCAGGAACCTTTTTTAAAAAAATATTTGTTCATATACTGCATATATGATACGTGCATTATCAACATTGTCAAAGTGAGGATGGTATGGGTGGAGAATTGCTCTGAAGGTAGGATTAACCTTTTTATTCACCTGATTCAATGGCCACCAAATGTAGGACAAAGAAAAAGAAAAGGAAGGAGAAAATGAAAAGTAAAGGTATGGTGTGGAAAAATGGAGGTTTCCAAAAAATGCTATGGCACAGAAGCCAGTGAGTAGCACTGCTTCAGT
The DNA here is from genome assembly GCF_965207765.1 of Zootoca vivipara. Classification (NCBI taxonomy): domain Eukaryota; kingdom Metazoa; phylum Chordata; class Lepidosauria; order Squamata; family Lacertidae; genus Zootoca; species Zootoca vivipara. Next base: position 36,332,558 of record NC_142592.1, on the reverse strand, counting down.
AATGTACTTGCCTTTATAACAGTAAATAAATAGTCTTAAGTGATTATTAGAGCATGATTGAGTTTGGAGGTTATTTGACGTTTGACTGTCTCTTTGAAAGCGCAGTTTAAAAAATAGTACTTTAAATAACAATTGCTAGTTCACATTTAATCATAAAATTTGTGTAAGCTTCCCTGAAATATGGGTGTCTGGAACAACATGCGTCAAAATAAAAACACGATCTCTTTTCAGAACAAATGAACAGAAAAGGGGGAGGGATATTTTTTCAGAAGTAGCATTTTGAGTGTAACTTCATTATTATTATTCATTGAGTGCCACAGCTGGACTGTCAGTGTGGGTGAGGCATATTTGATCCCTAAACATCATGGAGCAGAGAGGATATCCTGCTCTGTAGTGTGTTTTAGTGGGTGAGACTGAGATGTTGATCAAAGTCAAGTTCAGGTTTAAGCAGGATATGTTGCTTAAGGATAAATATTTGGACTGTATGTAAGGATCTTACTCAAGTAATCTTCAAAATGGCAATTTCTTTGAATATTTGTGGTCGTCTCCTGCTTAAATGTGGAGAAAGGTTTTTAATTTGTTTCTATCTGTTACTGGGGGAATTAAAGAAAAGAAATCACACCATTAAAATATCATGTGTATATGCTATACCAGATACAAGTATTGCCCTCTGCTTACTTAGAAGAATGGGATTTTATTTTTATTTTTTTTAAAAAACTTTAAAAAAAATGTGGCAGTTTGTTTTGTGATAATTGTTAACTTTCTGAAATCCTCCATTTCAGAAACTTGAATCTGACATTCTTGAAGTCATGGGAAGCAAGGAAAAGGCACTTCAGGAGCTACAGGAGCAAAGGCAACAATGCACAGATTTAAGTCTGAAGGCTGCAGAACTGACCAAACAACTAGACAGAGAAAGAGAAATGTAGGCTAAATATCATAAAACATACTATGTTCCAACTCTGGATTGAAGTGTTATGTGTACCCCAAGCATTTTTGTTGCAGAATGCTTCTTCTCTTCTCACCCCCACCTTGGGATTATAGCAGGGTTGGAGATTTAACTGCAGAAAGCTAGAAACGGCACATATTTTTGCTCCCTTCACATGCCCTGCATCTTAGCAGGAAACATTTCTCCCTCCTGTTGCTGTCAGCTGCCAGTACACCTAATTGTAGGCTTTGCTCATCTGATCAAGATGCATTATGGTGTCTCTGATTTTCATACTTGAACCACTGTTCTCCTTATGCCACAGTTACTTAGACACATCACAGTAGCACATGTCCTTTCAGTGATGGTCCAATGAATCATACCATTGGCCGAGTTTGGCAGAGGCTCTCCAAGGCCTCAGACATGTCTTTGTCTACACTTCTACCAAAAAGCATTTTATAAGGTGCCATGAATTGATCCTGGACATTTATATGTGCAAAACACATGCTCTGCTTCTGAGCTATGCTCTCCACAAGTGCAGGGATTTGTCATTGGTTTGTCCTCATCAGAAAATTCAGATCTATTGATATGTCAATGATAAATTGTTTTCACTATTAGTACCAAGTTTTATGAATAAATTGTTTTGAATAAGCAACAAGAATACAAATAAGATTAGTTGGAATTCACACAACTGACCAAGCAGACCTGCATTTTGTTACTTACCTAATTATGAATTGGCTTTTTACATGTTTCTCATTACACCACAAAACTAAAAATAGTTTTAAAAGCAATACAAAAAGCAACTTCACCTTAAAGACAATAAAAAATGGGCACATAAGGGAGATTTTTTTATTCCGGCTGGAAAAGCTTGTTGAAACAAAAATGTCTTGAATTGTTTCTGAAAAGTTCAGAAAGCGAGCCTCGATAATATCTCATTAGGACGGCTGTTCCACAAAACGGGGGCAGAGTTACGGAAGAGTGTGCGTATTTCTAAATGGAAAAGAGTTGAATCTAAATGGCTCTTCATTCTAGAATTTGCATTTCAACTCACAATATATAGTTTATTGGAGTTGCCAGCGTATCATTTAGCTATCAGGAGATGAAAACTTAAAACACTAGTTATTTAAGGGGATAACACATGTGACCCATTTGTTATATTTTAAGTGTGAATGTTGGCTTATGCTGCAGTTTAGTATTGAACTATTTTTGAATTTTATTTCCCTCCCTCTGTACAGAATATCTAGTACCAAATTAGATCTACAAAAGAAATGTGATAGCCTGGAAGAAGCGAACAAGCAGATATTGAAGCAAGAAGAAGAAAATGGAAGACTGAAATTGGATATTGAGAAATTACATCAAGATTCAGACAGACATCACAAGGAACTGGATGGGAGGCTGCAAGCAGTGACAGAGGATTTGCAGAAGATGAAGTTGGAAAAAGATACTCTATTAAAGGAACTTGAAGTCATCAAAGACAAACTGTCAAAAAGCACTGAATCTTTGAAAGAAGCAAAAGATGATTTGGAAAAAGAGAAACAGAAAGGAAAGGCAGCAGTGGCAGAAATAGTGAGTCATGAATTTTTAAACAAATAGAGATTTCCTGTGTGACTGATTTGCGCATCTATGAATACTAGCTGTCCTTTGCTACTTGCTGTGAGATTTTAGGGCAGTATGCCAGGATTGATGAAGCTGACAATGAGAAATTAATACTCTCAAGTATACTAAATCGAGCTTTTCACTAATTAAGTGTATTATCTTGGCCTGCACATGTGTGGTTCTTTTGGGCACTGGCTGAATTAGAAGTCCGTCTGCTGTGATTAATTTTTGAATGGAATTGGAAAGAATTGGGAGAGGTAAAGAAACAGGTTTGTTTGATGTGGTTTGTGGAAGAAATGCAACTAAAAGTTCATGGAATATCTCTGTGTGTGTTTTTGGCAGTGGGGAGAACCCAGTTTATTAAGGAACACTGTCATAACTTTAAAAAGATGCGCATGTGTTTTCCTGAACATCATATGTTGTTGTTGTTTAGTCGTTTAGTCGTGTCCGACTCTTCGTGACTCTTTAGTCGTTTAGTCGTGTCCGACTCTTCGAACATCATATAGAATTCCTTATATTGTACTACAGTACAACATAATACTACAGTAAAAATTGTCACTCTCTTGTGAGCGTTTTGAGGCCTTTTAGAGAGGCAAGTGACCCTAGTACCCTGTTGGAGATGAGCGGCAGGAAAATTGAGTAAGCACCTGTTGTTATGAATATGACGACTGAAATTGCTGGCTTTGAGGGGGGAAAGTAATATCAGCTAGAAGAAATTATAAACAATATGACTATATCAGCTGGTGTAGGACACTATGACCCATGCCTTGAAAAATAAAACCACATCTGTTTTGAAAGATGAATATAATCCACATATTTCCTCTCTTACCTGAATTCTTTGTAGGCCAACATTAGAGTACAATAGTAATATACATTTGATGAAATTTCTGTTTTCAAAAGCCTATAGAAGCTTTTCCCTCAGAATTTCATTTTCTTTTTTTATGATGACAATATATTCTCTTAGTGTGGTGCATTCTAAAATATTTAATATGTGTAAATTAAATATTTTTCCTTATTTTATACCAGTTATACACAAAACTTTTATTTAATGCTGCAAAGAATTCAAATCTGTGCAGAGGTGCTGTATTAGGATTTTTTTTTACCCCAAAAATGGTATGATTCAGTGCTTTGGTTTTAACAATAAAAGAATCCTTGAAATTAGTTGAGTTCTTATTTTAAAAAAGGTCTCATTTCCTCTCCTTGATTACTGTTGTTAAAGATTGTTTCCAAAAACTTTATTTTCACTCATCAATTAAATGTAAAAGTATAAAAATGGTTGCATTGCAAGTCTGTACATTTCTACTCACAAGTAAGTTCCGTTGAGTTAAATGGGGCATACACATGAGTAGATATAAGATGGCAGCCTTGACTTTTAACATAGCTAGTTTTGTTACTGACCTTTATGATGAACACTGTTTAATGAAAATGGTCCATTGCGAAAAGAGAAAAGTTCTCATTGTTTATTAGTACTGTAGATTATTACCTTTGTTTCTTTCATAACCAACCTTGTGGTGCCAGGTTCTGATCTACACAGTATCTCTATCTATCTATCTATCTATCCATCCATCTTCACTATTTATTTATTATATTCAGTTTCTTTGAAACTGTCCATTGTTTTCTACTGAATGGGATTTTAAAATCTGTTAGAATTCATTGCTGAAACTACCCAATTTATTATTTTTTATTTTTTAAAAAAGAGGTCTATATTTTGGAAATTTTATGAGCTCACCAGTCCTTCCTTTTCACACAGGAGAAATCTTGTCAAGAAGCTAGACATGAACTCCAGCTTCAGTCGGAATCTATAGCTAAAGAGCAGAATGAACTGAAAAACTCACTGGAAAAGCAAGAAGGGGTAATGCTGACTTTTTGACTGCAAGCACGTGAAACCAGCAATTGCTTTATCGAATAGTTGTTGCTAGAATCAAACCCTGAAAGAGAGAGACAGAGTGCTAACTTTCCATAAGACTATACCCAAAACAGATTTCACTTAATAAAACTATGGACTACCACTCCAAGATTAAATAGCTGCTGTGTTCATGTTCATGTGTTAACTCAGAAAAGTATGAACATGTACCTAGGAATGTTGCAATATTCTATTTCTACAACCCAATTCATAAAGTGGGTTTTTAAAAAGCAGCACGAAAATAATACTACATATGGTAAAGATAATACACAGTACTGTTCTGCTTTTCTTCTATATGTAGATCTCCAAGCAGCTGGCAACAGAGCTTGATTCAGCACGTGCGCAAGTCCTGCAGATTCAAAGTGTCCTGAAAGAAAAAGAAAAGAATGAACAGCAGTTGCAGTTGAAGGTGAAAGAACTGAAGGAATCTTTTGACCAGAAGAAAAAGCAAAATGAAACACAGCAAGCTGAATTGAAATCAGCTCTCTTAGAAAAGGTAATGCCCACAGCATACAAAGAGGGTTTGCTACCAAATGCAAACAGTTTGGATTGATCTGAACATTGCTGTCCTCTGAATAAATTAACAAGATTAAATGAACCATAGGTCTTTATTTCATAGGGACAAGTATTGTAAAGTACTCTGTAAACGGAACAGCGAAAGTGTTAGCAATAACACAAGTAGAAAATGTTCATACTTGTACGTTTCCATGTTACTCTTATGTATAAAGAAAACTCTCTTGTCATGTATGTGTTAGGCAGAACTGGAGAATAAACTGCAGCAGCAGATAACATTGTCAGCACAAGAGCTTACGGCAGAGAGAGAAAAGATAACAGAGCTACAGAAGACCCATAAAAAGACCCAAGAGAACATGGAAAAACTTCAGTTGGATTTTTATGGCAAAGAATCTGAGCTCTTGGCTACACGACAAGATCTTCAGGTACATTACATCACTTTTAAGGCTATAGGGCATCTTCTCTCATTGTGTGCAGTGTATTGTTCCTGTGCCTTTTAAATTGGCATTTAGAGGATACAAGTGGAATCTGCAGCAAAATACTGCAGTGTGGAATGCTCCTGTTCTCTCTTCCAATTGCTCTTTTTTGGAAAAAATGTTAGTGTCTAAGGTGTATATACTGCAAAACATTTGTAAGGAAACAAGAAAGACCTTGATAAAGTCCCTGTTATATGAAGTGCTAACTTTGAGGGTAAAAACCCCCTATAAATACAGAGTTGTCTGAACTATGATAATGGCACCCTCTGCTGGAATATTTGGGAGAAATACTTCTGATTTGTGTTTTTTCCCATTTTCCTTATAACTAAAGCTATAGCAGGATTTAAGACATTTTAAAATTAAACTAGCTTTATACTTAAGTGCTCAAGCCACCGTATATGTAATCCTAAACACAACTAATGGAAAGAATTACAACCAACAGCAGCAGAAGTATCATCCTCTAACAATATTACAGTTAGCCCACTTTGATCATTAAAACAGTAAATGCTCATTTCAATGCAGGTGCAGTGTTGGCCGCATTTATTTATTAGAAATATTTATACCTGATCTTCTAAACTGAAGTTCTCAAAGCGGCTTTCAACCTATTCAAATTATAACAAGACTGACTTACTATGTTGGAGCCCTTCACCTGATCTATGGCTTCTATAAGTCATAGTTGATGGCTCCCGGCAGCAGATGCAAGAGGCATGGAGTTGGGGGCAAAAGTGCTTTCAGGCCATTTGTGATATATTAATATTAGTTATGTGATCTAGGGACCTATTAGAAGTTGGGAGAAAGGGAAGAAGACAACCTCAGGTTCTTTCCCCCCCACCCCCGCTAATATCGTTTGGCACCCTCCATTCCCTCCCCACCCCCACCCAAATGATTTCCTTTCTCCTCTTCCTCACATCAGTTTAGCTACTACTTCTTTCACTGTCTGGGAGAAGGTGTATAGGAAAACACATACCTGAAGTTTCCTCTGCAAAATTGAACAAATATAATAGATGGTTTATGGCACAATCTACTGTTCAGCTGTGCTTATCAGAACTATGGCACAAACACATCACAACATATCTGGCACTAGGGAGATGGAATGGCCCAACTTCATGCAATGTCTAGAGATTTTGAAATGGCTATAGGAAAGCAGCTACAACCACAGCCATTTGCGTGGTTTGTATGGCAGTTTGTGCAGAGACCCAAATTGAAAGCAAGGGGCTTCCAAGACTCAGATGACTTGTGGTTGGCGAAGTGGGACGATGGCAAGTCCTTTTATTTGCACTCTGAATTTTGTATCAGCATTTATTAATATTATTTCTTCATGTTTGTATTTGGAGCTGAATTGGAAAGCACTGTTATTGCTAACAGTTTTTTTACTATTAAAATCAACTCCTGTTTCTTACATTAATGCAAAATAATATCTGCTACTGTGACTGGCTGACTGCAACTTTAGCTGTGTTTTTCAAAAATTCAGTCCACAGAGGAGAAGCTTGCTTTGGCCCAAGAAGAATTGGTTTCAAACAGAAATCAAATTAGTAATCACAATCAGTTGATCAAAGAACTTAAGACTGTAAGATCTACATTAGAGCAAGATGTGTCTAATAAAGAACAACAATTGAAAGAGCAGAATAAACTGTTACAGGAAATACAGAAAGACAAGGTAATTTATTTTTTATTTAATGGTGATATGCCATTTGGCTATGGTTCTAGATGCAATTGTTAAGTTTCATTGAACATTGAAGCTTATTTATGAGGAAACGTGCATGTTTTCACTGCTGGACTAATTTGTCATCATTAGGTTAGAAGGTGATGTTTTTCTGCCATGTCAAAATCGATACTGCTAGAATATGTATGTACAGTGGTACCTCGACTTACGAAGACGATCCATTCCGCTACTGTCTTTGTAAGTCGAAGTCTTTGGTTATTGAAGCGCCACTTCTGCGCAGGTGCAGAACGCGCGCGTGGCGAAAAGATTTCCGGGGTTGTCAACTTCGGAAGTCGAAACCTTCGGAAGTCGAGTCGTTTGGATGTCGAGGTACCACTGTAGAGTAGAAATACATTAGAACAGGATTTTAAAGAGGCAGCCAGAAAATGACCATTGCTTTGTAAATCAGTTAAAAGAGGTCTCTTTAAAAATACCTGTCCATTTCCTCTGCTTCAAGGCTGGAAAAGAAACGGATCTGGCTAATGAAAGATCTAAAACAACTGAGCTTCAGAACATAAGCACCAAACTGGAAAAAGAGAATTCCAAACTAAGAGAAGAAGCCAGAACCTGCAAACAGGAATTGGAAAAAGTATGTTGAGTTGCTACTCCATTTATGCTGGGCCACTTCTTCTGTTCAGTATATTACCATTTCACTCAAAAGTTCCCTGCCTGCTTACTCTGGTGAACTTTCTCACCTTTCCTGCCAACTGCATTCACCCTTTCATATCTGTTAACCTTTTGTTGGTTTTTTAATTAGTGTTCCTTTCTTAAAGCTGTGAGTATTTGGCTGTGCTGCTTTTTACTTTACCTCCCGAGTTTAATCCTTCCCACTGGTGCCTTTTTTCAGGTCCGAAATATAGATTAAACTGGCAACATTTATATCTTGGAGAAAAAAATCAGCTATATCTTCTTCGGGATCAAATAGCAATGGGCTGAGGTGGTGGGTGGGGAGAATGGATTTCCAGCATAAAATCGGAAGCATGTCCTTGCTTTGGACCCCCTGGCTGGTTTTTCTTCAAATAAAAACAGCTAGTTTAAGCATGAATTTTGAAAGCGTTTGTAACATAAGATGTTTTTTTCTTTCTTTCACCACAGTCAATTGCTGACTGTGTCCATTTATGTTTGTATGGTTTCTGCTGCTGCATATGTTGCACTCTGGTCAGTGACTGAAATAAATTGATTCATTCATTCATTCAGCTTCTCCTCCTGCCTGCCTGCAGAACTTCTCCTACACCCCCCCCCAGGCCCCTTGAGATGTGAAATTGAGCTCTCCCAAAATATTGTAAGCAGTTCGACAAATGCTCTGAGGCAAAAAGACACATTCATCTGGTTTATAAACTTAACCTGTTAAAATATAGAAAACAACTCACTTGAATCTTTGTCTTGTTCTGTGCCGAGAATTACACTATTTCGTGGGAAATAGTATAATTTCAAATTAGCTCTCACCCAAGTATTATTTTTGTCATTGTAAATACTGTATGTTTTTAACAGGAGATAACAAATTTAAAGGATGCCAAACAACTACTGATCAAGCAGAAACTGGAATTACAGGGAAAAGTTGATAACATTCATTCAGCTCTTGAGCAGGAGAAAAAGAACCAAGAAGTTATCAAAGATCAGTTGAAAAATAGAGAAGAAGAAATGAAGAAGAAATGTGCTGAGATTGAGGCAAAACTGGTTGGTATATATATGTATCCATGCTTAAATACTTTTAAGCATCCGTTCAGCAGTTTCAACTTTTGTAACGAGTCATTCAGGCTGCCGCCCCCCCAGGCCAGGTGGAAAAGGCCAGCAAGGCAGAGGGAGGTCTTTCAGGACTCACAGACTATTATCAGAGTCTTTTTAATCCAAGATATTTAACCTGCTCAATTTAACTTACTATGTATCAGGGAGAATACCATATTAAGTAAGACAAAACACAGAGGATTCTATCCTAATTTCCCAAGAGCAGAACTCCACTCATGAGATACCGTTTCTGGTGGAATGAAGAGAAAGTTATTTTCACTGATTTCTCCTTTCTCACTGGCTTCCCCTGTTTATTTCAAAAATCTACTCTGGTGGTTGGAGGGACAATGTTGTGGAAGGCTGAGGTGGAAATTCCTTACTTCCATCTTCTGCTGTTGGATTGGAGTAAAATAAAAAAATTCCTTCAGTAGCACCTTAAAGACCAACAAAGTTTTTATTTTGGTATGAGCTTTCGTGTGCATGCACACTTCTTCAGATACCTGAAGATACTTCTTCAGATACTTCAGATACCTCATATCTCATACCAAAATAAAAACTTAGTTGGTCTTTAAGGTGCTACTGAAGGAATTTATTTTTTTTTTTATTTTACTTTTATTTTTTTTATTTTACTTATTTTACTTACTTTATTTTATTTTTTTATTTTATTTTTTTATTTTACTTCGATCCAGACCAACACGGCTACCTACCTGTTGGATTGGAGTCACTTTTATGAAGGGAAGCAGTTTGGGATCCTAGCCAGGATTTCATTATTTAGTTGTTTACTTTTTTCCATAGCAAGAAAAGTTAGATATGCAGAATGGGGTGGTGTCAGATGTTCCCTCTTTGGCTACAATCCCAGGGGTAAAATACCATTTTGGAATAAGGAGAATACTTACATTTTAAAAATGTTTTTATTGATTTAGCAAGCTGAGAAAAAGGAAAAAGATGAGCAATATAAAAGTCATGAGGAGGCTGAGGGTAAACTCAGCATGCAGATCACAGCTTTAAATGAAAATCTGGGTACGGTGAAGAAAGAGTGGCAAAGCAGCCAAAGAAGAGTTAGTGAATTAGAAAAACAAACAGATGATTTACGTGGAGAGATCGCAGTACTGGAAGCCACAGTGCAAAATAACCAAGATGAGAGGAGAGTGCTGTTGGAAAGGTAAGTCAGTGAATTAGAGGCAGAATAATATAGTTTTTGTGTGTGTATGTGGTGACATCTGTTTTTTTATATAATAGAATGGGGAAAACTTCCTATTGTGTAATTTTGTGCTAAAAACAAATCTATAATGGAAATAAGCTTATGCAGTCAGAATAAATCACCCAGATTGACAGAGAAGCTAAAATTCAAGCTAAAATTCAAACTTCTGACACTGACCCCAGTTTTATGTGACATTTAGACTGCCCTGTGCATGTAAGTAAGTAAGTAAGTAAAACCTTTATTGGCATCAAACAAACTCACAGACAAAATAATAAGAGATTAAAACTGTCACTGTGGCAAACGCTGTGTTAAGAGAGAGAAGGGAATAATCCGCTATCCGCTCTCACGACAATGGGGCTTCTAATAATTCAGACGACTGCAGAGTACAGCGACGAGAAAATAGTAAATTAAGATATTGAGCCACCATCTTGGTGAGGGCCTGGTCCTTCCCCAGCAAAAGAAATTGTAAGATTTCCCGCTCTGGTCTCCTTCTGGGGATGCCGAGCCGGTCCAAGAATTGTTGACGAAGGTCGGCGTAAAGATTACAGTGAAAAACCATATGTAGAAGGCTTTCCACCTGAGGGTCATGACACAGACAGAACCTCTCGTCCTTCGCCCTGCCCGAGAATCTTCCCCACAGGAGGTTCGATGGATTTGCGTTGAACCTGGCCAACGAAAATGCCCTTCTTTCTTGTGGGTTCAGTAGGAAGTCAAGATAATTAGGTTTTGTTTCATGAGCCCACGGGAGGTGGAAAAGAAGGGGGGAACATGTTGTGCCTGCTGCCGCTATAAGATCCTGTCTCTCAATGTCCCACAACCTAGTTAAGACTGTGGCTTTGGCAGATTGTAAGGACATTGAGCGGAGGAATTCTACTGAAAGCCCCAGTTGCTGTACCTTCCTGTTGAAGTGTTGTATCCCTGGGGGGAGGAAGGTGTCCGAAAGCATTTCCTGGAGGAAGGGATCTCTGTCAAGGTCGAGGCAGATTTTTAGCCAGAATATAAGGAATCTTGCCCAGGCGACAGATTCCACCTTGTGTTGAGCTCCCTCTAAACATAAAACTGCATATGGGACGCATCTTGGAACAGAGAAAATCTTGTAGAGGAAGGCTGATTGCACTTGCTCTACTGTCTGGGTGAACCCCGGGATCCAGATTGGAATGCCGTAGAGCAGTTGTGATATGGTCTTGGCATTGAAGATCTTGAGCGCAGAAGGGATATGCGAGTTGCCCCTTGTTGTAAAAAATCGCGTAATTGCCTGCGTGGATATCTTACTGGCGTTCACCGCCGTGCCTCGATGTGGAGACCAGAGGAGCCTGTGGTGAAAGGTGATTCCTAGATAGTTAAATTTAAAGACCTGCTGGATGGGTTTGCCTCCAAAAACCCAGCTATAACTCTTGCATGAGTTACCAAACACCAGGATTTTGCTTTTTTCAAAGTTCAAGCATAAATTCATTTTGGACATGTACTCGATGCAGGCAATTACCAGTCGCTTAAGGCCTATTCTGGTCCGCGAGAGCAAAACCATATCGTCCGCGTACAGGAGGATGGGAATGTTTATGGCCTGGAGTTTTGGAGTGTGGGCATCCACCTGCTTTAGTAATGGGGCTAGATCATTGAGAAAAAGATTGAAAAGCGTAGGAGCAAGTACGCAGCCCTGTTTTACTCCTCTGTTGATACTGACTGGTGTTGTGATTTCGTTCCCAGAATTGATTTTTATGCAGCAGGTGTTATTGGTATAAAGCTTTTTGATCAGGTAAAGAAGTCTGGGTTCTAAGCCCATAGCCTCCAATTTGGCCCAAAGCAACCTCCTGTCGATGGTATCAAATGCCGCTTGAATATCCAGGAAGGCCACATGTAGATGTTCTTTATAGAATCGCATGGATTTAGCGACTAGGTGAGACAGCACCATGCAGTTTCGTAGGGTCGATTTACCTGGTCTGAACCCAGCCTGTTCAGGGCCTAAGATGTTATTGTCATCGAGCCAGGTAGTTAGTCTGTTTAACAGATGCTTAGCGTATAATTTCCCGATGTTAGAGAGGAGACTTATTGGCCGATAATTTGCCGGCAGCTTTTTGTCACCTTTTTTGAAAATAGGGATAATTATGGATTGTTGCCAGGCACTGGGCATAATTCCTGAACTATCGACCAACGTGAACAGATCAGCCAATATCGGAGCCCACCACTCCGGTTTAGATTTAATCAGTTTAGATGGAATGGCGTGTACTGCATATGGTGACTTACTCCTGGAATGGAACTAGCCACTTAACACAGGAAGCCAACTCAGTTCTTATTCAGTGTAGACTTCTTAATGGCCTTATTTGCTTCTACAGTAAGGGAGGTTACCTTACTAGTATGGTTGAAAGCATGTTGGAATAGGGATTCACACAGTTTGAAATGTAGCTTCAACTCAGAAAGTGTTGGAATGGAATATTTCTCTCACTAATACAAAGGAAACCAAAAGGATCAATTCCCTGCCCACCCTTGGTTCTTGACAATAGTCTGAGGGCAGGTTAGCAGTATGAATTTGCATGCAAATGATGGTTTTATTTTTCCTCAGTTTATGGCAATGTAATAGCGTTATGATTTCTTCTTTAGGTGCCTTAAAAGTGAAGGAGAAATTGAAAAACTTCAGAGCAAATTGATGGATGCACGAAGAAAACTGGATGACACTACTGCTGCCATGCAAGAGCTAGGCAGAGAGAACCAGTCGCTGCAGGTATTTCATTTTGGTGCCTAAAGACAGACTCTGCGCTATCTTTAAATTTATTAAAGTAAACAGTGCTCTTTGCTAAGTTGTTCAGGTGAGTCAAGTAGATGGGTATAGGAGAGAAACCAAATGTGGTAAGAATGATGTGGTTATGTGTAAAATTGTATGCAACAATTCTGGTTTGGGAGTACTGTGTGTGGGTGTGTATAACACTTGTTGTTGAATTTTCTTGAAGTAGCTTTGACGTGATTTGGGTTTTCATAAAAATCTTTACTCTTACATGTTTTAGATCAAACATTCACAAGCCCTGAATCGGAAATGGGCTGAAGATAATGAGGTTCAGAATTGCATGGCCTGTGGGAAAGGTTTTTCTGTAACAGTAAGAAAGGTATGTATGTCTGGGAATATCTTCTGGAGAAGTAAGTGTGTGTGTGTGTGTGTGTGTGTTTTGAGAATTATTTTTGTGAAAGCAGTGAAGCAGTGGCTGTATTTGCTAAAAAATAATAATGGTTTAGCGTACTGTGAATGAGCTGGAGCAAATCACAGGCTCACATACCCATCTCCATTTTCCATGCAGCCAGGTTGAGAAGTTGCTGCTTTCTTTTAACTACAGTATTTGTATTGTTTGGTGCAACAAAGTGATTTAATATTAACTGGTTAATTTCAAAGAAACAAACACCATTCTCTGGCCTTTGAAGCTGACTTGTTGAAGTTGGCTGTGGATCACATTAATCATTCTGAAAACATAGAAAGCTACAGTTAACATAAAAGTGGAAGCAAAATTTTGAAACACCCCCCTGTGGAAGAGAGGGGTTCAAGGATCACTATGGTTCACGAACGTGATATATCGTATTTTTCCATCTATAAAACGCCCCCATGTATAAGACGCCCCCTATTTTTGGGAACTCAGATTTAAGAAAATGGGAAGACACTATCCGTGTATAAGATGCCCACTAATTTTTGGCATTATTTTTTAAGGAAAAAAACTTAGTCTTATACACAAAAAATATGGTACCATGGTTTAGCATGATGTGCCATCACAGCCAATGTGTGTTAAGGAAGCATTTTTAAAAGGTGATTGTTTAAAATGAGCTTTTTGGTGATGTCTGGTATATTTATGTAAGGGAGATATTTGTATAAGTCTCATGCTTTCTTTTGTAAGCAATGCAGTGAGAGACTTGTCAGTACAAGCCGTGTTCAGGCCTTGTATATTTTTGTACAACTTGACGTAGCCTGCTCAGCCTGGCATGGGGATCTTCCTCCCTTGTCATTTGAATGGATACTTGCAGATGGAAACAATGACAGGATTATGAGGAGAGCGGTGTGAAAGCGAGGTTCACAATAACAAGTTGGTTTGGAGCACATAGGAGTGGAGAGCGTGTTCATGAAGCACCAAGCCATGGCTTGGCATTATCTCTCTCCCCCTGTATATAATTCAGTATCAAAACCTTTATTGGCATCACTTACAAACATTCAAAGTAAATAGGCCAGTACAATCTCATCGCCATATCATCAGTACAGTCACTTGCCACAGGGAAGTGGGGCCAGCAATCTATTTCACCTCTGTGGTCTCCAACAAGGGCAGGGTCCTGTAATGTACTTTGGCGGCAAAAGATCGAATAGAGGAATTTAGCTACTGTCTTGGTGAGCTCCTGATCTCTCCCCTGTAATAGGAAGCGTATAACCTCTGCCTCTGGTTTCCATATTGGGATACATAGTTGGTCTTGGAATTGTTGACGGAGATCATCATACATTTTACAATTGAGGACCATGTGAGCTAGAGTTTCCACCAGGTGGGCATCACATGGGCAGATCCTATCTCCTTCTGCCATCCCCACGAACCTACCCCAGAGGAGGTTAGAGGGATTAGAATTGAACCTAGCTAGCGAAAAAGCCCTTCTTTCTTGCAGGTTAAACAAAAATTGTAAATAATTGGGGTTAAATTCCTGTGCCCAAGAGAGGCGAAAATAAAAAGGGGAACATGTTTTTTCCGCAGCTGAAATTAGTTCCTGGCGCTCTATGTCCCATAACCTAGTTTTTAACATGGCTTTGGCGATTGGGAAACCCACGGCACCTAGGAGATCCTCTGAAAGCCCAAGTTGCCGTATCTTTGTACAAACCAATTGTAGTCCTGGGGAAGGGAAGGAGTATGACAGAACTTCGCTAAGTAAAGTGACTTTGTGTCTGCTGAAAAGCAAATGTTTAGCCAGCATAAGAGAAAACTCATCCAGGCAACTGTCTCTAGCTTATGTTGGCCTCCCTCAAGACATAAGGCTGCATAAGGTACACAGCATGGGACAGCGAAAATCTTAAATAGAAAGGCTGCCTGCACTCGCTCCACTGACTGGGTAAACCCTGACATCCAGATTGGAATTCCATAGAGCAGTTGAGTTCTAACTTTGGCATTAAAAACCTTAAGGGCAGAAGAGTTGTGTTGGTTGCATCTTGTTACAAAGAAGCGTATTATGGCCTGCATAGACCGCCGCTGCGCAGTGCGAGGACCACCGGAGCCTGTGGTGGAAAGTGATCCCCAGATAGTTGAACTCGGATACCTGCTGGATGTGCTCCCCACAAAAACCCCAACTATAGCTCTTACGAGAATTCCTGAAAACCATTATTTTGCTTTTATCAAAGTTCATGCTCATTTTCATTCTGGACAGATAGTCAATACAGGCATTTAACAGACGCTTTAAGCCAATTCTTGTCCGTGAGAGCAGGATCATGTCATTTGCATATAGGAGGATGGGAATTTTTGATGCATTGAGTTTTGGGCTGTGAGCATCCACCAGTTTTAATAATGGGGGCAAGGTCATTTAAGAAGAGGTTAAAGAGAGAGGGGGCGAGTACACCTGTATATCATTGTCGTGCTTTGTTTTTCCTGTTTCACAGCATCACTGCAGACAGTGTGGAAATATCTTCTGTGCCGAGTGCTCAGCTAAGAATGCCTTAACTCCTTCTTCTAAGAAACCTGTTCGTGTCTGTGATACATGTTTCAACGACTTGCAAGGATAATTACTCACAGCTCTTAAATGTTATGCTAGAATAAAGTTTCTGTTATGCACTTCGTACAACACTCAGACTACTCTTTGGTTTGGGTGATGATTGTAACAATGGGCAAAATTATAGTATTGTTGAAAATATACATATAAAAAAGTCAAACAATTGTACTTCTTGTGAGGCTGAAATTATCTATGGCTTGTTTGGTTTTGATCCTACAAGAGCTTCTGTGTCTAGTTTTTAAGTCCCCAGTAACTTGTAAATAAAGTTTAAACAGAGGAGTAACAATGTATTTTTTTAATCCTAATTTTCTTGTTTAACACATTTTAAAGTAAACACATTTGCAGGGATTTTGTGTATCAAATGCTGCTGCTCTAATGGGATGGTTACAAATTAATAGCTGCATTGAAGTGTGAACGATACGTAGCAGGCCCAAACAAGCAGCTTTTTTTGCTTATTTCTTTTATTTTCTCATTCTCTGGGGATTCCACTTACAGTGAATGCTTAGATAGTGGGAAACTGTCTTGACGTTTTAAACTTTTCAGGATGTTTCACTACAGTGTCACTATATACTTCACTGAAAATGAAAAGCAAGTGTCGAGCGTATAGTGTATGCTTGACATCTCTAAGAATACTGTTCATCATATCAAAGGTACTTAAGTGGACTACATCATCCTTAATATGCAAGGTCTTACTCTGAACCTTTTTGAGGTTGGGACATGTTTTTGCTGCATACCCTTTCAGAGGTCTTCTGCTGTATTATTATTATTATTATTATTATTATTATTATTATTATTATTATTATTATATCTTCATTGTTGTTCAGTTCCCATGACAGGAAACATTGCATGGAAGTTCCCAGGGAAAAATACCGTGAAGTGTGGGAATTAAAAAAATACAACATTAGGAAAGAAAGTAGTCACCTTGGAATTCCACCTTTCTCAGTGTGAATTTTTGTCTCCAGTTTCTTAGTTCTTGCTAGAGATTTGCCATACCTCCCTGCCAAACGGAAGTGAAGCTCCAGGTTCTGCTAATGGGATAGCTTTAAAGTAACTGAGATTCCACTACCAAGAGCCTTTCTCTTGCTTTAATGAGGTACATCTCAGTCGTAGGTTTTATAGTACAATGGTGTCATGTTTTGTCCAAATGAAAAGGTACTGAAATTGCTCTTTTAAAATTAAAAGATTGGATTTAGGCAGGAAATGTCATCTTTCAGTCCCAACACAGAAATTCTTTTTTCCCCTTCTCTTTTGATTTGAGAGGTGAGGATAATATACATACTTCTATGCACATTGTAATTACACAAAATAATGTACTTTGTAAAATTTAGAGTGACTAAAACACAGCATGACATTTAAAATTAACACCTTTTGGATATGTGGTCTATTTAAAATGCTATGAAGGAAGTGATGCCAGCAAGGAAGAATGTTGTAGACTGAAAAATTGAAGTACAGCGCTAGGAAGAAATAGAGAAACAAACAGCTTAACACAGATATATTTGTAGAGGGGTCATGGCTAGCATGACCTTTGTACTCAGAAGGTCCTAAGTTCAATCCCTCATGCCTCCAGATAAAAAAAATGTTTCATACATTCCTGGTCCAGCAAATACCATTTTTTTGCCTGGAACTTTTGAGAGGCTGCTGACAATGGGAGCAGACGACATTTGATCCAATGGCCTGATTTAGTATAAAGCTGTTCGAAAATGTCCAGATGAACAAGTACAAATAGGCTGTATGAAACCTTAAAACCTCTTGAGTTGGATATGCATGCTCCATATGCCAAGTTTACATCTAATCATTCAGCGGCTACATGTGTAGACATTTCCCCCATTTACTTGGTGTGGGTTTTTTTTAGGACTAAACGGTAAAGTAATATCTGGAGCATCTATAAGGTAATTGGGAATTATTAGGGCTTTTACTTGATTAAATAACTCTTAGTTGATTAACCACACCAGTTTTATTCAATTAAGCATGCTTATGAATAAATTCTAGTTTTGAAGGAAAATAGTATTTTGGTTTTAGATGATGCTCGCATGGGTTGCAGCAGGCACCATCTTAGAAAAGCCGTCCTTTGTTCTGTGCAACAGAAGGGGGAGATGCCTTTGCCATTCACAATTTTTGTAAGTACTTGCATTCAAAAGAATATCTGAAAACCATCTGCTCCCTCATTCAAACGGATGAATATATATTGAAGTGCTTTGATTTGTTAATTGACAACACATCACAGCTCTAGAAGTTGCACACGTATATATGGAGAGAAAAAGCATAAGGTTGGATCCGTAGTTCAGAAATTTGAGCTACTTCAGTGGAAACTCCCCCTAAGAACCTCAGGAAGGGGAAGATAATAGCATTGTCACTTGCACTATGCACTTTCTTTCTCGTGTAACCAACATAATATGCAAGAAATGAAACAGCTATTTTGCAAGAATTGACGTAGTAATTGGTCCACAAGGCTATGTATTCTTAGACGAGTGTTCACTGAAATTCCTAGAAACTTCATTTTTGTTCGGAATATTGCATCCTTAATTCCTAAGTGCTCCAGAGGACACGTGTATATATAGCAAAGGAATTTACATGGTTTTAACAAGCATTGTTTGACTTAAGAATCGAAAAATGTGGACATAGCAGTTTTGCACATTTGTGTTATTAGTTGACTGGTTTCCATAGTTCATGTATGAGCTTTTGTTTTCTTAGTATTGAGTTTCTCTAGAATTTACATGGATGGTCTGTTTTCCAGGCCATAGCAATAAGTACATACAAAAATCCCTATACCTAAGAGCAGACATGTTTGTGTTCACATTCTGTTTTCAACTGCTAAATATCTTAAAACCAGTATACTACTTAAGAGTAGTATGCATTTATAAAATAGTTACAATTTTACAATGCTGCAATTTGTTAGCATTGACTGTTCTGTCTTGGTTAATGGAGTGATGCAATATTCTATGCAGTCATTGTACAGCAGGCAAATAGAACATAGTAGAACATATCTGATGGTAGGAAACTAATCTGTTTTCTCTTGTGTGCCAATTAAAGACCCACTAAGTTCAGTGAAGACTTCTTTTTTAGTCATCGTTCCCTCCTTACACCCCAATATGGAAAAGTTTTACTACTGGCTTTGAGTTTTAAAGTATCTAAACACATTGTTCATTGTTGATATATAAACAGACTGGTGTGGCAGATCCAGATTTCCTAGTGTTGATGCTCATACAATGTACATTCTACCATGTGGTTAAATCCCAACTCTCGTCGCCAAAGGGATAAGAAAGAACGTCACATTGGGTTAGCAAACACTGAAACCTTTTATAATAGAAATCTGTCCAAAATGCTGCTTGTATAGGATTTGTCACTTTTGTAATAAAATTATTATTTTAAAAAACCTTTAAAATAAACACACAACCCCCCCTTTCATTCTGACACTTGATGCCACTATGTAAGATTTCATTTAAACTACCTCTTGATATGAAATTAAACTTTCGTGCATTTTGATAGGATTCCTTCCCTATAATGTTAGGTATGATTTGTGGTAACTGCCAAATTTTCAAAGTGTTTTGTCTCACCAAAAATGTAATATTTGGATATGTATGCTAATGTAGTTTCCAATTATTCTAGGCTCACTTGTGCTCTTTTGACCAATGTAGTTTAGTTCTACAAGCTTGTAGCTGTTGGACAGGAATGAAACCATCAATTCAAGCTGTCCTGGTTATAAATCTGCTGGACTTTATCACCTGTATTTAATATTGGCAAACTGGATTGAACATGAACATGCCATTAAATTAGCCTCTTGTTTGCAACCGTCTCGACAAGAAGTTGACAAATGCTATTAAGCTTATAATGGATATGTGCCACAAAATGTACTGTCCTGTTGGCCTCTTTTTAATGACTGGTTTATTATGGTCGCAGATGTGAATATTGTGCATAATATTTACTGATTTTTATGTATAATTGTATAAATTAGAATTGGAAAATTTCTGTGCTTACCTTATATTTACAGATGTTTTAAGGTAGCCTTACCTACACAACACTGCACTTCTTTTTCAACTGGACCCTTAAACTCACATTATCTGTAGATAGTCTTGCATGACCATTTTTATCAGTTGGATTCTCTCAAGTCCTCCTCTCAGTGGTGTGTTTATGACTTGTGGTCATGTAGTTGTGCCTTACATTGTGAAAGAGTTTAGTTCAGTACGCACTGTAATCCCTAAACTCTGCATTTGGAAAGTAATGAAAGCTGAGGAGTGACACCCTACATCAGCTAATTCTGTATGAAATAACATGAGTGGATACTTGTGGAAATGTTACTTTTGTATTCTAATCTGTTATTGGGCTGAAATAAAATTAGACATTTCTAATAGACCATTTGCAGTGACTTAATTTGCTGTGCTTTTGTTGCCGCTGTATCCACTTTTATTCATTTGCAAATTCAGATAGTGGTCAGGCAAAGTTGAGAAGTATCCTTTTGGTGTTACATCATGAACATAATTGTGGTAAAGGTGATAAAAATGGCTCTTCTAATTGGTGCCATTCTGCTTCATTCTACAGTTCTTTGAACTAATAATTACTGAAGCCATGTGGTTCTTACCCAGAATTTTACTAAAAAGTGTATACCTCAAAAGTATGTACAACCCTGTGTGGTGTTGTATAGTCAGTGTGAACTGATTTAACCCTGCAGTTTTAATTGGGGGGGGGGGGTTGGAGTAATTTTTTTCTGGAACACTACAGCCAGAAATTACATTTTCCCAGTTCTTAGTTTAACCCCATTCCAAGTTGTGTAGGTATCTCTCTTTGTATCATAATGTTGATGAAATTTCTTCAAAGCGCTGATGAGGTGAGGAAGGTAATCTCAAGGTGACCACACTGCTTAAAAATGAGTTGTGTGATTCTATAATGTGAGAGGTGTTTTTGTGAAGATTGGTGTTAGACTGCTACTTTGTTTGACATTTTGGTGGTTGGACAAATGGTTTCTGAGGTAGGAAAAAATTGTGCGGATTTTCTTTCTTTCATAACCTGGTAGTATTTGATCAAAAAACAAAATATTCTGATTTAAGCAGGTCTCATGATTACTGGTACCCCAGTTTGACTGCAGAAAAACTTGTAAAGGCAGTTATAAAGATGTTGGTTTAATGACACTTGTTTTCTTGCCTTTTCCATATCATATCACATCACATATATTTTCTAGTTTTTATCATGGAATGCCCCCCTGAGAGGAACAAAGGCCATAAGCATAGCACTACAGTTTGAAGAATGAGCATCCAAGTTGCTCTTTTCCTTCTCTGAATTCTGTTCTAGCAAGATTGTTTCCAGAGTTTCACCTTTCCAGGCTCCCAAAAATGTTCACAGACATTTTGCATGCCTTGTTGTTGTTTTTAAAGTAAGTTTGTTACATTGTCTAGTGGTTCCCAATGAACCACAACTTAAATTTCAGATGATTCAGCAGGTAAACTAAAAAATGAAGTTTTAGGTTTATTTTCTCTCTTTGTGCAATTTGATATTGCGGTTTCCATCTGTGACACCCATGTTTTCTGTAAGGTGAAAAAGAAGTTTTAATTTAATAACAAAAGTAATGTAGGGATACTGTACATACTTTCCGTATAGCTAATTAGGCAATAGCATCTATTCATATTTTTGAAGGGTATTTCACTCTAGTGGGGTAGGGACATTACCCAAGACCGACAAATAAACTAGCTCAAATCATTTGTGGAAAGGTGTTAGCACTCTCTTAGATGAATTGCTTGTGTTTATTTTTTTAAATGTTCGTAAAATAAAATACTTACTTTGAGAGACTCAGTCTGTGCTTGTAGTAAAAAGGCTGCTATGCACTGCTGAAACCGATTTCTATGCTGTATTAGAAAAGCGTTTCGTAGTCCAAAAACTAAGAAAACAATTGACATATGGTAAGACATCTTCCACAGCTTTTACTTCAGACCTCTATAAGGAGCAAATATATGTCACCTTTGAAACAGGCCACATGAACTACTTCAATGGAACAATCCATTGATTGGCTTTCAGACTGCATGAAATATCAACAGTACTTAAGCTTGGTTTTGGATATACAAGTAAGTAACCGGGGATAAGGGATTGAGAGTGAGCTGCAATCTTGAGAGTAATCTTCTGCCTTTAGGGAAAATAAAACTACATGCTATGTGGTGTAACTATTTTCTAAACAACAACAATTATATAATGAGCTGCACTTCTGTCCTTTTTTTGACAATTTGACATAGTTGCATATCATAAAAACTCAAGCGAGGACATGATTTAGATGGATATTAAACCAGTGATCACATGGGGTTGCATAAAATCACATAGATAGGAAATGCAAAAGCTAGGTCTTCACCTGGATTCTATTTTTATACAGAAACAGGAGCAAGTCTGAATCCATGGAGAGGAAAAGGAGTGAAGATAGTTTCCTTCAATTTAGAATAGTGGGCAAAATGAGAAGTGTTCCAAAAAAATTAAATTTCTTTTGAACATTGGTTGGTTTAGCACAGGCAGTGGTGTTACATCTTTAATCCTGAAGCGAGGCAGGTCTGTCTGATCAAAATTGATTTCCTTCATCACATTTTCTCTGATTTACCATGTAAATTCTCTTCACTACCATTGTAAGCTGTTGGACCTATGTACATCCCAGAGGCTGAAGAAAAATTGAGGTGGGATGACTGAAATGAATATGTATTTTGCTCAAGGGGTAGCAATTTGCTTATTTGTATTGTGTTCCAAATATTGTAAAAGAGAACTATTTAAGATGGGCACAGAAAATATCTGTCCCTACATATATGCCATGCATCTACTCAATATTTGAAGAATGTAACCAAGCCATATGTAAAATGTATTTAACATACCTGTTATGTGGAAGGACTCAATATTTCTTACTACCATTCTGTCTAATGGGATAGGCTGGTCAAGCACAGTGCAATAGCCACCACCTTCAAGCAAAGATTGCAATTCGGGAGTGAAAAAGGGGCCAACAGGTGTTAAACTCAGGTCAGAAACTGCAGATTTCTGAAACAGAAAGGAAAACCAATACATTACCTAAGCATTCTATATTCTGGATTGTAGTGGTGGCATTTCTGACATGTAGTACTTGACTTAAATTTGTGAATGGCAGCTCTTGGAACTTAAGTCAAAATTGCCACAAGATTAAAATGCTCCCCCCCCCCTGTTCTATGGCACTAGCTTTGTATCATAAACACATTGCAAGCTCTAATAATTTTTGTTAAATGTAACAAGTAGGCATTCGGTTGGACTGCTATGTTCCAGTTCTTTAAAATACAAACTATGGTGCCTCAATGTATCTGAAAGCACACGAAACCTTAGTCACATCAACACTATACATTTAAATAAAGCACGTCTACTTTCAGATGCCTGCTTTTTACATCTAAGTCAACAAGGTAATAGGAGGTGGTGGGTTAAAAGGAGCCAGGCTTGGGCCACCGGGGACTGCATCTTCTTTAAAAAAATAAGTGCATATTGCAAAGTGACTACTTGCACGAAATCAAAATATGGACCTGTACCCCTAAGGGGTTACCAAAATGTGCCCACTGTGAGGCATTGTATAATTGTCAGGGTCTGTTCTTCATTCCTTTGATATGTCAGCAATTCACAACTGTTCCCTCAACATTTTTACTTTAAAATAATGATTTTAAAATATTACGTAAATGTTTACTGCACCTACAGATCAAAATGTGCATGAACACGACAGCTGTAGCTGATCTTTCTTCGCTTCTTCTTACCTTTCTGTGCCGGTTAGGCTTTGTAATCAACAGCAAATCGTCAAACAGAAACAGGTAGACATCAACAAGTCTCATATGTTCTGAGGAATAAATGCAAAAGTAAACACTGGTTCTTATTTTTTTTATTTTGTAACAAAACTTCGCATTTTCTGCATTAAATTCATTACTACATTTTGCTTTTGGATTTATCTTGACTGAAAAAAATTGGAAAATTACTTGCTAATAGATTCAAGCATAGTTTTTCTAGTTCCAGAATTCTAGGAAGTTTGTTTTAATTAATAGAACTGAACTTTCAAGTTTTGTGGCTCAAGCTCTAGAGATTAATTTTAAAGGAAATAGGAAGCCAACAGCTGCCCCATATCACCTGCTCCTTAGTATTAAAAACTCTGGATTTGAGAAATATTCAGCTTTGTAGTTTGGGTTCTTTAACATTTGCAATACATGAGCAGCCAAAGTAGTATGGAAGAATGGTGAATCACTATTGCTTGCATAACTCACATAATATTTTAATAGTTTTTAGCAGAGCTAGGGACATGACTGAATCTCCCACGAGTAAAAGATTATCAAACAGATTATAGAGCAAAAATAACCAGGGATATATATTGTCAACTTATTTGTAAGATTCCATATCAGTTTTAAGTATATCACCGCCTGCCAGTTCATTTCAAAAGCAGACAGCAGATTAAAAAAATAATCTGTTTTATGCTTCACTCTCAGCAATCTAGTTCAAATTTGGCTGCTAATTATGAACAGAAAACTCTGAAGTTTAACGTATTTCTCTTCTGGAAAAGCATATTTATTTAAAAGACCTACTTTTACACATCTTGTTCCCCCCATCTAGAAGAGTGGTACTGAGACATCACTCACACTGATTTTATCCTTTCTGAATATATTTTTATTCTTTGACCTTGTTGGACTGCAATATTTTGATGTCATGAGCACTCATGTTCAACAATATGGAAGCAAGGAGTAGTGTTAAATTGAGTAACCCCACTAACAGCACACACCCCTTCTGTGATGTCTGTACACAAACCTCTGTAGCAAGGGCCTTTGCTCATATAGTTGTATATGCAAAGCCTTCATCAAAATCTGGAACACTGAATGATTGAGGTTCCATATTCTGGGCGTGGGCATGCCTTTGCATGTATAACTCTATGCAGGGAAATGGGATCATCTTTAGAATGGTCCTGGTTGCGGGCAGGACCTCAACCCAGTTCCACCCCCACCTCCATGCCAGGGTGGCACCACAATAATCCCAGACCTATCTGGCCAATCAATTTTGAGCTGGATGATTGTGGGGAGTTTAAAAGCGGCAGCGCGATGTGTGCTGAGCACCTGCTTCTCGCTGCCGGACACCCGCCCACCTTCCCTGTCTTTATATGTGTGTGCTTTGGCCTTGCTTTGGCCTTTGGTTGGTCACCTGTCTTGGGGTAGGGGCCAGGTAGGAATTTTTTCCCATTTGGCAAATTGGCACTCGCCACTTGGTTTTTCGCCTACCTCTTAGCAATCGTCAGAATTTTTTAAAGGTTTGGCGGTTAGGCATTGGCTCATTCATTTTTGGGGGGAGGAAAGGTCAGCCATCGCCTGCCCCTCCATTTGTTATGGGGTATTCCGTTATAGGAATCTGGGGCCTGGATCCTGTTTGAAGTCTGCTTGAGGGGCTAGGGCCATGCCAGGCCTCTGGGAACACCGAGGTAAACTGCAGGCGGGGTCCCCCGATGTGGCTCCCTCTTGGGTGGTTTACCTTACTTGACTACCTGCAAAGGGGGCAGGAGTCAGATATAGCGTTTGCCAATGCCTAAGCCAATACCACTCCTGTAATTAAATAATTCAATAAAGTTGTGGCCAAAATTTTATCCAATAACAAACTAAAATTCTGTGTCTGTGTGAATTATTTTAATAAGGGGGGCTGGTCTGGGGCCTTGCCACACAAGCCCTCTCTTTACAGATGTTCATGCTGTACGAGCAAATGTCAGGTGTGGACATAACACCAGGGGAGGGTTTAGTGGTGCACCCCACTCTGTGCTCCCATGTTGAACATGGAGGTTCATAACATCTTAATACAACACCTGTCCAGCTTTTATTCATATCCTCTCTTTAGGTTTGCAGAGTAGTTTGAGTTAGGTATACATTTCTGTTCACTGTGTAATGTAACTATGATACAGAAAGCACTCTTTACCTGCTAGGGTTAATCTCCCCTCATGAACAAGAAATCTTTTTGTTGGTGACAAGATGTTTTCATTTGGGTTTTCTCTTAATAAGTTCTTGAGACACTGGTAATGGAGAAAGAGATATAATCATGCAACTTTTGAATAAAAAGTGGTAACAGTGCAATTAAAATTCTGAGTAACAGAAATAATATAATGGACTATTTAATTGGGTGACTCGGTACATGTGTTAGACAGAGACCACCTTGACAGCCAATCCTATACAGCAGCAGTAACTAACCTTTCTCAGTCTGAGGGGCACCTTGACACACGCCCAACCCTTTGAGGGCTGCATGTCAAAATGGGCATGGCCAATGTCAAATTAATTCCTTGCCTTCTGACTGAATCCATTTATAAATGTTGTATCATTACAAAGAACTACCCCTTTTCTTTTCCCCTTCCATTTTTGCTTCCTCCCCATTGATTTCCCCAGGAATCATTCCCCAAAAAATCTATTTACATTCCCACCTTCAGCCCCCATATTATTTTATTGTCCTCCAAATTATTCACTCCATTTTCTCATCATGAAGAGTTCTCCCTCTTCTCCCTCCCTCCATATTTGCTTATTACTTTTTCAGTGCTCACTTGTATGGGAGCTGGTCTAAGATCTGCGCAGTCTGTGTGGAGGCACCTCTCCAGAGTGTATTTAGAACATTCTAGAGCTAGTTGTGTGACGAGGCTGCCAGAAATCCCCCCTTAATAATTCACAACAGACATAATATTTTAGTTTGGGTTTTTGGCATTAATTATGGCCACAACTTTATTCAAATACAATTCTAATTTGAGTGTTGGCTTAGGTTTTTGGTTAACCATTTGTCCTATAAGAAGGACCATCTTCTGTCCATTTAGGACAGGACTCAATTCATCTGTCCCCTTGGGACAGGACTCCGATCTTCTGTCCACTTGGGACAGGGCTCACATCATCTGCCCACTTGGGACAGGACTCACATCATCTGTCCACTTGGGACAGGACTCACAATCTGTCCACTTGCGACAATACCAGCTCCGACCTCCCATGGGTATAGGGAAGTCAAGTAAACACCCCTGTGAGAGGAGGTAGCTGTGCCCAGACATTCTCCCCTCTCGACCAAGAATGTTTCCCAAGGCTTCGTACTCTATAAATGGCCCCCCAGCCCCGCCTATGGCGGGGATGTAAGGGCGAGAGAGTAAGCCCCAGGATTCCTTTAACTGAATACTTCTATGTGGAGCAACATAAAGGAATGGGGGGGTAGGCATCTGGATGCCACACCCCTCTTCCAACCAGATTCAATAACCAAAAGCCTAACCGCCAACCTGACTCTGGGGTTGCGCGCTCATCTCGCATTATTGGCCGAGGGAGCCGGCATATAGCTTCCAGGTCATGTGGCCAGCATGACAAAGCCGCAGAGTCGGTCACGACTGGACCTAATGGTCAGGGGTCCCTTTACCTTTACCTTTAACCGCCAACCTAACAAGTTGTGACGATTTGCTAAGCAGTAGGCAAAAACCAAGTGGAAAAGCCAATCAGCCAAATGGCAAACTTCCTACTGGACCCTTGCAAAGCAAGTGGCCCCGTGAGAGGCGAAGCAAGGTCAGGCTAAAACCTGTAAAAGAAAGCGGTGGGTGGGAGGGAGATTCAAAACACCAAGCCAGAGTGATCCAAAAGTGAAAGAAACTGAGTCTAAATAGGGGCCCTCCCTCCAATCACATTACTTACATTTAAATATCCACGCCCCCATTACTCATCACCTGCAGGGGCCTAGGCCCCAGCCAAACCCTTTCTGGATTTCTTCCCAGCCCTTCCACAACCCGCTTTATATTTAATGATATAAAGCGCTTTACCTATTTTGCAGTTAAGCCATATTTTAAGTGTTATTTTAAGTGTTTTATGCAGATTTAAGAAGACCCTGCTAAGGACATATTTTTAAGATGAATAAAAATTGCTTACCTCAGGAACAAAAAATCTTTTTTCTTGATCCCAAAGTGAAGGCCAAACTATAATTTCTTGTAGCTGTTTAAATTTCTGGAAGTTATCCAGCCATTTCACTTTCCCTTCCAAATCTCCTGAAAAGATACACCATGGAGCAGCAAGGTTGGCTTACTGAAAATGAAATCTCTGTCCTTCATTAATATGGGCCTTAGCATGAAATCCCACAAGCAATTCTCCCCATGCCTGGTATAAAAATACAAGCACAACAAATTAAAGAAATAGGTGCCTTTTCATGGCACATAAAACCTGCTGCCTGAGGCAGCCCTACCACTCTGCCTATTTGGTAGGGCTGGCTCTGTGAAAACAACTCGGAACAACTTCTGAACCAAGAATGCAGTTTCAGACCTTCTCCAACTCACTTATAGATTTTTCCACCTTTTCTTTAATTGTACCAATGACAGATTTCTCGGCTGCCTCTGTATTTTTCCATATATTCTTCAGGAGAAGGGGGTAGCGGGTCAGTTTGTGCAAAGGGGCAACCAGCAGTTCTGCGAGATGGAGACGTTTGCACCGCTCGTTCTGTTCACACCACTATCGAATACATATAAATTTTGTATTAGGATTAACAAGTGTACTCTTGACAGGAAGCAAAATAATGCTTCATACCGCCAACCAGCAGTGTGATACACATTTCTCAAATGAAATAAATTTCATGAGAACCCTGCATTTTCATTGCTTTCAGAATGGCAACCCAGTTCCCATAGCAGAGGAATAAATACACCCCCTTCTCTCATACCTCACACTTAATGTGGTAATAATTGGGATGAATCATCCGCCTAAATAAAAAAAAAAGGAAGGGAAATATCATGCAGGTAAGTCTTTTATGTGTACAGGCCTCAAGGTGGTGGTGGAAAAGGTTGCAGAGCGCATTCACTTTTCCACAGGAACTAGATTTCCACATATTTCTAGGCCCAATTGAAAGCACTCACATTAGTGATTAAAACCCTAAACAACATAGGCTCCAAATACCAGAAAAATCCATTCCTTCCCTACAAACGCTCAGGTGTCCCCAGTTCAGGCTAACATAAGAAAATCATCCCCAATAATTCCCCGCAATATCATATTTTAATTTAAAATGACACATTTCTTGATGTATAAGCCACATGAAGTGGAGGGGGATGATAGTAGAGAGAGAGTGATTTCTGATGAACAAGGGTGGGTATTGATGTTTATTATTAGTTCATTAAATGTGTACTTTAGTTCACCCTTAATCATATCGGTGAACTGTGATAGTAATTGACTTTGAAAAAACTGCTGTAATATCACAACTGTAAATGTTGAACAAGGACAACAGGAAAACAATTGCTTTACTTTCAAATAGATCCCAAAATCTTCTCTTTTCTTCAGTTTTTCCAAGTAAAAGATAGCAGAGGTATAATTCAGGCAGTACATCTCATGACTCTGACACAGGTTCCCTTGGAAATACTGCAAGACAAAAACGTAAGTCATTGAGGGCAATATCAAAAAATAAGTTATACTCAGAATAGACTCAAGCCCATTGCAAGACCTTGGGATCCCTTACAACTCTACAGTTCTATGCTCTAATGAGTCCACTTGCAGTATGACTAATGTTGCATATCTCTCTTGGCATTGTGAGTACCAAATATTCATTTATTAGATTTATACCTTGCCTTTCCTCCAGAAGGAGCCTATACCTTTATTGCACATATTTTTTTTGGTACTTGTCCACAACCCTATGTGATCAGAGATATCTGAGATGGCAAATAATTCCTTGTTACTTCATAATAAGGATGGATCCCCACTCCCAGTGCATGATCCACCCACAGTTAAAGTCTTTTCCCCCAGTGTGTGCTTAAGATAGTAGCCCAATCCACACTTACCTTCATAAGAAGTTCCACTGACATCAATGGGATTCACTTTTGCCTAAATATACATAGCACTGTGCTACAGAAAATCCCCACTGAACTAAATGAATTTTAAAATACCTTTCGCTGGACTGTATTTTTTGTTTACAAAGAGAAATGAACTTTTGGAGAATTTTAACTTCACATTCTTGCTGGCTGTTTCAGGTCATTCTCGGGTCTTTGCTTAGTGGTGCTGAATCTTAAAACTCATCAACCCCTCCACATAATCAAGAATAAGATGAATTCCAGAACGGTAGTCATGCAGCCAACAAATTCATGCTGGCATCTTAAATGTTAAAGCTGTAACATTATACCCACTTACCTGGCTGTAAAGCTGCACTCCTGTGCCCACTTACCTGAGAATAAGCCTCACTGAAGTCAATGGGACTTACTCTGAGTAGACACAAGCAAGATTGCTCCATGAGCACAACTAAACTTGTATAGGGCTGCACTGTAAGAAATGTACTGTGATAAAAACTCTCATGGGCCAGAGCCTACTTCATTGGAGCTATGAAGTGGTTATCTAAGTGGGTGTTTATATACCCTATGTACAGAGAGAAGAGGAAAATACTTTAAAAACAAAGTCAGGCCAAGAAATAATGCTCCCCTTCCCCTTTGCCCTGGTTTCCCTCTGTCAGTCAAACTCAATTGCAGTTGGAATTGTAGTTTCATTGGGGCTACAACTTTAAGCATGTGGTTAAAGCACAGAGCAGATCAGAAGGTCTGCGGTTCGAATCCCCACAACAGGCTGAGTTCCCCTTGCTCGGTCCCTGCTCCTGCCCACCTAGCAGTTCGAAAGCACGTCAAAGTGCAAGAAGATAAATAGGTACTGCTCTGGCGGGAAGGTAAACAGCGTTTCTGTGCACTGCTCTGGTTCGCCAGAAGCAGCTCCCTCGGCCAGTAAAGCGAGATGAGCGCCGCAACCCCAGAGTCGGTCACGGCTGGACCTAATGGTCAGGGGTTCCTTTACTTTTACACACACACACACACACACACACACACACACACACACACACACACACAACTTAACTGTGGATGGATCATGCCATGGTCAGCATGTAAACTCTAGGTCATTTCCAAACAAGTTAAAAAGCAGCAATTCCAATACAGATCCCTGTTTCATTTCTTGACAGTGAAAACTGTCCATTTACTCCTAGTCTCTTCTTTCTGTTATTTAACCATTTTTACTGATGCATAAGCTAAGCTTAACACCCATTCACTCTTACCTTTGTGAGCACAGGGATGAAATCTATGGAAGGCATAGGCTGGACAAGGTGATCCTTTATAGCACTGAAGAAACTGGTCACAAAACTGAGGCTCACCTGTAAGAGAATCTTATTTAAGATGTCCTTTGGATGAAACATTCAACTGCAAGGCACTAAATGAGCTCTGTGCTTTTATAATTTAGTAGAAGAAAAATGTAAAGCCTAGTGAGCACATTCAGCTTTACTACTCCAAACAAATACCCAGGGATGACTTGAATGCAACATTTGCTACATAGACTATAAGTGAGCCATCGTTGCTTTAAGACAAATGCACTAGAAGATGTAATTCCACAGGTCTTAGATGTCTAATTTTCCCAAAGGGAGTATTTAAATAGTAGGACCCACATTGCTTTGAGCTTGTTAAAATAGTTTTGATTTAACATTGTATTAAAGCTATAGAATGAAAAGCCACAGTGCTGATACATGTTGTTTACGGTCAATCTACAAATTAAAGTGTTTTCTCACCTGATTTAACTCCTCTAGGTTGGCAAACAGTAGCCCAGAGTCCACATCCGAGAGAAACTCCTTGCATTGCAGGTACCTTAATGTATCCATAAATATCTTCAGAAAACATATCAATGCCTAGTTAGTTATTTCTTCTCCAAATCCCTGAACCCCAGGGTTGCTACAGATTTCCTTTTTTGAAAAACATTCCCTACCCAAGTTCATTATAGCTCTAGTAAACATAACAAATGGACTTCATTTGTCGTCTTGCTGCTATACACCTGCCTCTAGCACTCAACAAACATTCCTTCCCCCCTGAAACTTGAAATCTTTCCCTACAGACCCTCCATGCATGCACTAAACACATAAGCAGTCATATTCTAGGAAACATTGCAGATTCTGTATTGCTGACATGCTGAAAAGAGCAATTTCCTTGTCTCAGTAAAATGGTCACTCAATTAATTTGAATCAAGCTATCCTGATGGCTTAGATTCTAAAGAATTTAGGCTGCAATCCTTACACATTAACCAAGGAGTAAGTCTCACTGAACTAAGTGACCCTTACATCTAGTAAACATGTAAAGGTAAAGGGACCCCTGACCATTAGGTCCAGTCGTGACTGACTCTGGAGTTGTGGCGCTCATCATCTCGCTCAATTGGCCGAGGGAGCCTGCGTACATGTGGCCAGCATGACAAAGCCGCTTCTGGCGAACCAGAACAGCGCACAGAAACGCTGTTTACCTTCCCGCCAGAGCGGTACCTATTTATCTGCTTGCACTTTGACGTGCTTTCGAACTGCTAGGTGGGCAGGAGCTGTGGCCGAGCAACGGGAGCTCACCCCATTGTGGGGATTCGAATCGCAGACCTTCTGATAGGCAAGCCCTAGGCTCTGTTGTTTAACCCACAGCGCCACCTGCGTCCCAGTAAACAGGTGTAACCAAGTTATTCAAGTGACATATAATATTATTGAGGATGAGGCATCTTCATCATAACAGGACTTTCCACGGAATACTTTGCTGGTCTCTGAAAACATTCTCTTTGAAAGACCCAACTGCTGATATGGTGATAACCTTGTATAACCTTGTTTTAATTATCATTCAAAACAAGTGATGATACATAGCTCAGGAATTTAAATGCTGTTATGAATTATGGGGTAGATGGTTCGGAGGCTGTATGCCCGAGCCCCCTTCTAATTCCTGGATCCAGCATGGATTCAGTTCCTGGTATAGCCAGGTTAGCTCCCTGGTGAGGTAATGACCTTCTGAGTATGGGTCATTAAGGTAACAAAGGAAGTGGCTCTGTGCCAGACAGAAAATGGATGGGGGCCCTTCCCTCAACATACTGGTAGTTAGACAGACAAATTCCAGAGCTGTGTGTGCAAGCCAAAAGTGAGAAGCTGCAGACTGGGCAGTGGAAAAACAGAGCCATTCCTTGATTTCTGCTGGGATCCAAAGTCTAGAAGTCAAATCAATGGGTTTAATTTACAAGAAAAAGGGATTTTAACTAATCATCAGAAAGAACTTCCTGAAGGTATCAGGCATTCAGCAGTAGAACAGGCACCCTCAGAGAATAGTGGGCTCTCCTTCGTTAGATTTTTTTTTTTAAGCAGAAGTTGGATGGTCACCTATTGGGAATGTTGGAGCAGTGAATTTCCTGCATCAGTTGGAGGTTAGATGCCCTTCCAAGTTTGTGACCCTATTTTCTAACAAGTGATGTCTCTGTAGCTGAATGGCTCAATGCACTTTCTAATCTGTAGCCTGTTTTTAACGCTTGTCAGAATGATGCTCCAGTGAGCTGCAATACAGAGATCCGTGTTTAAGTACTGCTATGAGCTAATTGCAAAAGGCTGCCTCCTGCAGGAACAAACCGTTGTGTGAAGGTACTTTCCATTTAGATTGATAGCTAGTGACATAGCGAACACCTTACAATGTGAAGGAAATGGTTGCAAAATCCAAACCTACCGTTTTGAGAACCTGGAGATGATCAAGAAGGTAGGTGCATTCAGTTGTGAAAAGCTCCCACAAGGCTTCTTCCTTCTTCGTATCTAACGGATCACCACTGGCTTTTGGCTCAAGCTGATGCATATTCATGATTTCCTGCCAAGATTTACCCTATCAGTTGAGAGCACAAACACAAATATTTATGCACATTTCTATACAAACAGCTCTTCCGTTCAATCACTGAAGCTGTTGTTGGTGCTAAATACCCTTGTTTGGGTTGTCATTGGTTTCTGCTTATGCTTCAGTGTTACATTGTAAAAGACTCTTAAAGTATAGTTAGAAGTACTCTACAATTTACACCGAAAAGAAGTATAATCCATGTCTGCTTAGAAGTTCATACATACATGCATACATGTATATTTTCTTCCATATGACCAGTTTATTGAGCATTTATCCTGATTTGTTTGTAGAGTGTTTACACACATTCGCATTCAGTATGTCACTTTCCTAACCATAAGAAGGAAGAGTTTTTATTAAAGTGGATTTGTGGTGCTGTCACCAAGGTGACAGAGGGCTTATCTGTGTTTCCGCTTCTCCTGCTGCTTTCCCCTGGGGAAAACAGTTCTTTAGTGCCTAGTGAGAGCAAATGTCAAATTGGGGTTTCCCTGGATTGCCATTTGTTCCAATTGAACACTAAAGAGTGGGTTTTCCCTTGGAAAGGTCAAGCGGAAAACTGCTCTGACCTGTGCTTCCTAGGCATGGCACATGTGGAAGTGTGAATGAGCCCAGAGTGCCTTTATCCACTTCAATTGCACAAACCTAAAGTTTTGGTATGCACTTGAAACCCTCCTTCAAAATAGTGGCAGTCTGGAAGCACCATGTATATATGTGTGTGTGCTCATCTATAAATAAGCGGGTATAGGATTGCAGAGTTAAGGAAAACCAAACAGAAGAATAAAAATGAGGACCAACACACAAATTGTATCATTGTAGTATATGAAGCATTTTCGTACCTTAACACTTTGAAATTCATAATCGCTATAGTCTGGTATCCTGAGGGTTACTGTGGACAGACAGTTTTCCAGATCTGATATTTGTTTGTGTTTGTCTTTACTCTGTAAAGACCAAAAAACGCAGCAATAAATCTGTGAAATCCATAGTCATGGGGAAGATGTTGGAGATAGAGGATGTTAAAGATTCTTCCTCAAATTCTGATTTGTGCAAGCAGACAGCTTTCTCAAAACTGAATTTTGAAAATGTACCAAATTTTGAATTTATTGTAACATGATTACTAACTACTACAAGATATAGATCCATAAATGATTAGTCTATTTTAGAATAATGGATTAGTCAGGTTTGACACAAAGTATATGTATGCCACTGTAGTGAAAGATGGTCATACCAATATTTGTGAGGTAGATATATTCCCCTAATATATTTATTGTTAGGTAGATATATTTCCTTAATTTCTCGTATTCAGCAGAATTACAGAACTGGAACCTTAATCACACTATCCATCCTCCATAAACATAGTGGTGCACCAATCTCTTTCTATTAAAAAGTGCCAGAGTGGAAAAGTTAGAAGCAAGGCTTCTGTGTCCATAGAGCCATATAGCCTAAATTTGCTTTAAAACAGGTGGCTGCTGAGGTGCTGGCTCAGCTGTAATGTTGCACAGAACTCAAGGCCTCTGCATCTGATTCCAGGAGCTGCTGCATTCCCAAAGGCTGAAAAGGTAAAGCAGCTACCTTTCTCTCTCACTCTCTTTCACACTCACTTAGAGATGTTTCCCTGTTCCTTTTTTAATAAATATCTGCATGTCCAAGCAATACCTGAAGTGTGTTTGAGTACATGTCTGCAACTTTTAAAAATCTGCTCTCTTTGCATTTTATTCAAAACAGCATTCCAAAATAAAGATGTGCAATAAAGATGTGGTCTGGGGACTGCTGGTGGAGACAAACCCATAGAGTTTTGTTCAATCTGTAGAAATATTGGGGCAGGGAGAGAAAGCGGGATTTGCAAAATACTCACAGTTCCTTTTTTAGTAAATGGCCACCAGGGCTTTTTGGATTCTAATGTATAGAAACAAGGACAAGGGTTAGCTATAGAAACGATAAAGTATTTCATGGTAAATTTGACTTCATGGGAAGTGCAAGGTGGGAATCAAAAACAGGGCCATCTCTTCCATTGGCATCTGTATTCACCTGAGCTGTGCAGAGATGCTGAATGGTAAAGGAATTCTGCTGCACTGTCTGATATCAGCAAGTCTCCTGGGAACATCTCGAATCCAGGCAAGCTCACCACCACCGAGCTGTGCCTGCGTTCAGCTGAGTTGTATAGACTGCAAGGCAAACACAAACATTGTGTGCTGCTGCTACTACTACTACTCAGGCATATCTAGGGTTCCTTGTGCCCTTGGCAAGGAGCCGTACCAATGCCCCCCTCTAAAAAAACCACTTTACTGTGGTGCAAGAAGGACAGGAAGCTTCTCCCGTGTTTCATCTCACCGCAACAGTGGTGTCATGCCACCCCTCACACATGCGTCATACATCCCGTAGTGTTTTTTGCTCTCCCCCTGGGCCTGCACCTCTGCTGGTTTTGCCAACCCTTATGTACGCCTTTTGTCCTCCTAAGAAATGATACTCAGGTTTGAGGAGAGTCAGTCATGGTAAAAAAAAAACCTGAAACTCACTAAGCTTTATTTTATCTTCCATTAAAAGACCCCCAGTATTGGTAAACAACTGAATATTAAAACGACCAATTTATATTATAATTAAAACGACCAATATATATTATAATTTATATTATGGAGAATTAAACTCAATGGAGCTGCTGGAGAATTGTGTCACCTGAGTGTGCTATCTCAACTTGTGTGTGTGTGTGTGTGTGTGTGTGTGAAGAAGCTGGTTGTCTCCGTGTGAAAATAGTGCATGATCTTTAATATTACAATCTCAAAGAAGTGGCTTTGGCAGTTTCTTCAAACCATCCCAGACTTCAAAAGTAAAAAAAGTAAAATACTATGGCATGAAGAGAACCGTCCGATTGGCATGGTAAGGCAATGGATGCTGTAGTGCTAATTTAAGAATGGTTTCCACACAGCAGCCATTTCATGTGCACCATCCCAAAGAGCTGTGAGATGACCGAATGAAGATTCAGTATACCCTTTTAATAGAAATGACATTCAAATACATGACCATTAGGTAGGGAAGGGAGAGGATTTTGTTTGGTTCACATTTTTAAATAGTGACCAAAGTTGCACATTAGAACACAATTATCCTAGATTTTACACTTCTGTGAATTTTACGATACAGCTTAAAAATGTACCCATATGCACATTTATTTATTTATTTATTACATTTACTTATTGTTTACTACAAAAATGTCTAAGATTTAAGTAATATCTAAATATTAATTTTCATATAGATTTTTTTTTAAAAAATAAAAACATTCACATAAGGTAGTCAAGAATTTACACATGCGAACCTGCGACCGTTCCCTAAGATAGCCTTATAGTGTTGGCATGGCAGGTAGCTAGCAAGCTACAGTGCAGATATCGCAGCTGAAGCCCAAATGTAAATGACATTTGTGACCTTAACATGCTCTGGAAAAACTCAGCAATTGTCAGTGGATTTTGTGATTTGGCTTTGCTAAGCACACCACAGAATTCATGGGGCATTCTGCTGTGTCAAGTCAGGTCCAGAATTGGCCTGAATCGTGTCATGCCACAGTGGGACTGTAGGGTAGCCTTGTGACGTTGATAGTCCTGCTGCCAGTTTTGCAAACTAAGTTGTCCCCAAAATCTAATATGACAAGATTATTCTGCTGACTTTTCTTGCGAGTTGTGTACCTTAGATTTACAGATGGATGAATGTTCAAAAATTTGTAATGAAGCTGAAATAAGCATAAGACCTCCAAAATTATATTGAAGAAGAAGAAGATACTGTTTGGTTGACTTTCTATGAGACAGATCTGATTTTTCTGAATTATGTTTGTTGTAATGGTGTATTAGCGTTGTAGATTTGTGGACGGTCAATAATGTTTCGGGTTTGGAAAAAGCAAATATGTGCTGTGGTCAGTCAACCTTAACAACAAAGTGAAATGTCACACCCTCTGTTCTATGGTGTGTTCAGGTCACATAGAGATTATCATAAATTCTAAAACTGGAACCTAAGTGACAGAGAATCATAGAATGGTAGAGTTGGAAAGGATCCTGAGGATCATCTAGTCCAACCCCTGCAATGCAAGAATATGAAGCTGCCCCATATTACAGGGATCGAACCCACAACCTTGGCATTATCAGCACCACACTCTAATCAACTGAGCTATCCCCTCCAAGATTTGCTAGAAACAATGCATTCTGTTGATTGCTGGATGGATCAGATTTGATTTGTGGCCCACAAGTAGCATTAATGTGGTCTTGATGTCAGTTAGGCACATGCCTCATACCCATTGATTTCAGTGTTCTGGGCTGTGACCTTTATGTATTTAGAAAAGCTACAAAAATTAATAACAAATAACACAAAAATAAAAGAGATGTTTATGAGACTTCTCAATAAACAATAGCTGGGGCATGCCTGAGAGTCCATTTTCAGCCTGTAAAGCAACTCTCATTAAGGTGTGCAAGTGGCGGAAAGTTACAGTGCTAGTCCCATAAATTTATATAGAACAGATCTTGCTAGCTACAGTAAATATGTCACTCTTGACTCTTAATGGCTCATTAAGAGTCAACAAAAGTATAAAAACGAACGAGGGAGTGTTTCTTTTTTGCCATTTTCTTTTTAAAGAAATACGTACCTGCTAGGTTTATGCAAATGTAATTCCTGAAAAAGGATAAAGCATTCTATGTTAGTCTTTATAAAAAGCCACAAGAATGGCACTTTTATCCTTACATGCTCTTGCTGAAGAAAGGAATTGCAAAGTGGAATTTATATCTTAATCATTTCAGTGAAACAATTGTTTCAGAACAGAATCGAAACTCACCTGTTCCCAACCCCTGAGCAAAAACCGAACCTCCATAACAGTGGAGATAAGTGCATCTCATTTTAGTTAGGCTTGGAACTTTGGGGAAGGGGAGTTTAACCCTTCACCTTCCCCTGGGATCCCAAAGAAAGTTTCCTCCTTTCCCTCCTCCTTAAGCTCCCATTTATTTCCGAAGGGAAACTCTCATTGCAGCTGCTACTGCAATTCTAAAAAAAGATTCAGTGATACAAATAAGGAATGGGCAACTAGATGTGTGCTGGTTTGGCTATAAAGTGAGGTGGTGGTGGGGGGAGCTTTGTTTTCAGACCAGACAGAATATGGCGGTGGCTCAGGCATGGACAGTGGTAGATTTTGGGCTCTCAAATTTCAGTGGCGCCCTGTGTGATGCTAAAATTCGGCAAACACAACCTGCCTCTCACTTTCTGTTCCACATCATTGCTGCAGCACCCCCTGTCGTGTCCAGCCAAACCGGTTACGCTATCCTAAAACCACCTCTGACATGAGCATCACCTCCACCTCCTTACTTGCACACAGTTTGCTCTTTGGAATAATTCCCCGTATTGGAGGAAGTCTGGAGAGAAAAGGCTTCAGTGGAAAGCAGAGAAGAAAGGAAATAGGGCGGGGGACAGGCTTCATTACCATGCCCCCTACTGAGTTTAGTTTTAAAAGTAAAAGCAAACAAAATATGCCCCACTTTATAGCCCCCTAATGTGCAGGTGTTTGGCTATTATGTGCTATTATTATTATGGCTATTATCCTGCTCTCAAAGAGAGGCATCACATGTAATCTGGCCTAGCTAAATATGGATTAGACTGTCACATTCTCCTTAAATCTAATGGCTGTAGTCAACCAAGTTTTACTCAAGGTTGGCGCATTGGAATTAATGGACCTAATTTAGTCATGGCCATGAAATTTCTATGGGCTTACTCTGAGTAAAAGTTAGTTGATTACAACCTTAAGAGAGGCAATGGCTTGATTTATAGTACCAGTCTTCAGCTCCATCTGAGCAATCAGCAAAACATACCAAACCAAGGAAAGAGGAAATGTGTTACTTACCTGAACACGTTCCTGAGAATTCTGTTTCCCCTTAGTTAGGGAAAAAGGGCTGATCTCCCTCATGTTCTGCAATGTGTTATCATCAACACAATAATCTTTAGGATGTGGTGGAACTGATAGTGCGTCAGCCAATGAGGAGTTTTCTTTCAGTGTCAGTGAATCGGTGTGCATGCCAGAGTTGGAGGTCGAAGAGCAACTCTGAGAATGCAGAGTACACCTCTGATAAGCAAGAAGAGTTGGTTCAGTTTGTGGCATCTGGTTGTGCCCCCTTGCACTCTCAGTGCTGTTTTGTAGTGAAAAGACCTGAGTGAGTGATGAGGTGCTGCTTCTTAGCCTCCTAAGAGTTGGAGAAGTAGAAATCCTCCCTGGAGCATGCCTGTTAAATTGGTAAGGTGTGAAGTCACCATCGTCATGCTCCACAGATGGAACTTGGAGTAGATTTGGGCTGTCACTAAAGGCCCTCCTCTTGGTGATATTATTAGGGCTGGATGGGGCTGGGGTTTCGCAGGATGAAAAGACAGCATTTCCCAAGTCACGCTTTCCTGCCAAATCCAAATTGTGTTCTTGTGGTTCGGTCACCTCAAGAATATGACATTGATCCTCCAAGCAGACTGCTTCATCCACGTCAAAAGATTTGCACTCCATTTTTATGAATCCTTTAATCACAGCGGAAAGATCTACAGCCATTAGAACAGAGATGAAAGGAAGGATTTCATTCTCAAAGCCAACATTTTATATTTAAAAACACCCTTGTGCTGCTACAATCCAAGGAACCCCCTTTGGCAATGAAAGACTTGCATACCAACACCCTTTCCGATTGTGATTCACTGGAGGGAAGGTGTTTTTGATGCCAGGTTTTAGGGGGCAGCGTAAGAGATTGGAATGGGTTCTGCAGTCAGAAGGAGAGGCTCTAAAAGCTTTCCACGAAGAAGCAGAAATCAACCAAGGCACTTTGTTCTGAGGCCGTGGATTCAATTATAAATTTATACTGGCTAATCCCTGACTTTGATGCTTAATCAGCACAGACCTGTTCATGTTGGTGAAATGTTAGGGTCAATCCGATGCACCACTGGACAGCATGGGGCTTATTTCCAAGTAAATCGGGCTAAAGTTGTGCTGCCCATCATTTTAAAGTAGCTTGATTTCGCAGCATTTTGAATGGTTACAACGCAAAACTGAAAAGCACCCGAGGGGAGTTAATTAGCAGTATTCTATAAACAGAAGCATGATACCATAACACATGAATCTGATAACGCTCTAGCTCAGTACTTACTGTTTCAACAGCAGGTGCGCAGGGATCACTGATACAGCCAGCTTCCTTGGGTGTAAACATGATCCTGCACGAGAAAATGTGTAACAGGGAAGTTGTTTAACACAATGACTAAAGCCACGGGTAGTTTTTCTGCCCTTTTAGACTGAAGGGTGGAAATTCCTCTTTTCGCTTTCCCAGCCTCCTTTCTGAATGCAGGAATAGGGAACTTGTTTTTCCTCTTTGCATGTTTCCAAGGGATTTATTTATCTCAACAGTGCAAAGGGAAGTGGTAGCAAGCTCGTTTACAGAAGGTAACATGATCTGCTGCAACACATAACTGATTTTCTATGCTTTTTTGGGCATGTTTGTTGAATTCTCCTTTTCTTCCCAATTCTTATTCCACCCACCCACCCCACACCCACCCCGTCCAGCTTATGAGTTCAACATTTTGACACATTAGCTTCACTCGGGGAGAACAACGGATGAAAGAGGATCAAGAAATATGTCAACAGGGGAGATTTGACAGCCAGTGCCTGTCCTTTGTGAATAAGCGTACAATTAGAACAGCTCAACCTTTCCTTTGTGATGTTCCCTTTGCTGTCCCTCCACACAAAGAACCTTCCTGTGTCCTTAATAATGAAGCCCTTTTAAAAATCCCCCCTTAAACTTCTTATCAAAATCTCCCTTCAATATCATGTGAATGTACAAAGTATTCCCACCCCTGCTGATAATAGCATAGATGACTCATGTTGACATAATACTGGTAGAATGTTTTGTGGTTGTGATAACACTATATTTTCTAGCTAGATCACCTAGCCCATTATCGTAGTGTTATATATACACTATTAGATATGACATAGTGTAGCAAAGCAGTCTTCAGTTTTTCAACCTTCCACCCACAAATGCTTTCGGGGATCCCCCCTCCCAATCCCTCTCTCTTTCTAGCATGTATGGTGGTAGTGCTGTTGTTTTGACCTACCAGAGATCAGTTCATGAGCCCATAGAGGTTCCTGACTCACCAGCTGAAGACCAATTCTGTTGGTAGCAATGAGCATTACCAGGGAGCCGGGACATCCCTGTGTTTTCAAATCTCACCTCAGCTTCGATTTATGTGGCCCAATGAAACTTGAGCAACTGCAAAATGTAACATGGCAAAACAACACCAAACAAAATATGGACAAAATAGGGCTGGTGATTTACCAGAGATAGTACGTATCAAAAAATGGGGATTGTCCCCAATAAACTGGTCGGCATGCTACAACTCCTTATGCCAACAAAAAAGGGGGAAACAACTGAAACAAGGAGCAAAAAGCACAGGGTAGGAAAAACAGAACAGGTTTTTTTGTCCAATGCACTTCCAACTACGTACTCTGGTCCTTCATTAGTGAAATCTGCAATTAATAAAAACATTTATAGTTAGCAAACTGAATATTATATAGAAAAACTTTTCACGAACAACATGCCAAAAGCATGATAGGAAGAACAATTCACAAAACAATCTAACAATCTAACAACTTGTCAAATGAAAATGTAAATATTTTAAAATGACAGTCCCTATATAGTAATGGTATCATGAAAATAGGATACATACATGCAATTCTGAATCTTCTACCTCTACTCTTAAGACGCAACCACTTGAAATCAGGAATTTGACTTTGGTGTTGTATGGTACATGGTGTAACTCCTCAGCCTAGAGTTAAATTTATGAAGGCAGGCAGCCTGCCCACTGCAGAACCACCTGGCTTGTTTGCTCAGTGACTGGCTTCTATAAATACTGTATAAATGTTATACCTGCTTCAGATGTGTCTGGACTGGCCCTGACTCCTGAGCATTAAAACATCCTTGGCAGGTACCTGGAGCAGAAAGGTTTGATTGTTGTTGACATTTTCAGTAAAACAACAAGTTTAAACTGTGGGGTTTTAAAGATTATTATTTTTAAAATAATAGATGATAGGGCCCCTCTGAACTTTTACTAAAATGAGTTGTATATAATTCTGTATTAGAATATAAAATA
This sequence comes from Zootoca vivipara, assembly GCF_965207765.1. NCBI lineage: Eukaryota > Metazoa > Chordata > Lepidosauria > Squamata > Lacertidae > Zootoca > Zootoca vivipara. The sequence goes on along the minus strand of NC_142592.1, from coordinate 36,290,101 downwards.
TAGAGATAAAATACCAGTATATACAAATTACTAACTCTCAGTGAACTTGTGAAGGAACCGATCTGGTGCCCCTGTCTCGGGGGCACAACATCCCGTTTCACCCCCCAAGGTGAATAGGAACTTGCCATTCTGCCACCACACTGCCCCACCACTGAAACCCTCTTTTATGTGGGTTGCATGGCAGTGCCAGCAAAGCAGTGATGATGGTGGGTTCCGGCGAGATCATGCTGAAATCCCATGAGATCCTGTGTGCTCTGTAAGATCTTGGTGAGATCTTGTGAGATTTTAGTGAGATCTCATGAGACCTTGCTAGGAGCTGGTGCTGATGCTGGTACTGCCTCTCTGCTCGTGGCGGCAGGGGGTGGCCCTGTCTCTTGGGCTTCCACCATCTGAGGCAGCTTGCTCACCTTGCCTCATGGGTCTGTTGGCCCTGCACTGCTGGTACACTTGCACTGCACCAACCACCCTGCCACCTCACCCCTGTCTTTCAGAGCAAGCAACACTGACCCTCCTGCTGGGAAGCTAGTTTAGCAGCCACACCCAAAATACAGGGTTTATTCTTTACCATCTTAAAATACATACATCTTACACTTGTGGAGGTTGGCAGGAAGCTATTTTTCTTTATAATGTGACCGGTAATTCAGCTCTCCCCTGCAACAACAACAACAACAACAACAAAATATTGAGAAGCGGTGTTATCCATTTTGTGCTACCAAGCATAACATTAAAAAGCTGGTGGGTTGTCAAAACAGAGTCTTCCAGCCCAACGTATTCCACAGAGTTGAGTTCAGTTAGATTCTAAGTAATTGTACAACAGCATTGTTTTAAAATCCACAGCATCTTTGGAAGACAGGAGGATGGGGCAAGAAAACCAGAAGAAATTGATCCTGTCTCTGGTTATCCCCTTTGCTGCCCCCCATCCCATACCCGGGGGTCACAAGCCGCTAGTGAAGATGTCTCTGCCCACCCTTCTTTTGTTAATAATACTCTATTGCATTTTGAAAATTAGTGTAAGGAAGGTTGCCTCTAAACTAATAGGTGGTGTTTTTTGTCAACTGGAGAAGGCTATTGTTCTGTGCGTAATCTTATTAAGATACTTAATTGTTTGTTACTCTTCTTTGTTACTCTTCACCACTCCTTCACGGTGGTAGAAAGAAAAAAAAGACAGCTGTTGCTTTCATCCTAGGATTTAACTTCATCAAATGTTTTTTAAAAAACATGTGCGATTAGAGGATTCCCAGTCCATTTAGAAAATGAGTCATAGTTTGCATTAGGTGTTATAATAAAACATGTAGTTCTCTGTGTGTCTAACCACCATGGGGAATGATAGTTCTCTTGCAACTGTAGAGATTACCGTGCATCCTACCACTTTCCCAAGAGCTGGATATGGAGTCTTGGCTTTCCTGATGTTTCTTAATGCTTTATTTTCAATATTTAATAATTTTTTGGTTATTGCTGTAACGCTGAAGAATCCTCAGCTCCGTAATCCCATCAATATATTCATTCTTAACGTCTCCTTTTCAGATCTTATGATGTCCCTCTGTGGCACCACCATTGTTATAGCTACAAACTACCGTGGATATTTCTTCCTGGGAAAGAGGTTCTGCACTTTCCAGGGATTTGCTGTCAATTATTTTGGTAAGCAAAATAGCTAGATATGGTTGTTGCTGCTGCTGCTGTATTGCTATTATAATTAAAATACATTTATACCCTGCCTTTCATGGCAAACCTCTTTAAGGTGGTTTGCAAAGATAAATAACAGTACAATTTACAGTTAAAATACATTTAAACAGACAAGTTGGCAACAATATCCAAACTACAAAACCAGAATAAACAGCCAAACGTTTAGTTCCCTCTTGAACGACAACTGATGTGAGATCTTTGGGTTTTATTATGTTAAAAGAAAGAAGGTCACGAAGGTGCTTTGCAGTTTTTTTAAAAAAGAATAAAGGTAAGTTTTAACAAAATTTCTGGAACATCTTGGCCCAATTCAAATAACTAATTTTGTTGTTATTTCTAAACCACTGCTCAAACCACCTTTTTCAGAGTAAGTCCCGCTGAAATAAGTATGACAGACATTTGAGTAGCTAAACATAGATAGGATTGGGTAGCACAGCTGAAATTTTAAGCTCACTTATTGTGCTATCCTATACATTTCTACTCAGAAGTATGTCTCATTGACTCCTGTGGGATTTACTCCCAGATATGTGTGCATAGGGTTGAAAAAGTACATCCCATTGATTTCAAAAATGTTTGGAATTTCCTATGAAATATGAGTAACAGTATTGAAATGTGGAATATTGTGGTTTGATTATTCCTAGCATTATTATTTTTTTTTGCCTTTCTTATTATCTTCCAGGAATTGTTTCTCTTTGGTCCCTGACCATTTTAGCTTATGAAAGATACAACGTGGTCTGCCAGCCTTTGGGAACTCTCCAGATGAGCACGAAGAGAGGTTACCAGCTCCTTGGTTTTATCTGGGTTTTCTGTCTCTTCTGGGCTGTGGTCCCACTCTTAGGCTGGAGTTCTTATGGACCCGAAGGAGTCCAGACATCATGCTCCATTGGCTGGGAAGAGAGATCTTGGAACAACTATAGCTTTCTGATTGTATACTTCTTGTCCTGCTTCTTTATCCCTGTCTTGATCATTGGGTTTTCATATGGCAATGTCATTAGGTCACTGCGTGGGGTAAGTAGTCAACTGTTTCCTCCATCCTATTCCACCTCTGTGCCTGTTTGCTGAGCAATGCCACCTCCATACTTTTATGTCACCGAGCCAATTTGTTCTTGGTGTTAATGCATGCACAAGTTTGCAGCCTAAATGAAAGCCCAAAGGATTCCTGGCTCTTTTCATATTTGTATCTGGTCAATGTCAGCATCATCATGTAAAACAGTGCAGACTTTTAGAGCTTTAAAAAGAACTTGCATATGCCTATATAAGCAATGGACAGATTTTTTAAATACCAGAAAATTCCTTTTATGTTTGAGTTCCCATCTGAAGGCACTATAGAGTGACTTGACCAAAGCAGTTTAGGCAATTATGGCCACATTATCTTTGCACTTGATGTTAAAAATCAAAAGCATGTGCATGCACATATACAACTCAAGAGCACAACTCTTTTTTAAAAAGACACACAAGTCTTGGGCTGCAAAATGGTGCCCCATCTAGAAACTGTCACTCAAAGCAAGTGTTAAATGATGTGAAGATCACAACCCTTTATGCTAAAGCCAATTCTGAAGCCTAGTATCTTACCATAGTATAAGCTGCTGGTTTTAATTTCAAACTTTTCTGCTTTCTAGAGTTCCCAAGTAATTTACAGCACGGAATCAAAATAACAGCAGCATTTAAAAGCTCAATGATGAAATCGTGATAAGAACAAAACGCAAAAAATTCAAGGACATAAATGTAGGTTAACAGAAGAGGTGCCCAGACTGCAATAAGAGCAATGGTGATTTGGAAGATATTAGCTTTCATTCATGCACCTTGTAGATATACAACATGCAGGCTTTAATGTAGACATAGGATTTGCATGAGTCCACATAGCTGAATAAATGCCTCTATTGAATGGCTAATGCTGTTGATTTGATTTAACAGCTAAATAAGAAAGTTGAAGAACTGGGAGGAAAAGGTAATCCAGAAGAAGAGTTTCGAGCCGTAGTTATGGTGCTTGTGATGGTGGTGGCTTTTTTGATCTGCTGGCTACCGTACACAGTCTTTGCTCTTAGTATTGTTATTGATCCAGCCCTGAATATTTCCCCTCTGGCTGCAACCATCCCAACATATCTCTCCAAAACAAGCCCAGTATACAACCCAATCATCTACATTTTCTTGAACAAACAGGTATGGCGCCGTCTTCTGTATATTTTGTTGGCTAGTTACTTTTGTAGTGTATTTCATTTTGTAGATTCAATCGCATGCTTCCAACTTCAAATCTGCTAGTCACTGTAGATCCTTTGTTTGGGCAACCCTATTCTCCCCTACCTGTCCCTCAACAGGATATTTGAAATTATTTATCTAGGTGAGACTTTATATACATTTACACAAGCATACTGACTGGGCAAAGGCAATTTGTACACTTTCACATACAGACTCCTCTTTCGGGTCTGCTCATGCATCAATATTTCTGGATGCAGTAGCAGGACTCTTTTGTGTGTGTGTTGGGGGGGGGGTTTCCCCCACTGCTGGACCATTTCTCCAGATGGTTGGCATTGCCACTGCTGGGTTGACTCTGGGATGACTCCAGTGAAGTCACTGCATGAGCAGAGTGAGTTCCACTCATGCAATGTAACCTCTCCTCCCTCCTGCATTCCCTGTTCTGGGGTTGGGGAACCCCCAAGGTAGATTTGGGAAGGTTATGGGGGCTACACGAGGTGAACAGAAAGAGAAGTTCCATTACATGAAGGGAAGTTGTTCAAACCCCACCCAGAGAAACTATTAACTCTGGTCAGCCCAAATAGAAAGGGCCTTGCAATAATTCTGAAAGAAGCTCATATGCATTGTACTCTGGTGAACAAGAAATGGATAGGAAGACCTTACTGAAAGACCACAGGATGACATGTACACTGTTCCCAGTTAGCAGAATATAATCTAATTTAGGGTTATACCCGAAAGGGTTTCTATCTCACTGTGACAGCACAAAGCACAAGCATATTGATTTCCCTCTTTTTTCTTTTTGCAGTTTCGTGAGTGCGCGGTTGAATTTATAACTTGTGGCCAAGTTGTTCTGGCAAAACCAGATGAAGAGATTTCAACATCCACAGCTCCAGATGAATACAAAACACCTTGTAAGATCAACCAAGTGACTCCAGTCTGATGTAGTTCTATTGGCTGCATTTTACAACATTTTGTGCACTTTCTCTCCAAGAAAGATAATGAAGCACCTCTTTTGTGTCTTGTTAGTAAATGATCCATGCCAGAAGATAATAAATGTCCATAGGGCTGCTTATGATGAATGGCTTCACACAGTTTTCACTTGCTAATGTCAGAAAAGTCTTGCTTACACCAAATATTCTCTGAATATATATAACAACAATGAGTTTACTTGATACACATGAAAAAAGGACTGGGTATCTAAATTGTGAACAATGGATTTTTCCTCCACTGTTGATTGAATGATTATGCAAAGGAACTATCCTTGCCTACAAACCTTTCATCCAAAGTTTTCTGCCACTCAGTTTTGTTCTCCTGTTCCAAGTGTGTCCCCCTCCATCCAGCCACCTTTACTGTCAGGTTCAGATTCAGGGAAGCAGAAAGCATGCTATAGTAGCTAGGCAATGTGAAGGTATGCAGGACAACCAAGCACTATTGTCTAGCACCCAGAAGGCAGCTGGAAACCAACAGCTGACAACTCCTAAGTGAGCTGGCAACTGGAGCAAATGTCCCATTCATCTTGTGCACTTGTGGCAGGCATATTGTAGACAACCGGAGAAAGAAAATATGAATAAATGCCCCAGTGATTGTGGTTTGCTTTCTGTCATTGCCCCTTTGTGCTGCTTTTTAAAAATATGGTCATGTTTTTTTCTGTAGTATTCCATGATGTTTGAAGGAAAGCTACAGATACCCTCACACTGGGAGAGAGCCAAACCTATAAAAGTGATGGCCTTCACAGCATTATCTCATGCAGACCAGCCTTGTGCCAAGTTTGATACTGGAAGGTTGGTCTCGATACAGATTATTACTAAATTATGAAACCATCAGCTATGAATCATGCAATAGTTTGGCACCAAATGGCACCTACAACAAAATGTTGCAGCATGGTGTGTCTTGCTCAGAATTCTACCCACTTCATGAAACTCCTCCCTCCCGCCCCCAGTTTCCTGTTCCCACCCCCAAGCAGTTGGTTAGCACTCCAGAGCAACCGAGCATGCCAAGACCAACCCCTGGGCAATTGTTTTGCATCGCTCCCATTAAGGATTCCCGCCCCCCCAAAAGAAAGTTTTGGTGCTTCTGCAATCCTGTGTAAACCATGCATGGATGTGTAGTTAAATCAAGAGCTTTCATCTGGCAATTTAAGATTCGGGTCTGATTCCTAGTCCCAAAGTCAGAGCAGCTTGAAAGGTTTGGTCAGCTTTCAGAACAATGCAACCCCTTACACATACTATCTGTATCAGATGTGAATGACTGTATGCTATTAAAAGCTGTAACCAGAGCTTACTTTTCTACATTCTACATTTACATTTTATAAATATATACTAACGTTCTTTACTCTTCTGCGATTTCTGCAACTTGGAACAGGACACTGGAAGGTAAATTGAACTGGTCTGGTCTGGCATAAAGATATATAGTATCCGGGGAAAGAGCTTAAATTTAGAGTGTGTTCCCAATATCTCTAATCTGTTGCTTTCACATTATTTTGTATCCATCCACAGGGGATACTTGATAGGAAAGCTTCTCTGCCCAGTGAGCTTGTATAATTGGTTTGCTTATGCAAGTAGGACGTGATCCCTGATTAACTAAGTTAAACATCAGCTGTGGACTCTGATAATCTGTTCTTTAATGCAGCCGACAAAGATGTTATAAAAAATGTTCCTGCAACTGGCTGAAGCTCAGCATATGAACAGAACCAGGCAGCAACATTTTATAAAAATAATTAACCGCAGAGAGTTGGATCCAAAACCCAGGGGCATCGCAATGGGGGGGCCATGGGGGCGGTACGCCCCGTGCCAAGTGGACTTTTTACCGGGAGGCTGGAGGCTCAGCTTGGGAGTCGTGGGGGTGGGGGCGCCAAGTGGCACCCCCCCACCGCACCGCACCGATTGGAGTCGCCGGGGGCAGCGATACCCGCTGCGCATGCGTGTTACATAGCGGGGTATCGTCGCCCCCGCGCCTCCAAAGCCGCGCACCTCCAGCTACAAAACGCCGTTACGTAGCGATGCATGCGTCGTTACGTAGCGACACCGCACCCCCCCCCCCCGGGTGCATGACAATTTGCCACCCCGGGTGTCGTGGCGCCTCGCTACGCCCCTGCCAAAACCTACTGTGCAAGAGGAAGGAACACACAGAATACATGTTGACAGTCCCCTCTCTCTGCTTGCCTAAAATGGGCTCCAGGTGATGAGGAGATTCTCCAGAGCAACTTTTCATGTGGCACCAGGGACAAGAGACTGGAGCAGAGAAATAGCTGATATCGACCCACCCTCACAGGTACAGATGAGCCTTCCATTCATGTGGCAGGAGCTTTGCATTCACAAACACGATTTTTATTTTATGCTAAACAGCTTTGGTCCCTAGCCATCATATTCCATGCAAACATCTGACATTAAATTCACCTGACATTAAATTGGCACAAGTCTGAGCCCAGCATTATATTATATTCTTGGCTCCAGTTACTGGGAAATGCAGGAAGCATGAAGCTGGGTCGGGGGGCGGGCGGTTAGACAACTGGATGATAGGCAAAAGCAAAACAAAAATCCAAGGAAGGCTCTGGAAAAAGCAAAGGCCTAGCCAGCTCTCCAAAATCTTCAGCTGAGAGTGCGTTGATATCATAAATGTCAGTGACATCAGGAGATCTCCATTTTAAAAACGTTTTCCTTATTGTAGCTGTTCTTATATCGTCTGCTAAATCACTTCCTCCCTTAAAGAGGGCACGCGTTGCAGTAAGACCTGGCAACCAAACCCTTGTGTTGTGGGTGGGAAGGATTGGACAGTGTCATCCAATGGACACCCTATTGGTGTTGATGCTGGGTTCAATCAGGACAATGGGATGCGAGCTAAACGGATCAAGGGACCTATATATCCCCATGCACGTGCCCATGCATGTGACCCAGAGCTTCCTCTTTTGGTGCGTGCATCGGAACACCCATCCACTGCTCCCTACTTTTAGGGCTTGTGTGCTTGGCCTTGCTATGCCATTTAATTTTTAATTTTAATGTATTTAGTCTTGTTGTTGAGTTGTATTTTAACTCGTTGTTTTATATTTGGTCTTAGCTGCTCTGAGCCCAGCCTTGGCTGGGGAGGGCGGGGTATAAATACAATTTTATTATTATTATTATTTTAATTTATTATGCCGTCGTCTGTCGTTGGGACAGGGGCACGGTAGGAATTTTCCCCACTTGTCTGATTGGCTGGTGCCATTTGGGTTTTGCCTGCCGCGTACCAAATCGTCACAACTTGTAAGGTTGTGGGTAGGCTCTGGTTCAGGTGATAGGGATGGGGGAACGCTCTCGCCACCCCTATGTGAAGGAATCCAGGGACTCAATGGTTTGGTCAACCCTGAGAGGGGTTGTGCCCATGCCTGAGTCCAGGGGACATCTGGGTGGTGGACATAGCATCTCCCCGGCTTCCCACCTATCCAGGTGTTCACCCTTGGCTGACCTATGCTGGTGTCCTGGGTCAGCAAATTATGAGGCAGTGAGCTAGTCGAACCAGAGCCTATGCAACCACTCACTTGCTGTAATCAATAAAGTTGTGGCCTAAATTCTGCCAAAAACCAAACCAAAATTATGAGTCTTGTGTGAACTCATTTATGGGGGAGGTTGAAAGGTCTGAACAGGCAATGAAAATTCTAAGAGCACAGTTGACATAATAAGAAAATGGAAAACAAAACAAACCGTAAACAAACCCGAATGATCGTAAAAAACCACGAGACCTAAATGGCGTGAAGATCTTAAATGCCAGATAAAATTGATGAGGAAATTATGACTAAAGGACCAGAGAAAAATAGAGGGGTATATGCCTGGTGCTTGTTTTGTCCCCATCCTCTTCCTCAGAATCTCTGTTGCCTTTGTAGAATTCAGCAGGGAAGAGGATGGGGACAAAACAAGATTAGTTGGCTCTACCTGTCATTTGTTCTGGCACCACCTGCTGTTGGTCTCTTGACTTTCAGCAACCACAGCTGAATACCAGATTGGATTTGGACTGTTGCAGACATGGACTGAGAAGCAAAGAAAATGGGTCAGCAGCCTTATCTGAGCTGAAATAAAGAGTATCCGTATTGCAGGCTTATGACCTTGTTTGTTTGTTTGATGGGTGGTGGTCTGGCTCACCACAGACCCAGAAGCAGTCTTCCTGATTATTTTTTTTGCGTCATCCAGTATGGCATGCTAGCAAATAAAAAAAATGCCAAAATTACCAAATTATTGAAGTGGCAATGGGAGAAAGCTGAAATTCAAAAACACTGTCTTCATTCAAAACATTGTTGCTCTTCAGCATCCCCCTGCCCTTTACAACTGAGAGTTTTCAACTTCAATTAAACAGAAATCTGGGAGAAGATTTGTATTTCCTAATCTGGGAACAGCATTGCTTTTTAAAGTGAAATGTCAAAGATCATGTGCAACAGGTTTTCAAATATGAAGCTTCAAGAAGATATCCAGTCCTTCCCCCGACAAAAAAATGGTGAGTCTATCAGACAGAACAGAACAAGTTTATCTAAAAAATACCCGTATATTCCGGCGTATAAGACGACTGGGCGTATAAGACGACCCCCAACTTTTTCCAGTTAAAATATAGAGTTTGGGATATACTCGCCCTATAAGAAATACAACCCGGTGTATAAGACGACCCCTGACTTTTGAGTAGATTTTCCTGGGTTAAAAAGTATTCTTATACGCGGGAATATACAGTAAATGGTAGGATTTTGGTTACTTGGAGGATTGAAGGGAAGATCGCAGGCTGGTGGAAAAGGATAGTAGGTCAAGCTTCCTTTCCAACCCAGGTCTTTACCTGGGATAGAGCTATTAACATGACAAAAGGGGTTGGTGGCACACCTGAGAGCCTGGACCTGGGCAGACAGAGGTTGCCATGGTGATGGGGTGTGGGTTCCAAGGGAAAGAGAGTCTTTAGAGCAAGGTGTGCTGGGAGGAAGAAGGGAAAGAAAGACTGGGATCCACCCTAGGCAGGCTGTCCGAAAGCTGTCTGGGAAAGATGCCTTTGAATCCAGGGCTGCATCGCTGTGGGGGACAAGCTCCTCTTGAAATGACCATGCTGTAAGGTCTGGACTCCCTCCATGCAGGCTGAAGGTGCAAATAGGTAAATAAACCATATTACTTAAAGCCACAACAGCCTCCGCCGTGTCTCAGTTCCCCAAAGGAACTGAGCGCCACACACACACACACACACACACACACACACACACACACACACACACACACACCCCAGAATCTTGCTACCACTCGGCAGAGTGGGGGTGGCACCCAACTTTGTTACAATATTTATAAATCAATAAATAGGGTACACCAATTCAGCCAATTTTAAGTCCCATCGAATTGAATCAAAAAATCTTACACTGTGAACAGATGGATCTGAAGTCTCATTAATAAAGATTGCAAAATCCCCGTTTTTTTTAATAATAACAGCCTAAAGGATACAGGTAAACAAAGAATGATAAAGATATTCCTTCATTTCATCCCCCCCCCAACAGTGTGTGTGTGTGTGTGTGTGTGTGTGTGTGTGTGTATACCGTATATATAAAACACAATGCACACACACAATACTGAAACATACGCCATCATCCATCCCAAGCAGCAGATGGCACATAGGACTGCAAAGGCTCCTTTCTGAGAGGCGATATTTAAAATTGGCAAGCATATGGACCAGCTTCATAGCAACAAAAGAGTGCTACAAGAACATTAGCAGTGTGCCTCCATGCATGAAACCTGACATTTCTTGTGTTTGCAAATACGAGTGGGTTTTGCTTTGACACTGACTTTGTGTCATGCTATTGGGCTCATTCATTTCCTGAAAACCTAGGAATGTTATACAGGCAGAAATTTACTTTTCTTTTGAAATAATGATAGTTTCTGATTAAAATGATAGCTAACCATCTGTAAATAATTGCTTTTCTTCTGCAGAACATGTAAAGTGAGAATTAATTGTGTTGGTGCTTTATGAACCTGTAGAAATATGCTTTTTCAGCTCAAACATTGATCTCATTCATTCACACAGATGCTCTTTCAAACAAACTGTCATATTTCTTTAGTTAAGTGCCCTTTCTCATGCTTTGTGAGGTATTATTCAATTGTCCAAGGTCAAAAGATGCGATTTCAGTATACGCTTTCTTTAAAAGACTCTGAACAGGATCATTATACACCAAACCGAGACTTCCTTCAGAAGCAAAATTTGAAATCATACCGAAAAGCTGAGCAGTTATTGGCTTCTTGAGCCTGTCTAATGGTGTGTTCATGTGTCACAGCAAGCCATATGCTATACTTACTGTGCATGAGTGAAATTGCACCTGCTGTTCTCCTACTGGCTCATTCTGGGAGGAAACAAACCATGACCCCTGGTTTAGCGTTGTGTCTGAACCAGGCATTGTGGTGTGTTTCATCCACAACAAACCATGATCTGTAGTCCAGGTTTGTCTTTATTTTCTGGACTGTGCAGCTTGTAGTGGCTGCTGAATGTGTACAAGGGGGAAAGGTTGCAGCAGGAGAACCTACCCTTGGTTACACGCATTCATTAGACTATGAGAACAATCCCTGTGTGCCTAAGGCTGGGCACACAGAAGCCGTATATGTATGATAGATCATGTCCTCCCTTAAAGAAGACACGTGTTGCAGTGTGACCTGGCAACCAAACCCTGTGTTGTGGGTGGGTACTATTGGATAGCCACAACACCCAATTGGTAGGTCCCTTGATGCTGGGTTTAATCAGGCCAATGGGACGCTAGCCAAACCGATCAAAGGACCTATATATGCCCATGCGTGTGACCCAGAGCTTCCTCTTTTGGTCAGTGCATCGGAACACCAGCAACGTGTCCGCTGCGAGCTGAAAGACAGAGCGATCTACCTTCGGCGATTATGGTGATCTGTTTCCATTATTCCCTTTATTTTCCCTGTTTTATCCTTTAGTCCGTTATTCCCTCCCCGTTAATTCCCCACCTTGCCTTTCCCCCATTTTCCCCCTCCCCTCCAAGGGGCTTTGGCCCCTTGAGCCGGAGCTTGCCGCCACCTTGCTGGCCAGACGGCTGCGTATAGTGGCTTGCTCCTTTCCCCGACCTGAGGCTGTAGCATCGGGGCTTCCAATTTGCTGATGCTGAGTAAGAAATTGCGGGAAGTCCCCTCTCCTAGCGGCCACTTTAATTTAGTGTCAGGGGGTTGCGGGGAATTTCGCCAGGCTTGGGAACCCTCCCTCTCCATTTTCGCACCAATGCGACCGCCATTTCTGTACCTTCTTGTAGGGGACGTTGCTATCAGCAATTTTGGCGGGAGTGCCATCTTAATTTCTGCACGGGCACCATCTTCTTTTGGCAGGAGCGCCATTTTAACTGTGCAGTACTATTGAATTCTATTCTGTAGTTTTGCCAATTTTATCTGATTGTCAAAACTGCAACGCCTATTAAAAGGAATCCGAGTCCTGCTCTCCCTTCCAAAAGAGTAATCTGAGGTCTGGCTCAGGCTTTGCATTCAACGCCTTTACCAGTGGTTCCCCAGCATATGCTGGGTCGCTTGGGTACAATTATGGCCGATATTGGATCACACCTCCTGTGGCCCTGGCCAGATTTAATATGGAAATGGCCTCGGCCCAGTATACCTGAAGGAGCGTCTCCACCCCCATCATTTAGCCCGGACACCGAGGTCCAGTGCTGAGGGCCTTCTGGTGGTTCCCTCACTGTGAGAAGAGGTTACAGGGAACCAGGCAGAGGGCCTTCTTGGTGGTGGCGCCCGCCCTGTGGAACGCCCTCCCATCAGATGTCAAGGAAATGAACAACTATCTGACTTTTAGAAGACATCTGAAGGCAGCCCTGTTTAGGGAGGTTTTCAATGTTTATTATTATTATTATTATTATTATTATTATTATTATTATTATTCTGTTGGGAGCTGCCCAGAGTGGCTGTGGAAACCCAGCCAGATGGGCAGGGTATAAATGTTGTTGTTGTTGTTGTTGTTGTTGTTGTTGATGATGTATAACTGTTGCTGCAATGTATAACTCCACCTGTTCTACCTATGGAATGGCAAGGAATCATATTTCAGGTATTGGTATGAGTGTGTGCACATGTGTAGAGTCATTTCACTCTGTGTGTGTGTGTGTAGGCAAGGGCTTCTGAGGAAAGATTGAAGACCCACTCTTGATTATATTCAACATTAAGCAAGAGAGAGGGAGCGTTTCTTACAGTTTTATTTAGGGTTCCATAAGAATATCTGGAAGTGTTGTCAGAAATGGAGATGTCATCTTCCTCAATGGCACTTCAGTCTCTCTCAATCAGACAATTCACCGGAAACATGTGCCAACTTTTTTTTTTTTAAATGCTTTCCAAACCCCAACAAAGCCAACAAGAGAGAGGAGATGTGCAGGAAAAGGCTGTCAAACTGGAGGTCATATGATAAGAGGGAGAGTCAAGGGAAAGGTATTTAATATATCTGTGGGTACCAAATAATGATGCATTGAATTATTGTCCTGCAGAAACAAACAAATGAAGGCCAAATTTGATGGAAAATTAAACATGTTGTTCTCTTGTTGTTTTTAAAATAGGAGCTCTGGAGGTGTGTGTGCAAATCCGGATTAGAATCATAGTGTCACGAGAGGGGTTGAAAATCAGGCCTCCTCAAGGTACTGTTTACTCACAAAAATGCCATTTGCTGCAATTAAATCTTTTTTTTTTTATGAGGGGGTGGGATTTGCCAAGGAAAAGTTATAGAGGGCCCACTCTCTCCATGATTGATCCTAGTCAGGGCAATTAAAAAAATAACAAAGAACTATCAAATAGCCTATGATGTGTTTATGATAATCTCAACTGTTCTGTTACATTTCATCCAATACCTCCTTTCCTCTGTTATCACGAATTTCCACTGTCTCCCTTAAGACGTGACACGACTAACCTCATTATAACATATTTTGATGCTTCAGATTGTCAAGGCATTATTGTTATGAAATTATTTTAAGGTTTGGGTATTGCTACTGAATGTACATGGATAGAATCTGGCAGGTAACCTCAGCATCCTGCTCTTTTAATTAATCGCACGTTCTGGCTGAGTGCAGATGGCATTTTTTTCCAGAGGGTTGAAGGCACCATTAGTCATGAACATCCATGTTCATTTTACCTGTCTCAGAGTGGTCTCTGTTTGGAGAGACTCTGCAGGTTTTTGTCGTCTTGTAACTAAAACGAATCATCTTAAAATAATGATGGTTGTCATAAATGTAAATATTACATTAGGGCCATCATAGCTAACGACCACCAGATGGCAGCACAGCATCTTTCAAAGGCTTGGTCAGTCCTTCCTCCATGCCTCTTTTCTGATACCGTAGGTGTGTTTTCAAAGACTGAAAAATGCATTTAATGCATTGATGCCTTGTGTGGTATCTCACTAGACCTGTGCTTGCACAGCAGTTTATTCAGTTTCCCTAACTGTTAATTGCTGTATTATATTTAAGTTTTCATATGGCACCAAAGCCACTTTTGGATAACTAATGTTCTATAGTACATGTGTAGAGTTCATTTCCATGTTATTTGATAACAGAAAAAATAATAATGTAATTCGAATCTCCCTTAACCCTGGAAATCATGAGTGTAGAGTGATGAAATCTCAGGTGTCATACCAGTTGTGAGCCCAGCAATATTTGGAGAGCCACAGGTTACCCAAACTCTTGCTTTAAATGATTTGTATAGGTTTAATTCAATAAACGGCCCTCGTTTGTTAGACATTCAGGTCATTATTTCTGATCTGAAGAGAAGTGAATTTAGTTCTGGAAGACCTTATGAACAGCAAGTGGTGGTCATTTGGAATGAGATAGGAATTAAATTCACATTTAAAGACAAGCTTACCTAATTTGCACTTTATAAAACAACACACAAACCAAAACACAGTTACCCTTTGAAATTCATACTTCTCTGAAGTTTGCAGTACAGTTCTCCAGCCACGTATTGTGTACAAAACCCCTCCCCCATACACTGGAGTAAAATGTGCATGGGAAGGCATGTATTAGTACATATGACATATTAAAATGCACTATTGTAGAGGAAATTGCTTTGCAAGTATGTATGGATTCAGCAAAACTGCATACAAAAATGATAAATTCATGCTGAAATGCTTCTAAAGACTTTAAAGAACAAAATCGCAAACTGATGTGGAGAACTGAACCTAAGAGTGGAAAAAATGAGAAACAGAGAGAAACCAAAGAGGTCAAATTTGTCCATACCTAGCGGTCACAGACCTGCCTCTGTGGGAGCTCTCCTTAGCTGTCTCCAAGACACATTTATTAACAATTATTTCCTATGACTGTGTTGTTCAGTTGATGCCTGTAGCAGATGTAGAAAAGGTCACCTGGAAATGGTGAAGGAATGGAGGGGTCAGGAGAGAAAAATGCTTAGCCCCAGGCGATCATGGCTGGCGGCTTTGTAATGTTGGATGTTGGAGGGATGGTGGCAGTTGAGCTGGAGTGAAGGAGGAGAGAAGTAAGAAGCTGGCAAAAGGAAAGGAAGAGCAAATGCCAAGCACTCCTGTCCTGGGATGCTTTAGAGTGATCTTCTTGCAGCCAACCATGGCAAAGCAGTTGTGCTCTGAAGCCTGTCCTCTGAAGTCAGAAGCTGACAGACTGTGGGCAGAGCAGCCAAATTTGAAACAAGGGCAATGATACTTCGCCACCTGAGGCTCCTTGTTTCCAGGACATGCCCAAACTGTGAGGGGCAGGCTGGCAGGGAGAAGCAGGGCCTCTCCCACACACAGCCATGCAGGAGCACCGGGGCACCATGGAAACCGTGGCAGGGCTCTCCAAATAGAGAGAACTACAATGTCAGCATGTTGCGTTGAGAGGGAACTGGGACTCTCAAGTTGCAGCATATATTGAAGGAAAGTGCCGTATTTTTTCCGTGTATAAGACGCCCCCATGTATAAGATGACCCCTATTTTTTTTTAAACACCAAATTAAGAAATTAAGTTGTTTAGCTTTTGGGGGGTGGGGGTGGGGGAGGTCACTTCCGCCAATCTCTCACCAGCCTGCCCGCCACTGCCAATCGCACACCTCGCCGCAGCCGCCAATTGTCTGCCCGCTTGCCGCCACTAGCAGCCCACCCGCCCACTTGCTGCAGCCGCCAATTGCCTGCCCAATTGCCGCAGGCACAGCCAATCTCCAGCAGGCCTTGCCCCAGCCACCAATCACCCGTCCAATTGCCGCTGCCAATCTCCTGCTTGCTGCTGCCATTAATTGCACATTCCCCCCCTCTGCATTCACTATCCGTGTATAAGATGACCCACAATTTTTGCCTATTTTTTTTTAGTAAAAAGCATTGTCTTATACATGGGAAAATACGGTAGCTGGCTTTCATGAAGTGCTTTCAACCTAGAGTGTCTGGCTGTGTGGACATTATCGCCTTAAAGCACAGCTAGGTTGCCCCCCCCCTCCTTATATTTAAACAGAAGCTGGCTTGAGGGAAAATGCATCCAAAAACAGTACTGTATTCCATACGAAACAACAGGATAGTTACAGGATAGATATGGATCGTGGCTAATGTTGTGTGTACGCAGCTTCCCAAAACAGTGGTGGGAGTACACTAGATGTGGAGTAGAAGGGACTGTGTACACAGCCTTTGGGTTTGAAACTCACATCTACATAATCAGACCAGGTGCCTCAGCACGGGAGTCACCCATGTTGTCAGGGACTGGCAGGACTCTGTGGAGCAAGCGGAAGAGGTATGAGGACCAGAGGCTGATCCAGGGGAAGAGGGTAGCAATTTCTGAGGGTTTGTGTATCTATGAGGCAGGAGTATGCGGAGAGGCCTAAGAAGTTGGAGGTGGGGGAATAAAGACAACACACACACTAGCCGCTGAGAGAGAGAGAGGTGGTGACTGAGGGGAGGGAAGTGGAATCCCCTCCGTCGCTTCCCTCACTGTTCTCCAGGATCAGGATGGGTTTTAAGAGGCAGACACAGCAAAAAATTTCCACGTCCAAGGAGTCACAGTTTGCTTGCACTTGCACAGTCGGATGAGGATACTTAAGTCTGGGGTGGGGGTATGGCCACCCATTACTCTAACAGTCCAGTTCAAAGCATATGCCTGGGGAGGGGTGTCAGCTGACTTCAGAAGTGTATGTGTGTGTGTGTGTGCGCACGCTTAATGCCTGTCTGGAGTTTCTGTAAATTTGTGTTTTGTCAATAAAGTATTAAATTACCGGCTGTTTGTCGGTTGGGTGTGCTCAAGACACATGCATTGCTTGGGTATGTTCTTGCTAAAGCAACCATGTAGATGTGGGAAGGGCAACTTGGCAGATATCCATTTAGGCCACATTCACAGCGTACATTTAAAGCACTACAATATCGCTTTGAAGAGTGATACCTTCCCCAAAGAATTATGGGAGCTGAGGTTTGTTAAGGGTGTTAAGAGTTGTTAGGAGACCCCTATTTCCCTCACAGGGCTACAATTCCCAGAGTTCCCTGTGAAGAATTACAGCTCTGTGAGGGAATCCACACATAATTATAGCTCTGTGAGGAAAGAATGGGGTCTCCTAATAACTCTTTAACAAACGACAGCTCCCAGAATTCTTTGGGGGAAGCCATCACTGTTTTTGGTGGCATCATAGTGCTTAAAATGTATGGTGCGTATGGGGCCTTCAACTATGCTTTTTCCCAATCCCACAGCCTGGCATTGTTATTTCTAGGGTGCAGGTTGGCAGAAGGACTTAGAATGACTAAATGTTGGGAGATGGTTTATGTTTCTCCAAGGTGACCCGTGCGGCGATGACACGAGGGTTGGTCTCCATTGTTAAAAATAGCTTTCTTTCCTTTGCTTGCCTTATTCCCACATGGGGGGTCCTCGTGATTATAGGTACAGTATATAAAATGATTGCATATCCTATCCTAGTTCCTTCACAATAAACACACAATTACTGTAGGACCGTAATAGAAATAAGGTAGTTATAAACACTTAACTGCTCATTATCTGGTAATTACCAAGAATACAAGAGTTCTGATTACAAATCTTCAAAGGTTTCAAAGCCTTGTTTACTTTTGCTCTTGCAACCGCATGCTTGTTTCGGTAGATTAGTAGCAGAGTTAGATGCCTTGAGTGCAGTTTGACTGACTTAAGATGCTTAGCTCCTCAGAACAGAACCGTAATAACTCATGGCCTCTTGCAGATAATGTAAACAACGTCAACAACTTTATCATGTATGCTAACCATAACCTTTTGTAAGTAAAGGGCTTGTCAAACTTATGAAATAACAGAAAGCAGGGTTTAAAGTCAATGGCTCTTTTATAGACTGCTGTAGGCCTCCAAGAGGGTAATAAAGTTTTCTGTGGTGTGTGTGTTGGGGGCTTGATTGAAGCAACCTAAGCTCTGTGGATTGCCTGAATGCACTGCGGTACAAGCAGTAACTTGCCGTTCAACTGCAGTCTTAATTACACGTCTTGGTGAGCGGAGAAGAGCATGCCAGTTCTTGGATCCAAAGCAGATAAGCTCATCAACTGGCAGAGTGTTTGGCTGGGGACTTGTAACTTTAAATGCGTACCAACACACTCAGCACCTTCTTCCACAAGAGCAAGGAAGATTGCCATAGAGTGAGAATCTGTTGGCACTCTTTGTGTGAGAGGCGGAGGGGGCGTAAATGGACTCGCCCGAATAAATAGTTGCACTAGTGGGAGACAGCACTTTTGCTCTCTTTTCTCCTGTTGAGCACTGTGCCCCCGAAATTACCTCAGGGGAAGGTCAAAATCTCTCTAATGGAAACTTAGAATTCCACTCCATGTGCTTTAAATGTGTGGGGTGGTATTCAATTAAGTTTTACTTACAGCAGACTCACTCGAATTAACAAAATTAGGTATGTTAAGTTCAACAGGCCTACTCTGAGGCCTACTCTGAGTAAAGTTTTGCTGTCTACAACACATGGGGTAGATGGGAAGGTAAAAAGTGTGGCATCTACTTGCTACACTGCAACTCTCTTCGTTAGGTTTCAGTCTCCCTCCCAATCCATGAATAATCACCATTTTATTTTAAATGTCTATTCTCGAGTGAAACGTCTCAGAATGTTATGATAAACCCATAGTCCATCACTTCTTTGCATACTATGGAAAAGCTTCCAAGTGTACATTCATTTAAAAGTTTAAACAGTCATGTATTTTTCAGTGGTGCCCCCCTATTTTTTCTTAGTATAATGCTGAAAGCATACGGAAATAGGTATTTAAGGAACTCAGATGCTTTTGTCATGCACAACATTTTGTCCAGAAATGAAATTCATCCATAGTTTTTTGGGGAGTGTGGGGGTGTGTGAAAACACAGAACAGTTAAAAAATAATAATAATCCACAATTTTCTGACTGACGGTCAAATAAAGAATGATGATGATGATGATGATGATGATGATAATAATAATAATAATAATAGTCCACAAATAAATTCCAGTTTAAAATAAATCTCATATTAACTGCTCTTTTCCAGTCTCTGTTCTAAAGTGACTCCAAAGCCAAATTGTGCCCAACTTGGGGTGGGTGTTGGGGATGCATACCTGATTCAAATCCTTCTCATGTTAATGCCTCAACAAACTCAGTATAATTGCATAGGGCGGGGGGGGGGGGGAGGGGGAGATGGCACTTCTTGTATTAATTGGATGCTGTTAGCTTTGCTGCCATACATGGTACTGGAGTTTTTGTTCCAATGTGACATATGGAATAAGGAAGAAAGTTTTTTCTGGCATATTTTAATGAAAAGCTCCATATGAGATTATAAACCACACGAGGAGTGGAGGCCTGGTCAGATTCTAGTGCCAAACAATTCTTTTGTTTGACAGTGGATGTCATCCAAAAGCTGCCTGAGGCAGGAAGGCAAACTACTTATCAACCAGTGGGTGGGAAGGAGCTTTCTAGGCCACAGAACTCTTTTCGTCTCTCATTGTAGCACATCCATATTACTACTAACCATTATCATTTCTTTATTAGCTCTTCGGATTTTCTTATGTTTAGTCCCACGTTTCCTGCTTCATGGAACCGAAGCCATGTAGTTCCCAGAACTTGGAAAGTCCATATTATAAAGGAACTAATTCCAGGCCAAGTTTGTCCCCTTACAAAAACCAAACCAGTTTGTTTCACATTTGGTCCTCTGTTCAATTCAAGTTCATTCAAATGATCCTTTGGCACATTTCCCCCCAGCACTGAAAATGTTACAAGATGCTGTGCTGAAGCGTAAAATACACTTAAGAAGACTAAGTAAACACGCATGCAGTGGAATGTGAGTCATTTAATTTTTTTACTCCTACAATCATAATCTTTAAGCTTAAAGAGTGAAATAGTCTTTCTTAAGAGTAAGAAACACATGTATGAGAAAGACTTTGAAGATGAACTAGAAATTGTTCAAGGTTCTAGCCCCAAATGAATTTAATTCACATTCAGTTCACTCGGCAATTATGGGAACCATTTTCAGGTGTAGTTTGGAGATTTTTAAAAATCTCATTCAGTGAACGTAGTTAAACTGAACTAGTTCCTTCCAAGCTCTGGTGGTTTCTAAGCAATCACTCTTCCAGGCAATGACCAGACCTAGCCCTGCTTATATCTTCAGCGAGCTGGTGGCCTCGTGCACTTCCAGAAAATTTCCTTACAAAATATTTTTAAAGTGCCAAGAATGTTTCAAGGGCTGTACACATATTAAAATATAAGACTTGCTTTGTGAGTGATCTTGGTGGCACTTGAGATTTGCAGTTCTTTCTAGCTGCTTATTATGGGCTCACAACACAATCTAACTTGAGGAAACTTGGCCATTGTAAAGCTATAAAAAGCCTCCCTCTTTCCCTCTAGATATGAATGTGAATAATTAAGGTGAAGCTTATGTAGTAGAAGCAAAGTATGAGATAATAATTGGATATGTGTAACTCTTTGTGTTTCCATATGCAACCACCAAAAACAAGCAAAATAATCATAAACAGAAAGAAGCTAAATTCTAGAATCAAGCTTTAACTGTGACTTAGAATGTACCGTGCTATCTAAAGAAAATGGTGTGGAATATTCAACCAATATATTTCTTTATCTCACTCTTCAGACGAATATTGTCTCTCAAAGTGGCTCACATCAGTGAAAAAAAATGGAACTAGACTGCCTCTTCCCTCAGGCTTACAAAGGAAAAGCAACACAAAAAGGCAGGCAAGGGAAGAGGAGCAAAAGCAAAAGGTGGATCAAGGAGATCTGTTTGACAAGGAGGTGGTGAGTCACACAGTTGCATTTAATGCCGGCCTGATGTTTGCGGCTCATGTTTTTTGTGGGGGAGGGGCAATTTTACAGGGGTGAAGGACAAAAACAGCCCTTGATGATCAGAATGCTCTTTGGGGTCCTGTAGAAATTCTGAGGCTTTGGCTGTGGTTGAAGGTTACTGTGCAAATGAGGTGGCAGATGATAAGTTTCTTCTCTCCTTTTCGACCCACCCTACCCCCATTTGTCATTTCTTCACCAGGCACCTTGGCAGTATTCCTGTCTTAATTTCCCAAGACCTGCCAAGACTGATCTTCCCTTGCTGGTTATGGTTTATTTCTTGGTGGTGGTGGTGGTGGTGAAGCCCAGGAACCAAAAGCAGCCCTTCAGCTCTCTTCAGCTGACCCATGGAGCTCTCCATAGGCCACGCCCCTCACGGACTCTTGCCTCACACATCAGCTGGTTTTTTTTGGCGGGGCTATAAATCCATCTTTGAACGCTGATCATGTCTTTTCCTTGTCTAGATGGAGGAGAAAGAGGGTAGAGAGAGAGAGGGAGGGAGGGAGAGGAAACTAGCCTTGTGAACAAAGGTAAATTGTGCATTTGTTGCTCTGTGCTCTTTTGTCTCTGCCCCTGCCCACCAGTGGCACAGTGGCATAGCATGGGTGTGTGTGCACAGGGGCAGTTGTCCCGGGTGCAAAAATTAAACACCCTGTGCTGCCTCAATACAGCCGTACACTTCTGTCACTGGGCTCCGTTGAAAACAGCTTCTCCATGTGAACCAAGAAGTGACCTGTATCCTTAGAGGCAAGACTCTCTCCAAGGAGTTGCTAGGCCTCCCTGCTTGAAAGTTTACGATTACTAACAGTGTTTTTCAAATGACGAGAAAACTGTGAAATTCTGCAAACGTATCTGTGGTTATAGAACTCCACAAGGAATATGGAAATATCTGTAATCTGAAATAGATGTGTTTATACCAGAGGGTATAACCATAAGGAAAAGTAAACAGAATTGCCACACAGCCAGTCTGGTGTAGTGCATTTATGTTAACAAGCAAGGCCTGCATAAAGGCAGAACTCGCTGGATTGTATATGAGTTTCTAAGTTTCTGTTTGTATATCTCAGGGCAGAGTCTGTGGACCAGGCCTTTGCTCAGGGTTTGCTGTTCTCCTGCGGCAAGCCAGTCATCCCACCCCTCTACCATCATAGGCAGAACTCCATCTGCACGATTTCCTCTCCATTATGTTCAAACAACATTGGCCAAGTGACAAGAAAGGTGAGGTATGACAAGCATATGTGAAAAGACTCAGAATTGTTCTTCATTCCCACTTATTTTACAACTCAACAGCTATGGGAATATCCTGTTTTCCTTAGGGATAAACTAGATATAACAATGACCACTGCATTGCTTACCATTTGTCCCTTTGAGTTGCAGAACGGACAGAGATTGTTTTCACATGAAAAGTGGTAAACAGGTGAAGGGTCCTCTCCTGGCATGACTTTCAACAATTCATCATCCAAAGCACTTGTCCGGCATCCCAGTTCACAGTATTGGAGAGGATAAGGCAGGGAAGGCTCTCCACATCTGCAAAATATTATTGATGCTAAAATCAGGTCCCAGCCACTGCTAAGGAAGTTGCCTTATATTGTGCCAGAGCCACTGCTCCATCTAGTTCAGTATTGCCAATGCCCCCTGCCTGAAACTCTGGAGAGCTAATCAGCATTGACAATACTGAACTAGATGGAACAGTTAATGGGAAGGTCAAATCAAAATTAATCTCTCACCCAGATCTAGCTTTCAAATAAATTCCTGTACCTCTCAAGCCACTCATTTCGGGTAATCAACTCACCCCAAAATCTCTCTTTCTCTCCCCCTCCGTCTTCTACACCCATTTGCTCTCCCAGGACCCCCAATTCCAAACTTTCTCTCTCAGGTTCACCCCAAACCCTCTATCTTCTTGAGCTTTCCTCCAGAAACATGCATCCTGTTTGTCCATCACACACCCTCCCCCTCCCGCTCACCTTTTATCTTGTATTTTTATCTTGTGAACCACTCTGAGATCTTTTGATGAAGGGTGGTATATAAATCCAATAAATAAATTACACACACACACACACACACACAGAGAGAGAGAGAGAGAGAGAAGGCAGAAGTGCTTCATGGGCACCAGAGAAGGTCTCTATGAACCTAGATTTTTTGTTTTTAGCATCCATTTGCAGCAAACCTTGTGAATTTGATTGTGCCAGCCACAGAATTTGGAACTGCAGTCAACTTGTATTCCTGCCCGAAGGCAACAAACCTATAATTGTAATTTGAGCTCATGTTTTCCATAAGCATAAAGGTAAAGGTAAAGGGACCCCTGACCGTTAGGTCCAGTCACGGATGACTCTGGGGTTGCAGCATTCATCTTGCTTTATTGGCCGAGGGAGCTTCTGGTACAGCTTCCTGGTCATGTGGTCAGCATGACAAAGCCGCTTCTGGAGAACCAGAGCAGCGCATGGAAATGGCGTATACCTTCCCACCAGAGCGGTACCTATTTATCTACTTGCACTTTGATGTGCTTTCGAATTGCTAGGTTGGCAGGAGCAGGGACCGAGCAATGGGAGCTCACCCTGTCGCGGGGATTCGAACTGCCGACCTTCCCATTGGCAAGCCCTAGGCTCTGTGGTTTAACCCACAGCACCACCCGTGTCCCTTCCATAACCATACCCAACACTTAATTCACTGGATTGTACTGTTTCCAGTAAGCTCTAGTAACCATGTAGATCCCAAATACTTATTCATTACAAGAAATATGTGTGTGTGCGCGCGTGCGCACACACACACACACACACACACACACACACTGCCATTTAAGAAGAAATGATTCCTGCATTACGACTCATAACAAACATATTTTCATCTTTTCTGGGGAGAAAATCGTAATCTGGAATGAAAGTTGAGAAAATTCCAAGGGTGGAGGATGGGACTTCCTTTCTTTACCTAACCTCTTGACTGCATTGAAATATTTAAGATTACTTTTATGTGCACTGTATCAATAAAACATGAATTGCCACAGAAAGCAATATCTAGTACTGCATTAGCCTTGCAAAGGCAGATGCATTAAAGCGCATCTGTGCCTTTTTGAAAAGCAGCACTGGGCACGGCACAGAAGGGACATTTTATACATCTAAAATCAGTTATAACTATAATGGCGACAAATCATTTACTGACTCCTACTGACATTGCCTATTTCTTTTTAGATACACAGCTCAGAGTATTATATACTAACACCAATCCTCAAGAAAAGGTATTAGATCACAAATCTGCCTTGAAATATGTATTATGACAAGCAGCTGAGAAGTGCCCCCAAGTAATATATCAGATGCCAAGAATAATTCATCTCTAGAGGAAATATTATATGTCTTAGTTTAAATAAAATACAGATAACTAATGACCAATAGAAGAGAGCCAGTATAGTTTTGTATAGTTCTACTGAGAGATCAGAGTTCGAATCCCTACTCAGCCATAAAGCTCACTTCAGCTGGTGCAGAATTCAGTAGCCAGGTTGCTTATTGGGGCAAGACAGTTTGAGCATATAGTCCTGGCCTAAATGCACTGGCCACCTATTAGTTTCTGGGCCCAATTCAAAGTGCCGGATTTGACGTATAGTCATACCTCGGTTTAAGTACGCCTCGGTTTGAGTATTTTCAGTTTAAGTACTCCGCGGACCTGTCTGGAACGGATTAATCCACTTCCCTTTACTTTCAATGGGAAAGTTTGCTTCAGGTTAAGTACACTTCAGGTTAAGTACGGACTTCCGGAACCAATTATACTCATACCTCGGGTTAAGTATGCTTCAGGTTGAGTACTCTGCAGACCCGTCTGGAACAGATTAATCCACTTTCTATTACTTTCAATGGGAAAGTTCACTTCAGGTTAAGTACGCTTCACGTTAAGTACAGACTTCTGGAACCAATTGTGTTTGTAAACCGAGGTACCACTGTATAATGCTTTTAATGCCTCAGGACTGCCAGGTGGACGGGTAATAATAATAATAATAATAATGCATTGGTACCTCGGTTGTCGAATGTAATCCATTTCAGAAGGCCATTAGACAATGTTAAACAACCGAGGCGCGAAGGACAGTCTGCAAAGTCAATGGAGAAAATTGAGGAAAAACACAGTGGAAGCCATTCGACTTCCGAGGCACATTCAAAAATGGAAGCAATTACTTCCCGATTTTTGGTGTTCGAAAACCGAAACGTTCAGCTTCCAAGACACTCGAAAACTGAGCTTTTGGTGTAGCTGATGAGGAGCCCAGCCCGGCAAAAGTGACAATAGAGAGGAGGAGGAAGAAGGAGCAACCTCCTCCCCCCTCCCTCCCTTCTCCCTCCTTCCCTCTCGCAAGTGGTCCTCCTAGGCCACTGCCATATAATTTAGCCTGGTGCAGGTCCGCCACTGCTTGGTGCCCTCCCCCACCCCAACCTGACCTTTCCTGCATTTTCAAACCAGCTTCAGCCTGATTAGAAAACTGGATGTAGTGTAAGTGGTAAGATGGACGTACCTTAACAGCATGGGCACAGATGACAGCTGAATGACTAGAAGTTCCAGGATGCAAATGCACTTAAAAATGAATTAATTGCTGTCAACGCTTTGAGGTGGGTATATAGATACGACACACAGAGATATTTCATACAGCTCAGGAACGGAAAACCCTTGGCCCTTCAGATGTTGTTAGACTCCACCTCCCATTATCCCTGACCATAGGCCATGCTGGCTGGGGCTGCTGGGAGTTGGAGCCCAGTAACACCTGGAGGGCCACGGATTCATCAACCTGGGTACAGATCAATTGATCAAGGAAGCAGAACGTTAGGTTGTTTGGTGAATAAATAAAAGATTCCCCTTGGAAGACCTCTTTTACTGTATGAAACAGTGCGGATAATGCAAACTGAAATATGCAGGCTGGTGCTGCGAAGCCCAGCTGCTTCTTCCTCAGCTACCATTGTGCTGCTTCCTTTTCTTTCAGCGTTGGCAAGCACTTTCTCAAATAGTTTTGTATTTCGTTTCTGGGATGCTCTCCATTCTGGCGCTGCCTGCCAGCAAGACAATAGATGCGCCTTTCTACCACGGCCGCATGCATTTTCTTTGCATACGCTTGGTGTTGGGTGAGGCAGGATGGTCCCTGCGGTTTTCAAAATGTCATGGCCTTCTTGCCAACAAACACATCTCCTGTCAACCCGGTTACTTTGTTCCAGCAGCAATAATAAAAACAACAACACAAAACGATGCTCATTTGGTGCTTCCCTGCCCTGCTGTGCAGACAGGCTTTGCAGTATAATTCAGGCAAGAGTCATGTATTCTGATAATAAATTTACAGCAGTTGTAAAGCCAGCCAGGTTGTTTTGTGAAGGGCTGAGGGAAAGTGGCAGCATTTTATGTACTGGAAGAAGAGTCCCCTGGTGATGCTGGCTGCCTGTGTAGGATTTCAGGAACTGGTGGGGCTGAATAGCCAAACTGCGAAAGTGAGCTGTGTCAGTATATGGAAAATGCCAAAAGTTATGGAAAGGGTAGACCATTCTCAGTTGGCAACGTCCAGCGTGTGCATGTTATAGATCTCATTAGATTTACCATCTGTGTGCCAAGTCAGGATTACAAACAGAGTGGCTGCCCACCATTTCAATTTATGCAAAATGTATAAAGACCTATAGACCCATAGATCTATGAAATGGGGTGGTGGTGTGTGTATTGGAGCAGGAGGCTACAGACCCACCTGCGAATGAACCCCCTTGAAGCCTGGTGCCTAAGATACTACTCCAAGCAATGGTTCCTCATTCTTGCTATGAAAATCTTCAAAGAAAGAAACTCCCACGACAATCATAGGGACCTTGCATTTAACATGTAACCCAAACCTACCAATCTTATAATTTAAACACATTGCTTCTCACCCTATCCTCACCTAACACAACGGACATGATCATCAGTTGGATTTCTCTTGATGTTAACTCTCAGCTCCACACTGTATCCTGGTTAAGAAGCAGTTGCTTAAAGCTGTTCAAGGAACCAGTCAGCAGAGGGTGCAATAAGAACAATGAATTTGGTCTCAAGATTCATGCATGTGCGGTGTAATGATTGCATGTAGGTTACTAGGATGAGAGCATCCTTCTCTGATCATTTTTAGTGATATTTTGCAAGCACTGCATGCAATTCCCACCTTGATGTCAGCACCGTTGTGGCATAATACACTGTGAAAACTATAGGCCACTGGAGGCTGATGAAGCCTCATTTATTTTTTCTTTCTTCCAGTACTGGACTATATATTTTGCATACCTGCACATTTCCCATGCATTTTCATGTTGTGAATTCTAACTGGGTATTTTTTAACCTATGCTAAAAAAATTAGGCACAAACTATGTGCCATAAATCAAGAGAGATTGTAGACGATAATTTTCAGTGAGCAAACATATCTTGCTTGAGCTGACCAGTCAGTTAAAATGGCAGTTGAATGGACACCATGCTAGTTTCAGAAATACACCCAGAGAGAGCAGAAGGTGGTCTCTGCAGATAAAAAGGTAAGAAGAGCCTTTCCGGATCAGACCAAAGCAAATTTAGTTCACTATTCAGTTCCCACAGAGACCATCCAGATACCCATGGGAGGTCTGCTAGCAGGACAGAACATGCACTATAGCTCTCTCCTGCTGTTGCTCTCCAGTGACATTTGTCAATTTTGCTTTCTCTCAGTTTTTCATTTTTCCAACCTTAAGTTTAGTTCATCACAGTATTATTTTTGTTTAAAGTCCTCACAAAAAACGTGCCAGCATTTTAGTGTACATTTCTTCTAATATACACCTTTCGTATAGTTTTGCCTCACACACACATTTCTACAAGCACAGACCCCCAATACAGTCATTTGGTACTGCTTACTGATTTTCTGCTTGGCCAGGTTCAAGGTTCTTATTTTAATTCACAAAGCCCTAAAAAACTTGGCCCAAAGAAATTTGTCTATAAGGTTTTTTTAAAACAAACAAACAAACAAACAAACAAACAAGCAAGTCCACAAGTAAATCACTGCTGAGGTGCACCCACAATTGTGAGGCCTGAGGAGATGATGATGGTACAGCTGTTGCCATTGGTTAAGGATTACTTGTGACATCACAAAAGTACATGGCAGCTGAGTGGATATAAAGGTGGGCCTTTTCCTCTTTCCCCACAGCTGTGAGATCCAGCATTTCCCAGTCCTCCACTTGGAAATGGCACACTGGCAAATGGACAGAGGTGATCGACTCACTGTTGGTGGCTACGGGGTGACAGTAAGGTAAATTCACTTTCTGAGAGGGATTGTGGCTTGAACGTGGTTGATATCCATTGTCAGAAGTTGGCTTATATCTTTACCTAGTGACGGGCCTAGCGGAAGCTGACAAATGTTGGTGGGTGGAAGCCAGTGGGTGTTTGTAAGGCTGAACTCCCGGTGCACTCCCAGTGACAGGGTGATGGGGGGGTACCATTTGGCGCGCCCCATCCTGCCGGCGACTCCCCCAAACCCAGAGAACGACAAAGCTGCAAAGCAGCTGCTTCCGCTCTCCCCTTCCCCGGCTCTCTATAGACTTAGGAGTCGCGGGAGGGGGGCACGAATGTCATCCTCCTTCAGCCTGAAGGGGGGGTCACATCCACCCCCCACGACTCCCCATGGGGCAAATGAGTGACGTGGTGGCCTTGCCCAGCTACAGGATCTGCTGAGAGACCGTACCATTAGCAGCTCATGGTGTAGGGGATGCCCAGTCTTTCCCCAAACACTATTCTTGAGCTTATTCACCCATGGAAGCTTTCTGCTTTAAAGCTGAAAGCTTTATGCTTTAAAGCTGTGTAACACCGCTTTAAAGCAGAAAGCTTCCAGGGGCGAATAAGCTCAAGAATAGTGGCTGGGGAAAGACTGGGCACCCCCCGCACCATGAGCTGCTAATGGTACGGTCTGCTTTCTTTCCTCTCCTCAGCCTTTGCACTGGAGGGATGGAGGAGGAGCCAGGCTGCAAGCTTTGCCCATGCAGACAAAACAGCTCTGGCCTTTTAATTCGATCAGCAGCAGAAAAATACAGCGCAACATTTTCTGTACAAAGAGGCACTTAGCCCTACAGTCCAGACAGCGCCATTTGCTGGCTAGGAGTGTGTGTGGAGGGGAAATGTGCTGGAAAGTATGGGATAGCAATCGCTTGATGCGATCCTGTATAACCTCCCCACAAACAGATCAAAATAAAGGCTCGACAAAATGGGGGTGCCGTATAATCTCTCTGCGATTTTTGTGTAGGCAGATCAGGATGAGTGCTTGCCTAGAAATCACCCTGGTCCTCCTCCCCAAATATCTACATGCCCTGCATTCCCTGGTGTGCTTTTGCTCAGGTGAGTAGGGGGCAGGTGGTGCATGGCATGCCAGGGTGGGCAGCCTGGGTCAAACTCGGCTATCTGGCTTAGCCATCTTGTCAATTGAAAATAAAGTAGCAAAGGGGATTGATTTTTGAAATTTGCAGAGTTCAAAGTTAGGAAAAATGTTTTAAGAGCTTATGCTCACAATGTAAATAAACCAATGTAAAGAAACCAGAAAACAACACTTTTAACGGTAAGTCTCTTATTTTTCCTTCTTTTAATAATTTCAAGGGGGGGTTGACAAAATATTTTTTGCACCCGGGTACTAATTTACCTTGCTACGCACTGGAGATAGGGAGTTGAGAGTTGGTTCTGGGTGGAAACATCCACTCACAAGCTAGAGAAAGGAGCCTCTGCGCTTAGTGTGAAGGACAGTATGTGGCGTCCTGTAAGAGTAATAGGCCAGGAATTAACTGGGAGGCTAAGGTTGAGCCAGGAGAAGTAGAAGCTGGAAAGATACAGTATACTTAGTTCTCATTCCAGGCAGCAGGGGAGAGATTCTTCTACAAAGAGAGAAGACTCCCAAACCAGTTAAGAGGGGTGTAGCAATCCCCTGGGTCTGTTACTTGGAGTACCTCAGGAGTAGGGTTGTCAAAGGGGTGTGTAACTGACAGGAAGACCTTATTTAAGAACCAAAGAATTAAGCTACTGGGACTTCCCCTGCAGATCTTAATGCACAGACAGGATAGTTTAGGCTGATTTTCTGCATGCCACACAGCTATAAGTAGCACAGAGACCGTCCTAGAAGCAATGTGACAAAGCTGGTTAGGGAAAACATCCGCACCAAACCCTAAAAAAGATAAGAGCTCACATGATATTGCGACATTACCGAAGCCCTGCCCTTGTTGGAGACCCACAGAGGTGAAATAGATTGTTGGCCCCTCTTCCCTTTGGCAAGTGACTGTACTAACAACAACAACAACAACAACTTATTATTATATATACCCCGCCCATCTGGCTGAGTCTCCCCAGCCACTCTGGGTGGCTCCCAATCGAATACTAAAACAATACAGCATGATGATATGGCGGCGAGATCATACTGGCCTATTTATTTTGAATGTTTGTAAGTGATGCCAATAAAGGTTTTGATACTGATATTGCGACATTTGAACAGCTCTGTTTTTCACCCTTTTCCTGCTCAGTCCAGATCTTCTAAAAAAAGAAATTGGTGGCTTCAGTTTCTGCTCTCCAATGTTAGTCCATGTTAGATTTTCACAAGAGCCCTTCTAATGCATTGAAACTAGAATGATAAAAATAAATCCTGCTAATCTTTGATAAAGCATGGGCATAAAAAGTGGGGAGGGTGAGTTGCACCTGAAAAGAGAATTACTTTATGATGGAATTATTGGTGTCTATGGGGTCATGGAGCCACTGGCAGTCCATCGCTGATTCTGCCTTTTGGGTGTAAGCTATCCCTAGCAAAAACCATTCCGAAATTTGAGCTTTGGCAGAATTATATTAGCACCTACAAATCTTCACTAGAGCACAGGGATAACCATACTTGCGATGGTACAACAGAACAAATATAGGTGCTTCTAAGATTCTGGGAATCAGCAAATAAAGGACTCCAGCTGACAGCAGCCACAGGGAACAGCTGCAGGGCATCAAGAGAACTACTGGGATGTGATCCAGGGCATACTTTTCTCCTGTTGTCTTCCTGTTTCCATTTTTTTAATAAAAAATTTTTATATAATGCCAAATAATCAAAAATATCACCAATGTATGATGTGAAGCTTAAAGCACACCGGAAACCGTAGTGATTGTAGTAATTTAGAGGCATGTCCCTACAAGGAACATTATGTGAGTTTAGAGATGGTCCCTGGGGAACGGAATGAGGGGTGGGCTCTGACTGGCATTCTCTGTGGCAGCCCCTCAGTTGTGATTCCCTTTCCACAGAGGAGGAGATGAATGTTGAAGATACATCTCTTTAGTGTGGCTCAATCCCATGCTGTTTTTAAGGGAAGGCAGTGGGGGGGGGAAGTGTGAGTTTTGAACTTTCGAAAGAGCTTTTGAGAAGCTTGAAAGATGGGGTAAAATTAATGGATGTTTACTGGGCAGTTTCTACCCTTCTTATCCCCAAATGTTACAGTCTCTACTGTTAAGGCAAAAGAATAAGGAGGAGGAGGAGGAGGAGGAGCAATTATTTTGTCTTGCTATTATGTCAAACGCTTCCCTCCTCTCCTTTAAAACATCATGTGTATGGGCTCTATGTATTTTTAACCATGGTGTCATATATACACTAGGAATTTAGATCTATGTATTAGAGACTGATTGGGGCAGGATGTTGAACAGGCTGTATAAATTGTTTTGGCTATGTGAGTAATGCCCCCACCTATGAACCATTATTGTGTTATGTTGAATTTTTCCAGGCTTGTTATTGACATACTGCATTCTCAGACAGCTGTCTGGGCCCATTTCTGAAGTTTAAGCTGCCCTGGGTCTCCTGTGTAGAGTGGCTTGGAGTTGCCATTTGAATTTCCCCACAATGCTCTGTGGTGACACTCCTAGGGAGGGACTGGGAGAAATTAAAACACTGGATCCCAGTTATCCACTGCTGATCACAGCTCTGCTGCCATCACCACATAAGCCTGCAGTGCTCAACTGATGTAGGAAAGGGTCTACCTCTTTGCTATGGATCCCTCAGACCTGGAGCCAGCCCTGAGTTCTCCAGGAACAGGGTGCTGGCCCTCTGCCCATTCTCAAAACTTGTGCCATAATTTTGTCAGTCTACTAAATAACAACCTGAAATGTGACCCAACAGCCATTTTGGTGGTGAATTCTATTAAGTTTACTTTGCAAGTCCATTTGTAAAGTAACCTGAGGTACAGCTACTCTTAAAATTAGCAACGTTGGTGGGAAAAGCATGTTTGTGTGTATATGAATGGGTTGGGACAGGGTGAATTTTTTCCTACATTCATTTACTGCTTTCTGAATGGTTTTATTGATGTTAGAAGCTTTTTATGTGCCATATTGACTTCAAAGATTGCTCTTTGCTTATATGAATCCAGATAAGATTTCAAGGGATCTGAGAGAACATAGTAAAGGCCAGATGTCTAGCTGTTTGAAGAAATGCTTCTATGTTTAGCCAAAAAGAAAGAAAAGAACAAAAATTAATACTTGTACAAGAACACTTTTAGAGCATTTTAGCCCTCTCTTTTTTAAAGCTCCATTATGGCAAATTACTATTATTGAAACATAGAGGCTATATTATTCACTTTCATATTCTTTCCCTTCTCATTCATTCATAAATTATATTTTTCAAAGATTATCCCTCCCCGCAGATCAAAGCCAAGGAGGAAAATGCACTCTTCAAATACCTCCAGGTTATTTTGGGGTAGAAGGAGTTTAATGCTTATTTATAAGATCAGCATAGTTCCATCCACAGGAACAGAGTGATCTATAGCTAATCAGGTTCATGGAAGGTGCAACGTTTTACCACAAGTAGCAGATCTGCATTTTGAACACTCCACAAAAGCACTGTTAAAAATGGTCATGCATGAATATGTCATTTGTAACCGTCATGGTCCCTTCCAGATATCAGATTACAACTTCCATCAACCCCAGTCAGTTTGGCTAATCAGCTTGGCTAACGGCCAAGGATGATGGGCAATGTAGTCCAACAACACAGGGAGGGCCGCATATATATATATATATATATATATATATATATATATATATATATATATATATATCCTTGCCTCAAAGTGTGCCTTTTGGTTGGAAGTATTTAGATTTGGGTTATATCCCGAGAGGAGCTTCACCTGCCTAAGATTCAGTCCTGTCAGGGAAAACTAGTGAAACAAGTTTGGCAGATCAATTTAGTAAATAGATTTCAAGCTGTGTGGCAGATACTTCACTGTGATAGTATTTACGGTATTGGGCTTCCTCAAAGACCCCTCCCCCTCCCCCTGATCTCAAAGCAAGGCTACTAGCAGACCAAAAACTCTTGAACAATGAAGTATTCTGTCCTGGGACCACTAACCTAGGAGTAAGCACATTGAGCTCAATGAGACTTACTTCTGAATAGGCATGTACTGGATTGTACTGTAAAATCTCCTTCCTAAGGACTTGCACGAACCTGCTACAAATGGGAGGGACTGTGTGCTGCTGAGTGTGGGAAGGAAGGCTGAATTTTCATTATTTTAAGAGAAGCGCATGTTGGGCTCATATTAAAACAGGATTTACATCAATCTGCGTCTTTAAAGAAATCTTTTAAAAATTACTAGTTTTAATCGGTAGTAAGCAGTGGTGCTAAATTTTTGTCTTCTTTTTTAAAATGGGACTTTGAGTGGGATAGTAGAAATGAGAGACAAAGCTTATAATGGGCCCTCAATGGAAAACTTCTAGTTAGGATGGAGTGGTTTGGCACTTTGTGCCACAAGCAAGAGCTAAATGAATAATTCACAATGAATAATTCATCCAATGCATTTAGCATCTCTTTTACTCGGCGGAATATCTATGAACAGATGCCAGTTCCTTAAAACATCTTCATTATTTTCAATTTTACAAACCTTTCTGTTGTCTTCTCTCTTTTTTTTGGGGGGGGGGGGTTTGGTTGGTTGGTTGTTGTTGCACAGAATAAAGGCTGGTACCAGAAAGAATGACTCAGATTTACAGAGCTGTCAAGGGCTTTGAGACAAATGCCAGCTGTCTCATGGCCTCTTAACATTTCGCAAATGGAAATAGGGACAGACTTGTGGACTTGTTAGCACCCCTCTTCTCACACAGGGATCGGTTGTGGGCCCCTGACCTCCCGCTCTACTGCTTGTTGCTCAAGGCTCTTTTCTGCCTGCCTTTCAATTACTCAGATTCAGCAAGCATAGATCCAAGGGGAATGCTGTGTTTTTTACTACTATACTTGTCTATCTTGCATGTGTTTTTATGTAGCATTGTTGTAATGCATTTCACATGAGCTTTTATGTCTTGCTACATATTGTACTGCTCTTTCTATAGCAACAGCTACTATTTCTTATGTTGTGTATGGGACACATTCACTTTGTGATTTTCATGTGCATCCATTTACTGCAGCCTTAAAAAAATTAAACCCAGAAAATTTACTAGCCTGAAATATGTTAGATAACTAGCAGCCTGCGTTTCCATGCTGGTTGCAGAGGATAGAAGGTCCCTCCTTAACAGCCAGTTTAGAATCATAGAATTCTAATCTTTTAGGCAAATAAAACTCTGATATTATTATTTTTTTAAACCAGGAAGACTATCTGAGGAAGTATAGATCACTCCTTCCACCCAACCCTCCTCCGCTACTCAGCTATGCTTCTGTACTGATTCTGGAGGAAGAGAATATTGTTATGAGTTTGTGGGTGTGAGGCTCCTATAATCCTAGAAAGAGTTAAAAGCTAATCAAACCAGGCTAGCTTCCTGATGGGGACCCAGGTGGCGCTGTGGTTAAATCACAGAGCCTAGGGCTTGCTGATCAGAAGGTCGGCGGTTCGAATCCCTGTGACGGGGTGAGCTCCCGTTGCTTGGTCCCAGCTCCTGCCAACCTAGCAGTTCGAAAGCACGTCAAAATGCAAGTAGATAAATAGGAACTGCTACAGCGGGAAGGTAAACGGCGTTCCATGTGCTGCTCTGGTTTGCCAGAAGCGGCTTTGTCATGCTGGCCACATGACCTGGAAGCTATACGCCGGCTCCCTCGGCCAATAATGCGAGATGAGCGCGCACCCCAGAGTCGGTCACGACTGGACCTAATGGTCAGGGGTCCCTTTACCTTTAGCTTCCTGATGAGGTAACTGCCTAGGCGATGGGCCATTAAGAGAACAAAGGAAATGTGGTTCTGTGCCCTATACCAAATGAGTGGGGCCCTTCCTCCAGCTCTCAAATAGTTGGAAGAACAATGCAGAGTTTGCTGTTATGTGAGCTACTGGAGAAAAAGAAGCAAGCAAAGGATCAGAGGGCAATGTTTGACTGGTAGGGAAGAAAGAGCCTTTATCCCAGCTGCAAGCAGCTCACATGTGCATGTCAGCCATCCCCAAATGTGGGTTCCCTGGTTGTTGAACTACAACCCCATCGTCCTCAGGCAGCATGCCACTGGGCAGGGATGAAGGGAGTTGTAGTCCAGCAACATCTGGGGACCTAAGGCTGGAACAGATGGGAAGTCCACAGACAGAGAAACTGCAACCCATTAAACCAAGAAAAGGGACTTGGAAGACATAGCACCTGCGAACAAGGGATCAAACCAACTATGCTTCCGTTGAAATGCAATGCAATAAATAAATCACTTATTTTGTTTACATTTTATGAAATAAACATAAATATCTCTTGACTGTAAAATAAATAAAATAAAACAATTATCATTAAAAACAATTCTATAAAACATTCAACAAAATTTAAATCCACAATAAGCAGATTAAAACACACACCAGCATTCTACATATCTGGGTATTATTTATGTGAAGAGCTGGTACTGACAGAAAATAAAGATATATGCATTCTAATTCTGTAATCAA
Organism: Zootoca vivipara; assembly: GCF_965207765.1. Lineage (NCBI taxonomy): Eukaryota > Metazoa > Chordata > Lepidosauria > Squamata > Lacertidae > Zootoca > Zootoca vivipara. Next base: position 36,254,203 of record NC_142592.1, on the reverse strand, counting down.
AACATTTCATTTATTTGCATAAGCTATCAAAAATTAACCAGCAGCTATGGAAGGTAAAGAAAGGTCTTGTTGTTTAGATTTAGTATGGCGTTGTTGTTTTCACTGGAAAATGGCAAGAAAGGGAACCCTATGCCTTTCAGAGACCCAATATCCAGCTTTATGCCATTCCTTGTTTGCTGCCTCATGATCGCTTTCCTTCCAGTTTCTTAGCTACCCACCATGGCTTGAAGCTTGAGTGAAGCAAGACAGGAGCCTCTTGCTTTACCTGCTCTTCCCATCCACCACTCTGAGGATAACAGCCAAAAAATCTTGTTTGAGAAAAACATCTGGTGACTCCAGGCCTTGATCTTCTGAAGTGCAAATGCGAGCAAAACAATTATACCGCATTCCAAAATGAATTATATCTCAGCCCTGTTATTTGGGCAAAAACAGTTACAAGCCTGAACATTTCCGCCCCTGAAACGATCATCAAGCCAAGTCCTGTACAATAACACCAGGGGGAACTAAGCCACCACTGAAACCATCTCGATTTCAGATATGGAAAAAACCTGAAGGCCAATTTCAACATGAAGGCCCCCACATGAGTCTGCTGAAAAGTTCTTCCTCTGGCAGCACCCAATTGACTGGCCATGCTATTTGAGAACATCAAAACATAAGATCCCTGCAGGATCAGCCCAGGGGCTCATCTAGTCCAGCATCAGCCTGAAGCTGTGTTGGGTGGCGATAATGTACCTGTTCCTATGTCCATTTTCACAGTAGCAAACCCCACTGAACACATCAATTTCCGAGTAAATATGCATGGAACTTTGCTGTTAAATTCAGGATTCCAGGCTGTCTTGATTTTTACAGGTGGGATTCAACTGCATGCTGGCAGATTTGTTGTTGCATCACCTCCTTGCAAACAAATCAGAATGAATGCTCAATAAAGAGGTCATCTAGAAGCTACCTTAGATGATATTAAATGGGCAGATGGAGAGAAATGCAACGTAAGTTGCCACAGCAGACAACCTCACCTTTGCCATGTGGATGTGAAACAGCAGAGTCAGCATAACCTTCAAAAACAACAACGCCCTACCACACATTTTGCTTAGGTGACCAGATGCAAAGGAGAGAACCTTTGTGTCTTTAATAGTTGCACTTGCCACAAATCCTTCTTCTGCATACCTGTTAAAGGTGCAGGAACCGTCTTTTGAACTGTAGTATAAGTAGACTTTTTTGACAGATGCTCTTAGCTTCTTTCACACTGAGGTCATTTAACAACCAGTTGGCACAAAGATTTGGGTGAACATGCCTGAAAAGGATACTCATCGTGGATTTGAAGTGTTGCTTCATTTACGGCCTGCAGTTATTTTCAAACCAAACCATGTATTTTGCACTCCTTTGATTGATTCCTTTAACCCAGCGATGCATCATGGAAAATCACATCTGTTCCTTACTGCAAAGTCAGAAACCTGATCTTTGACTGTTTCTTGCAAGCAGCCTGATAGGAATCGCTGTGTGCTTGAGCAGATCATAACAAAGCCTGAGCCCTCGCACGTAATCCTGATGAAACAAGTTGTGGCTCTAGGCTGCTTAAAGGGCTGAAACTTTCTCCAGGAAATGTAATCTTTGTATCTCTGTGAAGTAGGGGCAGAACATTAATCAGCAAGCTTTTCTTTTGGTGATAGGTCTTGGGGAAAATGCGGAAGAAAGTGGTGGAGACAAACAGGACTGTACAAATCTATGCATTTATTTTACCTATTGCATCTTTAGGCTTCAAAAGAGTAACAACCCTTTAACGTAAAAGCCAAACATGGCATATTACTTAATGTACGGTCCTATATATGGAGGTCGGAAAAGAGGGTGGTGTGGCTGCAACACAGCCATCTTCCCCTTCCCTCTCCTCTTCTGGCTGTGTGGATAGGATTACATGCCAACTGGAGGTAAGAATTTCTGTAGACTAGGGATGCATGAATCCCTACTTTGCCATCCTCATGTGTGGTCCCAAGTCCTGTCCCCCTTTGTCTCATCCAACAAACAGTAGGGTTTTTTCCTGTCATTTATGCAGTGAAACATAAATAATTTTTTAGGGCTGTTAATCACACATACAGTTAGGCCCCTTCCATTACGCTTTCATTACATAAGTAATCACATTCAACCCCCAGTTTCTTTTGTTAAGTAGATGGTCTAACTCTTAACACATTCCCTTTTTTGGACCACATACTGTCAACCACCCTTTGATGACGGGTGATGTAGGAATTAAATAAATAAATACGGTAAAATAATCAAACCAGATTTAATTTCGTGGCTCTTTTGTGGTACTCTAGAGCAGTGGTCCTCAACCTTGGGCCTCCAGATGTTTTTGGCCTACAACTCCCATGGTCCCTAGCTAGCAGGACCAGTGGTCAGGGATGATGGGAATTGTAGTCTCAAAACATCTGGAGGCCCAAGGTTGAGGACCACTGCTCTAGAGTGCGCACAGAGTTTCTGGAGTAAAGATGTGTTGCCTGAAATTACACGAAAAGTGCCTGGAGCTGAAGTTGAAGGTATCATTAAGAAAATCAAAATAAACAGAATTTGATGTGAAATGTTCCTAGGATCTATAGACAGTGATGAAATTGAAACTGAGATGATCTGATACTTATTCAATGCCCCTTGTGGACTGGAATTATGCTTTCTATCCCAGTGGACAGATAATTATATTACATTTTGGAACTGGCTAAACTGCAGTAACTTGCCCTTGTTTGGAGGTTCTAGCAGGGGAGCGCAGCTATCGTATACCCTTGACCGAAGAACGGCACACTCCTATCTGGGATGGACAGCTTCAGGAGGGATGCACATGGAGTAGTGAGAGAGGAAGGGGACACCCGCCTAGCCAGCCAGATCAGCCGAATCAACCCTGGCAATCAATGGGGTGGCAGATGGCGCAGCCAGATCGCCTCACATTTGAAAGGTGAAGAGGTAAAGTCGGTTATGATACATTGGGCCAAAGATTTTGGATATTCAGTTAGAGGATTGGGAAAAATTATGGAAAGAAGGAATGAAATTTACCGCATGTAATGCTTTGAAAGAAAACATAATGAAAATGATGAAAATAGATTGTATATTACACCAGTGAAATTAGCTAAAATGTATAAAATAAGTAATAAATGTTGATAATTTAAAGAAAAAGAAGGAATGTTTTATTACATGTGGTGGGAATGTAAGAAAATAAAAAGCTTCTGGGAAAAGATATATAATGAGCTGAAAAAGATGTTAGAAATATACATTTATTAAAAAAACCAGAAGCTTTTTTATTGGCATTATAGGGGAGGACATTAATAGACAAGACAAAAAACTGTTTTTGTCTGTGACTACGGCAGCAAGAGTATTGTTGGCGCAGAGATGGAAACAATAAGAATTACCGACGATAGAAGAATGACAGATGAAGTTGATGGATTACGCAGAATTGGATAAGATGACAGGGAGAATTCAAAACTGGCGGGACCAGAGGTTCTTGAAGGATTGGACTAAATTTGAATTTTTTTTGAAAAACAATTGTAATCAACAAATTACGCTTGTAGGTTTGCAGGAAGTTCTGTAAGGAGAAACATTACAGAGATAAATTAGGAAATTGAAAATTGATTAATGATTATTAAAAGTAATAGTGAAATAAGGAATACAAGATGAAGTTAAAAAGTTGGGAAATCCTGAGACATACGGTAGTTGATGGAAGTTCAAAAATATTGTATAAGAAATGAATGAATGTTAAAGGATTTATGGAATATATATGTAAAAATTTAATTAAAAAAAAAAACTACAGTAACTTGTTACCAGTAAGAAAATGGAATAAGTGGCTCAGAAAGTTTTTTAAGTCATTCCAGAAAAACAGAACTGATGCTCAAATGAGATTTAAAAAAAGAAGAAGAGAGAACTCTATCAGTAGTGATTTCAGTGTGGATCAATTTGGTCGATCAATTTATTACAAAATAAATACCTATATAGAAATGAATTATTCTTAGCTGGAGAAACTGGGTTTTCTTTTTACAGATTTGGAGCAGTTTTGCTCTGGGATGGGATGAGGTCCCTGGGGTTTGATTACATAAGCCTAGAGGAGGCGGACATACAGCATAAAGCTCTGATGTGCCTTAGACATGTGACCTATGGCATTTATTATCGTATGTGCTCCATAGCCTTGTGACTTTCAGATCATATCTACTAGTTCAAAAGGCATGTGTCCTCCCCCTTTTGTTTTATTATTTATTTCAAGCAGCTCTAATGTGAGCTTGGAAACTTTGTGGGATGCAAGTCAGAATTTGTGAGCTTAAATGTCAATTTTTCTTCCCAGGTCTCTAGGCGGCCGTGCCACTTTCATCGAATCAACTTGTTATTTCATGGCTGTGATGCAGTTAAGAGCTTTGCTATGTTAGGCTTTTTGCAGTGAAGCGGGGGACGGGGCGGGGGAGAACAGATATGCATGCTTCTAAATCTCTATAGGAAAAAAATGGAAAACAGTGAGGTCTTTAAAATGAATTTATTTGATCATTCAGGCATTGTTTTCTAATAGGAACTGATATCTTCTGAGGCTTTAAAATCAAATTGTAAATTACATTTGTAGCATGGCACATACGAGGTCCAAACCCGAAGAGGAAGCAAGGGGATTCTTTTATTTCCAAGAAATACGGTTTATGCTTATAACGTTTGGAGGAAGGCTACAACTCTGAGACCCCCTTCACCTGGCAGTAAGCCTGTAATATGCAGACATCCCTCTTGTTTACGGCTACTTCCTGCATATGATGGACAGACAGCATCATAGAGAGAACCATTATGTTACGATAGGCAAAATTGCAGTCATCAGGGTAGGTTGTGCAAATCTGTCCATCGGCAAAGTGGATAAATGGCAGTAAATGACAAGTTTTGTCTCGTACGTCCTACATGCAAAGCTGCATCTACTTCTTTACTCAGAGTGCTTTTGCAGTCACTTAAGATAATTTTGTGTAAAAACCATAGACTGGCTTAAGGCACTTTCACGTGTTGAAAGTGACAATGGGCAAAATCCCTTTGGCAACTTCAGTGACTACTAACTGAAAGCCGAAGGGAAAATATTTGTTCGCCATGACCAGGCATCCCCAAACTTCAGCCCTCCAGATGTTTTGGACTACAATTCCCATCATGCCTGACCACTGGTCCTGTTAGCTAGGGATCATGGGAGTTGTAGGCCAAAACATCTGGAGGGCCGCAGTTTGGGAATGCCTGACCATGACTATATGGATAGAAACTGTGTTAAACAGTTGTCCTTTAGTAATCTTCAAAAGCGGAGAATGGTAATTATTGCCCGTGAAGCTATGGAAATAGAACTGATATGTGTGTCGAAATGGTGAGAGTGATAATAATTCTGAGATATGAAAGTGATCTCTTGCATATCCCAAGATTCTATAGACTTTTTAAAAAAGAAAGTACAGGGAATAACACACACAACAGGTTGTATTGGCATTGTTATATGGCTCTCCTGAATGAAGCAAATGGGAGCAGTTTACTATGCTGCTTGCAAACCCATAAATTGTTTCCATTTTAGTATAGCTATGCATCAACATGCCCAGTTCTTGTGGTGGCTTAAAGGCTTTAATGGATGGACAGACTCCCATCCTGTCCTGTTCCTACTCTTTTCTTAACTTCCCCCTTCTCCATTCATTTCAGTGCAACATAATACTTGCAAATGTTACTGTTATGCATCATCTGACAGTGTTGCTAGCATGGTGGTGACAATTTATGCTGTCGTGCCAGACAAACATCCTGCACCATCTTGCTGATGCAAGCACGAAACCACAAGTTGCGACAATGAACAGCAATCCTTGGACTAATGGCTTGCACGGTAGGTTGGAGGACAAAGCCATTAGTGAAGCTTTCAGGTTTTCTTGTTACAGAGCAGGACATTTGTGGCTATTTCATGTATACATTGTTCATCAGCCTTGCAGAGCTGTGTGCAGGTTAGTGAGCAGACTGGTAGAAGAGTACTCCGTTGCTCCTCAGCTCCCAGCACCAGAGGACAGAAGCAGCCTCTTCCACTCCTAGCACAGAAATGCTGCTCTTTGTACTTCTTCTGACAGCACCCAGCAGGCTACTTTATTTTGCAGGCAAATAACCATTTTTGCAGGCTGTAAGAGTGATTTTCTCACGGTTATATGAGAAAGTTGGCCACTGCATGTGCCATTGTGTGTGGACTATCAAAAACCTAAACACGGACTTTGGTCCCTTTGTGGCTTTATCTTGAAAACAAAGAGGACTCCCCCCCCAGATGATTTTTCTCACTGTGTGGCCATTGGTTGCCAATCTGTGGCAGAGATGCCACAAGTGGTAGAGGCAGCAAGCCCTTGCGGGGCACCGACAGGAATGCCCAGGTGCAGGCCCTGTATGTAGCTCAGAGTCAAGAGATCACAACAGCTGCCTCCCTCTCTCCTAGGATGTTACCGGTAATGTCTGCTCTCCAGCTCAAACCATGGTGTTGTGCAGAAGTAGCCAACATGGTGCCCTCCAAATGGGGGACACCAGCTCCCACCCATCCTACCCAGCATGGCCAATGAGTGTGGGTCCTTATATAGCCAATCATATCAACTACACAAAGCAAGGAGGTTTCAGCAGGGTTAAGTGAACCCCAGTATTGCACCACTACATTTTCACAACAAATATCCAGTGCTCGAAGTGTGCTTATGTCAGGCTGTCAATTGAGTCTATGGCTGAGAACAGTTGAGTTTGGGAATGTTACAGCAGTGTTTCTCAACCAGTGTGCCTCCAGATGTTTTGGGACTACAACTCCCATCATCCCTAGCTAGCAAGACCAGTGGTCAGGAATGATGGGAGTTGTAGTCCCAAAACATCTGGAGGCACACTGGTTGGGAAACACTGTGTTACAGCATCAGTTGACACAGAACTAAAACAAAAAGGGAAATGGAATAAGCCGTCTGTTTCTCGGCACTTTGAACACGAATATATTCCAGAAGGTTCCCTGCTCAGAGCTTTGAGGAAATATGACTCTCTTCCCATACTCTGTATCCTCTGGCTTCATATCAAAAGCTGGCCAATGACACAGCTGCTGCTGGTTATCATGTCTTCATTGCTATGAGTAATTAAGTATCAGTCATATGGAATCAGTAGTTTACGCTAACACAGGGTGGGAATGTGGTACAGGAAAGGGCTGAGGCAGCAGTTCTAGCAGAAAGCCACCAAGATCTTGTTCATGGGTGCACTTATGTGGTTTGATGGCTTTTATAGGAAGATTATCATTGAGTGGGGAGCTGACAAGCCAAACCAGACACTTCTGATCTGCACCCATCTTTCTTGTGCATGCTTCTGAATTTTAGGAGCTGCCAACCAGGTTGCAGCCATCATGTCTTTTTCCAAGTAGGCCAGTGAGATAGTACTGACTGGCCTTGAACTAAGCTAACATCAAGGACATAAATGTGCAGGTCTCAAACTCTACAACATTGGGCAAAATGCCCTGTGCCGTGCTCATAAAGTGAAAGTCATACCTTACTACTGTGCTCATGACTGTGGGTTTCCCATGGGCATCTGTTTGGACACAGAATGCTGGTTCTAAATACCAATCAGTTCACAGGGCAGAGGTGGGGAACCCCAGACTAAGGGGCCAAATGAGGTCATCCAGACCTCTCCCTAACCTGTCCTGCTTCTGCTTCCATTTACTCATTTGCTACATTTATATACAGTGGTACCTCTACTTACAAATAACTCTACTTACGAATTTTTCTACTTACAAATGGAGCTCCGTCTGCCATCTTGGATGCGGTTTAGATAGGATTTTTTCTACTTACGAATTTTTAGATAGGGTTGCTTCGACTTACAATTTTTTTATCCCAATGCATTCCTATGGGATTCGACTTACAATTTTTTTCAACTTACAAATGTGTGTTCGGAACGCATTAAATTTGTAAGTAGAGGTACCACTGTATTGTCTTTTTTCCAAAGAGCTCAAGGCACGGTTTCCCCACTCCTTTCCACATTATCTTCACAACAACCCTGCAGAGTAAGTTAGGCTGAGTGACAGTGACTGGTCAAGGTGACTCTGTGAGCTTCATAGTTGAGTGAACCTGGGTCTTTGTGCAACATTCTAACCTAACAGGGAATCCTGTTATCAAGGTCCCTTCATGTAGGCTACTTATGCCTGGACCAGGAGTAACCTCCATGGGCAAAGACTTGGGTAGTTTGATCTGTTATGGGCAGGAAAGGAAAGCTGCTGTTTGACTATCACTGTTCATCGATGAACAAAGATAGTGGCTGGGTATCGTAGAGTTACAGAATTAGAAGGGATCATCTAGTTCAACCCCCTGCAATGCAGGAATATGCAGCTTTCCTGTATGGGGATCAAGCCTGTGCCTTGGGGTTGTCAGCGCCATGCTCTAACCAACTGAGCTATCCATTGGTAGTGGATTGGTAGTGGAGGTGAATGAATCTGTCAGTTTCAATTTCTTGTTTTCCCACTATTCACATTTCTGCAGCAATTACAATCTTTTAAATAAATTAATCCTCATGAATTATCATCAGCATCTTAGCATGAATGCCTCCTAATAACTACAGTTTTGTATAGAATTTTGACTAATACTGTATGCACATTTTTGCTAGCAATACTCCTCAATACAATGTTAGTTACACCAAAATATTCATTTTTAATGCACAATTTCACCTAAATAGATGCATTTTTGTACACATTGTTTATTTTGAGATCCACATCACAAAATTTGGAGTAGTGCGAATTTCAAAGAATGTTTTGATTCAAATGAGAAGTACAAAATCAAGGAATTTCTCATTAAAAGGCAAACAAAATCAATTTTCTCCCACATCCCTATCAGGTAGCAGGAAAGCGTACAATGATCTGCCCATCCTAGGCTTCTGTTTCTATAGTGCTAAACCCCCATTCCACTTAGTGCTTGAAGATTGCCTGATCCCTGTTCTCTGCACCTGAAGGGCAGGACTGTGGATTCTGTTCTGTGGATAGCCTCTATTTAAACAGCCCCTTGCTTTTTAAAAATAAGTTTCTGAATTCGACAGTCTCATTTTAGTAAAAATAGAATAACAATTCCTAGCTTTTCTGAAAAGTTTACAAATAGAATATTTTGCAAGCTACCGATGAGAGATTTCTTTCTCATAGTCGCAGGAGTGAAAGCAAACAGCATTTCAAAAAAACAAGCACAAGGTCTGCATTGAAGTTTAATATTTTTGAAAGATGAATTTTAGTGCTGCTGATATAGCTCAAGGCATTTAAGAACCTTTGGTAACTGTAGTTAAGGTGCTTGTGCAATTTCCTTATATGTGAAGCCTGCATTTTAACACTTAGTTCAATAAACCTGGTGTGCCAGATAATGAAAGGTAGTTTGTTTACCCTGGAGAAAGGGGAAGTATTGCTGAAGTGGGACAGATTCCAAACACTGGCTGACTTTCTCCTCTCTCCATCGCTGCCTTGACCTTTCCTAACAAAAACAAAATGAGCTTGGCTACACTGAAAGAGTTTTGTAGTGTTTTTCCTGCAGCAGACATGCTGACTCAAACAGGACTAGACTTGTGCTGTCCCAACCAGCCACATAATAGCTCCTTTGAGAACCAGGGTAGAAGTAGTGCAAAAGGTCATTGACTCTTAATTGCCATATGCAGTAAGAGGATGTAGTCAAACAGTGAGGCGAATTTATGAAAATGAATAAATAAGTATATGTTTATATAGCTATATAAGGTGCATGTATATACATAGGAAGTTCAGGCACACGGTGTCCAAATGGGAAGGGGGAGTGAAGCTGTTAGGTTTCTCTCTCTCTCCTGGCAGGAATATTTTTGCATCTGCATCACTTTTGAGGCTGTGCAACATTTCAGTATCTCTCTTATAAGTGTTTTTATATATAGGAAAAGGAAGTCTGCTTTGGGGCAAGTGTGATCTTCCCGCATGGCCTTCATACTTGCATACCCATTTTCATTCATTTGCTCAAAAATATAGCAGGGTGGTTCAGAAGAACCCATGGAGGTTCAAAAGGCCACATCTGCAATATAAAGCACTAGGATTCCTTGTTAGTAGTCATGGCTTCCCCCAAACAATTCTGGGAACCGTAGTTAGTTAAGGCTGCTGAGAGTTGTTAGGAGACCCCCTGCCAGACAGACCCGTCACATAAGTACAATTTCCAGGGATTAATCGGTAAATTACTCTTGAAATTGGAGCTCTGTGAGGGAACTAGGGATTGCCTAGCAAATCTCTGCACCCTTAACAAACTACAGTTCCCAGGATTCTTTTTTTTCTGGAGGGGGGACCATGATTAGGCTTGCCACATGTCAGGAAAATTTCTGACATGTCCTGGTTTCAGGTGTAAAAATTGTGTCTTTTTGCCAAAACGGCAACAGGTCAGGGAAAACGTAGATGTATGGCAATGCGATGGAAAAAGCAGCAGAAACATTTGGGTTTGTTCCCCCTAAATGCTCAACGTTTTGCAATATAGTAACCCTACATGATTGATGGTTAAAATGATACCGTAGAGTTTTAAATGTATCATGCAGATGTAGCCACAAATGTTCCATAGTCTATTTCAGCGTTTCTCAACCGCTGTTCCGCGGCACACTAGTGTGCTGCGAGACGCTGGCTGGTGTGCCGCGACGTGCGGCGACGAGAAGGGCGATTTGCATTGTCACGTGCCTGGCGGCCGCCAATAAACAACACTGACCCGCCGGAAAGCAATATTTCTCCTCCTCTTTCCCAAAGCTCAGTGCAAACGAGCCTGGCGGCCGCCAATACACAACACTGACCCGCCGGAAAGCAATATTTGGCAAGTGTTTCTTACAGTCATAATTATAATATAGGGCGGCACAGAGTTAATTTTTTAAACTTTTTTAATGGTGGTGTGCCTCGTGATTTTTTTCACGGAACAAGTGTGCCGTGGCCCAAAAAAGGTTGAGAAACACTGGTCTATTTATCTGCCACAGACATTAGAATAGTAGCAGAAAATTGGTGGAAGTTCTGCATAAAGGGCAACCCCAGTGGACTGAATGGGGAAGTAATCTAGAAGGAAATAGTGATGTGTGATTTGCAGCTTGAGTGCTTGAGGTGTCTGGACCAGCCAGGCCTAATAAAGATAACAGGAGCTGCTTAGTCATCTGCTCGTGACTATCAACAAAGCAGTATCTCTTAGTTTGAGAAAACCTGATGAAGGTTTAATGCCCTGGCCTCAAGGATTTGAACCTAGGCAGCACGTAGCTTATTGCCCAGCTTGTGCAAGATCACAAAACAGCTTTCTTGTTGCAAAGCTTGTCTGTGGGAAAATGTTGCTGGTGGTACAATAGGGGATACTTGCATGAGGACCCTGATTTCTCTGTTACACCAGAGTCTGCAGATCTGTGTCCTTGGTGCCTGTATATTTTACAGCAACATAGGATATTAAGGGGCACAGACAAGGAAAAGTTGCCAGAGCTGACGTGTATGTTTTGTGTACACAAATTCAGTGATCTATTATTCCTTCTGTTTGCTCCTTTTCACATGCATTGGAGCTCTAGCAGTCTTAAACATTGACATGAAGTGAATAGTCAAAATTCTGTTCTACTTTTTTGGACCAGGGATTTTATTTTTTTGTAAAGATGCAGAAGGATGGAGACTAAATATTGCAGATTCTGGGGTGTGGGATGATCTGCTGCAAGGCTTCATAATAAGGCTGGCTATGCACCCCACCCCACACATTACCCCGGGTGTCTAGCACCACATTTCAGATAAACTGAAGTAAAGCTCTCTGGGTAGGAGAACCAAGCAACACACATTGCAAGTGCTTTTAAGATTCTAAAGCAGTGGACTGTCACTTAATGTAATCAAAATGTGCTGGAAACTAGGAGGAAATTAAGTCACACAGAGATACCATCAGGCCATCTCTGTGGAGTTTGCACAACACAAAGTGGACTGTGATGTGTTCCTCAAAAATGAGTGAGTCATCCAAGTATCATAAAGATCTCTTACGATGGCTCTTTATATTTCTAAATCCCCTTCATTCTCAGAAGGTGCCTCAAGAAAAGGGAAAACATCGTATTTAGGCCCCTATTCAGTAAGGCACAGATGAATTTGAAGAAAATCGGTTGGATATGTTGTCAAGTTAACAGGGATAATAAAAGATATAACATACATAAATAAATGTCCTTAGTATTCTATAGCCAGCAATTTACATTGGGTTGATTTCTTGCTTTTGTTTAACAGAGATAGCATTACCATTAGACAGTGCGATGGTTAGTTGCCTCAGGTGGCAATACCAAGAGATTGGGCAGTGACATCAAGATGGTGGAAGAGCTGGGTGTGCTATGTGGCTTGCTTGAATCCCTTCAGTTAGCCTCTTGTCCTTAGGAGCAATGGAGGACACGATCCTGTTGCCAGTGCTGAAGTGAAGTAAGAATCCTGTGGCACCTCTTCTACAGATGGAAGAGGGATGCCATGATCTATCCTTTGCCTCAGGTAGCAAAACATATTTGGCTGTCCTTGTTTGTTAATGCTCTGTGAAAATATAGCAAGAAGTACTTCCAGTTTTCAGTTGTCTAAAGTACTTATTGAAAGGCTGCCATCCTCCCTTCTTCCTCATGCCGGACTAGTCCTGGATAATCCTGTTTAGTCATAATAATACAATTTTCAGTTACAGTAATTTATGTGCCCTTATTGTCTTAGGTTAGTGTTTTCCTGTTGTACAATGAAGGCCCACCACTGGGTTGCAAGATTTATGTGGGTGGCTTACTAGGCTCTACTGGCTGCAGTTTTCCTCTTGTCGTACTAGTAGTTGGGGTTCAAATATGATGCGAAAGTGCAGTTTCTTGACAAAGATGACCTTCCTTCTAACTCTGGGAGTGGATGTCTCAAGTGTCAAAGGAGTGTCTCCTGTTGAAGGAGAGACATGCTTTGGCATCCAGCCTCAGTCCTGCTATATCGAAAGTGGAGAAGAATTGCCTATCAAGATGCTGCCGCCCCCCTCTGTTTCCTGGACATGCCAAACATGATAAGAGCTCAGGCCTTTCCTGTCACTGATGTAGGCAGAAAGGTTATGCTTACATTCCTTGCATATGGGATAGTTTGTTGATACTTCCAGGGATGCAATTTGTAGCTTGAATCTGTTTTTTCCCCTGGCTGGGACTGCTTCCTTTGAAACATTTCTTGCTATACAGGAACTGTAATTTTGTTTATTATTTTTAAAATATACACTTTTAAACACCCCCCTCTTAATAATAATAAAAATATCAGTTTCCAATAACACTTTGAAAAGCTGTTCCTTGATTAGCATTTATTATTTCATTTTGCTCTGCATATTCTGGTCTATTGTCTGTGTTGGCATTGATATAGCTATACAAGTATCAGCTCCATTGTTTGGGGAAACCAAACACCCTGACCTGAAAGGGTGATCTGAATTTTGTGAGCAATACCATGGCAAAGGTAGAGCATCTTTTGAATGTTATAGCCTCCAATACCTTGTTAAAATGTCCTGTCTCCCTCCTTTTAGTTTTCCAGGTTGCCAAAATAATATTGAGCTTTTGAAATATGCAATGCTCAGCTGTACTTTGTGTAAGCTCCATGATGACTGGCACAAGTATTAAATATCAATTCTTACCCGACAGTGCCCGGGCACCATCCCCGTGAAACAGAATCCAAAGGTTTTCAGTCATTTTCTATGCAAGTGATGAGCCTGAACTCTCCCTGAACTTGACATGCATCGAAGCAACAAGCAGTTCAGAAAAGGAAGGGGAGGGGCAGAGAGATAGAGATGAAGGAATTAGGAAAGAAGCAAAACTATCACAACACATCCCGCTCTGTGCTTTCCCTTTCATCACTATGGCTGCGTGTCAGTAGGATCAAAGTTACAGAAGGACTTTGATATTTTAATGGTAAGAAAACAGGAAACTCAAATATGTGTTGTTTTTGCTCTTCCCAAGACACAGCAGGTAGAAGCTATCTGTCACTTCTTCTGTTAATACTCCAAGCTGCACATTTCATACCTATTTCGGAATTGTACGAGGTGCTAACAGTAGAGAAGTGTAGCAAAATTTATTCCTTGCTGGGCAAGAAGAAAAGTCTAATAGGTGTCTGCTTTTTTGTTTGTTTGCTCCTGACAACATTGACCAAAAAAACATTCTGATAGACCACTGGGAGGTGAGATTAATCTGCCCTATTTCCGTCACATAGCATGCCTCATGGATTAACAACCTAGCCACTCTCTTGGAATGTGATCTTGTAAAATCTACTAGCACCAGTAGTGTCTAAAGACTCCAGGAACCCTCATAACTCCAGTTTATATGATCAAAATGATGAGCTAGGTTAGTAGATAATACTATTAGTCAGTGCTTTTTTCGGGGGGGACGGGACGACGACGACATGGGTACGAATACCCCTAAACATTTTGTGAATCTAAGTTTGGCCTCATTGAGGGGCAGTATTTCAATATGAGTAGGAAAATGAGAGTATCCCTAAACATTTTTTTAAAGAAAAAAAAGCACTACTAGTAATTCTGCTGGAGAAAAGGAGCAATGGGAGAAGGATCTTTAACTTTAGAAGAAGCAAGGCTGTGCTTCCCTCCCACCCCCAAACAGTTCCCCACATTGCGGTGGCAAACAGGAAAGGTGGACATTTAGAATCAAGGAAATGCTCACAATATTTATTGAAAGGAAAATGGTAGATTCAGACCGACACCACCTACTCTGCTTGCCAACACCAGCACTTTGCTACCACATCAGAAATTGCACATCAAGTGTGTGGAATGAAGCTATTGTATATTCAGATTGTATTTGGAAAGTATTTAGACATTCAGTGTATGTCTGCGGAATATTCGATACCAGAGTTTGCAAAGGAAAAGAGGAGAATTGGACCTGTGTGTGTCTGTATGTGATTAATTTAATATTTAACTGGAAACAACTCGGCAACTAGTATAGAGAAACAGAAACCCAGCCCAGATAGGAAGCCTCAGATTTCAGTCCTGCCTTCCAGTTTTTGTGGAGTCAGCCCCTGGCCCACTTAACATTCCAGAATTCAACAAGCTTGAGCTGCATATTCATAATTTAATCAGGTAAATGGTAAATATAGCTGCTTGAATGACTGAAATCCTCTTGGTAGTTAAAAATTAACCACATAATTTTTACCTTATTAAATAAAAGATTTAGAGGGATGATTAATTCATGTTGCATTAAGGTTCCTATTTGCTGGTGCCTTTGTTGCTTGCAGCAAGTCCTTTGTTCTGGAGACTGACTTTGGTGGAGAATTCTGAAACGGCCACACTTAACCCCCCCTCAAAATGCACAGCGTTTCTTTGAAATCACGTGAAATGCCAGATCTTTCCTTTTGCACTACTGTCAGCGGAGGAAATGATTGCAGCAGCAGCGAGTGCATGCAATATGGCATCATTAATTTAGATTATCCAGATGGCCTGAGGAATACAAGAATTATGTGGAAAAACAAGACTGGATAAATGAGAGTGCTATTTACAGTCATTTTCTGTGTTCCGTTCCAGATTTGTGCATGTGCTCAGGATGCACCATGAGTTTGGGGGAGGATTAGATCAGTGACCTGGATGGATAACGTTGACTTTGGACACGAAAAACACACACAAAAAGAGTACCGGTAGCTGCTTTTATTGTCTGGTATTCCTTTGGTGGCCATAAAAATTGCAGCAGAAGTAGACACTCAGCAAGTGAAAGCTTTCTGTTTTGCCAGGTTCACACTGTAATAGGAGAAGGTAAAGACCTTTTGTTCCATTCCATCCACAACTGCCATTCTGGGTAGGCCAGTCATGCCTGAGGCTCTCGGGTCACTGCCACCACACCCCCTCAGGTGCTTTCAGGAGATGCAATGCAAATACTTATAAGGGAGATAACATCCAGCATTCCTGTCCCTTCCTGATAACCAAAGTAGCTTGTTTTTCTCCCTCAGACCCTGCTCATATACACACATGGCATGAAAGAAGGGCCTAGGCATGTGAGGGGTTGGAATAACCCTCTGAGTTTTAGAAGAAGTTTATTAAGCATAAAACTGACAGGCTGACATAGGTAAAAGCAGAATGGTACTATAAAAAGAAAGAAAATATTTCTGCTCAGGTGTATCTATCTATCCTATTGTAGTTCCTTACAAACAAGCTTCTGGTCTCCTCACGTGTAATGTAGCAGCATAGGTAGTCCAGTTGAGGCACTCTGAGGATCAAAATGGCAACAGCCATCTTTTGAAGACTTTCTGACCTTGGTCGGCCTTGGTTGACAGGTAGCTATGGTCAGTCACAAGTCAATCATGTACATCTGGGAAACAGTTTGACACCTCCTGGATGTTGAGAGATGGGCTATTGTGACATTAACTACTGTCAGAATTTTCTGCGAGATTGTGCTTTCTACATCAGTGTTATAAAAAAATCAAAATTCTGTTATTTGAGAGCAATATCCACACCCTCTGCTAGTACCTTTAGGCTGGATGGAGGCTAGTGCTTAGGCCTCAGTTTCATCTGACAGTGTGTGTGCTGGCTGACAGCTTGCATATCCACCACCATTTCACAAATGAAAGTCGGAGCACTCCTTTGCATTAATCCTTTGTTGCCGTTTCGTTTGTTCTTACTTACACTCATCGATTTCCCCCTTTCTTCTGCTCTAGAACTTGTTTTTGACAGGAAAAGAGGGGGTAAAATAGCAACTCTTAATGATTTCTTCCCTGGAATGCCTCAGAACAATGCAAAATATGAGCAATTCTGAGGAAAATAAAATGGCGGAATCGGCTCTGCTGCTGCCACAACACTGCAGAACAGGACAGGCCCTGAATGGTATGAATGGGAGTAATCAAAATCATGCTCGTTCACAGGGCTAGCTCCAGGTTTGTGTGGGTCCTTGGAACATCTCTCCCCACTGTCCCCATATCCTTGTTGAGAGATACATTCCCCGTGTGCAGTCATAGGTTTATTGTGTATCGTATGACTGTATGTGTTTTCATTCCACAGAGTGGAAGTGACGTAGATAGGATGTTTGTCTTACTGTGTTCCTAAGTGGAACTGTTGTTCTTTTGTTCTCTCTCTTTGCTGCCTGATGCTAGACAGAGGGGGAGCAATGATGAAGAGCTCTCTGTGTGTTTATATGTAAATAAAATAGATTAGCCAAGATGCTGTGCTACTGAGTTCTGTTATGCTACCTCTGTGGATCCCTAAAGTGTGCTGGTGTCTTCTGGCACCAGTCGCTGTGGTGTTTGGGCTGGAGAATGCTTATGCAGCTCCCAAACGATCGCCCAGGAGGGGGATCTGGATAGTTGGCTCGGGTAGGTTTCAAGCCTAGTAGGAGGCAATCGCCTCTAGGGCATTTGTGAATACACTATCGGGTTCTTTACAACTCAAAACAAAAACATGAATTTTTCAGGCCTACTCTGGGTGCCAGTAATTGACAGCCGTACAACTTCAGTCCAAAAAAGCAAAATGGTTAAATATTTGATTAAATGAAAACAAGAGTGCTGCTCTTGTTTAATCTCCTGCTCTGAAATGTATTAAAATGAATGACATGAACAAATTAATGAGAGAGAGAGACAGCGAGGGATGGAGGCTTTCTCCTGCATCGGTTTGCATCTGTGACGATAATGAAAGCAACTAGGCCGTTGTAGTCTAGAAACAGTAGCAAACAAAAGGGCGGCTGGGAGGGGGGAGGTTTTCTAAAAACAACCCCTTTATTTGTGGCAATGTTATTTCTGCACTGTTATTTTGTTTTTTGTTTGTTCCTACCTGGACGAAATGTAGCAGCTGGTTTTGCCAAAGGAGAGAATATATTATATATATATGATATCTCCCTCTTCTCTCAACACTGGTGGCAGAGCCCAACAGCTGCTTTAGTAAATACTGTCACTCAAGATTTAAATAGTTTCGCATAATCTGCAATGAAGGACAGAGATGAATCCAAGCTTTTCGCTGGTCGTGGCAGGTGGGGAGTTTTAAAGGAGGGGTTGATTGGTAGGAAAATACAGTCTCTTACTCCCACAGGGATTTTCTTTTCTTTTCTACTGATTTATTATAAAGTCCTTTAAAAGGGAAGTAACAACCTGAAGGTTGGAAAAACAGAGACAGAAACTAAAAACAGCCAGCTGAGGAAGTTGCACCAATTCAGACTGAAAGGCTGTTATATATGCCCTGTTATAATGCCTGCACGGGGAGCAGAGGAAAACATTTATTGAGTTCTCCAGGCTAGATGAATGCAACAAAGGAACAATGCAGTCGAATATGTGAGTGTCCAGGGGACACTTTCCTTTTCCTAGCACCCGGCTCCAGATTTGGTTGGAAATCTTCACAGTTTAGTAAGCTCTCCTCATGAACATGGGATGCAGTACAATTCTGTGCTATCCTCTTCACCCAGCAACACCAGGAGAGACGAGCAGTTTCGATTGGCGGCTCCTTGTGCATTTCAACAAGCGCCTCAACAGGTCTTAAGTACAAGAGCTTAAGCTGAGCTGAGGCCCAGTTGTGGAATGTGTGATGAGGAACAGCATATTTATATGCTGGTGTACAGAGCTCTTCCCGGACAAAGGTCGATTTCCCAGTTCTCCGCAGGCATATATGAATATCAATTAAAATGGATAGGCGAATTGATCGTTCCAAGCCAGGGAGGAATAACATGCTGAACATAGCTTGCCACTGCTACTGCATCAGTGATGGAAAGCCCCAGGCTGAGGAGCAAAATGTGGCCTATATGGTCCTTGGGATTCTCACTTTGTACTACCTTTGAGTATTTTTGCCTGACTGTACCTTTCAGCTCTAGTAATGGGTCTTGGTTGCCTAGATGGAGGGATGTATGTGTCTGTGTAGAAAATAGTCTATTGGACAAAGATAAAAAAAAAATTGCATTCATTTATTTGTTCACTTTTGCCTCTGGCCTGACCAACCGCTGGCAGGAGACTCCTAAATGGCAGTTTTCTTAGTCTGAAAATGGCTCCCTGCTCCTGTTCTGTCACCTTGTCCAGCAACAGGTTTGAGGAAGGGCCAGTTTAAGAATCGGGTATCATGTGGTGAGTCCTAGTCCTCCCAAGAAGCCTGCCAGTCCCTCCCATCAGCCCTGCCCCCAGTTCCTCCACATACACCCCTTGACACTGGCTTGGCAACTAAGGAATCAGCTGACATTCCTCAGGAGGCCAAATTTGGCCCTGGGGGGGGGGGGAAGCTCCCATTGCTAGTTTGTTGTCTTGAACAACAGAAGAAGAAACTAGTGCTTCATTAGGTAGGATGGGATGTGGAACTATATGTCAGATGTTTTTTAAAGGTCCTGAAACCTGCATTTCTGCTCCCTCTGCCCTGGTGCAAAGTTTTATTGAGCATTTGCAGAATGCTTTTCTCCAGCCAATGCCCATAGCTTTGGTGTGAGGAAGAAACTGCTGCACCGTTGTCCTGTTTCTATCCATTTGGTATTGCTAATAGCTTTGTTGTGTGTGTGTATATATGGAAAGGAAGGAAAGCAAAAATCTTATTTAGTTTGCTTAACTAGCTAGCCTTTCTGTTTGCACTCAGTGTTCCATCATTCTTCAGGTGGAGGTGTGTTTACATGTCAAAAATGAAGGAAACTTGATTCCAGTAGAGCTGCCCTTCATATCTGTTCTTTCAACAGTTCTGGCTGGTTCTAGCCAGAATTAAACTGGATAGCGCCTGTCCTGCCAGGCAGTAAAGACTTTTTTAAAACACAAAACCAATTGTTATTCAAGGGAAGAAGTATAACATGCCTTTTAAACTTGCAAGAGCAGATAGCACTACCCCCTTAGAGCTCTATTATTATTTTTTAAGTACTTGAGCGTTCACAAAATATTTTCTCTTGAAAATCTACAATGAATAAAGCTGCAAGGTTGTTTTGGTTTAACTACTAGGAGAGAATTTTGATTGCTGAGGGATAAGAATTGAGGGTGCACATTTTATTTCTTGAAGCTGCTTTGATTCAGGCATGTTACCTTATTTGAGAATGAAAACATAGCCAAGGTAGTCTTTACTTTTAGCACTGAGCGGTAGCTTATTTTATTACATTGCGAAGTATCTTCCACCTCCTTCAGTATCTTAACAGGATAACCCTATCTTCAATTTATGATAGGGTCACTATTAAATCCCTTATGCCACAAAAACAAAATATTATTCTGGCACATAGGATTCATGTCATTGAAGCATTAGCAGTGCAACAATCTTATGCAGCAGTACACCATTGAAGACAGAGGCCTAGAGTTGGGGGAGCAACAGAGTTTACAGTAGCTGAAATCCTTCAGAGGGTGCTCCTGCCCCTGAAGACAGTGTGTTAAGACAGCAGAAGAGGTGGTGTAAATGGAAACAATGCCAATGGAGTCAATGAAGAGCACAAAATGGTGGCCTTCCCCTCCACCATGTCCTGCTACATCAGGAGATTAGGATTCCAGCTAAATTAGTAGCCAGTCACTACACATCATGCAGTATATAAGTACCAGTTTGATAACACTGTATTTGCAGAATTTTGTATAACTTTTAAATAAAAACAGTAATAAAAATAATAAATAATAATAATTTATTGAAAGTATCTGTTTTCAAAATTGGGCATGCACAGTGGGAGGGGGCATTGAGTTTGTTTTATTTACAGTATTTACAGTCCACTCTTCCTTGATTTGATTTTTCCCCCCAATCCCAGAATAGGGAGCAAAGTAATAAAAATAAACAAGGAATGTGTGTGTGTGTGTGTGTGTGTGTGTGTGTGCGCAATAATCATTTCAGCAGGTCCAATAAACAGCAAACTTAACAATTCTGCCACAAGGCAAGCATGCAAAACTACAATGACAAACACTAACATTTCCAGCGTGACAAATACCTAGGTAGAACCAAGCACAATACATTCAAACTGGATTAAACAACCAACAGCCTTTAGCTTGTTTTACACTTAGAGCAGCCCACTCATGCTTCTTCTGTCTTTCACACAAAGAGGGCTCCACTTTGTGCCAATGGATTTTCACTCTGGCCTTTGAGTAACTTAATACCTTTTGCACCACACTCCCCAACCCACCCAGGCACTCACCCTGAGTGGTATGAATTGTTTCCCACAAGCATCTGATAATATCTTCACTGAAACAGATCGGTATTTTTCTATTTTATAAGTTCAAGAAAATTAAAATGCCTAGCGCCATTTTGAGGTTTTCCTGCTTGTGTGTGTCATTGATGCTTCCCTGCTTTATCTACAAGACAGCTGAGAACCTTCACTGTGATAAGACTTCAGATTTTTTTTTTGAGGCAAATTGAGAATCTAATATCTGTTAAGAGGAGGCATGCTCCATAATAGCACTGTATAAAGACTCATCTGGAGCACCCATATTTGCACTTGATTCGCATGACTGAAGTAAAGCCTGGCCCTTGCCTCGGAGGCACACGTAATGCCCATAACAGCTTGCTGCTCAAATCTGATTGCTCAATTGTGTGGCTTGATTGATTTTGCTGCCCACAATGTGGATGGAAAATGTTACTCACCACATTCAGCGATAAAAATGGATCTGGCCCTGTGAAAGAGCAATCAGAGAATTATTATTTTTTTCCTCATAGCAGCTCTAATATGCGTTGAACCATATTTCTCTGCAAGCTCCAATTTTTGTTCATGTGACTCACCCTTAGTCACCTGTGTCCTAGAATGGCGCAACCAAACTGCAATATGTGGAGAGAAAGATCCCCTAGAGTGATAAGAGAAATGGTGACCCTGTTCGACAAGACAGAGTAAAAGGAGCTTGACCTACATAGGCTAGCAAACAGAAGCCTGAAAGAAGGCATAATTGGATTCCAGAAATGAATGGGGGAAGCAGAGAGTGGAAGTAGCACATCTATTTCAGTTAAAGGAAATCAGAAGAAGAATAAGTGTGCTTGTGTGTGTGTGTGTGTGTGTGTGTGTGTGTGTGCATGCTGTTTCTTAATACATTCAATTAGGAGGCCAAAGGAAGGATTTTGACCCCTTGAACTGCCTGTTTTCGAAATTCATTACAAATACCTGAGTTAACAATTTGGGGTTTTTCCACTCTGCTGTTTATATTATTGGGAAGAAAAAAAATATTCAGTTTGCTGGGCCTGATAATGAAAACCCAAATTACTGTTTAGCTATAGCTGTTCATAACATCAGTGTAAACTAACCAGGGCGGAATGAGGATCAGGAAACCTGTGGGGAGATAGCACGTGTCCTCTTAAAGAAGCAAAAATTGCAGGAAAAACAGGATGTTTGGGTAGCTTTAGGTATGCCCTGGGTTGAAACAGTGTGGTAGCTAGTGAGCTATTTTCTGAAGAAATGCTTCAGAAGCAAATAAGAGTAGAAATGAAAGGTGAAGATCTGCCCTCCAATATATCCAAAATCCAGTAAACCCAGATTTCTATGTGGTGGCTACGCTTAAAAGAGCAAAGGGTGACATTTTATATGCAAGCAGTGGGTATTATTTCAAACATTTCTATAAAAATCAGCCCATATCATTAAACACACACAAAACAATTCCTTATGATTATGAGAGTATTGCTGATGATTGATAATTACGGGGTTGGATAAAAAGAGATCCTCCCCTTTTCTTTATTCCTGTGCCCAGCTAAATCTGTTCTGAAGGGCTTAAGTGACAGTAGGTCAAGCAGGAGACTGAAGAGGAAACTGGTGAAAATCATTCCCTGCCTTTCTGGGAGTGGGATTGCTAGATTGCCAGACCTTCTGTGAATGGAAAGCATGGGGGGGGGGGGCAGTGTATTAAACAACCATCTAGCTTTCATTGATGGGATAATTTCCATCAGGTTTGGAAATAGTTTCTTACACATTCTCACATATCTCCACATGGAATTTGCTACATGTTTGTTATTATCAATATTATTATTGTTGGTATCATTTCAATATACTAGCCACTTGACACAAGAAGGGGTCCCTTATAGAGCCCCTATAGCTAATGATTTACATAAAACTTGCCATATCTTACTCTCTCCAACCTGGCCTGTGTTTCTTTCATGTCTTGAGCTCACACCTTGACCTGCCCATCCTTTAATCTCGTTCCCTCATACACCCTCTGGCTACATGACTTCCAATCCCTGAATTCAAGGAAGCTGTAGGGTCTTTTTTTAATAGCAGACATTGCCTGTGTGCCATCTGCACCACCCACTTTGATTCCCAGGCAGGTCAGGTTTAATAAGTTAACCTCATAGCCGCCAAACAAACCAACATGCAAGATGTATAGTTTTGATCAATAACAGGCTGTTTGCTTCACAGCTACTGTTGGGAACAGGACACTGGACTAGATGGACCCCTGTTCTTTATTCAACAGGAATCTTATTGTGTCCTTATTATGTCCTTAATGGAATAATGCCTGAGCAGAATTCAGAGTGCCATAGTGATTTGGGGGGGGGGTTGTGGGTAAAGATTCTGCAGTTTATCAGCTTTCTAACCCCATGGAAAGAACATGAGTTTATTGGTCAGATTGTAAATACTAGTTCATTAGCACCACTAACAGAAAGCCACTACAGCTTTAAAGGTACCAGTCATGTTTGACCCCACTTTTAATCTTGAAGAATGACCTGTACAAAGAGTCTCCATCATCCTACCAGGCCACCAGACTCTTCTGATTCAGAAGGCTCACTCCTCAGCAGTTTCTGTCTCCCTCTCCCCCACACTGTAAGAGTGAAAAGGAGTGGCTTGCCTTGTTGGAGGGTGGGGGTAGAGAGCTTCAGCGACTGCCACTTTCCAGGAGGGGGTCAGGTAGTGGTGAGGTTGGGGCTGTGTGGGTGTACCTGCAGAAAGCCAACCCACCACTTCTGTCAGTTTGTGTGGGCAGTCCCAATCTCCCTGCTGCCGTGTCCTCCCCACACTTAGTATGTAGCAGAAACACCAGTGCTAGGAGGTTATTACTGTAGCCCCAATCCTCTGGGTGAGCCACTCCTGGTGGCCAGTGGCTGTATAACAAGGCAGTGTTCATCAGTATGCGGATGATACCCAGCTCTACCTCTCTTTTAAATCAGAACCAGTGAAGGCAGTGAAGATGCTATGTGAGTGTCTGGAGGCAGTTGGAGGGTGGATAGTGGCTAGCAGATTGAGGTTGAATCCTGACAAGAGAGAATACTGTTTTGGGGGGGACAGGGGATGGGTGGGTATTGAGGACTTCCTGGTCCTGAATGGGGTAACTGTGCCCCTGAAAGACCAGGTGCACAGCCTGGGAGTCATTTTGGACTCACAGCTATCCATGGAGGCACAGGTCAATTCTGTGTCCTGGGCAGCTGTCTACCTGCCCGCAGACCCTACCTGCCCGCAGACTGTCTCACCAGAGTGGTGCATGCTCTCGTTATCTCCCACTTGGACTACTGCAACATGCTCTACGTGGGACTACCTTTGAAGGTGACCCAGAAACTGCAACTAATCCAGAATGCAGCAGCTAGACTGCTGACTGGGAGTGGCCACCAAGACCACATAATACCACTCCTGAAAGACCTACATTGGCTCCCAGTACGTTTCTGAGCACAATTCAAAGTGTTGGTGCTGACCTTTAAAGCCCTAAACGGCCTCAGCCTAGTATACTGAAGCAGCGTCTCCACCCCCATCATTCAGCCCGGATACTGAGGTCCAGCTTTGAGGGCCTTCTGGCGGTTCCCTCACTGCGAGAAATGAGGTTACAGGCAACTAGGCAGAGGGCCTTCTGGGTGGTGGCGCCCGCCCTGTGGAACACCCTCCCACCAGATGTCAAGGAAATAAAGAACTATCTGAAATAAAAAACTATCTGAAGGCAGCCCTGTTTAGGGAAGTTTTTAATGTTTGAAGTTTTATTCTGTTTAATATTCTATTGGGAGCCGCCCAGAGTGGCTGGGGAAACCCAGCCAGATTGTGGGGGGTATAAATAAATAAATAAATAAATAAATAAATAAATAAATAAATATATTATTATTATTATTATTATTATTATTATTATTATTATTATTATTATTAGACCATCAAGGGCACAGGCATATCCTAGCTCACTTCCCTGGGAGCTCAAAACCCAGCAGGAGCAGGGCACGCCTGCACCTGTGCAAAGAAGACCTATATAGTAATATCCTCAAGACACCGACAATATTGAGATACATTCATATATCCTTGCAAAATGCTCTTTCTTTTTTCTTTTTCATAGTCATCAAAAATTAAATGCATTTCCTTTATTTCTTTATTTATAGATGCTTAAGCACATGCATGCCTTAAAGATTCTGTCATGTTTGACCTTTCCAGCTAATGCGTCCTTTTGCCAAATCATCTTATTATCACATGTTGTAAACTAAATGGTGGGACAGTAAGGTTAATAGCAATGATTCAGACTATTTAAGTGTCCTGGATCTTGGAAGACATGCTGAACATTATGTCTCAGAATAATTTGAATGGACCAGCACGACAGGGGTTGTGGAGTGATGAAACTTACTGAAAGTCCATAATATGAAACTAAAACCATATGCAGAAACTCTCAGATAGGGAGGGATCAGCTGAGAGACGGCACTATGGGTCAAGTAGTGCCTCAGTGTGGAGTGTCACAGCTCAGTGACAGAGCATGCAGCAGGGCTATGATCAATCTCTGGCGTCTTCGGTTAAAGGGCTATCAGGTATCAGGACTGGGAAAAGCCTCTGCCTATGACCTTGGAGGATCACTGCCTGTCATAGGCAGTACTGGGCAAAGTGAACCAATGATCTGACCTACTGTAGTCTCCTGGACACAGGGGCGTACCCAGGATCAAAACTAGGGGGGGCAAGAGAGGGGAAGAGAGAGGGAAGGAAAGAGGGAGGGAGGGAAGAGAGAGAAGGAAGGAAGGAAGGAAGGGGAGAGAGAGAGAGAGAGAGAGAGAGAGAGAAGAAAAAAAGGAAGGAAGGAAGCAAGGAAGGGTTGTGAGAGAGAGAGAGAGAGAGAGAGAAGGGAGGGAGGGAGGGAGGGAGGGAGGGAGAAAAAGGAAGAAAGAAAGAGGGGGGAAGGAAGGATGGAGCTCCCGCCCGCCCCCCCCCCAGCTCAGGCTGCTCCTGCCCCCTCCCATGTTCCTGTCGCTGGCTGCAGCCGTGGAGGGGGCGAAAACAGCCTAATTTCGGGCTGCTTCTACCCCCCCACATTCCTGTCGCTGGCTGCAGCCGCAGAGGGGGCGGAAACAGCCTGATTTCCGTAACCTGCAGCGACTTTTCCCCTTCAGTTTTTGGAGGGGAAAAGTGCGGGTTATGGTCCGTAAAATACGTTAATTTTTTTTGCTTCTGGGGCGGGCGGGCAGCTGCCCCCCTGCCCCTCGCTGGGTATGTCCATGCCTGGACATATTATTCACAAAATGCACACTTTGCATACATTGTTACTCAAATAATTCATCTTTAGAGGGCTGTCTTGGTCACGTTCAGTTCTTCAGGTATGCTTAGCAGGAAGAAACATACTCAGAGAAGTGAGACAGACCTCATACCCAGTGAAACAGATCTAGTCCAGTGCTATCTGCTCTAATTGTCCAAGGCCTTTTCCATCACCCAAGATCCTTTTAAGTTGGGGTTCTGGGGACTGATGCAGGCACCTCCTGCTTGTAAAGCATTTGCTACGGTAATAATAATAATAATAATAATAATAATAATAATAATAATAATAATATATTTATTTATACCCCGCCCATCTGGCTGGGTTTCCCCCACCACTCTGGGCAGCTTCCAACAGAAAAATAAAATAAAATAATCTATTAAACATTAAAAGCCTCCCTAAACAGGGCTGCCTTCAGATGTCTTCTAAAAATCTGGTAGCTGTTTTTCTCTTTGACATCTGATGGGAGGGCGTTCCACAGGGCGGGCGCCACCACCGAGAAGGCCCTCTGCCTGGTTCCCTGCAACTTGGCTTCTCGCAATGAGGGAACCACCAGAAGGCCCTCGGTACTGGACCTCAGTGTCCGGGCAGAATGATGGGGGTGGAGACGCTCCTTCAGGTATACTGGACCGAGGCCATTTAGGGCTTTTAAGGTCAGCACCAACACTTTGAATTGTGCTCGGAAACGTACTGGGAGCCAGTGAGTTAGGTTCACTTTCATTTCACCCCTTTCACGGTTCTATCTGACACCCACTACACTTTAAGTCTAACTCTTGATTTTTATTTTTATTTAATTGAAGCAGGATGGAACCAGAGGTGGGTACTGGGTAGGTTGATCACTTTGAGATCAGGAACCAGCCCTATTTCGCACCTTGACAGAAAGTGTCCTCTTCTCCTCATCTCTGGGGGAGGCTGACAATGCAGACCAGTCCTTGAAAGCATGACTTGCGTCATTGCGTGACCTTTCCTCACACAGCAAGATAACTTCTCTTCTTCTGCGTGGTCTTTCTACTGAATTTGCCAGCAGTGAGTCCATTCATCGCTCCCCTGGCACAAGATGTATATTTTCATTGAGGCTGATATCAAGAGTTAAGTAAAGGAACATAATGAGGGAAACAAACTCTTTGAACTCTGCTTTCCTGTTGCGTACTTTGCCCAACACACTGTGGCATGGTATCCCTGGAAGGAGAACTGCCAAGTTCTTTTCATCTCTTAATTGCAACACAGTTGTCCTTTGCACTGGGGCTGCGCTAATGAGAGAACCATTTATCTCACATTTCATGATAGCCGTGTGTGTGTGTGTGTGTTTTATTTGAAGTGTGAAATGGGAACACTAAGAGTGTTTATTTAGCAGGGAGAAAATGCCAGACTGTTGGACTTTGCTTAAGACAAACTGGGTTCAGCCTGTGATTGCAGGTCGGAATGCCCTGGGCAAAATACCACCCTGTAATGCTAGCCAGCTCATATTTACAAATATCTTGTATTTACCTTCACCCTGACCCGATTCTCTGATTTGCAGTGTGGATGGGAGGGGATGTCTAATTTGTTTGTTTGCTTTGGTTTGGCTCCCAAAGCCTCTATAACAGGCAATTTGAAAGTCTAAAAGAAAAGAGGCCCAGATAAAAATAAAAAGGAATTTCTATTAATAGTTGACCATTAACCATTAAGTGAGCCTTTAATACTGACCATGCAATGCCTTCTTTTTTAAGATCTCTGAAATCCAGTACTGGGTGCCTATAAAGGACAGTAGGTCGACACACACACACACACACACACACACACACACACACACACACACACCGAACATGTGGGCTAGTAGTTAATCTACAGCTGCTCCTGAGACTGCGGGTTGTGTCGGTTCTGTCCCAAGAATGCAACTGTTTAAAAAGGAATAACAGTAGCATCATACAACAGAGGCTTGATGTTGCTGTCTGTAGAGATGGATTTATCAGGCTTAGTCTGAGCGACTTTCAACTATATATACTGTATACAGTGGTACCTTGGTTTAAGAACAGCTTAGTTTATGAACAACTTGGATTAAGAACATTGCAAACCCGGAAGTAGGTGTTTTGGTTTGTGAACTTTGCCTTGGAATAAGAACATGTTTCGCTTCCTGTTGAGTGTGTTCTATTTGTAAATTGAGTCCCCCGCTGCTATGGGAAAGTACGCCTTGGTTTAAGAGCGCTTTGGTTTAAGAACAGACTTCTGGAACGGATTAAGTTCATAAACCAAGGTACCACTGTAATATATATTACAGGATTGCCCCAGCTCAGAATGCAGATGGAGGATGATTGTGTGTTTAAATATACCACCCCATCAAACCTTCCTGCAGGTAATCTAGCCTGTCAGGGAGGAGGTGATGAAAGACTCTGATGTGCTAATGCTGCAATTGTAGGGATTTTTAAATTTATTTTTATTTTACATGGAAGGGAGACATTCAAATGTGATTTCTCACTTGCATTCTAAAGTGGCAGATTCCGACGATAACTGCACTGTGTACAATTTCAGAGTCTCTTGCTGGCATGTTGTTTGCTGTTTTTACAGCAGTATGCCAAAGGATTGTCCTGGGGGCCTGACACCAGACACCCTGCTGAGGTTCCCTATTCCTGCCACAGAGACTAGACCACCTGCCTGGGTACTGAGGCCCTTCCCTAGGTCTCACTCCTATCAAAGGTGCAACTTGTGGTGTCCAGAAAAAGAGCTTCTTTGGTAGTCCTTAGAAATTTTTACTCTCCAGTGAAGCTTGCCCAACACCGTGGCCGAAATATTTTCTGGAACAAGCAGAGATCTACTTATTTTCCCAGGTCTTTTAGATTTTTTTGTTTTATGCTGATACTCTCTTTGCTGTTCTGGTTGTTACTTTTCAGTTTTATTGGTTCTACCATTCATGGGTTTCTAATCTTTTCCTGTAAGCCACCCTCAGGATTCTTGTTGGATCAAAAATGTCAAATTGCTTATGTACATAAAATGAACTGAAATGTGAAATGGAGCAGGAGATAGGGAAGAGGAAAAAGTAAATGCACGTGTTTCAAAGTAAGTGTAATATGTTTTAAAGACTGCAATCCTATATATGCTCATGTGAGCTTAAGTCCCCTGCAACTCAATCAAAGGTACTTCTGAGTAGAAATTTTTAGGATTGTGCTGTAATTAAAATTTGCTTTTAGTGCTCTTTTTAAAAAATAATAATACAGTAAATAACAGGTAAACATAATAATGGACACGCGAGCTAATGAAAGTGCTGTGAAGGTAATTTGTATTTATACCTTGTCTATACAAATAATGGTTTAACTGTGCTAATCTCCAACAATGAGCAAATATGATCTTTTTAAATGCTCTGATTGCCTTCTATTTTATGCTAGTTCATAAAGCTGGAATTCCCCAGAGACTTACCCCAGAGTACAGGGGGGTGGGATGAATACTTCTCACATATTTGTTCCTCTTTCTACTCCTCTGAAGCTGAGATTTTAAATGTATTTATGCACACTAACAATCGCTTGTTATTCACCTTGCTTTGGTGGTTGATTTCAGTGTGATTTTCTCTTTTAGCAAGCAATGAAAGCATTAAATCAAACACACCTCTCTG
This sequence comes from Zootoca vivipara, assembly GCF_965207765.1. Taxonomy (NCBI): domain Eukaryota; kingdom Metazoa; phylum Chordata; class Lepidosauria; order Squamata; family Lacertidae; genus Zootoca; species Zootoca vivipara. The sequence goes on along the minus strand of NC_142592.1, from coordinate 36,224,399 downwards.
GCAGTGTTATTTTCTCCTTCATCTGCTGATAACCGAGCAAACACAGTTTTGAGGCTGGTTTTTCTCCTCATCTCATTAGAAAGATGAGGGCCTCTTCCCCCCCCCCAAACGATTCCTGGAGTACATTAACTTGACCAACACATCACTATCTTCCCAGCAAATTCCCCAAGAGGCTTCTAAGGATAAAGTTAGCCATTAGTCGTTTCATACTCCCCAGGCTCTCCTTTATGCAGATAGCATGAAAGTTCAGTCAGGCATGAAAGCCTTTATCTGTGCACTAAAATTAAAGAGTGCTTCACTTCTTGGGGATATAGCTGGCACTGTACACGTTGGCTATTTGCTGTGCTGCAGTGGTTGGCTTTGAAAGTGTGATTGTCCGTCCCCCCGCCATCCCCACCCCGGCCAATGTATAACCTATCTGACTGGCTGATGCTGTGTCAATCAGTTTTTGATAATGAAGGTTTGTTATCAAGTTAGGTCAGGATGTTGGGTGATAAGTGAGATGCTGCGACAGCCGCCATCTCCTGTTCTTTTAAAGTTTACCCTGCCCATCCCCAAGAGGCCCACCCCCAAGAGGCCCATCCCCAAGCTCCAAGATGGGATCTGCTTTCCCCTGGAGTGATCCCATGCTGCTGTGGTAACACTGTGTGTGAGAATTACACAAGCACATTGTCAGGCACATGAACATGGATCTTTCCGACCCAATCTCAGCACTCTCCAAATGTATGCTAGTCGGCTGGAAAAGAGTTGCAGGATTCTCGTGCTTTGCAGGCAGGAAGTCCCAGGTTCAGTCTCTGGAACCTGTGTGGTCATTTAATTGTGAATGGCAATAAAGAGATGGAGTGGATTTAAATGGGACCCAATGTCATTTAAGATCAATTCACAGTTAACATAGACCAGTAATCAAGGAGAACCCCAACAGTCTCTGTGTCCCAAGGCCTGGTGAGGCTGTCCTGCCGATGGACCTCAGGGCCTACCTCAACAGTAATGAAATATACTCTGAGTCGAGAGTCAATTCCATGCTCTTTATTCAGCTTGTAGCAGCAAAGGAGAAGAAGAGAAGAGTGGTTCTTTTCCCAGAATGTCTGCTTATATACAGTACATTATTTACACAATGGGTCTTGCGTGATTGGCTACTTCAGGGCTGCACCTGTAGGCCAATCAGGTTGCAGATTCACTTCTGCCAGCATCCTGATTGGCTGCTCCTGCAGGCCAATCAGGTTGCTGATTCACTTCCACCTGGAGCTTGATTGGGTGGCTCCTGCGAACCAATCAGACTGCTGCATTTTGGATCCTATTGTTCTAGGATTCAGCTCAGTACATAACAAGTAAGCTGTCTCTTTCATGGCAAACCTGCTCAATTCCAGGATGAGCTTGAATGCCAGCCAAAAGAGCAGCTGCCCAGGCATTGTTGCCCCAGCAACCACCCCACCAGTCCCTAAGTCAGGCGACTGCCTTGGGAGCTGTCTTAACTTCTAGTCTGCCATTTAGCAAAGTTGTTACCTCCCAGATTCTTATACAGTCTAAATGGCTCCTGCTTGATCACTGGCCTACCTGCCAAGGTGTGGCAGAAGAGTGAGTCAATTGAAGCCAGATAACTCCCACCAACCCAATTCTGCAAAACATGCAATAATTCCTTCCTGGCTTCCACAGAGTGACTCTTAGGGCAACAGCCTTAATTGGAGGGGGCACAAGGTAGAAGATGAGCTGCCTATCTAGCCCAAGTGACCAAGAGCAGGACCCTACTTAAATAGTTTCCCTTGTCCTGGTCTCATGAAGGACTCTGGTCCTTGCTATATCCAAGTGGTTTCTGTAAACATTAATGCTCAACTTCATGAATCCCATTACTTTTACTGGCTCTCTCTTGGACATTTCAGTGCTCTCACATGTGTATAATGACAGAGGTGAGAGTTCATGGAAGAACACAGAGTAGCTTTTGTGAGTGGTAGTGGGTGTTTATGAATCAAGAGAGCTGCTTTGGCTCATGATTTACTTTCCATATACAGTCAGGCTTTCTTGGAAATTGCCATTAGGGCTGGTTGTATGAGCCTGGCCAGTGGGGAAGCTTACTTTCTTCATTTTCTTGAAACTGGCTGCCAATTTGGTCCATTTTTTAAACCCCTCTGTGAATATCTGCTCATGCTTAATTGAATAGCTGGAGCTTTCTCTTGTTTGCCCCCACATGTTTTATAGTCCTTGCTGAGAATGTGATTTTGGCACGCGTAGAACAAGAGGGAACCATATGTAGGCACTCAATGGGGTGCTTGCGTCATCCATTTAAATTAGAAAAGAGATTTGCCCCTGTCATTGTCACTGTAATTCTGTCACTCAGTGGCGCTTTTATCTACAAAAAGGGTCTATAATTAAAACGATGAATTAATCATAATGTAGGCATGTGGTCAAGAAGTCTAATCTTTCCCTGACAGCCACAAAGTGTTTTGACGTTAATACACACACACTGTGAGCACCATTCATACAAAGCTTCACTGAAACGAATGGGCTTGCACGATGCCTGCTCATGACAAGGCTGCTTGGGCAGGGAAAGTTCCAGAAGGAATATCGGAAAAGTCCTTAAGAAAAAATGCTGTGTGCCGCCGTTCTCGGAAACTCCAGGCTTTTGTATTGATCCAGATTTCCAAGGGATTTTCACACGGCATCCAAGCTGAATAAATCTGCTAATTTCTCTTGGAGAATTACTAAAGCATGCTTTAAGACTTCCCTAATCAGGGCAGGGTTTTTAAAACATGGTTATTACTAGTTTGGCAATCCAAGTGCATTATACCAAATCTTGCTCAGCCACAGGAGCAGCCCTTTGACTGATCTGCAGATACTTCTGGCACTGGATGGTCTGAGTCTGGGTTCCAGGGTCATCCTTTGAAGGGCAGAGAGCAGGCGTAACTGCAAATGGACTCCAAGGCTGGCTGAGTGCCAGCCCAGAGAACATGTGGGTTTGGTGTGATGCCTGAAAACACTGGGGGCTAATATGAATAGTAGAATGTCTGTCATCTGGTGGGTGGGGCTTTTGTGCTGTGCTCCGGAATCTGTCCTTCCCTTTGGGTGTTCAGTTCAGTTCAGTTAGAGAGGCCAACAGTCATTCTTGCCTCATGATGTTGTCTTAGTTTCTCTCAGATAATATGTTATTGTGTTGCAGTTTTCTTTATTATTAAAGCTTTGTTTGACATTTACATGAGCCGCTTACTTTGCTGAAAGAAAAGAAACTCTGCTGAAGAATGGTGGAATATCCTAAACTAGTGAGTGAGGGAATATTCTCAGCATAGCTGCCAAGTTATCCCTTTTTTAAAGGGATTTTCCCTTATGCTGAATAGGCTTCCTCGCGAGAAAAGGGAAAACTTGGCAGCTATGATTCTCAGTCTGACAAGAGGATTGGGTTTTTTTTAAAAAAATCACCCAACCCTCCTCAACACAGCTGTCAGATGTTCATTTCAGATGTTGAGCTGATTGTGTAGACCGCAGAAGGGCTGAGGTGGTAGGCAGGGAATATGATGTCAGGGGAGGGTCCTACAGGCATGGTCCTGTCACCCCTCCATGGTGTATGATCTTCTAAGAAAAAGAGGTTGGTATCATTGATTCACCTTGTGCCCAACATCCAAATTCAGCCTATAGATCAAGGCAGACATGCTTCCGCCATTTTTGTTATTTTGAGATTTGGTTACTGCATGCTTATTTCTTTATATGATCTCTTACCCAATCTTCACCAGAAGGTCCCTGAATAAAACCATCACAATTATAAAATACATAATAGGGTTCCAGATGGAGCAGAACAAATTATTATCATTATTAATCATAATAGGGACCCAGGTGGCGCTGTGGTTAAACCACTGAGCCTAGGGCTTGCTGATCAGAAGGTCGGCGGTTCGAATCCCTGTGACGGGGTGAGCTCCCGTTGCCTGGTCCCAGCTTCTGCCAACCTAGCAGTTCGAAAGCACGTCAAAATGCAAGTAGATAAATAGGAACCGCTACAGCGGGAAGGTAAACGGCGTTTCCATGTGCTGCTCTGGTTTGCCAGAAGTGGCTTTGTCATGCTGGCCACATGACCTGGAAGCTATACGCCGGCTCCCTCGGCCAATAATGCGAGATGAGCGCGCAACCCCAGAGTCGGTCACGACTGGACCTAATGGTCAGGGGTCCCTTTACCTTTACCTAATCATAATAATAACTACCCACACTTCACTCTATGCTCTCAGGGTGGGTTACAACATTAAGACACAACATTAAAAACAGTTTAAAACAACTTACAGTCACAAAAATAAGGTGGTCTCCTAAAAAACATACACCTCAAGTGTCAAAAGCCAGGGTGAAGAGTTGTGTCTTCAGCGTTGGCCAGGATCTGTACAATGAAGGTGCCAGACACAACACCTCTAAGTGTGAACAAAATCTAGTGTTTTAGCTTTTTCAGATTTCCAACTTGCTACCATTTTGTTCTCCTTCTGTGTACGTCTAGTGGCAATGTGCATGTTACAATGAACAGAAATAGCTCTGCCTTAAGCAAACATTTTACTACTTATCATGGAGCAAAAAGTATGTGTAGGAAATGGTGTCTGTCAGATAAGAGCTGCTAATTATTAGGAAATGGGTGAGCTCAGGGTTAGTTATCATCGGCATTATCACTTCCAGTTTGCAAGTACATTTATGAGATATATGTATTTCGACTATCACGTTATGTGAAAGCCCCTCTTTAAAAACATTGCTTATGGGTTTTAAAGCTAATAAATGTCTGACAAGGCCAATTAAAGCAAAAAGGTTCACTGTTGATGGTTCATGAACAATATAAATATTTCTGTACATTTCTGTATTTTAAAAAATTAATTTATTATACAATACAGTCACAGCAAAGTAAAGATCATAACATTTCGTTTATGGCATAATTTTACATGGTCTTTAAACATCGGCAGCCTATATAGGTTCTCCACAGAAAGGTTTGTGAGGCTGGTAGGAGAGCTTTATTTTCTTTCCCCCTTACATATGAAAAAAAGGGAGACTAGGTTTCATCAAAGGTATTTTCCTTTAGAATTCCATTTGCAACTTTTCCAAGCTCAGCTAGTCATTCTGAACTAGCTACGTATGTCCCAAATATTGTCCAACCAAGTCACAAGAGGTAGCTCCACCTTGGCTTTCCAGTGATACACTACCACTAGATGTGTGGCTACCAATAAGAATTAAATCTTTATGCTGGATTGAGATTTGGAAGTATATAGAGGTTGTAGAGGAAAGATAGGTTAATGTTAATGTATATATTTTTGTCTCTTGTGTTGTTGGAAAAGAGTGTTTGTGATGACCAGCTTGTTCTCTTGACAGAACTCTATTAGCCTTTGCCCTGCTTTGTTTTGAACTCCAAGGCCAAACTTGCCAGTTGTTCCTTTTATCTCTTCATTCCCTATTTTAGCATTCCAATCCCCTGTAATGAGAAGAACATCCTTCTTTGGTGTCATTTCTAGAAGGTGTTGTAAGTCTTCATAGAATTGGTCAATTTCACTTTCTTCAGCACCAGTAGTTGGTGCATTAGCTTGGATTACTGTGATGTTGAAAGGTCTGCCTTGGATTCGTATCGAGATCATTCTGTCATTTTTGAGATTGCATCCCAGTACAGCTTTTGCCACTCTTTTGTTGACTATGAGGGCCACTCCATTTCTTCTACGGGATTCTTGCCCACAGTAGTAGATATGATAGTCACCCGAACTGAATTCTCCCATTCCCTTCCATTTTAGTTCGCTGATGCCCAGGGTGTCAATATTTATTCTTACCATCTCATTTTTTACCACATCCAGTTTACCTTTATCCATGGTTCTTACATTCCAGGTTCCTATGCAATATTTTTCTTTACAGCATTGGACTTTCCTTTTGCTTCCAGGCTTATTTGCAACTGAGCGACCTTTCGGCTTTGGCCCAGCCGCTTCATCAGCTCTGAATCTACTTGTACTTGTCCTCCGCTCTTCCTCAGTAGCATGTTGGACGCCTTCCGACCTGAGGGGCTCATCTTCCAGCGTCATAACTTTTATATGCCTGTTGTCTTTGTCCATGGAGTTTTCTTGGCAGGGATACTGGAGTGGCTTACCAGTTCCTTCTCCAGGTGGATCACATTTAGTCAAAACTCTCCACTATGACCTGTCCATCTTGGGTGGCCCTGCACGGCATAGCTCATAGCTTCTCTGAGTTATTCAAGCTCCTTCGCCACGATAAGGCATTGATCCATGAAGGGGAGATGTCTTCTAAAGTTGTGTAATTCTTTACCTCCTTCACATCTGGAGACATCATAGGCCAGGTTAAACAAAATGAGTTTTTAGGAGACATTTGAAACATCCAACAGATGGAGCTTCCCAATTCTTAGTTGGGAGTGTATTCTGTGAGGCTGGTGTTACAACAGAAAAGGCCAATTTCTTGTCTTAATTTTTTCTATTTGCAGTTGTAAAAAAACAACAACACCCCAGGAACAATTGATGATTATGGTTGTTGTTGTTGTTTTCTTATTTAAAAAAAACACTATCCTAGGGTTGCCATATTTGAAACAGTGAAAATTTGCACAACTTTCACCAATGTGAGCCTGCCTGGGACCCAAGCTCAGCCTCTGTGACCCTGGCATAGCTGCCAAGTTATCCCTTTTTTAAAGGGATTTCCCCTTATGCTGAATAGGCTTCCTCGCGAGAAAAGGGAAAACTTGGCAGCTATGGACCCTGGAAGAATTTGATTGGCCGGCCCAAGATGCAAGGCCTTTTCAGTGGTGGCCTCATGCACATGAAAGTACCTCCCTAGATTTGCATGTATTGCATAGTTCCTATGTTGATGGCTTTTAAATGGACCTTGAACACTTGCTTTTATATTCCAAATGACTTTTGTAATTTATATTGGTACTGCTGCTAGTCTTTTAATGTGCTGTTTTGCTGTCTGATTTTACACTTGTATTATTTTACTGTGCTGATATTGTTTTATCTATACTTGTGGCGACTAGTCCTTGCTCTAGTTTAAAACTGGTTAAGCGCTGCTGAATGATATTTTCCAAACCAAATCAATGTCTGCTGGGCAACATTTGCACAGGCAGAATTAGGAACTGGCATGAGAAAATCTCCCTACTTGAGGTCTGTGTTGCAGTTTTCCACTTTAATCACTCCTTTGAACTTCTCATACAGAATCGTAGATGCTATTGCTCAGTATGCTAAGAGCATCCCTTAATTTCCTCCTAGGTAACTATCACTATATGAGGATGCCCAGGAATGTCCAAATTGCCACTGCTAAAAATGAGGGCTATTAGCTGTATTGTCAATATCAGGAGAAGGACGAGGGAGAGTGGATGCAGCAAATGCAATTAAATGGGAAAAGATAGAAGGGGAAAAATCTCTATCCATTATTTAGTTTTAATGAGACAAGAGAAAAATTGAATATAGAAATCTATTAGACAATTACAGTAGCTTCTTAAAAACTAGGGGCCCATGGTCTATATTTGGCCTAATATAATGCTCATTTTTTGGTGTAAGACAGGAGAGATAATTACTTCAAGTTCTGTCATATTCCATCTGCACAGATCTGCCTAATTTCTCTATTTCTCTTTTTTTCTACATCGATCCTCTCCATCTTTTAAGACTTTGGGGTGAGATGTGAGGAAAGAAACTGAGGAGTGGGAGGGTGAATGGGTGTGAAGGGGTGGCTAGGGAAAGCAGCTGGAGGTGACATTTATTGTGATGAAAGTGCTTTACGATGACACACATCAGTACAGAGACAGTGTAGGATGCATGTGTGCAAACGGAATGGCTGCATATGTGTTGTGTGGGTGGTGTGGTATCAGTAGTCGCTAAGGATGTCTGAGAATTCAGATGGAAATGGCAGCAGAAATGGGCGGTGTTCACTTAATTGCCCCACGTCCAGAACAGAAATCCACCCAGCAAATACTGTAGTATTCTTAATCACTGCTGCTGCTGCTTTCAATCCAGTAATGACACATAATCAAGCATTTCCCCCTTTGCATTGCATTTTCCTTGCATTGAAATGAATGGCGTGGAATAATACAATGACAACATATTTTACACAATTAATAAGCTACATAATTTCAGTGAGACGAATAATACCATTCTTGGTGCAAGATGAACTGAAGGAGAATGGAAACAGTGTTGCATGTGACGAACATGGGCTGGAATAGAAAACTATGCCTTCTTACATGCTTAGTAGTCAGCATTCAATTCAATAGTCACTGACTGAACCATTCAGAATCTATTTTTCAGAAGGAAAAACAGATAAGGTGTTCTCTGGAGGAGGCTGGGCTATCACGGAACATGCCCAAGCATATTTATTTATTTTGAAAAAATTCCTTCAGTAGCACCTTAAAGACCAACTAAGTTTTTATTTTGGTATGAGCTTTCGTGTGCATGCACACTTCTTCAGATACAGTGAAATAGAAGTCCCCAGGCACTTATGTAGAGAAGGGGTGGGGAGGGGTGGGGATGGGGAGGGGAGGGGGGATCACTCAGAAGGGTGGTGGAAGTGGGTGATTGACTGACTGATAGCTGTTGATGACCGAAAACGACTGCAAATGGTTTTGCATGAAAAAGCAAGGGTTGAGATGGCTGAAGATCGCTTATCATGTATAATGAGATAAGAATCCGATATCTCTGTTCAAACCAGGTCCCTCCATGGTTTTGAGCTTGGTGATAAGTTGTACCCTGTTTCTCATATTTTAAGACATACCCATAAAATAAGCCATAGCAGGATTTTTAAGCATTCAAGGAATATAAGCCATACCCCGAAAATAAGACATAGTGATAGGCGCAGCAGCAATGCCGGCCATGGCAGGAGGAGGAGGAAAAAATAAGACATCCCTTGAAAATAAGTCATAGTGTGTTTTTTTGAGGAAAAAATAAATATAAGACGTGTCTTATAATATGAGAAACACGGTAATTCAGCAACTTCTCTTTCCAGTCTATTTCTGAAATTCTTTTGTAGTAAGACAGCTACTTTGAGATCTTGTATAGAATGTCCTGGGAGATTGAAGTGTTCTCCTACTGGTTTTTCTGTCTTCTGGTTCCTGATGTCAGATTTATGTCCATTTATCCTTTGGCGTAGGGTTTGGCCTGTTTGTCCAATATAGAGAGCTGAAGGGCACTGTTGGCATTTGATGGCATACACAATGTTAGAAGATGAGCAATTAAATAGTCCTGAGATGGTATGTTGGATGTTGTTGGGGCCAGTAATGATGTTGTCCGGGTGTATGTGGCAGCAAAGTTGGCATCTGGGTTTATTGCAGGCTCTGGTACCAGTGTCCATGTTAAGTCTGGTGGTTGTATTATTGTGGGTGAGGAGTTGTTTAAGATTGGGTGGCTGTCTGTAGGCAATGAAAGGTCTTCCTCCCAGAGCTTGAGAAAGGGAGCTGTCATTGTCCAGGAGAGGCTGTAGATCTCTGATGATGCGTTGTACTGTTTTAACTTGGGAGCTGTATGTGATGACTAGTGGTGTTCTGTTATTTTCTTTTTTGGGTCTGTCTTGCAGCAGGTTCTCTTATTTATTTTGAAACAACATAGGAGGGGTGTTTCCAGCTACACACCCCTTTGCCTCTGGAAACTTCATAAGAAGTTGCTGCAGGAGAGCAACATCATGGGAGGAGTGTTTCTAGGACTAAGATGAAACTGCAAAGCTCCCTTGTTATTTTTGCTATTGGATGCTGCATGTTGTTTCAGTAATCCTGTCATATTTATAGTATTGACATATGGGTTTTTTGGGGTATGTTACTATAGTTTTGTTTTGCTGTGTTATGAAATTGTTTCGTAGTGCTTGTTTGAGAAACAAACCTGTTTCTTTGTCGTTAGCCACTTTCAGCATTGTTTTGGGTGGGAAAGTGGCATACAAATAAAATGAACGAACGAATTTTGCTGCCACGATTGTAGCCATACAACAATCATAGTTAGCTGGCTAGTGTCTATGATGTCATTTAGGGCACGCAGTACACTGTCTTTCCTCCCAGTGCCACCTGTGAGGTTTGGAGCAGGACATAGGATTGAGATTTTTTATTATTATTTAAAAAAATCCTATCTCAGAAGAAAGTCCTATAGAGTTCTATGGGACTTGCTCCCAGTTAAGTATGTATAGGACTGCAGCCGAAATGTGTCTTGCTGTGCATTCTCCAGACTACAAAAAGGGCATTGAAGTGCTCAGCTATTTTATTACAAAATATACTTCTTGGGAGAAAAGCAATGACAAACCTAGACAGCATCTTAAAAAGCAGAGACATCACCTTGCCGACAAAGGTCCGTATAGTTAAAGCTATGGTTTTCCCAGTAGTGATGTATGGAAGTGAGAGCTGGACCATAAAGAAGGATGGTCACCAAAGAATTGATGCTTTTGAATTATGGTGCTGGAGGAGACTCTTGAGAGTCCCACGGACTGCAAGAAGATAAAACCTATCCATTCTGAAGGAAATCAGCCCTGAGTGCTCACTGGGAGGACAGATCCTGAAGCTGAGGCTCCAATACTTTGGCCACCTCATGAGAAGAGAAGACTCCCTGGAAAAGACCCTGATGTTGGGAAAGATTGAGGGCACAAGGAGAAGGGGACGACAGAGGATGAGATGGTTGGACAGTGTTCTCAAAGCCACCAACATGAGTCTGACCAAACTGCGGGAGGCAGTGGAAGACAGGAGTGCCTGGCGTGCTCTGGTCCATGGGGTCACAAAGAGTCGGACATAACTAAATGACTAAACAACAACATACTTTGGCAAAGAGCCACCGTTGCTTTATTTCCTCTGCTACTGTCCTGGATTTTATTTTAGGCTACACATCCCTCTTCAAGTGTCCTGGAGAACACATCTATCCAGAGTTTAAAAAATGAGAAAGGGAAGAAGGGTGAGCTTCTCTGCTACACAGCTTCTCTGCTAACACAAGGCCACCCAACCCCCCTTCCATTTATCTTTTATGTTAGGGCAGGACCTATCACTACTGATACCAGACTGAGACTTGCAGAAGTATCATTTGGGATCAGTTCCATCTAAAGAAAGCTTTGTTTAGTTTTCCAGAAAGGCCCAGCGTGGCGATATTGCAGATGCTGGCATGGCACGAGAGATAATATTGTATGTGACAATGTTGAGTCAATGTAAAAGCTAGAGTATATTTGTAGCAGGTTCATCTCTAATGCAGCGCACTTTGTAGGTGAACCCACAAGCCCCCTCCTGGTGCCCTTCTGTCTGTCATTTACTATACTGCTTAGAGATGAAAAACTGGGCGTTTTAAGAGAACTATTTGACTTTAAATGGTACCTTTTATCTGTGCCATAAAACACAATAGCAGCTGATAATGGGATTGAAGGGAATGCTTTGTTGCTGGTAATAGATGCATTCCAAAATAATCTTTCTGGTGATGTGATGAAAATGCTTAATTTCAGGGCATTTTTATACTGGATCCCATTCTGTCAAATGAAAAGAGTCCACCAGATGATAATGTGACTGACATGTAACTGTAGTTTTACTACAAAAGTAGATATTGTTATACCTGATAAAGGCACTTTTATTTATTTTATTTATATACCACCATTATCTTACATGGATTTCAAGGTGGTGTACATGGCTCTCCCCCTCCACATTTAATCCTCACAACAACCCTGTGAGGTAGGTTAGGCTAAGACATAGCTGCCAAGTCTCCCGTTTTTTGTGGGAAACCCTCGTTTTTAAATCTGTTTCCCACTGTTATCCCAAATGGCAAAATATCCCATAATTCTCCCAATTTATAAGGAAGATCTCTCCTCTTTCGAGAGGGGAGACTTTGTGAACGGGATCCACTTTCCGCACTAAGCAGGGGGGCGTGTTTCGGCCCCCTGCTCCAGCCAGCCTATCCCTGCTGCCGTGCCGATCCTCTTGGCTGGCCAATAGGGCCGGCTGGAGGGCAGGGTTTGACTACATTTAGGCCAGCGCGGCAGCATTTCAAACCCTCTTTCTGCTGCTGCACCACATCGAATCTGCATCATCTCCTCTCTGCAGGTCAAGTTCTTTCAGTCCACGTTGCTTCCTACCCCCCCACCCCCCGGAGAATATTAACCTCCGCTCTTTGTTTAACGCTTGCTGCCGGCATCCCAGGGTGGAACGTCCCCTGCCTTCGGAGGGAATTTTTGTGCAGCCTCTGCTGAGCCTCATTACCTTCCTCCTTCTCTCGTGGCTAAGTATTGGCTTGGTAGCCATTGTGAGAGTAGCTCAGTCAGTGTGTGTGTGTGTGGGGGTAATTATTATTATCGCTCTGCAGTTTTTGCCCTATCTCCGCGGAGTATTGTGTGCTGGTGTGTGTGGCTGGGGGGTGGCTGTAGAAGCCTAAGAGATGGCGATTGGTCCAAGGCTGAGTGGGGATTTAAACCCTGCTCTCCCAAGTCCTAGTCCAACCCTTTAACCATTATGCCACACTGGCCCGCCAGTCCTTAATCCTCAAAGCCTGGTTACTTGGGCCTATTTCAGTGCCTGCCATACAACTGGGGACAGTTTAGCACAAAAATTTGCTTTCCAAAAAGGCACCGTTCAGGTGCAGCAGCCTTCTTCAACCTGGTGCCTATGCTACCTGGTTGCTGTAGTCCAAAACATCTGGAGGGCACCAGGCTGGGGAAAGCTGAGATACAACCTCCTCTCTATACTCAAAGTTTGTGCCTTAGAATAAATCACATAAAGGATACAGGGGTTGTATGTAACATGCTGACATAGTGATAATTGCAAGCAACACTTCTGTCAGCCAGCCTTGCTCCTTTCTCATCTCCTGGTTGTGGCAGCATGAGCTTTTATAGGCAATGTATGTACCCCATAGGGACACAGGTGGCGCTGTGGTCTAAACCACAGAGCCTAGGGCTTGCCGATTGGAAGGTCAGCAGTTCGAATCCCCGCAGCCAGGTGAGCTGCCGTTGTTTGGTCCCAGCTCCTGCCCACCTAGCAGTTCGAAAGCATGTCAAAGTGCAAGTAGATAAATAGGTACTGCTCCAGTGGGAAGGTAAACGGTGTTTCTGTGTGCTGCTCTGGTTTTGCAAGAAGCGGCTTAGTCATGCTGGCCACGACCCGGCTCCCTCGGCCAGTAAAGCGAGATGAGCGCCACAACCCCAGAGTCGTCAGCGACTGGACCTAATGGTCAGGGGTCCCTTTACTTTTACCTTTATGTACCCCATAAAGTACATGTATGAAATACACTCCCCAACCAAATTCCTTTCCTATAAACAATTATTTCTGCCTACTGTCCATTAGCAATTTGCAGAGTGTAACCTGTTAAGGGCATAGTGCAACTGCATATGCCTTACTTTCAGGACAAAGTGGTGAAGAAGCCCTGTGTGGGCTTTCTACATCTTTTAATGCATTTGATTCCACATTTGTTTGAATGAAAATCTGCAGCAGAGCCAATCAGAGAAGCAGAGAGTGCTCTTAAAGGGAAAGGGGAAAACGGATGTGGTTTAGTCTAAACAGGATTTATTTAAGGTTTAAGCAGATTTTTCTCCCTGGGGGAATTAAGCTGCCATTTAAATGTTTATTTCCAAATATTTTACACATCACTGCAATCACTTTCAGATGACTTAAACATATGCATGGTATTATTGTTTATGCCTTCTGTCATCTCATACATTTTTCTTCAGCTGTTCTTTATTTTGAAAGTACTTTGATGTCTCTTGATTTAGGACTTGCCAAGATGGGAAATCTTAATCAAGGGAGCCACTGCTTCAGAAGGGCTTTTTGGCATTCAATCACAGATTTATTTCTTTTTAAAAATTAGGACGGGTATGAGAATATAAACACTGATCTCAGCTGTAGGGTTATTTGATCTTTCTACACCAATTAACATATATGCATTCCGGTAGATTCACTCCTAGAAATCCCTGATCTTTTGGTGCATTTCTTACTGTTATCTTCTTCTAACATGTGTCATCCTTCTGAAAACTCATAATGGAGAAGACTCCTTCTTCATTCCTTTTCACTAACAATGCATTCTATATTGCTTTCCAACATATTTGTCTCATTATACGGAGGTTGCTGAAATCATGCAAATTGTTGGGAACCTGTTTTGCAGACTTCCAGTAAGTCAACAACTTTTATGGGTGGCATGAGAGTTCTAGCTGAAAAAAAGCCCTGCATACAACCAGTCTGGCCGTCAGCACCGTCCTCTTTACTCTGTGCTGCCCTTGTAGAACACAGCAGGGAGGAGGATGAAGACAAAACTAAAGTTTGTTGGCTCTGCCTCTACCTGCCATTGGCTCTGGCTCCATCCAATTTTGGTCTCACTGCCTTCTGCCCTTCCAGCCGGAATGGGTACCAACCATAGCTGCCAAGTTTTCCCTTTTCTCGCGAGGAAGCCTATTCAGCATAAGGGAAAATCCCTTTAAAAAAGGGATAACTTGGCAGCTATGGTACCAACTACCACTGATGCACCGAGGACAAGAAGCAAAGTTTTGCTCTCCTGAGTGACTTGACGAGGAAATATTACATTTCCATGGAGTCAATAGTACAATGCATAGGAAGCTCAAAGTGGTTTTTTCTTAAATGGCTGGAGGTCATTCAAGGATGAATTTGAAAACTTCAGCTCTAAAGTAGGAGGACTCCTGTCCTGGTGAGGAGGGAGGTGCCATTTTGTGGTTCACCTCAGGTGCGGTAAGATCCTTCAGTGTCAGTTCTGACGGTTATTGGCAGCCATTGTCTTACAGGTGTGTGTTTTAGATTCACTTGTCTACTGAGATGTAAGTCGCAACTAAATGTGCACAGGAATGCAAACTAAGTACACATTTTGGCACCCTTTCCCTGAGACAAGATTTGTACTCCAAACGTTGGAGTAATGCAAGAAAACTGAAAGGCCACTGCATCCTGATCCATGTATTCGCTCAGGAAGTATGTATCAGGCTCAATCATCCCTAATTTAAGCTCATCACAGCAAGCTTTCCCCACTTCTCACCATTGATGAGGTACTTGATAACACACAGTGAAAGTGACTCTCATGGGCAAGCAAACAAGAGATGGAAGCTTCAGTTCAGATGATAACTGAAATGACCGTGGTAAAATTGTTTGCTTTCAAAGAATCACATGAGAGCAAAGGCCTTAGTTTACCATCAGCCCATTGGTTTATCCAGCACCACAGAATGCTCTCAGCTGGATAAATGGGCAAAGTAAAGACTTATGAAAATCCCATCCGTTAATCTCCCTATGCCTTAATACCCCATCTGTAGAAAGGGGGATAAGTCTACTCTACCTCACAGTGGGTGTCTGGAGGATAAGCATAATGAAGGATATCCAAACTCACTGTTATCATGATGGTGGAGGGAGCATATAAGTTATTTAGACAAATGCAATGAATGAAATGGATAATGCAGTGAGCATTGGATCTCACATTTTTTATTTGATGAATCTCCAATAAGTTTTCTAAAAAACCAACGACAGATATCATACGAGAAAGTCAGCTATTTTTAACCTTACTTCTGAGCAGGTTGACTGACCCTGCTTTTGACTTGTTTGCCTCATTATAGAGACCCTCTGATATATTGGCTTCAATGTGACTTCTCTCTACCTCCATTATCCCAAACTTCACCTTTTGGAAGGAGCAGGTTTCCAGGCTCTTTTGAAATGGGAGTTCAGAGAAGTCTGCTCCAAAAAGCCAGTGTAGGGATTCAGTGTTCGCATTAAACATATATAGAAGCTGCCGGTATCTTAAGATGTCCGTGGATCTCTTTGCACTGCCTTTAGGCAGCTGACAGACTGGATTATGGGAGTGAAGTGGTCCGTGAGTCAGATTCAGTGGCACACTCCAGTTCTGTTGTGCCACTCTGATATCGTCAAGCACTTTAACTGGTGGTGGAAGCCAAATTTGTAGTTCACAAAAGCAGAAACCAGAAAAAAATTGCCCCACAGGAGTGTAGACAAGCAGCCTGGTCATACTTGCAGATGTTACAATAATTAAAACCTTAAAATCTTTCCACCAATGGTGCCAGGTTTCTCCCCTTTCCCTCTGTCCCTTCAAACTAAGGTTCTGATAACTCACTCTATTCATACTCTTCCAAACAGACCTTTAAATATTATTTCATGCATTCCTTATTCCTGGAAAATATATATTCCCATTGTCTCATAATATTAAATCCTGCCTATATGCAGTTAATTAGCTATATGTGCTTCAACACCTCAGCCCCACTGCTGCTCCCTGAGGTAGCTGCCTCACTTTGCCTCATGATAGGGTTACATGCCCTGGGTATTGTGTTCTATGGACATTTCAGTCTACAGTACTTTTATTACAGGCAACGGCCGATTAACAAGCAGCCAAAAGATGAGTGATTGCACACACACACATGCGCATGGAGTTGAACCCAGAAGTGACCCCAAAGTGTCACTCAACACATCATGAAATGGGCAGAACAGGGGGAAAATGGGGGTGGGGCATAACAGGGTGGGGCACGCTGATACACACTCCAGAGAGATGCAAAAAGGGACCAGGATCAGAATCCCTGATCTGGACCTTGTGTCAAAATGAATCCTCTCCACCACAAAAATGAGTTCCAAAGCTTTACTACCAAACAGTCTTAAATACTAGTTACAATAACATAAGTGTTGTGAAATAGGATGGCAAACAAGCAATGGGGTTCAGTCCTTTATGCTTTTCAGCAAACTTTCCACCCTCTGGCCCCAGAGGGAGATGCTAAGTTTGTTAATCATTGCAGAACTCTTCAACAGCTGCTGCTGCCAGTACTAGCCACCTTCAATAAAGGTTGGCTTCTCATGTTTCAGCTTCCTGCTGTGAGAGCTCAGCACTTCCTGTTTCCAGTGATGGAGTCATCAGGTAGTTTACCGTAGTTCACAGAAATGACAAAATAACTTTCATTGATGCTTTTGACAGAGTGCAACTTTTTGCCTAAGGTAAACTGTCTTTATAGCATTTTCAACACAATGCATTAAAACACAGCATTTTATGTACATTAAACTTATACTTTAACATGGAGCACATGAAGGCCCCACCTTTTAAAGTTTTGTTTCAGAGGGCAATTGCTGGTGATGTAAAAGATCTCTGCCCAAGTACCTGGAAAGCTAGTATGAGTCACAATAGATATTATTGAGCTAGATGGACAAATTGTCTGATGTGGTACATAAGCTTCTTGTGTTCCTGTGTTCCTGCAAATAGTGACAGTATGTGGGGCTGAACTTCAGGGCTTGGTGAGATGAATGGACGAGAAGATTGATTCTAAACTCCTAAAATAAGGTGCCTAGGAAACACCTTCCCTTCTCTTCCTTGGTCTGATGCGGACACCAGAAAGGCTTCTATTTCCAATCATTTCTTTGCAGGGGTAGGAAGAAGAGGAGGAGTAAATGGGTGAGAACTGTGGGTTCTAGGGATCCATGGGCTGTGCTATCCTTGTAGACCTACATTAAAAAATAAATTAAAAATCCACCTTTGCTTAAAAGATGAACACCTATCAGAGCTATCATTTACTCATACCAGTAAGTGAATAGACTTTGAAAGTGTCTTTGATTCAGGTGTGTGTTTGAATTTTTACACTTCTTATTCTCTTCCCCATCGCAGAAAAAGTGGACCTGAAGAAAAATCTCTCAATGTATGTTTATTTATTTTAAGGCACAGCTGTCAAGTTCTGGCCTGACATATTTCTCTAAGATCATTTTACTTAGTACAGCAATGTGTGTTTTTTTCTTTTTGCCTGAAGGTGACAGATGATACTTTATGAGTTTCAAAAATATTACCAATATTCAGTGTGCTAAACCAGAGAGTAGTCATTAAGCTCCTTGTCTCCTGGTGCAGTGTTTGAAGTCATGTGCTGATATCGCTGGAATGGTGTCAGGTTAGATCTGCAAAACCTTGAGCTACTTTGTTGATGCTATGAGGCAGCTTCTTCACTGTTATTAATGTGCTTCACAGGCTGTAGGTATCATTTTGTGTCTCTCCCTCTCCATCTACCTTGGGCTCTTTGCTTTAAGCATTTTCATGCTGGTGATGACTTAATGCTGTACCTTGCATCATTTTACTCTCTGTCTGCCATTGTGACTCTTTTCCATTTTCTGCTCCTGAAGAGGAGACAGATCCAGTCATAAATGTTTAAATGCTTGTAGTAAAAACCCCCGGAAAGAATGACTATATACAGAAGACACTGCACATAATTTGTAATTTTCTAACGCACTGAGAAAAAGACTTATCTTCTTCTGTGAACCGCCCTGAGACCTCCGGGTATAGAGCAGTATATAGAATAGAATCATAGAATCATAGAGTTGGAAGAGACCACAAGGGCCATCCAGTCCAACCCCCTGCCAAGCAGGAAACTCAATAAATAATAATAAATAATAAATTCAATAAATAATAATAATCTCACCTCCCTTACCAATCTTGCCTTGCCCATCCTATTTGGATTCTAAATGAAATACTGCTGAGACCCAAGTGTGTTAAAATGATTATCTGGTGATAATTTACACAAAATAGAAGCCCCAGAGATCTCTGATCCAGCATGTGAGAAGGGGTGTTACTCTCCCCCCCTTGCTCTTTTCTTCCCCAGAATACCCCAATCTGCTATTTTTCTCTGTCCTGTCCATTGCTTCTGAGTGTAGGAATCCAGATCCTCATCTGTGCTTGCTTAAAAGACAATTAAAACAATCCAGGGCCTAAATCATGGTAAATATGTCAACCATTTCGGGTCTTAGATCATTTCAGTGGTTGTTGTTTCATATTTGCAACCCCCTTCTACAGCCTAGTTCTGAGGCAGTAAACCTGGACCTGTTCTGTACCACTTCAGGTGGCAGAGGACAGCTTTTGTGACATAATGTCTTTTCATACATACAAATAAATAAATTTTCGAGATAAAAAAACAAGATATTTTTGAGACGGTTAGGCTGGGTCAGGGGTAGTCAATGTGGTGGTTCCAGATGTTTTAAGATGCTTTTAAATGCCATTACTGTATCCATCTCATGAGGTACCCAAGAGAGGGAATTCCAGAGTACAGTGAGTGTAATGGCCAAAAAGACGCACTTCTATGTTGTGATTAAACAACAATCTGCTGGTCATAGAGTGGCCAGCAGAGTCTCCTTAGAAGATCTTAAACAGCAGGTTCTCGTGTACCAGGGAGAAGCAGTCCATAAGATATTTAAGTTTGTGACTTTAAATATCAGCAACAAAACTTTGGACTTGTCCCAGCGGCTAATATGTAGCCAGTGCAGATCTTTCAACACTGGGATAATATGTGTAAAACTGAATGAACCAACTAAGCACCCTAGCTACTCCAGCTTGCACAGCTTCCAAACCAGGCATAAGGGTAGCACCATATATAGCACATCAGAGTAGTGGGGTTACCAATATATGGAACACCCCATGACAAGGCTATTCCTATCCAGGAACAGCCATAGTTGGCACACCAACCAAAGTTGAGTAATGAACACTCCAAAAAGCTGAGTTCACCTGGACATTTGGTGACAGTGAGGGATCTAGTTGCAACTCCAAACATTGCACCGACTCCTTCAGAGGATGGAATTCTATGTGAAGGGAATTGTTTATATGGTGGCAGTGATATGGAAAGAAGAAACATACTGCTGCAGTCATGAGCCAAAGGCTCCCAGAATGAACACATCATTGTGCAACTGGAGCCCTCTGCAAGGGAATGTACAAGTGAGGTCCTCTTGGGATGTCCTATGTGTGGAACCTGATATCAGTGTGGAACCTGTAAGATTGAGGTTCCCAACTGCACAAAAAGCCCCACATGCTGTACATGTATAGAGGCCTCTTTCATGCATTGAATTGAACATATCATCCTTGGGCAGAGAAGAGATTTTATGACCAGTGAATGGCACCCAGTATGGGGAGCATGGCTAGCCAGCACAGCCAAGCTCATCCTTCTGCTGAGCAGGCGGGCGCTTTGTCTGAAGAGGGCTTTCATGAGCGAAAGCTCCTTTCTTCTTTTCCCCAGAAGTGTTCTTAGATGCATGTTGGTATTGGTTTAGGCTTGCCAGGCATTGTATTTAGACATGTTACAGTTCAGCCTGCACTGGTGTACTTGAAGCGAAGGCCAGTGTTGCACAACTGTCAGGGGCTGCTCAAATACACCCCCTGTTGTGCCAGCTGATAGACAGACACATCAGCACACTTGGGTGTTTGTTTGTTTTTAATCTAACCCCAGGCAACATCTTGTTTATGTGTTCTGAGAAAAAATGCATTAGCATGTTTTCAGTGGCACAACAAAGGCACAATATAAAATACCAGGTATGAGCTGTGTGCTTGTTGCTGAGGTTGGCACGTCAGTGTTCCTGTTTCCAGGGTTACAGCTGATCTTTTTTTATGCCAGTTGTTCTCATCAGTAGTGATTTGACTTTTTCCAGGGTCCACTGTTTAAGCCTACATTTTTAACGGTCAAGCCCTTTCCCTTCAAATAAAGTTCATTTACTCATTGTTCAGGGCACTAGCACCCACAGGAAGGAGGCTAATTTAGTGGCAGTTCTCTTAACATTTAGCATAAAATGTGCAAACCCCCATGAGAGCAGGCGATTCATTTTTCTTAAAAATAAAAAATGGGGTTCTATTCATACAGAGGCATCTTCTGAAACTGCTGACTGGTTTATGGCTTGTGAAATTTGCAGTGCTTTTGAAAAATCACCTATAGATTACTAGGAAGTAATCCATTGTTTTAGCACCACTGCAAGACTGAGAAACAAGTGCCAACTGGAGGGAAGATGACTATGAGTGTTGTCTTAAGACTATAAAATATATGATGCAGTGCAACTGTAGGAAAGATAGAAATGCCATTTTGGGAAGAGGCCATAGGTTAACGGCAGATAATGCAAAGGTAGAGTATGTGTTACATATGCTTAAGGGCTCACATTTAGCCACTGGGGTCACTAGTTAGAAAGGATATTGAACAAACCTATGAAAGATCTCTGAACAAATCCCTAATGGATAGTAGCCAGCTAGATGCCAGCTAGATGCTTCTGACAATATAGTGGAACTTCATAGATCTTCATAGATTCTTATGCAAGAATGAATAATTTTGCATACAAATCTGTGTATGAAAACACTGGGAGAATATATTGAGAATATATACTGCGACAATCTTAGACTACAGGGTCTCCTCGGACCAAACTAATGCAGCTAATTCAGAAAAAGAGACTTTGCATCCTCTAGCTAAAAGAAATAAATATAGTTTCAACTGTATGAGCTAGACTCTTTTATAAACATTGGCTATTCCTGGACTCCCAAGTGGCTAGCTTGGTGAAATAAAATGAAAGCTCTGTTACTTTTAAATATTAGGTGGAACAATCCAGAAACATTGCTGTTGTAGCAAAACATAACAACAAACTATTTTCTGGGAATTGCACAAATTTTAAAAAAGAAACATATACTACTGTGGTTCAGTACATGGCTTTGGCAATAACGCAAAATGCTTGATGGTTGACCAGCCAAGTGAGTCAGGGGCAGAAGGTCATATTTACTGTGGTAGATATATATATATATAATGTGGTTTCTCTTCTGATCTGTGTCCCTCCTATTCTCCTTAAAGCAAAAGCCTGAATTTTGATTCCCCTCTTCCAGTGTGAAATTTACATGTGAAGTTTATCCTGTTTTTACACACAAGGGGCCTTATCCAGACATGCTTGTGAACAGTGTGGTATGCTGCACAGCCATTCTTTGTCCAAAGGTCCCCTTTTCCATATTCAGATAGGTGGTGGGGCAAGGAAGCTCGACAACTTGCTGAAAAGTTCTTTCTTAAACTTTCTTTCTTTCTCCCCTCCTCCTACTGCAGCAGCATTATTGGGAAACGTGCCAGAGTCTGGCTTGCTGTGACAGCTGAACCTGAGGTCATGGCTTGTTTCTCTCCAAACCCACAAACCTAGGTTCAAACATGGCAATAAGCCAGACTCTGCAGCAGGAGTAGGAGCAGGGCCACTGTGGGCCTGGGAGCTGATGTTGCCTGCAGTGGCCAGCTCTTCCTCTGCTCTTCCTTCACTAGCCACAAAGGACCTTTACTCCATATTTTCCCCACACCCCTTTGAGTTAAATGGAAACTTTATAATACTCTATCATTGAAACCACACAAGTAATTTCCCCTGTATTAGCAAAAAGCAAATACATAAAGGCAACTGTAAGGTATGTATTTACTGGGCAAAAGTGATCCAAAGCAAAAGACTTTTCCAGGCACAATTTTTATTCACTCATTTCAAATCTTACATTTGGACCAGCTGTGGACCTACATTTCTGGGGCCCTGAAGCTTGAACCGCTATGGGGGCCCTTTCACAAGCAGCAATGAGGTCTAAAGGTAAAGTTAAAGGGACCCCTGACCATTAGGTCCAGTCGTGACTGACTCTGGGGTTGCGGCACTCATCTTGTGTTATTGGCCGAGGGAGCCAATGTGGCCAGCATGACAAAGCCACTTCTGGCGAACCAGAGCAGCACATGGAAATGCCGTTTACCTTCCCGCTGTAGCGGCACCTATTTATCTACTTGCACTTTGATGTGCTTTCAAACTGCTAGGTTGGCAGGAGCTGGGACCAAGCAATGGGAGCTCACCCCGTCGCAGGGATTCGAACCACCGACCTTCTGATTGGCAAGCCCTAGGCACTGTGATTTAACCCACAGCGCCACCCGCGTCCCTACAATGAGGTCTAGGTAACCACTATTATCTTCTTCAATGGGGCTGTGCCACGACAGATCACCACCCTTTTACAACATTACAACCCAGGGCTATTTTTCTAGAAAAAGGGGTGCCGGAAGTCACCATGAACTCCTCCCTTGTTCTCTGGCACCCACCTGAGAGGGGTCAGAATTGAGTTCCAGCTGGAAAAACCCCCTGGTGCTACTGACTCTCAAACTTTGGGATTGTTGAAATATATACAACTAAAAATTAATCAATACTAGACTCAATTTTAAAAAGCAATGTGAACTAAAGTTGCTTCTGGGGCCCCTCTGGATTTAGAGCCCCCGGAAGCTTTATTAGTTTTATAGCAGATCTGTCCCTCATTTGGACCTCTTGTTTGCCATACCAAGAGGGTTCAAAATCCTAGATTTTACACTGATAGGACACATTATATTCATGTTATCTAAATAATGGTGCCTTTCCCCCCCAAACTGTATAGTAGTAAGGTGCTAAAAATTCATTCTGCCTTATGTGGAAAGGTTTTACCCAATGGTCTATGATCACGCGAGTTCTGTTGATTGCAGTGGTTTTCCTACATTTCAGGGAATTCACATATAGTTATAAACTAAGTTTAAGCATATTTCACCAAAGATAATTTAAATATGCAGTTGGGTTTGTTTGTTTTTTAGCCAAAATCACTGTGTGTTTTTTTTAAAAAAACTATCAGATCAATTTAATTACTGTATGGGTCTTCCTAATGTTTTTTGCTGCTTCTGCTTCTTATTAGGTTTTGAAGATATCTCTGGTTACACGTGTATGGACACATGAATCGTATCTCTAAATAGCTCTGATTAGGCTGTGTGGAAATGCCTCAGAGATGCCTTCTTCCTTTCCCACAATAACTTTCCAGAAGACAGAACATCTTGCTGTCTGGACACGTTAAACCTTTGGATGAGGTAATATGAAAATTCTTCTACTGCTCTTATTTCCACTTGTGTATGTTTTTCCTGGCTCGGAATCAGTGACCCAGTTATTGTAGCTCCTTAGTTCTTGTACTTCTTCCAGAGTATTTTGTTTATCTTTGAGCCTGCAAGCTCATGTGTGCACACACACGTTTTTCCTTTCCTGCCCTTTTGCCTCTTCCTCGCAGTAGATCCAAGAGGTGTGGGAGGTTCACATCAATTACCGTACTCTAATGCTGCACTTTGTGCAAAAGACTGAACTGTGAGAAAGGGCAATGAATGCAAGGAGCGAGGAAACACGTCCACCAGATATCATGGGCCAATCTCCGTTGCTGTGTTTGGGTCAATATGTGGGAGCTCTTGTACCTAAGACTGAGCTGTGTGCTTCCATCGCAGGGCTCTGTTGAAAATGGCTTTTCCATGCAAGTCAGGAATTAACCTCCACAGACAAAAGAACAACTCTTTTTAAAAAAAATCTCTCCAGCTGCAATCTCCAGGGTGACACAGACACAATTAGGTATGAATGTGCATGCATACACCCTCCATTTCCCTCCCACCCAGCCCTAACTCTGCACAGCCTCGGGTGATGGCAACCCAAGCTACACCACTGGATAGACTTGCTGCAGGAAGCATGCACCACCTGGAGAGGATGTTTGAGCTTCTCTGTGACTTCTCCCCAAATTCAGTGTTCTGTGTTCCTCTTTTGTGTGGAGTGGGAGGTAGAAGCCATGTGGGCTCTGGTCTCTTTGTGGCATTGGCTGACAACAGAACTAGTAGAAGTCAACTTGTTTAACTGCATTCCTGTTTGTGTTAACAAATAAGCCCTGTGCATTTTATGGACTCTGATGACATATCATGTCCACATCTATGCTTATCATTTCTTGAGGGGCACTGGCAATATTGTGCAGAAGACAAAGCGATGTTTTGCAGCAATGCCCATTTCCCATAATAATTTTCCAGACTCTTTGCTGTCCTAGCACTTGAAAGCCTTCACTTGAAAGGTTTCTAATAGCCTCTCAGGCACAATTAAAGCTTCTTCTTCTCTTCTTCTTTAAAGCCTAAGCGGTTTTGGTCCACTGGCTTCAAAGAGCCAGCATGTCCCATCATGTTCTTGCTGATCCGTTGAGAAGGTCCTCTTGATCATGCCACACATCATATGCACCCAATCCATCTGCAGACACAAGTTTTTACACAAATAAGGAATAACCTTTCTTTGGAGACTTGCAGATATTTGGGGAGTGCAGCATGGGATGGGTAAATAGGTGGCTGATGTTGTAATCACTTACCTAAGAGTCCCAGGGAACAGAATGACCTTACTTCTGAGTAAACATGCACAGGATTGCACTGAAAGAATATTTGGAAGGACTAGAAAAACATTGCATTATTTATTATATATGAAAGCTGCTAATATGGGCTATCAAAACCAAATCTTGCACATATACCCTTCCAAGTTTCCCAATGCCAAAGCTCTAGTACTGCCCATTACTGGCTTTGGTCCCACCAAAAGCTGCCCCACAGCCCCACAATGAAGGAAGGTGTCCTTAGGCAGAAAATATTGCCCACCTCAGGCTTTTATGGGTAGCAAAACAGGGGCATCTTATGAAGATAATAGGTGTAATTGCACCATTCTCTTCTGACTGGACTCTCATGTTTTAGCATAATTTCAGCACAATGTACATTTTGTACAGCTAAGGATTCAGCCCCACATTTCCGCTACCACGATCCTTCTTTCTCTATGCAGCTCCATTGCTGCTACTGCTATGGTCGCCACCATTTCCCCCTGATGTTGATACTGTGCTTGTAACAAACAGCAGTGCGACAGGCAGAAAACTCATGAGAAGACAAGCAGTACAGTACTTGTCGAATGTTGGTCTGTCATGCTGTTGCTACAAGCAAGAGGAGCTGCCAAGTGTCAGAGGGCAGGGGCAGTGAGATGGTCACTCATAATAATACTTTTTTTTTTTTTTGCAAGGAAGGAATATCTCAACAGCAGACAAAGATGCTGGGTGACCCTTTAGCTGTGTAAAATATGTGCAGCATGTCATTCCTAAACTTTGGAACTTAATTCAGGGTTTTGGTACCCCCTGAGACACTCTTGGTGCTAGACAGAAAATTAGCTGGAGACAGCAATCTCTTGGAATGAAGGAAGACTAAAAATTAAAGGTGTTCTGGAGTTCCCCCTTCCTCTTTCTTTCTTTTAAAGAATGCATACCTTAATCTATTCAGTGATGGCAGGAGGGATATATTTTGACTCTACACAAATCTCAGAAAGTTAAAGCTCCCTGTTTTTAATAAGCAAGACATTCCAGGGCTAGTAGGTACATGCTGCCTATTCTAAAGTAGAACATGCTTGGGCCAGTAACAGATAGACAAAGGATAATCTCGGCAGGGAATTTCCTCCTCTGCCTTTAATATTTTTTCAATCATCTTGTTCAAGTATGAGGAAACCTATTGAAATGTATCTGGGTTGTTGTTATTGTTTAAAAACAGACCTCATGGAAAGAGCCTGTGAATGGTTCACCCATGGATCCCCCAGTGTCACGCTGCAGCTCCAGTCATTGTGTGATGGGCAGTACAGAGTTTGACAGAAGCAGGGGTTGTGCACTTCAGCCCCCTTGCTCAGAAGCAGAGTGATCCAGCTACAAACACATGCGCACCCCATCCAAGCAAGCTGTGCAACCCAAACCACAGTGCGCCACAAGCCAAGAGCAGGTCACTGTAGTGAAGTTTAGGCAACCCAAATGACTCACAAAGCAAGCCAAGACACACAGCTACTGTGTTCCTCTCACATCAGGACCACTGTGGCATGGAACTGGAAACAACATAGCATGCACTGCTACACTGGTGCTCAGTCTGCCATCTGGATTCTCTGGCTTGCCAGCACATATTTGCATTACTGGAGAGGGGAGCTGTTACAGGCGGGTTACAGCCAGTTTTAGGCTTATTCATATACTTAACTAATAACCAGGGAGAAATTAATGCAAAGGCATGCCTGGGTGAACAGCAGCATTCCCGTCACACCAAAGTGTCTCCATCATTTTGCTTTTTACATTTTGCTGCTGTTGTTCTTTGAGGTTTGTGTGCTGCCTTTTCTGGGGCTGGAGGACAAATCTATCCCAATTTCTTAATGAGGCCAGCAGCAGTATGACTGCCAATATACTCCCTCCCCACCAGTGTTGCATGTAGACTCAGTTATCACACTATAGTCTTTTGAACGTCTTCCCGCCTTGTGATGTTTTATAGGAAAGTGTAGTCTAGAAATGCTGGAATCGGGCTAGGACCTTGGAGGCCAGAGTTTAAATTCCCACTCAGCCATAAATCTCACTGGTTGACATTGGTCCAGTCACCATCTCTCAGCCTAAACCGACAGGGTTATTGTGAGTGTAGAATGGGAGAGAGGAGAGAACCATCATGGAAACCACCGTGAGCTCCTTGGAGGAAAGGGGTGGTAGAAATTTAGTAGTAGTAATATATGAAATCACTTCCACCCAATGCATGCTGGCTGGAGCTGATGGGAGCTGGAGTCCAACATCTGGAAGCAGGTTCCCTACTGCTGGTGTTCAGTGCAGATGAGTTAAATTGTTAATGCCCTTCTCTTAAAAGAAACAAAATCTTTAGACAGAAATAGAGAAGTGCTTTGCAGAAACGAGAATGGAATGGGAGCCTGGAATTATGCTGGATCCCTATATTACAGGCTGTAAATGAGGATTTCGGGGGGTGGGAAGTCCCCCCCCCCAGTGCAACTGCCCCCACTAGACTCTTCATCTGAATTTGATTTTGCATTTATGCACTTCAGCTCTTTCATGCATTGTATAATAGAGAAATGACAAATTAATTGCACGTTTCTCCCTCCCTTTTGTGGATCTATTTATTAAAACATGTGATGCCAACTCAGCTCTTTGGAAGAGATTGTGCAAAGGCACTTTAATAATTACTATCATTCTGGGAAGCCAGCCATCTCTTGGTGATTTTAGCTTTCATTTCATCTAGTCCCTTTTGCCACTGAATAATTCCTTTCCCCGAACCCCTAAGAGACCACAGTAAAAAGGATATGTGGTTCCTATTTTCTCACCAAGTACTGTATAAAATGACTTTTTAGCACATCCTTTCTGCCCTGGAAAGGCACATGCATTGTTTAGAGAGCATCAGACCTGTGCTACATTCGGTGGAAACCATAGTAACAGTATTGCCAGAAAATGGCAAATAATTATTTGGGTCACGCTAGTACATCAAGGAACATAGTAGATGTTAGCTGTATTTCTATTAAAGTTCATTGATCTATTATATCAATAGTGTTGCCATAGAGTGGGGGGAAAGAGGACAGCGAGTTGACCTTTTTAACAATTGCAGTGCTCTGCCTTCACGCACAGTGCAACATTCACTGTCATAATAACTTTTTGCCAGTGCAATACTGTCTTTGGGTTGCAGCCAGTGGACAAGGACAGGAGGGCCACTCAGTTCTCTTGTGTCAGCAGAACACAAAGATATGCTGGCATGGTGGATTTACACGGCTATCATTGCACCATTGCACTGGCACGCCAATGCCAAGATAATGAGGGGCAAAACATAAGCAGAGTTTGGGGGTAGAATGGGGCAGGAGAGTTGCTCAGAGGATGGCTCCACTTGGAATGCTTGTGTCACATTTAGCAACCGCAAAAAGGTGCTGGATGGCACATAACATCAATATATTAATAAGAAGAATTTTACAACAAAATGGACAAAATATCATTACAACTGCAATATGTAAATTTCAGCAATGATGACAGAGAATCATATTGCACAACAGTGATTATTATTGCATTAAATGATGCTCTAAGCAGCTGACAACAACAGATAGATTTTCGGGTAAGGTTCTGTTTTGAAGATCTTCCACAGATGATATCACACACACACACACACACACACACACACACACCCCTGAGGAACTGTCAAACAATCATACCCCCACATTAGTTGCAAAGGGTGGCATCCACATGTCAACCAAATACTTGGCCCCTCACAAGCATTTTAAGGCCCTGATTGCAATTTTCACAACTGGGAGGACTTCAGGAACACTTTTTCTCCAAAAAGGTTATTAAGCATAACAGAAACAAAACTATGATTATCTTATCCTGAAGTGTATTCAGAGTCCGTAATGACAAACTGCCAGCAATGGGACGGGACAGTCCCAGCATGGCTGTGTTGGCTGGGGCTGGTCAGAGTGGTAGTTCAAAACATCTAGAGGGCCCCAAGTTGGGGAAGGATGCCCTGCAGGTACCCTGGCATAGGTGGCAGCAGTCTTTCTCAAGTATTCACATGCCATCCCCTCATCTCCAGCTTGTTATAGGGACCATCTCTCTTGCAGCTGCCAACCATGGCTCATCGCCATCCCCAAGGTTGTATTGTCTTCCTGCAGTCTGTGCTACTGCAGGGACCACTGTAATAGCAAGGGTATGAAAAGGCTGCATGGCAGACCCAATGAAACAACAGGAAGTAACTTTTATTATTACCGTATTTCCTTACTGCTTTGCCTGTTAAATGACTGCCTGTCATGCCCTGTAGAAAGGCACCACTAAAATGATGATGATGATGATGATGATGATGATGGCAGGAACCTTAGTCACCAGTGTTGCTTTCAGAACTCACTCCACTAATGTTGTTCAATAATATCTTAATCCTTTCTTCTGTGCTTCATCTGATCTAGTTAGAGCTGGGCACAAGTGGCCTGTCAAAATGCACCTCCCTGTTTTTGTGAGCAGAGAAATTGGAGGGACACTTTCCATGAATTTTCAGGGGAAAGGAGATATTCTTCCACAGCTTTTTTGTGTGGGGAGGAGGGGCTCACCATTAGCAGTGGAAGCAGCAGGGAAGTCCAATTCTATTGCGTAGTGGGACAGATTTGAGAGCAACTCACATGTAATGAGGTGTTTGGTTTTTTTAACCTCTGGTTTATTGCATTATTTGCAGATAATCTTGCTAGAGATCTAGCCAGAAACCCAGAAACACACCCTGAGATCATCCCAGACTCAGAGGTAACTCTGGTCCACTCACATAAAGGCATACACAAGCTCTTTCACAAGCTCCTCTGTGACCTTTTCACATCCAGAGTTCATCTTCCAATGTTATAATTTGTGAGATGGGTGTGAACTGGGGTTGTGTAAATCTGTCATACTGCTGAACATTATGAATTCCAGTGAAATGTTCCATCTTTAATTACAGATTATTGCAGTTTCATTTGGACATGTATTTCTTAATTCTACAGTGTTACAAAAAAAGGATAACCGTTCCTAGGAATCTATCCCAGAAGTTGCCAGTTGTACTTATAGCCATCAAACGTCACTACTCATTTTCCGCAATCCATTTGTGTGGTTTTAATGCCTCACCATGGCTTTCTGAGCCACCTTTGTGCAAGCTACAGCTAGGAGAGGTTGCTAGCTGACCATGACTATTGTGCATTATCTTAGTGTGTAACACAAAAATCCATATAGTTGCGGTTCAGATCTTGTGATGTGGCCGACATGCAAGAAAATCCAACCTATTTGTATTATGTTTTAAACAAACAATGAACAACTACTTGAAGGATGGCAGGATTTTTGTTTTCTAAACCCTTGATGACACACTTTGAAAATCATGCTGCCCTGTGATATTACATTGCAATCACCATTTGATTGATTGATGATACGCTAATGTGCATGGAGGAGTGAAATGAATGAACCAATCACAGAGAGAGTGCATGGATAAGGTCAGGGTGGAGGAGCCCTTCACTTTGTTTCCTGAAAGATATTGGATATTAAATGTCAGATACAATCTTTGTCATGAAAATGAGGTAACAAGGCACTGGTGTAACCCTACTCTTTGAACGACAGTCGTGTCATTTGCTGTTGTCAGGGCTCAAATAGAGCAGGGGGAGGGGAGAGAAATGCCTCACACTTCATTCAAACATTTAAATTAAGACATTAATTTAGGAATGGGAAACAGAGGCATGGAATCCAGCTTAGGGAGACTGCTTACAAATATGGTTTGCAAGCACAAATGTGGTTTTACACATACTATATGTATTCTTGTTTGTCTCCTAAGCCTTGGAAAGCTGTTTGAGCCAAAATATTTTAGGGGGATAGTGGGCATTTATCCACACACACACCCTGGGAAAACCCCCAAACCTACAATTAATTAACTTCTGTGGTTTTGCAGGACCAGAAGTTAGTTGCAGAAGAGGTTCGGAAAGGAGGCTCACCTAACTGCTTAGGCAATCTGGCAATTTTCCCTATACGTATTCCTGCACCAAGCTGCTGAAACACAGAGCAGGATGGTAGGGAGAGTTGCCTAGTTATTGTCAGGAGCCAGAGCCAGGAGTAGGTCAACAATAAAACACCCAGTGTCAGTGAAGTTAACTGTTTTTTTTCCCAAAGAAACCAAAACAGCGAAGGGCTAGTGATCACAGCAACGCTTCACCACTGAGGTCTTGCCCCAATGAGAGAGTTGCCAGGACTGAAGGTCCCCACTTTACCACTGCTCTCTCAGACTCCTCCTCCCCCAGGTGGTTCCCAAGCAATTTCAGGCTCCTTTGTTTAGTCTAGGCATAGGCAAACTCGGCCCTCCAGATGTTTTGGGACTACAACTCCTATCACCCCATAGCTTACCTTCCAAGTTCCGGACTGCAGAATCCGGGACCGGCAGCCATTTTACACCGGAAGTTGCGTCGATGTAACTTCCGGTGTTGCTTTGCCCTTCTATGGGCACCCAAAATGGCCGCCGCCGGCTTCAAAAGTCGCTTGTACGCATGTCAGGAAGTGTGCCAACGCAACTTCCGGTGTCGCTTCGCCCATCTATGGGCACCAAAATGGCCGTCGCCAACACCAGAAGTCACGTCTATGCACTTCCGGACATGCGTAGATGCGACTTTTGAAGCTGGCGGCGGCCATTTTTGGTGCCCATAGAAGGATCAAATCGGAAAGAAAAAAAATGGCCGCCGGCAGGAGAAAATAATGGAGAAAAACGGGAGACGAAGTGATACGGGGGACCACCGGGAAAAGGTAAGAAAAATGGGGTTTTCCCGGGGAAAACGGGAGACTTGGCAGCTATGCCCCTGAGCACTGGTCCTGTTAGCTAGGGATGATAGGAGTTGTAGTCCCAAATCATCTGAAAGGCAGAGTTTGCCTAGGCCTGGTCTAGTCCAGGCATCCCCAAACTCGGCCCTCCAGATGTTTGGGACTACAATTCCCAACTTCCCCAACCACTGGTCCTGTTAGCTGGGGATCATGGAAGTTGTAGGCCAAAACATCTGGAGGGCCGCAGTTTGGGGGTGCCTGGTCTAGTCTCTCTTCATTTCTCTCCATGTTCTGGGAGACCAGGCTTCTTCAGCAGACCGCCTCCACTTTGCCTCTTGCCCCCCCCCCCCGCTTCTGCCTCTGCTTCCAGACTGCTCTCTGCCGTAGCCACTTCCTGCTCACTAAACCCTCTTCAGCTTCTGGCACCTTCATCTCCCATTCTTCTCCCTCCTCCCTCTGACCACGTGTCATTGTTGCACCACCAATCCCTTGGCTCTTGGGTCTTCTTCCCTTGGGGGGGGGTTCCCCAGCTTGTGCCTCCCTCCTCTGCACCCAGCCAGTCCATGTGAGTTGTCTAGGCAATTGGGTGCCTCTCCCACCCTATTTTCTGATAGTGTACTGTTCATTTTCCACATCTTGCTTTGAGGTGTTTTTTTAACAACAACTGTATAAACATTTGCAATTATTCTTTACATATTTTACCCCAAAATATGTATTCTAACCTAAAATATACATTTTGGCATATTGGCTTTTTTTGAGCTAAGGACACAAAAACCAGAGCTCAAGAAACAGAAGGGTAACTGTGTTCCAACCCACATATTAGCCCAGGCCAGCAAATCAAAGTCACTTCACTTCAAAATGCAGACTGAACAAAATTCTCAAGCATCCCTACCACAACTAAGCATCAGTGAAAGGCTGGGGGTGGGGGAGGGGGTTCCGCTTTGGAGCCCATGAAATTAGGGGGTTGTGTTTTGGCTCAGGCCTAAGTATACTGCGCATGAGAAGAATTGGCTTTTCAGTCAAACAAATAGGAGAAATAAAGTTACTTCTGGGAAAGAAAGTGAGGAAAGAGATTTGCTAACCTTTACACACACAAAAAGCCTCTGGATTTGTACATGAATCCACCCACTGTGCTCAGCAACTTTTGTCACTCTCACAGGAGAACCCAGTATGCTTTTTTTACTCTGACTGTCACCTTTTCATTGTCTGCTTCTTAAGCATTTCTGGAGGTGAAAAAGGCCCCAATTCTCCCCTGCATTTCTCACCATTCAGACTGTGAAACATTTTGCAGTTATGTCAGAGAGGTGTAAATAACAACTCGAAGAACACTGCAGTCCAGGAGCTACAAACTTTAAAAATAACCATACCAGGGGGCCAAGCAGATTCTGAGCAGCAGCTATGTATACCAAAAATCTAGGGACATAGCAGTCAAAGTTGAAAAACATTTCCCTGAAACAGATGCTTTTTTCAGGCTCTAAAATATCTCCCAAAAAGCCAGTACTGTAATAAGAAAAATTTGAGATTGCTGGGATATGATGTCAACCCCACTTGCCATGCCACCCACCTAAAACCAATTTGCCTTGCAGATGCACATGCAATCAAAAACAGCTTAAACTTCAGATGTGGAGGGCATAGTAAGCACAAGGGCTTTCCTGTCTCCTCTGCCACATCTTCAACAAGAGGGAGGAAAAAGAAGGAAAAGAAAGAGAGTCTAGAAACAGAAGGCATGAGCCATTTGTGCTTCCTATTCTGCCCACCTCCCCCAGGCCTCTGATACTTTCAGACTGTTTCCATAGAACAAGATTTGATGCCTATTTTAGTTGCTTGTCCCCTAATGGGTGTCTTGGCCTGTACACCTCATGGGGGTACATTTATTTATTTCATTTATATCCTGACTTCCCTCTAAGGAGCTCAGGTGAGTTTCATGGTTGAGTGGGGACTAGAACCCCTGTCTCCCAAGTTGTACTCCAACACTCTGACCGTACACAAGGAGCCACACTTGCTGTAGCTTCCGCAGCTATGGGATCTCCTGAGATAATTAATGCTAGAACCTTCCTCTGCTGCTGATCCAATCAATGCCTCACTGTACACCAGGCATGTCAAACTTGCGGCCCTCCAGATGTTTTGGACTACAATTCCCATCTTCCCCAACCACTGGTCCTGCTAGCTAGGGATCATGGGAGTTGTAGGCCAAAACATCTGGAGGGCCGCAAGTTTGACATGCCTGCTGTACACCTATTGACTGGCCATGAAAAACCGAAAAATTCAGGTGCTTCCTCCCTTCCCTCCTCCAAAGCTCAGCTCCAAACCCTCAGTCTTTGCTTCTCTTCCTCTCTCCCTTCCTGGAAAGCCTTCAAGAGTTATCCATTTAATTACTATTTTCCTATGTTTTCTCAATAAACCTTTGCTTCTGGAAAAGTGTCTCCGTTGTATACTTCACTCTGCCATCCTGACTATAAAATAAAAATCAGATAGGCGTCCTTGGCTCCCTTGTCTTTTGGCTAGAGTGCTAGTTTCAAAGCTAGCTCTACTGGAGCGTTAGCAGCCTGTTCACCAGCAGTATAGAGCCAGGGTCTAGCAATGGAAAGTGGTTCCTTTAGCACAGCCTACGCCAATCTGGGGTAGTTTTCAACTACAACTCCCATCTGCCCCAACCAGCACACCTATACTCCCATCAGCCCTGTGGTGCTATGCCTGATAGGAGTTGTAGTTGAAAGCATCTGAAGGTCACCTGGCTGAGGAATGCCACCCCAGGACTTCTTTGAACACCCAGAACACTGAAGTATCCTGCAGACATGGTCAGAGGCACGTGTCCTCCTGCTCTTTGTTTTTTAGTGCTCTTGTCTCCTTAAGCAACTTCTGTTAGGAGCTTGGCTTCTTCTTGAACCAAGGTGGGACAGCAGCACCCTGATCTTTGGGTGGGGATGGTGGAAGCAACCATAACAGTGCTGGGCCTCTAAGAAAGAAAAGGAAATAGATTACAATGGCCAGATGGGAACAATGGACAGAGCTCCTGCACCTTTAATAACTGTGTGAAAGAGGGGATTTCAGCAGGTGTAGCTTGTCATTGAATAATTAAAGGTGCAGGAGCCCTGTTTTCTTAACATAAGGAGAGAACTGCTGGATCATCAAGCCAATGGTCTATCTAGTCCACTGTTTCCCAAGCTTTGTTCTTCAGCTTTTTGTGGGACTACAGTTCCCATCATCCCTGACCACAGGTCCTGCTAGCTAGGGATGATGGGAGTTGGGGAACAGCTGGGGACCCACGTTGGGGAAACTCTGATCAAGTCCAACACCTTGTTCTCACAATGTCAATCCAGGTGTCTGTGGAAAACTCTCAAGCAGGACTTATGCACAAGAACATTCCCCCCCCGGGGCGGCGGCGGGCTTCCAGCAAGTGGTATTCTTTTCTGAGAACATTACCTCCCCTCCCCACCCCACCCTTTATATCCTCACATTGGCATTTATTAGCCGAGTCCAGGTGCGCTGAAAATGAGTCTTGTGCCTTCTGAATCCCAAGTGAAACCACTTCCAAGAGCTCCCTCCTGGCAGTTATGGGAGAGCTGCCAACCCAGACAGTAGCCAAAGCTGGAACACTGAAACAGGCACGGCTGCTGTTCCACTAACTCTCGCCCGTCCTGAATTCCAGCAATCGCTTTCTTATTACTAAGAATTCCTTAGTGCTGCACAAGCATTTGTTTAATGAGAACCAGATTTGGGTCATAAACCTTAAGCGTATCAAGCCTTTTTTTGTTAGCTAATGTTTACCTTCTAAGTGAGGGTTCTCTCCCCCCTCCCACTGCCGCCTGCTCTCTCCCTGCCCTTTTTTGTTTGAGTAAAAGGGCACTGCTATAAAAGGCATGCATGGAAGCAAAGAAACCAGAAAATACTCTGAACTGCATGTGACTTGCAGCTGCAGGGTTTCCCACAATATCGAGGGCTGCCTCAACAAAGTGGCTTATGTGCTTTAACAAATATCAGCTGTTTGTCGGGGTGTAATGAACAAACTCAGGCTAGAGCGACAACTGCTTCAAGTAATTATGAAGACAGCTTGCAAACTATAGCCCCGCTTGTTTTGAGCCCCCAGTGACGGCAGCCTGAATGCTGTTCCTGCCAGCTTGATTTCAAAGCCTGTTTCTTTCCATATTTCAAAGGTCAGTGTGCGTGGTGGTGGCCAGCAAGAGGCTGTGGGTGTCAGGGAGACAAAGGAAGCCCTCTGAGGGCGTCCAGAATTCTGCTCCGTTATTAGCAGTCTGATAATGTTAACAGTAACTAGTTTGTCTTCATTATGACTAAAGCTGAGAATGGTGTCCCTTGTGCGAGGTGCTGGGCAGATGCACTGGCTTGGTTCAGATATAATAAGAAGCCACCATTTCCTGCTATATGAGCCATGGTGAGCCTTGGGTCACACATTCTTCACACACCAGAAGATATGGCAAGCATTTGCTTCCAGTTTTAAACTAACCAAAGTTTCTCCATGAAATGTGAACATGGGGAACCATAGTTTGTTTGAACGATGGTTTCAGAAAAAGTCAAGATCTGAAAGCACGTGGCGTATTCAACTAAGTTTTACTCAGCGTAGAACCACTGAAATTAGTTACCATAACCTAATGAATACCACTCATGGGCTGGATATGACTACTTCTCACTAACTATAGTTTAAACAAACAACAGTTCCCTCAGTTTGGACTACATGTGAACTGTGGTTTACTATCACCTTCAAATGTCCTCTTCTGGGGTGAAAAGAGGGGAGGGGGGAGCGTGCAAACCTGAGACTTGTCACAGACTATTCACATGGTTTTCCTGTTACGTTTCAACTCTGTCACTGAGTTGTAGGGCTCACAATCTAAACAAACAATACATTGCATATGAAATGGGAACAGTATTTCTTTCCTTGGGCAAAGTAACATGCAATCCCCAATGAATTCATCCTTTGAAACTATCTCCTTCCAAGCTATTCCAAACATAAAAGCCAATAATAGTAAATAGTTATAGAGTTATGGTAGAAAGACAAAATAAGGGTTGACCAAGGCCTCCAGATATTGTTGGACTTCACTCTCATCCACCTCAGTCAGTCTGGCCAATGGTCAGGGGGAGTTGTACTCCCCAGTCACATATGGAGAACCACAGTTCCCCATCCCATGCAGATGTAAGACATGGCAGAACAAAGGCTTTTCCTGAGTAGAGAATGGTGGACAGTTGACACTCAGGAGATGGAGACTTAACCGTGAAGCATATGAAAACTAAGAAAACTGTTGAAATTTTTTTTAAAAAAATCCTTCCAGCAGCACCTTAAAGACCAACTAAGTTTTTTATTTTGGTATGAGCTTTCGTGTGCATGCACACTTCTTCAGATACACTGAAATAGAAGTCCCCAGACGCTTATATGTAGAGAAAGGGTGGGGAGGAGTATCACTCAGAAGGGTGGTGGAAATGGGTGATTGACTGACTGATAGCTGTTGACGACTGTAAACGACTGCAAATGGTCTTGCATGAAAAAGCAAGGGGTGAGATGGCTGAAGATCGCTTTATCATGTATAATGAGATAAGAATCCAATGTCTCTGTTCAAACCAGGTCTCTCCATGGTTTTAAGCTTGGTGATAAGTTGCAATTCAGCAACTTCTCTTTCCAGTCTATTTCTGAAATTCTTTTGTAGTATAGAATAGCAGGCTATCTTGGTGGAAAAAGAAAACTGTTGATAGCTTAAGTTTGCTAAGCGGCGTCAAGGCAGATCATCACAGCCCCACCTGAAGTCTTTAGAAGACATCCCACAAGAATGCTGCTGTGCTTACATTAGCTGTGCTAATGTCTGACCTTACCAAAGTTTCCCTTACGTACTGTTATCTGCTGGGTCACTTGGCTAAATGGCCGGGCGGTGCTTTCAAAGCTGCTCTAACCCTGCCTGCCTCCCTTCCTTGTGCAAAGACTTATTCCCTACCTCCTGCTGGAAGGAAACACAATGCACCATGAAAAGAACACAATGCCCAAAGCATGCCACAAAATGACAGCGGGGAACAACACATGAAAGGCCACGCCAGATGTTGCACAGAAATAACTGTGCAGAACGGCTGCCATGTGTCCTCGCAGTGAAGACTAAGGGCTGATGGGGAGGATGCATATTTGCAAACACATGGCAAACATGTGACCGGAAATCTCAGTCCGTTGCTTGCATCCACGTTGTTAAAGTAGAGGATGTTCTTTAAGTACTGGTTGTCTAATGAAGCTTCCAGGTGCCACTTCTGGTGGTAACAGCCCCACGCCAGATGTGGGGGAAGTAACACAGCCAAAGAAGAGGAACTTCCTAGTGTGAGGCTTTTGCTCTGCGATTATTTTGCTTCCCTGTCCTCCATCTCTGCTCATCCATGCTGATTTGCTGTTAGTCTGAATGGGCAACATTGCCTCTGTGTGGTTAATTCAGTGGTACCCAACAGCTACAAAAGCCACTGTGTAAAGAAACATTCTACTAATGATTCTTCTTTAGGAATTTTATAAATCCCTTTGAGGCGAAAATCACTCTGGCTGAATGTGTTACTAGTCTTCTTCATATTGTTACAGTTAAGTATTGCCATCTCTTAGGCTTATCTTGCTATTGAGAAATATTTATGAGAAGCAAGTGAGCATTGCCTTAATTTTCAGCATTCGCTAGCCATGTACAACTACCGCACAGAGAAATCTAATGCAATATGAATTTAATCACTTTCATTAACTTTAATGGGGAAAGCCAGTTTGGTTTTCTAGTTATGGAAGTCATTTTGTGCTGGCTGCTTTCAGGCTCTTGGCTGAAATTGAAATCTATATCTGGATAGGAATTTCACATATTAATTTCTAACCATGGACATCTCAAGCTTCCGTGAGGAAAGCAGCATTAATTTAGACCACTAACAATGGGGGAACTGTTGGAGACTCTGCGTTGAATTAGCAGAGCGGTAGGAATGAAAGGAACTGTTTTGTAGAAGCCTATGCAATTCTATGGTGCTTGTTAGAGATCTATGGAGAGGTCCGTTATGTTTAATGAAGTGTGCATGCATGAAACTCTTTAAAATATAGAATAGCAGGCTATCTGTTGGTGAAAAGGGGGCTAAATGAGCTATGTCTCCTTTTTCTAGGGCTGTTTGCATTCCGTATGTTTAAAGCTTATTTACCCCCACCCCCATCCTGAGAATTATGGGAACTGTAGTTTAGTGCCTCAAGTTACAATTCCATGAACACATAACAAACTACAGTACCATTTCCAGGATTCATTTTTTTGGGGGGGGAGGAGTGCTTTAAATTCATGGTGTGCACACAGCCGAGGGCAGAGGGCTTTCTGTTTGATGGCTTCATGTTCAGTATGACATTGATATTAACATTTTTTGTTTATCTACATGTCTTCATACAATTATGCTCTGCTCAGGCCTACACATTGCTTTCAACCCATCTAGGTTTCCCTCCTGGTCTGTTATCTTATTTGCCAATTCACTCAGGGCCAAACTGAAATACACATGAATATATCTCAGCCTCTTTAAAATAGATAGCAGATGCAGAAAGGCCCAGGCTAGATCTGGACTGCAGGAGAGATGTGTGAGAGTTAACCCTCCCATCCATTTGCCTCAATGAAAATCACTCTCCCTCCCAAGCTGCTGTTTGCTCCAGGAGGAAAGACGGATGTAAACAAATAGCAACCAACTGGTACCGGTAGGAAGGGAGCCAGATTTTCATTGGGCAAAATAACCCAGGGTTAATCCCTTCTTTCCCCACAGCATTGTGATTGTGCCCCTCCTCAGACAAGTGCTATGATACAGAGATGGAGATAGATTCCAATTATTCCATCATCGTGTCTAGATTGGTCTTAATATCACTGGCAATCCTTCACCATATAATTTTTTCATAAAAGAGAAGAAATCAGTTTGATACCATGTTCTTGTGAGACAGTGAATTAGTGTGGAAGTGAATGAGGAAGCATCAGTTTGGGAAATAGAAAAAATCAAAGTGATTTGCCCTCTCATCCGAAGGTCTCTTTGGTAATTAGGCAGAAACCTATTTTATGTCCAGTTCCTTGACTTCAATTTTACCATGGCCAAACTGTCTCTTTTTAAATTTAGAATGCATTTTACTGACTTTTTTAAAATCATCCTCTCACTTTAGTCTTGAAATGAATTCATAAATAATGCAATAAATACCTAGAGATCATGCCAGTATATTAAGCTATAGGTGAGATATATTAAATGTGTATTACAAGAAAATTGTTTTGTTTCTGCACCACTTTAATCGGGTTTGCTTGATGTAAATTTCACTGAGATCAAAGAGATTTGCCTCCATTTAAATATGGTTTCAAGATTCACTAGGAAAAGTTATTATCCTATCCTATCATCCCATCCCATCATTATTCTATAAATAAATTTATTTCCATACATTTATAGACGAATGGTCTGTAGGTTGTTAATGCATCTCTTCAGCTCAAATTTCTGTTTCTATGGGTGGCATCAGACCTATGCAAAATAGACCCACTGAACTCAATAGTCTGAGTCAGATCCCATCCTATGAATTTTGGACCATTTTTTCATACCTCACTAAAATAAATAAACAAGAGGTGCAAGGGAAGAAGAGGCTAAAAAGTGGTTAAATCAAATTGCCAAATTGAAGAGTATTTCCTTGTAAGTTTTCAGATACTTGGTAGCAAAAATTAATATGCCTGCTTCATTTCTCTTTGGATCTCACTGATATGATTGGGACTGACGAGCACCATAAATATGACCAAACTGAATGCAAGGCTGCAAAAAGGAAGGAAAGGAGGAAGGAAAATGATGAAGTTCCTGCACACCAAAAAAACCACCCACAACAAACTACCGTATTTCCCCCCCAAATACCAACCATGGAAAGTTAAAGTGTGGCTTATATTCGCAAAGCAGCGCCTGCCCCTTGTGTAGTCCCCTGTCCTCTGCCCCAAGGCCAGGAAGGGAGACAGTGAGGAAGGGGTAAGCTGCCAGCAACACAGCGTGGCTCCCCCCCCCCAGCATGCAGCCAGGAGCAGCAAGGAATGGAGTGACTTATATTCGGGTATTTCCCCCCCATTTTTCCTCCCCCCTCCAATTTTAAAGGTGCAGCTTATATTTGGGTGTTGCTTATATTCGGGCCAATATGGTATGTCTGTTATGTGAATCACTGAACGCATAAGCATTACATGTTTTCTGGATGAATTTTTCAATTTGATTTTTGTGCTGCAAGATGAAGCAACACAAGACATCTTTGGACACTTTTGTCTTGTGTCTTAAACATGTTTTCTTTAACATTAATTCAAAGGAAATGTTTCTTGGAAGACAAGTCATGCTACCATTTTTCTGGATTTCAGGCCATTTCTCTCTTCTATTCAGAATAGGTTGGCGAGATCCAGAAGAAAATGAACTGGCCAAAACTCTGAGTGATATTCCAGTTTTCACTCCATTATGATGCCTGGTTGATGATTCAATACTGCCATTTAAGAGGTATGGGTAGACAGAATTCAGACATGCTGAGCACTGGATACGTCTGGTGGAATACGGAAAGCTACATTGACAGCGTAAATACTTATTTCACTGTACTATAATTAAAGCTGTCACTCAGTGTAATTAGTTAATCCTGATATTTTATAAATAAAGGGATTAAATCTTAGTTCTGGATTGTGCAATCAACATTTTGAACATATACCATCCAGTAGGAAAACGCTGTCCAACAAGCAACCCTCTAATGTCTCTCTGCGTGTCTTAACTGTGTTAATTAGATTGCAGAGGTCCTTAAATGGGATTTATTTACTGTATTAGGTTGATCACAATGCACTATGCTCCTTTTCATTCAGTAAATGCCTTAATGTAATTATGGTCCTCCAAAGGGACTGTGGAAAGGAGTAATCTTAAATATCCCACATGGAGAAGAGACAGCATAGACTATGTGGGTCTTCTGTAGAACCTGTTGCCTCATTCCTTTGTAACCCCCCCCCCCAATCAAATTCTCTCACTAAGGGTGAATAAGAGTGAAAAGGAATGGCAGAGAGGGTGGGACCCAGTGAGCACGGTCTCACTGCGTCCCTAATGCAACTGAAGTCACGGTTGCAATTGTGTGAAGGCAAGGAAGGCCAAATATGGCTACTGTCGTTCTGTTATTTGACCGAATCAGTGATGTTAAGCTTGCCCTTTGGTTAAGCTGAATATTGCAGGTGGTCTGACACCACAAACAGGTTTTACTTTGAGCAACCACCATGCAGAAACCTTTCAAGCTGCTTCCTGTGGCGTTTTTTGAAATATAAACATTAGCTATGAATAGTCCTGTCTTTGTTGTCAAACATCAGTGGGAGCACTGTATGTGAAAACCTTCCAGGGCCTACTGCTACCATTCGTTTTTATGAAATGCAGTATATGTGAGTATAGCTGAATAGGGTTGTATTTTCCAGTTGGAAGCATTTCAAGTAGCCTCTTAAGTGGTGCCATAAAGGAAAAAAATAAGGTAGTTTTAAAAATCCTAGCCAATGAAACCAGAATAGTGGTCCATCCAAAAGAAAGCAGGGTGCTTTAATCACTTAATAAAAATCATATATGCGCCTTCAGGTGTGAAGGGAACAATGAACAGACTGCTTTGGTTTCTTATTAGGTGGCTGCAATATTCTTTTGAGGTTACACCTTAACAAAAGGTGTAACAAAGTTTACCTGTAATGCTTCTGTTGGACTATGGGCATATTTTATTAAGCCGCAGAAAGATGAGGAATCACGCCTATCAGATTTCCTGATCATGAATTGCTATGAATGGTTAAAATATGTAGAAGAACTCTGTTTTCTCCATCTGATCAATATGCTTGTTTGTCTTCAGCACTTACAGCTCAGAGGCTCAGGAGTGGGAGGTGTGGCATTTTTCAGCTCCTCAGAAACCACGTATAGAGAAACAGGAAATACAGACGGCGAACTGTTAAAAATAACCATAGTACGTAAATTGACCTTTTAAACAGAGGAGCTGCAGAGATCGGCTTTATAAGTCCAAAGACAAACAAACATACATCTCTGAGGAAAATTCTGGGCTGTACAAGTTTGTAAGTCACATTGAGTCATTTTATGAGCCAATACATATAAATAACAACAACAAACGAGTCGAGATACAGGGCTGCTGTGTGAAGGGCATTGGAGTAGCTAATGTTCAGTTGCGTCTTCTTAATCCCTAATCATCCAACCTTTGGTGAATTTTAAGTTGTGTTTCAAATCCTTGGGAATTAAAAACAAACAAACACCACAGTCTGAACTGCTGGAGAAATGTTGTAAGGCTTCAAGAGGCCAAGGATGTATGCTGATTTTTGCATTCCTATCTACTAAATGGCTAACCATAGACAGTGAAATGGGGTTAGATATGCAGGA
Source organism: Zootoca vivipara (assembly GCF_965207765.1). Classification (NCBI taxonomy): domain Eukaryota; kingdom Metazoa; phylum Chordata; class Lepidosauria; order Squamata; family Lacertidae; genus Zootoca; species Zootoca vivipara. The sequence goes on along the minus strand of NC_142592.1, from coordinate 36,181,524 downwards.
GTATTAATACCTTTCCTGGGCTTATGTTTTATTTGTGTTGCTATAGTTCATTTGTGGAATATAAGAATTTTAAAGGAGAAATACAAAAGTAACAAAGGCTCTTCAAATGTGTTTGGGTGGGTGTGCCTGTGTGTGCAGTTTGCCTCTCAGAACCAATGCACGCCCTTGGCGTTTATTCAGAGAATAGCTAGCTTGCACTGATTTGTAATGTGGGAGCTCGGCTGTTGAAGAATTAAACAGGAACCTTGTAAATATTAGGTGTGGAATTCAACATTTCTGCTTGCCCACTGGAATGATCTCCTCACTCTCCTCCATGCATGCTGTTCTGGGAGGTTCTCTTGACATTCCAGAACAGATTTGGACAAGAATAAAATTTCAGAAAAGAAATTAAAGCACTGAGGAAGAGGTGAGCATAGTGTTACAGAAATGACAGGGGGGAAACATCTTTAAAGTTGTTACCATGTTAAAAAAAATTATGCCTAAATGTATCCTTTCAACTTGACAGCTTAGGGAAGATACCTAGCTTTATAAATTCACATAAAATCAGTAGTTTGACCGATTCTCTTCATTCCAACGCCATTTTGGCCTTAGAGGAAAGGACTCCTTTACCTTTCTCTCCCAATATAATCCCTCAAGTGTGAGGCCACATACACAACACGCCACCCAGGGAGTGCCCAAGGGTGGCAATCGCTGAACTGATAGCTGACCACAAAATCCCAAGAGCTCATCCCCGGACTTGCCCCAGGACAGGGGGGTAGCGAGGCGCCGCGACACCTGGGGCGGAAAATTGCCATGCACCCAGGTGGGAGCGGCGTCGCTACGCAATGATGCATGCGTGTTACATAACGATGCATGTGTCGTTACGTGGCGGGGTATCACCGCGTGCCTCGTTCCAGCGACAAACTCCAGGTAAAAAGCCGCTCAGCGCGGTGGGTGCGCCCCGCAAACGCAGCGGGATACGTAACACGTGTAACACTACGTAACATGCATTACGTGGTGTGGTATCGCCGCCCCCCTACGCCTCCCAAGCCGCGTGCCTTGCTCCAGCTACAAACTCCAGGTAAAAAGCCCGCTCAGCACGGCGCACCCACCGCACTGAGCGGGCTTTTTACCTGGAGTTTGTAGCTGGAGCAAGGCGCGAGGCGCCTCCATTGTCTGCCACTAGACTTCTTGGTATATTTGTACGAGAACAAAGCACCTGCTTAGACCTATATTGGTTTGCACAGTCTCACTTTTGTGCATTCAAACGAAATCAAGAGTAGTCAATCAGTAGTGTATGTGATACTCAAATTACGGTAGTATGTAAGACCTTCTGTTGGGTAGACATATGGATAAACTAAGCAGAGATTAACCAGGTCTGAGTTGGCATTAAAATCCTGATGTCAGATTCTAGCGCTTAATGATATAAAAGCAAAACAAGGCTAGGACAAAAGTAATCCAGTCTGATTGTGGTTTCATTTTTCAAGATTACGATATTGTGGCCTTCCAGGAATGGCTGCAGTGATTACCCAGAAATGATACCCAATTGTCTACAGATGAAGTGGGGGACCCTCCTCTGCTTTCCTTCTCTTCTTTGTAGTTAGATTTGCATTTGTCTGTGGATTCCAAGCAAGAAAGCAACATTTGAACACATAGGAATTTACTTCTGAGTAAACATGCATAGGATTATGCTGAAATGCCCAGCCCAGAGTGGTATTTTGGGCACACATACATATGATGCAGCTACCTTGCAAAAACTAAGCAGATCTGACTGGTGCCTGGAGCTCCATATATGCCACCTCGAGAACCTCCTCATGAAAGAAAGGTGGTGTGAAAATGTAATAAATAAATAAATAACGTTAAATAAAACATCTGACATATAACTTGCATCTCCTCTAAATGTTTGTTGGGTTTTCAATTCTTAACTGCTTCTCCAGGGAGAGGCCCAAAGTGATAAACCTCTGCTCGTGACAAATTATTCCTATTTCACCAACTCTTTTATTTGTGAGGAGGACCCTCAATCATGTGACACTTGGGCCACACTAACCTATTTGAAACACACAAAATGTAGTTCTCAATCCAGCATTATTCATGCCCAACCTCAACATGCTGCTTTCAATCTAGATTGATTCTAGATCCCACTGCCCACAAAACTGGGTGCGGTTACTTGATACTGTACAGTGGTACCTTGGGTTGTGTACTCAATCCATTTCGGGGTGCTGTTCGCACCCCGAAAAGTACACAGCCCGAGGGGCGCTTTTGCGCGATAGAGCGCTTCTGTGCACGCGTGAAGCATGCAGAAAGCTTCTGCACATGCGCACACAGAAGAACCCAGAAGTAAACACTTCCGAGTCCGCCATGTTCTTAAGCCAAAAGTACGCAACCTGCAGCATACTCAACCCGAGGTTTGACTGTATATGTTTGAAAATCCTCTCCTTGGCTAGGGTTATCCATGCCTTTTCCTTCCTGCACACAGGAAGTGGTGGTTGTGATCTTGGTCTATGCCAACCCACAACACCGTTGGGAAGGTGTGGATACACTCAGTCCATTGCCAGGACTGCCTACACCTGTTTTTTTCAAACTCTTCAGATGGATGCACTATAGGGTAATGCAGAATCCATCTGCAATTAGCATTTGTTTTTAGAATAAAACTTGTTTCTCGGTAAAAAAAAATAATGGGCAAAAAACTTGCAACAGTCTTTTGAAGCCTGAGCATTTGCACAGGACCAACTGCATTTGAAGAGAGAGGCATTGGTGGTTTACCTTGGATCTTATATAACATATTGTTGCAGGGATGAACAAGCTAAAGACAATGCTTTTTTTAAAAAAAAGAAAAAGCATATAATTAATAATAATATACACCCAGAAGAGCTCTTTCTGACATCATACTCCAATTCATTTCCATTTTACTCTCTTGAACATAGGACATCGTAGCAGGTCCAGACCTTCTGTACAAGAAGCCAATTTGGGGGGGGGGGATGACATGGCATCTTCAGAGGTTTCAATGTGGATCTGATGATTTCAGGCATCCAGGCAAATGGCTTCCCATCTGAAACTGAGCTATATGAGTTATATTCTACCCTGAAAAAAATTACTGTGTGAATTGGCTGTACTGTATATCTTCCTTCTTATTTTCCTTTACACTCCTCTCTCCCTTTCTCCACTTCCCTAAAAAATAATCTGTTCTCTCCCTCTATGGTTTTAGAAAATAAACTGTATAAAGTCCAGAAGCAAAACCCCTAAAGTGAGTGGCAGGAAGCAATGTTGGCATGTCAGGGGAAATTTCAGAGGACTGAAGTCAATGGTCAAAATAACTTTGCATTTTGTTGAATGGGAAGTGATCATGGCTTGCTTGTTATTTGCCTCAGGTTCCACTAATTTGTGTTATTCTGCTAACACAGGAAAACAACATATGTTTCAGATTTCTACAGGGCTGAAACACCCAGCCATCTACTTCCCCATCCCCTCCCTATGAGATTATAAACAGTAAAAACCTTGCTTATCCAGACATCTCTAATCCAAATACTTTATTTTTCTGAACATACTTTACGGTTCACTCATATGCCTTCCATATACATGCCATCCCCCATTAAGTAAATATTTTTCCACAGTGTCAGTACTTTCCATTCCTGGAAATGGATATAGTTATCAGGGTGCTTCCAAACAGACATGAAACTGCCTGACAGTCTTTCCTTTACAAACAGGGCACCAGCTTGCTGAAGAGCAAGATCATATAAATCTTTTTTTCTTATGGCATAACTATACAACGAAATTGCCATCCTGCTCACTTTGGCAGGCAGGAGCAGTGGGCAGGAAAAGGACAATTTGAACATTAGGTGGAACGCAATGTACACCACGGACTGCAAGAAGATCAAACCTATCCATTTTTAAGGAAACCCGTCCTGAGTGCTCACTGGAAGGACAGATCCTGAAGCTGAGGCTCTATTACTTTGGCCACCTCATGAGGAGAGAAGACTCCCTGGAAAAGACCCTGATGTTGGGAAAGATTGAGGGCACAAGGAGAAGGGGACGACAGAGGATGAGATGGTTGGACAGTGTGAAGCTACGAACATCAGTTTGACCAAGCTGCGGGAGGCAGTGGAAGACAGGAGTGCCTGGCGTGCTCTGGTCCATGGGGTCACGAAGAGTTGGACACGACTAAATGACTAACAACAATGTACACTATGACATGCATTGTCATTGGCCTGCAGTGTGATTGTTTTCTATACGTTTATTAAAGCTTTATAAATGCACAACATTGAAAAATTGTAACAGCAAAAGAGATTACTGAGTGCAACTTAAATTCACAAATGTTTTTGTGCTTTTTGTTCTGGAGCAGGGTCCTCAAACTAAGGCCCGGGGGCCGGATGCGGCCCAATTGCCTTCTAAATCTGGCCCACGGATGGTCCAGGAATCAGCATGTTTTTACATGAGTAGAATGTGTCCTTTTATTTAAAATGCATCTCTGGGTTATTTGTGAGGCATAGGAATTCGTTCATATTTCCCCCCCAAAATATAGTCCAGCCCCCCCCACAGGGTCTGAGGGACAGTGGACCGGCCCCCTGCTGAAAAAGTTTGCTGACCCCTGCGTTGTCCAAGCAAAATACAACATCTGCAAGGCCAGTTCTAGGAACAGAGGGACAATTATTCATAAAGGGATACTGAGTTGTACAGAAGTCATAAGGGTGTGTTACATTTCTTGATGACTTCAATAAAGTTAAATCCCATGCACAAGTCTATCCAAAGAGCCTATGTTAGAGTCCGTACAACAGTGCAGCTTCTAAGCAAGCTATGGCCATCAAGGCAATTATCATTATAGTGTCCTTATTTAAAAAACATGTTTATGCTAATCAGTGAATAGCATTAACACCATTAATCTGGGTTCAAACTCAACGATCTGCCTAGTAATCCAAGATATCTCATGAAATTCCCTCCAAAAATGTCTGATATAGTCCCACGACATGTGCCATCAGCACTGTGGAGACATCTCTCTGTGACTGAGTCTTGCACAGTTATTTTGTTTATTAAAACCTCATTCACTGAGACTGCAGTCCTATGGCCATTTACCTGGTGGTAGACCATATTGTTTATTGGTTATTATGTACACCGCTTAGAGAGTTTGTGATTAAGCGATCTATTTTTTTCTAAAATAATAATAATAGTAATAGTAATAAACAAATAGGTCCAATTCATTTACATTTTCCACATTCACTGTTAAATAATAATGTAGCATCTTTAGGGTTCATTCTGTAGCCAAACTGGAAGATTAATTTCAATGGCTTGAAGACACAATGGCGTGAATCTGAAGTACACATGAGTTCTTTTCCAAGGCCACTGCAACTTGTTAGCATCACCCATTGAGTTGGGTAGATTTTGAAGGTCTATATTGCTGACTGATCAGAGTGTCTCCAAGGGAGTAGCAGTGCACACAGAAAGTATTTCAAATTTGCCTTGATCATAGAGAATAAGGCACTATGAAAAAAAGGGGGAAAGTTTAATGCAGTAATAAAGCCAGGCAAATAAACTGCATAATCAAATCAGAACCATAAATTGTTAAGGAAAATGAGCTCAGTCTTATTAGATTCTTATGGCAAATTCAATCAGTGATTTATAATCTCACCTGCTCCATGTTCAAAATGCTGAGTTATGTTACTGTATCTGTAGGGAAAATTACTTCACATAATAATAAGACTCCATCTATTTCAAGTATCAACTTGATTAAAGTAACATCTGGGAAAGACGGAAAAAAATAAGCTGCTGAGCATCTCACTCTGCAAATTTGTTATATTTGATAGCCCTCATAAATGTACTGTTAGTAACATTATCTTTTTTATTTGAATCCCAGGCCTTGCCTTATATCTTTTTCAATACGTTGTATTACGCTTTTAAACTTTGTGATAAAAGCAATTTGTGATGCACTACTTCTAAAAGAGGTTTATTTACTTAAAAGGCAGATTGCCACTGGCTAGGGTAGAAATCTCTCCCCCCCCCCTCGCCACATGCAGTCCAAAATGATTTCTTCTTCATAATAGCAAAGCTACTGTTAAATGAGTTCTGCTGAAGAAAAAATGTCTTTAATCTCAGAGTCAACATTCAGAATACAGAGGGAAAAATCAATGAAGGTGAAGGTTATAGAAAGAAATGATTTGAATGTACAATGAGGCAGTCTCCCACACAATAAAGGTAGAAAATAATTAGGTCTATCGGAATATACAAAGCACAAACACCCTAGTAAGTGTGTTCTGAAACCACTGCATCATTTTATTCACTTCAGTTGTGTAAATGACTGTGGTAGATACGTGGATGATAGGCAAAGTGACCCATAAATTCAGAAGTGCTAAGAATATCTTTCCCAGCACAGCGCTAGGCATTTTTACTTAGATGTGAGGATTGCTGCATTCAATGGGGCTTACTCCCTTTCAAGTATGTTCTTGATGATATGAAATGTGTAAAATACGCTGAATTCGAGGACAATGTTAATATATTCCAGTTTGGATAAAGAAACCATATACCCAGAACAAATCCCAGCTGAAGCGCTGCTTTTGCTAAGTGTTTAGAGTGCTGATGACTGAAAAACTAGGGATTAATTACCAGATGGGGTTAATGGACTAGGGTGATTAACTGATTCTAGCCAGTTGTTAATCCCAAGGAAATACACTGTTTTCAATGTTATCAGTTAAAAACAACACCCTGGAGTCCTATTATTCTTTGCTCATTTATTTTCCAAAAATATTTGTCAAAAGTAGAGGCAGGGTAATCAAAATGAATGCAAGCAATAAAATGTCATCTTTGTGACTTTGACTTTATATAATTTAAGATTATTTAAAAGAGATTTCCTGGGCCTCAGGCTTCAAAGAGGGATATGTCAAGTTAGGCCTACACGTGTAACTGTGACAACGGAACACTCACCTGTGCTGATAGTAGAACACTAACAATAGTCCCATTCACACATTACTACATGCAGAGCAATGGCATGTTGACTTGTTCATTGCGTGTGGTTGTCTGTAAGGAAACCCCAACAACAGAAATCCTGCTTGCATAGTCAGGACACCTGGTCTTGTGGGTGCCCCACAAATCCCTAAACAATGGGGGCTCAAAGTACTTTAGGCCCAAAGTACCTGATTCCTTCTGCTTCGCTTCAGTAGCTGAGGTCTTCTGATGGGACACTTTTAGTGGTCCCACATGCCCCAAATATTTGGCTGGTGAACCCATTAGTGAGGCAGCCCTGTCCTGTGGATCTCCTCAGCAACAGAGGTTCAGCAGAAGTCAGCCCTGCTCATTTTTAGGTGTCTTCAAAAAACTCTATTATTCAGACAGGCCTTTCAAACCCAACATTCTTTGCCAACCAACTCTTACTGATGATCTGTTGAAAATTTTATATTTTTACTGTGATACCGTGTTTTTAGTTTGTATACCACCTTATGATATTTTATACAACAGTGCAGGTCAGAAATATTTAAATATAGGCTGACATAATCACACAACAGCAAAGAACCGTAGTGGTGCCATAGTATAAGGCTTGGGTGGTCCATAGAACTATGCAGGCACTTCAGAATATTCAGGGGCAACACATTTTCTAGTAGCCCCAGCCAACATAACTAATACAGTAGTCAGGGATGATAAGAGTTGGAGTTCAACAACATCTGGAGGGCCAGAAGTTTTCCACCTTTGAGAAGTAATCTCTCCCAACTGTATACATGAGGTAGGAATTTGTTTGGTCGATTTGGTTTTGAAGCTGCAGAGTGAACTCTGGTTTCACATTAAAACTTGGTTGATTATTTATTTATTTATTTATTTATTTATTTATTTATTTATTTATACCCAGCCCATCTGGCTGGGTTTCCTCCGCCACTCTGGGCGGCTTCCCACAAATACCAAATACCACTGCTTCTCGCAGTGAGGGAACCACCAGAAGGCCCTCGGCGCTGGATCTCAGTGTCCGGGCTGAACAATGGGGGTGGAGACGCTCCTTCAGGTATATAGGACCGAGGCCGTTTAGGGCTTTAAAGGTCAGCACCAACACTTTGAATTGTGCTCGGAAACGTGCTGGGAGCCAATGTAGGTCTCTTAGGACCGGTGTTATGTGGTCTCGGCGGCCGCTCCCAGTCACCAGTCTAGCTGCCGTAAACTGGATTGCAGTTTCTGGGTCACCTTCAAAGGTAGCCCCACGTAGAGCACATTGCAGTAGTCCAAGCAGGAGATAACTAGAGCATGCATCACTCTGGTGAGACAGTCTGTGGGCAGGTAGGGTCTCAGCCTGCATATCAGGTGGAGCTGGTAGAGAGCCGCCCTGGACACAGAATTAACCTGTGCCTCCATGGACAGCCGTGAGTCCAAAATGACTCCCAGGCCATGCACCTGGTCCTTCAAGGGCACAGTTACCCCATTCAGGACCAGGGAGTCCCCCACACCCACCCGCCCCCTGTTCCCCCAAAACAGTACTTCTGTCTTGTCAGGATTCAACCTCAATCTGTTAGCTGCCATCCATCCTCCAACCGCCTCCAGACACTCACACAGGACATTCACTGCCTTCACTGGTTCTGATTTAAAAGAGAGATAGAGTTGGGTGTCATCCGCATACTGATGAACACCCAGCCCAAAGTGAAATTGATCAAGTGAAATTAAGAGGCGGCCTGTTATTACAGAAATCCTTTGCAAATTTGGTCAACATATTCCGTTTAATCATAGCAGTGACGCAGCCTTTCCCTGTTAGCTTATGGGTGATAGTTTTCAAGGATCAGTGTTTCTTTCTGTTGTCTATTATATGATCTGATTTGCTTTTCATATAAATGCTCTAGTTATATTGTTGTTGTTTAGTCGTTTAGTTGTGTCTGACTCTTCGTGACCCCATGGACCAGAGCATGCCAGGCACTCCTGTCTTCCACTGCCTCCCGCAGTTTGGTTAGACTCATGTTAGTACCTTAAAAACCTTTGTTAGGTTTGGTTTAAGGGAAACGGCAGCAAAACTATATAGTTCATCTTGCCAAACACCTGAATTGTTTTGGTATGACGTTTCACAGGAGTGTTTTGTGACTTTCCTATCCTTCGTGGGGTACAATGGGTAAACATCACACAGCTGATGAAAGCATCACATGTATAGATTCCATCTGCAGTGCTTCTTGCAGTATGTTAAATATACTGATATGGAATCTAAGTGCTACAAATATATTTACTGTTTATATAAAAATCCATGGTAATGTACTTTGCCTGAAAGTTTAAACTGCATAATAATGGCCTTCCCCTCAGCTGTTTCGTTTTTTAAAATTATTTTACTGATGTTGTAAAATAACAATGCACTTTCTCTTCTAGATAGGAAAAGATACATCATTTATGGTCCTGCTCTGACTGTGTAAATGACCTCACAGATAAATGGAAAGGGATATTTCAATCCTCCAGTTTATTATTGGTTGATGGCATGCTGGTCTTATCGTTCAAGACTGCGTTTAACTTCGAATAATGTATTATGCTGTCTTTCTGAAACGGTCATTATGAGGTTTTAATGCACCATAAAACAGACCTTATGATCTCCAGCTCACTAAGATGTCAGTCTAACATATTAATGCAACATATATCTTGGAAAGAAATAGTTTGGCAAAAGCAGTCTTTGCTTCTTAATATTTATTTTAGTATATTGAGGGGGGGACATTTTTAATTGTTGGATTATTTTCAATTACAACCAGTTAGTAGACATTAAATTGGATTTTTGGCAGGAGCTACAGGAACACTGTCTGGGAAACACAGGGATGTTGGTCTCAGAGTTCCTGGTCTTTAGGAAGTGCAGCCATGGACTTACAACAAATCCACTCACCTTCCTCAGTAAATGGTGTTGCAGACAGACCTCAGACCACACATGTGATCTGGTGAATCAGGCCGGATCGTTTAAACCCAAACACAATATTTATTGTTATTCATTTCCCTAGGGAACTGTTTCTGATTTGGCCCTAAGTATGCCAAATTGTCATAGAATCAAAACTTGTGAAACACCCCCCCCCTTGTGAAACACACAAGGGTGGATCTACACACAGGAAAAATACCCACTATAAATAAGTCAAAAATTAAATCATTATAATAAAAGAATAAAAAACACTGGGGAAAATAGCAAATAATTTCTTTTGCTCTCTATTGCCATCTGGTGTTGCATGTTTATAATGCATTCAAAATGCTGTTGTTGTTGTTTTACTAATGTAGCTGAGTCACAAGTTGATTCTCTGACCAATGTTATGAGAAACAAAAAGTAGGACCACAATGTGGTCAGCTTGAAAGCAGAAATAGTATTTTTAGTTACTTCTTTCCCCTCTACAACCACACACATACCAGCAATTCATATAAGGTAAGAAATATGAAAAAGATTATGTTATCTTCAAACTCTTTCTAAGACCATTTTTACTATTTCAGTCACAAAGTGAACAGTCTCTGCACTTCAGACAAACCTTCCTAGTTTATTCCCTCAGCTTGAACCTCCTGGAAGCACAGTTCCTCAAACTGTGAGCTTGACCTATCTCAGGAGGAGGCTAGTAATCTCTTTCAGAAAACTTTCGCACAAATCTAGGAAAACTGTGCAAGTTATTTCACTTAAAGTTTGTTTTGTTTCCTTCTGTTTTTTGTAAAGGACTCCGCCAAAGCTGAATCATATCTGGCAATCTCTTTAATCTGCAATCTGTCTTTCTGCAAGATTCAGGATGCAAGTCATCAGGAATAGAGAAATTATTCATAGCTTGCTCAGTTGTGTTTTGTTTTAAAATCAGAGCTGGTCCTGCCATGAAGCATGACGGGGTGACCTGCTTCAGGCAAGCACCATGGCAAGAAGGGTAATAGATATGGGAAGGATTTTAGTTACTTATTTATAAAAGTGTTCCTAGAGCACAAGTTAGGGATAAGGGAGAAATTCAATTCAGTTTGCATTTAAAGGCAAATTCACACGTTCCACAGCAAGATGCAAACTGAAACACAGTCATGTGAAATTTGCACTTCGCAAAATTCACAGAAATAAAAAATATGGATTCGATGCATGCCTTCGTAAATATGGAATGCAAAATGCATTATATTAGGGGGGAAATGCTTTGCAAAAATATGTCTATTAGGCAAAAATGCATATGAAAATGTGTACAGTATATTGGAAGAAATTAACATTAAAACACTGCTGAATATTCATGAGAGTTTTTCTTTTTAAAAAAAAACAGTTCACAAACTGATAGAAAAAAGAAACAGAGAGAAACTGAAATTGACATGTCCACCTGTTCTGAGCACCATCTCATGTAAAATATTAATGTGGTATAAAACAGCTAAAATTAAATATGGAATAGTATATAAAATAATCACCAAAATAACTGGCTATTTCCGAAAATGTAAGCAACTGCATAGGTCTGTTGGCATAAAAAAGGTCTTCAAGAGACACACACTGCCACACCCCACCCACCTTGCTACTTCTGCCACTGCCAGAATGCCACCCTCTTGCCAAACTCAGTGAGAGAGGGGGGTCTTCCTCAAAGTCTTGCCATTCATCTTCTCCTTCCCAGGGGTGGGGAAGATGAGCAGCAATGCTGTGTGCCAGAATGCATCCTTGGTGAGAGTGGGGGGGGGCATTCTGCAAGGTCTGGCTGCTTGTCTTCTCAGGCCTAGGAGCAAGGAAGACAAACGACAATGTTGTGCATCAGAAGCTGTGGGGCGGGCGGGACGTCTGCTCCTGTGCTTCCACTGCCTGAGGCAGCTGCTTGAATGCATCTAATGGGTGGGCCGGCCAGCTCTGGCAAACATATCCTTTCCAGTGTTTATGGGGCCACTACCCTTCTCTCAGAAGTCATTTTAAGTTGTCGGGTATAGGTGGAAGGTAGAACAAAATCTAAGATTCCTTTGAGGAGGTTAGAAAATATCCCACCCTGCAGGTGATAAAATGAAGCCTATGAACAATTGCTCTCTGTTTCTTTCAGTTACCTCTCTTCTACAATAAAGGTCAAGCCAAATGGCTTTTTCATCTCCTGGTATTTGTAGATAAGGACATGCTTAGCCATCTATCTCCCTCAAACATCAAGCAATATATTGAGGATGACACCTGCATTTATGCACTAAAGCCTAAAGGAGCAGCTACTTGACAAACACATTACGCGCAATCCTTTGGCATTTTCTTTTGTAATTACCTGCCTTGAGAAAAGTGTGGATGACTTGATCCGTGATAGGGCCACTTGCACTGTCATAATTCCTTCTGCTCTTTTTCACAGAAGAGACACAACGTTTGGGGCATAGTGGTCCTCAGCCTGCTGCTTATATAAAAGTGCGTTCAGTACGTCAATTGCCCATTCTGGCTTGGATACCTCAGTGCACAGGGCTTAATGTATGGCCCATCAGCTTTGGGGGGGGGGCTACAGGGCACATTTCATAATGAGCCTTCATAAGGGAGCTGTTTCCAGAGGAAGATCTCTGAAGGTAGAGAGATTCTGTTTGCCATCAGGGGGTGGTAGGTTTCACTTATGGTGCCTCACCTCCAGGCCAAGGAACCTTCAGAAGGGAGTCGCCACCACAGGTATAATGTGTATGGGTATTTTAATGAGCTAAATAGAGTGAAAGATTATGAGTCATGGATGTGTGCATGGACTTAACAGTGGACCCATCAGTGTGTGTGGGGGGGAAGCTACATTAGCCACTCACAAAGACAGGATCTTTGCACCTCTCCTCTGAGATGTAGCTGGCCTCCTGTCAGTGCAGGGAGATGACTGAGAGTCAATTGGAGGCTGAGCTGGCGCTGCGGATATGGAGAAGCCAGTGTTGGCACAAGCAAACCTTGATGATCCAATCCACTCCAAAGAGTGCCTGCTTGCTTGCCTAGTCCCTGGACTGCAGCCCCTTGCTGTGCTAAAGATGGGCCTGCCCCACCCTTCATAAGGATGCCGCATGTTGGACCAATGTATTACCTTGTGCATTGTCTCAGTTGAAAGATGCATCTTCTTCTTCTTCCAGACAGACAAAAACACTTGAACAGTGTCAATGAGGGTCATGGCTTGGGGAGGAGTAAGCCATGCAGAGAGTGTCTGGGGCAACCCAGCCAGATGGTGTGGTATAATTAATACCATGATTGTTACTGTTATATTGTATACCTGAAGGAGCGTCTCCACCCCCATCGTTCTGCCCGGACACTGAGATCCAGCACCGAGGGCCCTCTGGCGGTTCCCTCACTGCGAAAAGCAAAGCTACAGGGAACCAGGCAGAGGGCCTTCTCGGTAGTGGCACCCGCCCTGTGGAAAGCCCTCCCATCAGTGGTCAGAAAGATAAACAACTACCTGACATTTAGAAAATACCTAAAGGCAGCCCTGTTTAGGGAAGTTTTTAATCTGTGGTATTTTAATGTATTTTGATGTGTGTTGGAAACTGCCCATTATGGCCTGGGGGAAGTTCCAAGGGTTAGCTAGAGAGGCTTGGAGGGCTGCATTTGACCCCCAAGACTGAGGTTTCCCACTGCTGGTTTAACTGGTGTGAGACTTTAATGCATATCTTTATTTCTGTTTGATGTGACATCATGCATGTGTTACTTCTGAATTGTGACCTACCATGTACACTAAGAACATAGCAGATTAGAAGTGGAACTGAATCAATGAGCACTTCTGTTTCCCCTGCTGTTCCTAGGACTGGCTATCTGCACATAAAGAATACAGTCCTCTAGAAAATAAATATGAGATTCACCCACCTACCCCACACATGTGTAGTTTTGGTTTTGATGTTGCTCCTTTTATAATACTCGCAGAGGAAAAATGAACAATGCAGTGATGAAATTTATGTATATACTATCCAGTATGGACTGTGGAGGAGAAAGGTCAAATTATCACAGCAAGCCCACATAAATGACTTCTCATTGTTGTATTTATATTTTCACACACTGTGGGGCTGCTGACAAGGGCAAATAGAAGCCTAGAAGCAATAAATTCCACAGCACACACCAGTGTGATGTTGGCTATTCATTCTGCTGCTGCTAGCTTGGACTCCTTTTTATTTTAAAAAAATTATCTGTCATTCTGTCATTATGATCCCCAAAACCACCACCCCATTGCAGCAAAGTGGTATGTATCTTATGCTACCCCCTAATATTTATCTCATCCTTGAAGGTGATCTCTTTATTTCACAGCAGCACCAATTCATGAAGAGACCCTTCCAAGTTCTCTCTGTGTAAATTGTTCAAAAATTTGGATTCATCTCTGAAATTAGGAGAGTCTCTAGTCAAGGATAAATCCATGTCCTCATGCAAGTTGACAGGCTGGCTCCCTTCAGCATAATCTGCAAGAGGTAGATATTTGGCTGCACAAAACAAGTTCTGACCTGAGTAGCAGCTTAAGCTTCTTGAAATGGGGTCATGTAGACTGGAAGGTTTAATTAACAAAAATTAATTAGTCTGTTCTGCTAACATCACCATGGTTCTGGTTCTCTTATGTCAAAAACAGGCTTTCCACACCCTAGCTCCTCTGAAACAAAGCTCCATTCAAAAGATTGTTGTAAAAGTATATGTGTATGAGAGAGAGAGACTTCTGGAAACATGTTCTAAACTGTAAACAATACAAATACTTGTGAAATACAAATACTTGTGAAATGTCAGAAGAACTGTGTGCATGTAGGAATCTCTCTGCAATTTTCAGGGCAGAACTTGCTTAAATGAAAAGGCCACAAATGTGTGGAAACTTTGTACTGCAAAAACAAACAAACAAAGTTGTTAAAGTTAGTTTAACTATAACTTGCAAGAAAAGAACAGGATACCAAAGGGGGATCAAACTATGGTTTATTAACTTTGGGTAGTACAAACCATGGTTTTCTACGTTCAGACAAGATGGGAAATTGTGGTTTGGGACAAACCACAAATGAAAGCTTCACATTTCCTCCCCATGTGTGCAGAAAGTGGGAGGGAGCGTACATAAACATGAGACTTGCTCCAGGGTGTTCTCATCACAATAAAAGAAACCAAGGCTTGTTGTGACATTTGAATGCAGCCAATGTGTGACAGTGTCAGGGTGGAGCTTGGGAGGGTATCACAGTTCAATGATACAGCTTGCTGCTGCCACACAGTTCTCTTCATAGTAAGAGCACCACATATAGTAGACATAAGCACTGCACACGCAGTTCTGGTTAAAATCCAAAGGAATCAATTTGCTTCAAGAACTGTTTTTGAAGCCCCAAACTGCTTGGAAAGCAGATTTATGGCTCTGGAAATCCCACTTCCAGACACCACCACCTGTGCCTGCTTCGGCAAGGTGAATTAACAGGAAGCCAAGCTGTAGTTGAGCATGTAAGGCTACAATCCTAAGCATACTTAGTTGGCAGTAAATATCATTGAATTTAGCAGGTATTATTTCTGAGTAAATGTGGCATAGGATAATTGATGTGCATTACTGACTCAAGTGCAAATATACAGTCGTAGTAAAAAGTAATCCTAGCTTGACCTGACCTGGTTTAATAATTTGCTCTGAGCATACCTTTCTGGAGATGATACATGGTAGTCCTGTGAGGGAGACAGTCGCGGATGGATTGGTGTCCAGGTGGTTTTGCCTTTTAGTACAAAATTTAACATGTCAACCTTATTATCTCTGATCTCTATGCTCTTTGTTCATTGAACATCACAGTAATAGGATCTGATCTCCCCCGTCTCAGGGTACCTCTGTTCACACCACAGACATTGTGGCTATTATTTGCACCGGGAAAGCTTTGAGAAATGCCTATGACTTCACGGAGTGTGATCCTTGCGGCATGGCATGGGGGGGCAGAGTTTTAAATGCTTGTTATTAAAATGTGTATGTAGTAAAGCATGCCTCCTTGGATTTTCCTGTAGTAATTTTGCTTTCTTATATTGTCTGCTGAAAAACTAAATCGGGTCTTAAGTTGCTTACCAGAACTTCAGAACTGCCCATACTTGTCTGAGAGGGTAGGGCAGCTTAATCAAAGAGAAGTGATACAACAATGGATATTAAGTAGTTTAAATCTACATTTCAGACTGGCTGTCTGGACTACATAACCTCTTGGCCAGATGCCAGCAGAGTAAGAAATGCGCAAACTCACTCAAGGTGGCAATCATTTGATCAACACCACACAAAACAAATAAGATTAACTTCAACTATATCTCCCTTCCAGTCCCTGTGAGCTCAAACTGCAAGATAAAAGCATATTTTGTATAGAATCATCCCAGAAGATGAATTTTGATTACTTTTGTATGGTAGAAAATTTCAGTTGTTAATCAAGCCTGCTGCATGAATGGTTGGTTTTGCTTCTCTCTGTAACTGACCGGAAATCCAACTGGAAGAGTGTGTTGGGGGTGTTCAAACACAGTGGTGTTATTATTACAGTAATATGAAGCTGTATCTGAGGTCTGACAGCTTTCTCTCTGTACAATGAAATTCCTGCGCATGCTAAGTTCATTTGACATGCAGTATTTCTTTTACAAAGGCATCAGGAAATGCCTGATGACACAAACATGGCTGCATTTTCTTTTTGCCATTCCAACCTTAACAGCTGAGGAATCCAAAAATTATCTATATATTCTGGGTAGGACCCTGTGCACTTAAAAAAAATGTAAATAGCCAAATAACCTCCTGTTCTAGGAGTACACTATGTGGTTCCAATAAAGGAATCTAAACAAGTAAGAACATATTCCTTTGCACATTTGCCCTAAACAACAACAGATGAAGTACGTCCTGAGAGCAAAGAGCTCAGACAGCTTTTTCAAAACCAGTGGATCTAGTCAGAAACCATTCTGCCTGTATGTTTGTGCTGTGACTCTATAGCCTTGTTGAATTATGTGGGGCTTATTTTTGATTAACAATGAATAAGGTTGGTCTGTTAGTTTCTATGTGTGAATCAGCTGGAGTGGCAGCCTCTGTCCTGGGTCTTCTATTTTGAATGGTCTTTTGAGATAGTTGTTTCCTATTGTTATAGCTGGGGTACCAGAGTCTGTTAATGAATACTAGAAACTAATACAGGGTAGCATTTAGATAATATTTAGGATTTGAAGGTAAAATACAACCTGCAGAACTGTGCCAGACAAGAGGTTCCTGGGTTAGCTTATGCAAACCAGCCTGGTTGGGCTAGCATAGTGCAGAGACATTGCGGAGCGATAGGGAACCAAGCACTGATCCATTAAGGGATCTGATCCATTAAGGCAATGCAAAAGAACTGTCCTCTCTGAGGAGTGGACAGCGACAGGAGAATTGACAGGTTGCCACGGTGATGAGGGGGCATGATGTTGCAGGAAAATTTGTCCTTTTTAAAATCTAAAGGTTTGCTGGGAAGGAATGGGGCAGAGTTCTATGAGCTGCTGTGGAGGTGAGAAGCAGGAACAAAAAGATGGCGTGCAGGGGTGGCTCTGAATCCAATGCTGAGGGGCAGGGAAGGACAAGCTGCACCTGAGATGAGAATGCTGTAAACTCTGCACTCCCTTCATCTACACTCAGGGTGTACATATGCGTTAATAAACCATATTTCTTTTCTTTTTTAAAAAATTAATTTTTATCAATTTTCCAATAAAAACAGTCAATCAACATATAATCATAATCCAATCCAATTAAAAACAACAAACTAAAACAAAAAAGACCAAATTGTAATCCCAATTATTAATTATTAATTTTTTTTAGCTTCCCACAGTCTGGACCTCTTGAAGAATCTTCCATATCTCGTTCCTGCCTCCTTCTTGTTGTTCTCCTATTTTCCACATTCCAGTTTTAACACTCAAAGTTCTCCGTCCCTGGCTGTGCAATTCTCAATCATGTCCAAAGTCATATATCCTTATGTTCATCGAGTACAGCTTTATTGTAAATAAGTATTTTTCCAACTATCTGAATAATCCATGTTTCAAAGACAAATACCCTGGCTGAGAGCCAGGACCCCTGGAGTCTTAAGGTGGCTAGTAACACTACTTTGAGCAGACCTCAGAATTCAAAGTGGGGGAGTGAAAATAATTGAAACTGGGAGTTTTGCCCTATGTATAACTGTTAAGTTGCTGAAATACTTGTGTAACATATAAGCTGATTAGCAGGTATATGAGTTATTCCTTTTGGGGCTAAACTAGATGTAACATTAAATGTGCACAAGCATTTAACATGCTAAGTTTTTGTTCTTTAAATAGCAGCTGCTGAGGGGCAGATGAGGCTGATCAGGATTTGAACCATGGTGTGCAGGAGGCTTGAAACTCCATGTATGATCCCAATGAAAATCCCCCTTGAGATTTTCCCCCAGAGGAATGCTTCCACAGGAGTCAAAGAACACTTTCCAAATGGGGATAATAACAGTTTTAGGGGAGATTGGGATGTGGGAGGATTAACATTCCCCTCACAACACACCAAGGCCCTGATTCTGATTGTTGCCTACACCCAGCTGCTATTTAAAGAACAACAATCTGATGCATTATCATGAAGTCTAGTTTGGCCCTTCAATAAATTGCCCATTATATTAAAAACTGGAGTAGTTCCAGAACACCAACTTTCATTAATCCAAGGGATAAAATCCAATAGGATCTTAAATTTCATGAAAGAATGTGTGTGTGTGAGTATGTCTGTGTGAGAGAGTCATATATATATATATATATATATGAATAAGCTAAAACATTTATCAGTGTTTGCATAAATGACAGGCAGGTTGCCATGCTTCTCTGTTTTTCCCCCATGTTGGCATATTGTGGCTGTCAATGGTTTATCTGGAATAAGACTAACTGAATCCATTGTTCTGAAAGCACCTGAGGATTAAGATGATCTCCTGTGGTTTTAGCATCTGTGCATCCAATGGGAGGTGCAGGAGCGCATACTCGTAATGTGTAATCGAGTAATGGAAAAAGGGATTAAGAAACAATAGCTGTCCTTTGTAACCAATTATTGGCTACACTGTTAATTCTCACTCTTTTTCCAAGTGGGATGTTGTCAGCATTGAGTCAAATGTGCATGAGACAGGATTCATGCTGGTTTATTGTAATAGGCGACATTTCCTCATTTTCACACTCCATCCCCCTTATTATGAACCGATGAGTAGATTTCTTTTTCTTTGTTTATACCTCTCGCTTTCTAATAGCACATTGTATATTTTATGATCAGGAAAGTCCAGTGTTTTTGACAGGCGGAATAAACATATACCCATATCCTGAGCCTGACCATACCTACGAGGAAGTAAATGCCACAAATTACTGGGAATTACTTGTATTGGGACTGGTGTATAAGTAAATGGGTTTAGGACTGAGGCATAAGTCTACATAATTACTGGCTGCCTCCTATGTTGCAAGGATAGCCAATGTAGTGCCTTCCAGACACTGCTGGCCTACAGTTCCAATCAACTCTACGCAGCAAGGCCAGGGATGATGGGAGTAGTAGTCCACTAACATCTCAAAGGCACTCCTGACTTATTGTGTGTAGCAGCAGCTTGTAGGATCCTAGCCCTGGCAGATAGGGAGTTTGTGCAACAGCGGGTGGCACTGTGGGTTAGACCACAGAGCCTAGGGCTTGCCGATCAGAAGGTCAGAGGTTCGAATCCCCACAACGGGGTAAGCTCACGTTGCTTGATCCCAGCTCCTGCCAACCTAGCAGTTCGAAAGCACGTCAAAGTGCAAGTAGATAAATAGGTACTGCTCCAGCGGGAAGGTAAACGGCATTTCCGTGCGCCGCTCTGGTTCGCCAGAAGCGGCTTAGTCATGCTGGCCACATGACCTGGAAGCTGTACGGCAGCTCCCTCGGCCAATAGAACGAGATGAGCGCCGCAACCCCAGAGTCGGTCACAACTGGACCTAATGGTCAGCAGTCCCTTTACCTTTTTATCCTTGTGCTGATGCTGATTCCAGAAGTATTGTGTTATATTTCCCTTTCCAACCCACATGTAGGGGCCATACCTCAGTGAGGTTCTAATTTTTCTTTCTTTTGTTCGGAACATTCCAATGTATTCTATATGGTTAGAATGTGTTTCCTTTCTGTTCTTTCCTCTTCTTAACTGTTTCCCATGCTTCTGCACTGCCCATGCGTGCCAGAAATAAACAGCTAATTTCATTATCACTTTATGGGGCTATATTGTCGAAAGAAATGGTCACCAGTGGTGTGATTCTCATTAAGTATTTCAATCTCCTATCCAAGTACATTAATTTTCTAATAGCTAGGAACATCAAAGATACCAGCTCTCGAAGGCAACAAAAACTAGCAACATTAGACTGAAAATTAAACTCTGTGCATTTTAAAAAGAAAATGTAATGCTGAAGTTCTGCATTTTACATGTTTTTTTCAACAGCTAAATAATACCAACAACAAATGCCTCTACCTCCCATTTATCTCTCCATCTCTTTCTATAGTGTTACTCTCTTGTTATTACAACCATTTCTCAATGGTCCCATTTCAGATTTTAGTGAGAGAAGGGGAGAGATTTCAGGAGAAGGCGGAAAATTGTAGAGGAAGGATCAAAAGCTTGTTCTAGGGCATAACCAAGATTAATCTGTGGTGGCACATGCGGTGGCAGGGATTGCCCCCCCCCTTCAATGACGCTGGAGGTGGTCGTACAAACCCCTCTAAATATTGGGAAATAAAGATATACCAGGTGATAGCAATCATTGGGATATGTAAGTAAGCTGTGTACAGGTAGTTTAAAATGGAATGCCTGTACCTGGCTCAGAACCTACGTTTTCAAGCTGTGAATGTAATCCTTGAGAAAGATCTGAACTGCCAACTTGATAAACATGCACCTGGCCCCAAGATTTGGATCAGTTTTGAACAGCAAAAGTAAACTTACAGTCTAGAAATGGAAAATACACAGATTGGGGCAAGGCTACAGTACTTATTTATAGAACTACTTTTTTATTTTTAGCTGGACTGTTGGAAACCTTATTACTGGTAAGAGTAATATTTGCTTTGCTGGAGTATACAGTTGCCTTTTATTAGTAACACAAACGGGCCTCCTTTCAATCTCCCTGGAAAAATGAACCTACAGATGGCTGACATTTGTTCTGTTTTGCTTTAACTTCTTTTCAGCAAGTTAGAATAACGGAAGGAAAGTCAGAAAAAGAGGGCTTGCAGACTAAGGCCTTTAAAAACCTTTCTTTTCAACCGCCTTCCCACTCCTCTGCTGTTATGAGAACTTTGGGTCGTTATAAATATACAGGAAGGGAAAAAATGTGATGAATGAGCTGCCTGGCCATTTTAGGATTATGTTTGTATTTTGAAATGCTTGAATAAAATAGTGCTTTAAGCTTTACGTTCTAAAATGCCCCTATTCTTGCTGTAGCTGGGTCAGAAGGGAATCGTGCTTATGAAACATTGAAGAATCTAAGGAATAGTTAGTGAAAGTAGATTCCTAAGTTTTTCAAGTCTCTACTAAGTCACAAAGCTCACAGGGGACCTTTGGATGTCAGTATTCTTCAGCATAACCCAAAGACAAAATAGGGGGACACAATGTGTACAATCCTTACTTAGGGAACTGAGAGACCCACCTTATTTCTTTGATTGTAAGTTGTTTTAAACTGGTTTTCATAGAGTGTTTTAATTGTTGTAACCCTGCTCTGGGACCTTAAAAGTGAAGGGCAAGCAAATAATAAAACAGATATGATTAGCAGTCATTTGAATCTGTGTATGCACCATACATTTAAAGTATGACTTCGCCCAAAGGATCCTGGGATAGCGAAAGTTGTAGCTTGAGGGAGGAAACTACAGTACCCAGGATTCACAGGGTGGGGAGGGGAGTCATGTGCTTTAAGTGTGTGCTACGGATGCTGCCAAGGGCAAACCAATATGAATTCAGAGAACTACCCTTGACTTGTTCAACTTGCCGTTAATGTGCACTTATACAATTCAGACTTAAGTGGTATTCTCTGCTATCTGAAGCTTGCAGGGATATGATCATCATTCAGTAGATCAGCATCAGAAAGGTGAGTGTTGGCAACCAACTGAGACACCATCCCAGAACTCCAGCCAAGATCTGTTGGCTGGCCTTCTTGGTAGCTTCTTCGTTCATAATGGGTTGCTGTGAATCTGGGGGCAATAAGATTGAAACAGCTGCAGTAGTTCCAGAACTGAGGATCAACTGTGAACACAACATTCCTTGAACCAGGGCTGCCAGTCCCCCCCCCATATATGGTGGTTCTGTTCTTTTCCTGTGCTATTAGATGCATGGCATGATTTGGGGGAGGGTGTGTGTGAACCAAACGTGATATCCTGGGGAATATCCAGCGATAGTCATACACAATTCAGTACATTTATTTTGCTAGACAATTATGCTATAAAACACCTAAACACAAACACAGTAATAACATAACAAGCGTCAATAATACAGAAGAAGAAAAAATAGAAGTACCATCAGTATCTTAGTGTCTCAAATTTCAGTAGCATCCTGTGCGTTGCCAAAATCTGGCACCCCCACCTCTCACCTTCTGTTAGACTTCATAGTTGTGGCGCCTACTGCGGTGCCCCAGAATTTTCGCGCCTGGTGCAACTGAACAGCTCACACTCTCCTATATCTGCCTTTGGTACCATCAGCTAACTCAGCTTCAGATTAAACCTCAGAGTTCCCAAAACAATTTGCAGCAATATTATCTAACACTCTTTTTTCTTTTTCTTTTTTGCAGCCAGCGCTGCAAAAAAGAGTGCAAAAAGGAGCCAATTTATGTGTCACAAAGCCGTTAGTGTCACTCAAAAGAAATGGTACTGTTTCTTCCAAGGTGTTCCTGCTTCCATATGTCAACAAACATTTCAGAAATCTCTCTTGGATCACTATATAAAAAACAGATTAACAGATAATGAATAATATCTTCCACCTGAAATTGGCCGCAAACGCAGAATCTGCCGTCATGAGTGACCTTGTTGCAGTGACCACCCAGAACTGCAGTAGCACTTCAAATTGCAGCTCAGTGGAGGCATTTCTTAAGAAATCCATTCATTTCAATGGGTCTACTCGGAATGTGACTAATGTTGGCTATCACCCACTGTCTCTAACTTATAAATGACCTCAAGAGCAGGCTGGCATAATCACATTCCAGAAAACATCAAAAGGCATAGCAGGGAATCACCGCACATCTATTGCCTTCCAAGAAACCTGAGAAACTTTTTCTCCAAGTAACAGCCAGATTTAAGTGTCCATTAATTGGCCCTAACGTAGGCCATCAGCTCTGACCTGCTGTCAATTCCTTTTCTGATTTCCTCTGCCTTCAGTTATTAACGCCAAGACCTGGCAGAGACTGGCATTCAAAATAAATCCACCCACTGGCTAGTTGAAATTTGCAAGGGGTGCTCTGCTCAAAGCCTCCCATGTGACTGGTCCCAAAGGAAGACTCCTCCCTGCAACAGTGTCATCTTGAAAGAAGGCGGCTAACGTGGTGATGGTGATGGAATGGATTGTCCAGCAGTGGGAAGGGCACAAAGAGAAGTCTACTCTTCCAGCCTTCATTGGGCCCAGAAATCTTACTAACAAGAAATTCCCAGTGCAAATGTACCTACCAGTGTTAATGGCCCAGAAGCCCAAGCAAATTGCTGTTGCCATAGATCTGTGTTCCTGGCATTTCCAGTTAGTTGTTGCTTGACCAACCACCCTCCTTTGACTTTCCCCATTGCTACTGCTGAGGGTAGAGGTAAAGGAGAAGTGAAACTGATTGTAGGGGAGATTTGGAATTGAGTTGAATTTCTTTGGAAAATCCTGGGCTTTTGTGTATGAATTCTCAGTAATCTGCAAGGAACAAAAACCTGAAACAACAGCACTTTTCTAAACTGGAAGTGTGGATGTGAAACTTACCCATGTTTACAGAGAAGATAGAATGAATGTTTACCTCTGTGTTTTCCTTTCTGCATTGCTTGACGATGGATGCCCCCTGTATAAAACCTTTCTTGATTTAGTGCTCATCCACACTTTTGCTTGATCCATATTTTCAAATTGTATTGTGTACCAATTAATTCCACCAGGTCCAAGAGCTTTTCCTGTTGGTCCATGGTTGTGCCTTGAGAAAATCCGATCTTACTTGCTGAGTCAGATCTTATCAGATGCATGGAAAATCTGAAGTGAGACTTGCTTAATGGAGCTTCAGTTCAGCGGGTAAAATCAGATTTCCACAAAGCACAGCTGCAGAACAACAAGAAAAGCTCTCAGACCCAGGGGAATTAATCAGAACACAATGTGATCAAGATATGGGTCAAGCAAAAGTGTCGATGAGCTCTTATTTTAAATGCTCCCTAGAGTCAGTCAGGTCCAGCCTGAGATGTCTTGCTACCTGAGGCAATGGACCCAACGGCATCTTTCTCATTTCATGAACAGAAGCCAGCTAAATTGGCAGTTATAAATGCTTGTCCTGGAAGCCATGCATCTAATAAAATGTCAAAAAGAATGCTACCCTGCTCAAAGGATGCAGCTCACATCATTTTGAACTCAAGGTTATGACTTCTACTGGTTTAAATGGATCTGGATAGGCCTTCAGTGTGTGCTTTTCAGAAGACCAACATTAAAAAATAAAATATAGGCTACAATCCCATACCCACTGATCTGGGGAGTATGTCTCATTGAATTCAATGGTACTTCCTTCTAAGTAGATATGCATTGGGGTTGTGCTGTAAGGCTATGATTCTATGTACACTTACATAAGAGTAAGCCCCATTGAACTAAGTGAGACTTACTTCCAATACATGTGCCCAGGACTGCACAGCATTTCATAAACTATAGCAGTAGTAAGTAGTCATTCTTTAAAACTGATGACTAAACATGTGGTGTTAGGTCATCATTGTATCAAGCTGTGTCTATACTATTAAGTATAGCACATTCAATTTGCTGTTTTCATGAGAACCATGCATGTTTTGTTTTGATGGGAACATGGCTAACAAGTTTAGGCTATGCCAATTCTGTGCTCTCAGACAGTTTGTGAAATGATAATGAAAATAACTATCATCAGTATTCTTATGTACAGCAGTGGACAATCTGAATAGACTCACACATGGCAGAGTTGCCTGTAACAGGCCTATCAGGTTGTGGCAAGACTGATGAGCTTGCTGACATCTTTGTCCACCAGATTAGAAAAAACTGGATGGGGCTGTTATATATATTGTGACAGAAGATTTACTCAGACCCAGGTGGCGCTGTGGTTAAACCACTGAGCCTAGGGCTTGCCGATCAGAAGGTCAGTGGTTCGAATCCCTGTGACGGGGTGAGCTCCCGTTGCTTGGTCCCAGCTCCTGCCAATCTAGCAATTCGAAAGCACGTCAAAATGCAAGTAGATAAATAGGAACTGCTACAGCGGGAAGGTAAAACGGCGTTTCCATGTGCTGCTCTGGTTTGCCAGAAGCGGCTTTGTCATGCTGGCCACATGACCTGGAAGCTATACGCTGGCTCCCTCGGCCAATAATGCGAGATGAGCGCGCAACCCCAGAGTCGGTCACGACTGGACCTAATGGTCAGGGGTCCCTTTACCTTTAAAAGTCTTATTAAGACAGTCCAGCACCGTTTCCTTCAGTATTTTGCCACTTATGGAAATCTTTGAAAGAAGAAATTCTGTCTAAGAATGTTCAACTCTCATTAACTGACTCTATTCAGAAAGGAATTTGATACAGAACTTCAAGGCAACCTGATAGAAAGGAGCAAATAATTGACTTGAGAGAGTCATCAATAATGAGGAATCGGCCACAGAATTTTCAACATCAGAAGGACTGCTCTGGATGCTGTTACAAAGTGTATTGCAGATGTGAGAATCACTCCTGCTTCTTATAATGAAATAACACTGGAAGTGAAGATTCTTGGATCTTGGTGAGAGCGGATGACATCTACATGTCATCACATCATTTGTTACTTTGTTAGTAGGGACGAAAATATAATTCAGGGGCATCTTGTAGATTGCAAATTGTTAGGAATGAAAAGTGGTGCATGGCCAGGATTTGTATGTTTCATATAACAGAATAATAGAATCATAGAGTTGGAAGAGACCACAAGGCCCATCCAGTCCAATCCCCTGCCAAGCAGGAAGCACCATCAAAGCATTCCTGACAGATGGCTGTCAAGCCTCCGCTTAAAGACCTCCAAAGAAGGAGACTCCACCACACTCCTTGGCAGCAAATTCCACTGTCGAACAGCTCTTACTGTGAGGAAGTTCTCCCTAATGTTTAGGTGGAATCTTCTTTCTTGTAGTTTGAATCCATTGCTCCGTGTCCGCTTCTTTGGAGCAGCAGAAAACAACCTTTCTCCCTCTTCTCTATGACATCCTTTTATATATTTGAACATGGCTATCATATCACCCCTTAACCTTCTCTTCTCCAGGCTAAACATACCCAGCTCCCTAAGCCATTCCTCATAAGGCATTGTTTCCAGGCCTTTGACCATTTTGGTTGCCCTCTTCTGGACACGTTCCAGCTTGTCAGTATCCTTCTTGAACTGTGGTGCCCAGAACTGGACACAGTATTCCAGGTGAGGTCTGACCAGAGCAAAATACAGTGGACTATTACTATTATGTTTGAAAATGTATTTTTATATAGCGCTATATTTTTAGCAGAAGAGTGGAATATAATTCATTCTTAGAAATCCACATACGTACGTGCGGGTGTGGAGTTGAAGCAAAATATTAAACACAACCTCAGGTGCCAGATGTGGCCTCTGGATCCAATTTTTCAATCCAGTGTGTCATATACATGGGATCAAAATACACAAGAAACGAAGATGTGGCAAGTCTCCTATTTCAGATATTGCTTTGGCAGGGTGGACTTCACATGTGTGCGTGCTTGACAATGGTGGTCTGTAGGCACACCCTTTATGAGTGTGGTGCGTCTGTAGTGCACAGCCGTGCGCCATATGGAATGTTGCTTTTATCTGCATATGCAAAGAAGGTATTGGAGAAGCATTCAGACAACCCAGCGATGGGTGCACTATAAATGCCTAAACTGATTAGGCAGAAGGGGAAAATAAAGCACGCCTCAACTGGCCCCAGGCAGCTTTTAAGATCTGCTGCTGGAATATATGCATGGCACATGTCTGTGAAATGCCAGATTTAATGAGGTCCAGTAGTGTATACAGAGCAGACCTGTGGAGAAACAGGCAAGTCCAACCATCAAGATTTGAGTCGGAGATGAAATACTGCCTTTGGGGAAATGTCCACTGGACAAAGAATCTATGTGAGAGCAGATCAGAACAATGAGCTTATCCTATGACATCCTGAAACTGACAAGTAGATGAGTTCACATGTGCATCAGTCTTTGAAATGCATTTTGCCCCAAGTGGTGGGTTTTTTAGGCTGTTGTATTTTCTTGTCTCTCTGGAATAATATATGTTGTTTAATGACAAGGGTAATTATTTATCCACAATCCAAATTGACTGTGCTGATAGGGTACTGTTTTCACACTGAGTGAGATACAGGTGCTTGTAATGAGATAACCCTGGATCCTTGTCTTCTCAATAATAATTCAACCTCTTTGGAGGAGATAAAATTGTATTTTGTTACCCACGTCTGGTTGCATAAAATGCATTTTCCTCCCCTTTCCCGATCACCTGTGCACAATCCTGAATAATCCACATATAAATTGAGAGCTTGGATGCCACCAGGGAGGCCTGCCTATGAGTTACTGCCAGTGATGGGACAGCCTCACTTGGCATATCTTAACTCATGGGCTGAGCAAAATTGAGAGAGGTGCTCCTGACAAGTATTTACAGTATTTCAAGTATAGATCAAGGACACAAAAAATAACTACAATAAATACTGTAATCAAGAGAACCAATATCTGCTTAATTGGGTGGCCTGGATGTATATACCGGTAGTTCACAACAATCAAATACTTTTTCACTCAGAGTAAAAGGGTTACCACTATAGAATGCATATGCATATGCCTCCATTTTATTTTAATTTTAATTTTTTGGGTACCATAGTTTGCCTTGTAATCAGTGAAAGTTTCATTGGGAACGAAGAGGATGATATGGAAGAACGTTGGCAAATGCTCTTGTAAAGCAATCACATTTAACATTTGAAGGTGGAGGAGAACTTCTTGGGGTGGGGTGTAGAATTGCTACTCAATTCATAACACAAATTCAGTATTCTGAACCAGGTCATTATGGATTTCAGTGGCATATCTACTGAAATCACTCCCTGCTGCTTTGGCTCCCCATAGTTTCATTCATGTGCCTTGCTTTTTGTTGATACACAGTAGTAAGGAAACCAATGAACTATAACAGTCTAAGTCTACACCTGGTCTCCCTATTGTCCCATTCATTCCTTTCAGAGTCTATCCAGAATTTCTGGTAGATCAGTATAGCTAGAATTTATTTTATTTTATTTATTTATTTATTTAGTCAGTCAGTCATTTTAAATTTCCATCTTGTGTTGCTTTTCTCCTTCGCTTCTTTTTGAATTTGTGCAAGCAAGTGCTAGTAGTTTTCAATGGGTAAAGATGTTTGTGTGCGCAGTCAACATTCAGCTTGTCACATGAAAATAATTATGTGAGGTTATCTGAATCTACCTTTAGGTCTTCCAAAGCAATACTCTTAAGCAGCTGAGCTATGCGTTGAGTAGATAGAGAGACTTTGTTAACTGATTCTCTGAGTTCTCAAATACTTTTTTCAAAGCAAGCAAAACCAGAGTGCATCAAATGCAGAACAGTTCTGGAAACTGGATTAAAATCCTGGATACCTGGATCTTTTTCTACGAGACAGCAAATGACATCTCCACCAAAACATACCAAGAAGTTCCTTCTCTACATTCTCCTTGATAATGGGTCTTTTTATTTTATTTTTTCTGACTAAGCTTGATCTGCTTTCCAAAATGTCAGTCACTGCTGTGACTTCATTCATTGTCTAAAAACCCAGGTGTTCCCCACAAAACAAATGAAAAGAGCAATGTTTGCGCATTTTGCTTCCTATCTTGGGTTCTACAAGAAATAGAGACTTACATTTTTTTACATGAAAACTGGGAATCAGGGGTTTATGGCTCACTTGGGAGGGGAACTGGCCCCCTTGCACTCCTCAGTAGATGCCCAAGCTGCTTTTCATTCTGAGTGGGACCTGGAAAATTTGTCCCCAAAGCTCTGCCCACAGTACACTACTATGCACTGTTAGCCTGAAATGACTAGTGAGGGTACAGACCAGGGAGCTGAAACAGTTCCTGCAGTGCCACATATAATACCCATTTAAATACTGCATCTAGAATGATATCATTCTTTTTCTTATTCTGCTTGTGTACATGAGTGGGGCTGTTCTTCTTTTGCTATATCCATAAATACATTAGAGGCAAGCTGAGAAAATTGGTCATTGTTTGAAAGAGACTGGAGAATAATCAAATGGTTTCGTTTTTTGGTTTGTTTCTTTAAAGGTAAGCAGCAAAGATACGGAAATGCAATTTCTCCCTTTCTCCAGTACAGCCACTATTGAGATATGCAGTTGATACCGGTAGAAAGGGAATGATGATTTCCCCACTAAGTGGTAATGTTGGGGCACTTTATAGGAGATGGGCAGCATATTTATTCATTTATTGCATTTATTACATGGTTCCCCATCTCCCTATGTTCTCCTCACAACCTGCCCTGTGAGGAAGGTTAGGACAGTGTTTCTCAACCAGTTTGCCTCCAGATGTGTTGGGACTACAACTCCCATCATTCCTGACCACTGGTCTTGCTAGCTAGGGATGATGGGAGTTGTAGTCCCAAAACATCTGGAGGCACACTGGTTGAGAAACACTGGGTTAGGATGAGAGGTCCAAAGTCACCCAGTAAGCTTCATTCCTAAACCGGAATTTGAGCCCTGGTCCAACTCTCTAACGACTGCACCAAACTGGCTGTCCATTTTTGTTCCCATCAAACATTTGTTTTTAAGAACTGCTTTGGGCCTGATCTCTGGGTAGCAGGAGGAAATAGGAGTGGTATAATAGCAATGCAAGTCAAAGTTGAACAGCAAGCAAGCAATGGTTGAAGTAGCATGAGGCGAAGTAGGAAGGAGCCACCATCCCAGATAGGATTGCCACCTTAGAACTTCTTTGTCTTCTGACAAAGCTCAGGAACAGCAAAAAGGATACCTAACATGATGTTGTGTTGGCTTTGGGGTAACATACACAAGGACCATTTGCTAGATTATAAAGTCTTCCTGAGTGAATATTAACAAGTTCTGATGAAAACAATGCACACTCACACAAAATCAAATATGTGATCTATAAACCTCTTAATTAGGTCCTGTTGCAGTTAATCAAATGGTGCCAATGTAAATGCAGATCCACTAGTCTAATTGATTTGTGGTGATTAACAAGCCATTTGTCTTTCAAATAATCTTGGTGCTAACAGTTCACAAATGCACATTTTTGTGCATTTAAAGCTTTCTTGTCCATAACCAAGTGTGAATGTATTGAATTAAAGTAATGATGTTGAAAGAACAAGAAAATGCCAATATGAGTTGGGTCAGCTAGAAGAAATCTCTGTAGTCCTCTTAAATAATCAATATGTGCTGCGCTTTCTAATGCCTCAGATTATTGTAAGCAAACAAAAACTATTCCTTGTATGAGCCACCTCATTAGTGATTGAAGCTAAGAAAGTGAAGTAAAATCATTGTGTTTTTCTTTTTTTATTCATTGCCTAGAACATTGCATAAAATTACAAATGAATGACATCTGTATATATAAAAATGTAACCTGGCCATGTCCGTTAGTATCCACTTTTCACGAAAACCGCTTGACCGATTGCGTTCAAATTTTGACACAATGTCGCATGCGAATATGAGAGCAACCCCATACCCTTTTCAAAGACAGATGTCACACCTGTGCCAGGTAAAAACCCCGTGTTTCAAATCACACCACTCAGATGAAAATGGATGCTGGGAAAAGAACCAGGTTGCAAACCAGTGCCCTCTAGCGGCGGCTACACTGGTACTGCACCTATAAAACCTTCCCTCTCAACAGCACCTTGGCTCCCATTTACATACTAGGCCGAAGCCTTTACAGACTAGGCCGGATGGAGGTACTGTCTCGCCTGGGTGGGGTTTGGGGGTAGGGGGGACAGGATAGGTCAGGACACAGTGGGAGTAGTCACAGGGATGAGCTGGGGGGTTGGGGGAGAAGGGGGCTGGATACGTCATGGATCGGCACAGGGTGGGGGGAATCACACGGATGAGCCACAGCAACGCGTGGCCAGGCCAGCTAGTTTACAATATAATCCTATAGATGTTTATTCACAAGTAAACCCCACTGAGTTTAATGAAACTTTAGTTTGCAATCTTAGGGCTTATTCACATTTACCTTTTGCCTCATTCTTTCCATGCACAGGTCTGTGCTTAAATGTCCCATGTCTGAGTATGTGGGGTTTTTGTTTTGCTCCAGAGCTCTCTTCATGAAAACGTGCTCTTTAGTGCTCAACTGGAGCAAACGTCAGTTCAGGTTTTCTGCAGATTGCTGTTTGCTCCCATTGAACTTGGAAGAGAGGTGTTTGCAGGAAAAACTCTGGAGCAAAAACAAACAAAATGCTTGGATATGGAGCGTTATAAGACTGAAAAGAGCAGGGCAAACTGTAGGTGTGGATAAGCCCCGATACTGCTTTCCTTTGAACTCAATGGGGCTTACTTTTGAATAGATGTCTAGGGTTGTACTGTTAATCCCTTTCAGCCCTGCTTCTATTGATTTGTAGCCGGTCATACTCCTTCTCATCCATTACTGACCTGTCCTTTCCTTAACACAGTTATATTACAGTTGATGATTAAAACATCCAGCGATAGTGAGTTCTAAAGGTCAGGAGTGTTCTTTGTGAACCTATTTTCTTTGTTCAGCCATCACAGAATATATCTGTTCTGTGATGTACCAGCAGGCTTTCGATCTAGGAGTATGACCCAGGGAAAATTAATCACTTTTAAGTCTTATTGATTTCAAGGGCAGAGTTGCTCAGGTTACCTTTCGTTGGACTACTAGCATTCTACTAGCTTTGGGTGTTCATGACTTTTAAAAAATGGACTAGCAGCCTGTCTCTAAAGAGTTGGCTGATAAAATTCCAATCGACACGTAAAGTTCAGCCTCCTTGGGTTCCACATGGAACCTCCAAGATGGAACCTGAGGCTGTATACCTTGACAGAATGGTTGCAGAGGAGCAGCAACAGTGAGAGAGGGCTTCTGCCTTCATGCCCCGCATGTAGGCTTGTGGAGGTAGCCAGTTAGCCAGTGTGGGCAGTAGGGTGCTGGAGTAAGATGCTGCCTGCAAATTCCCAATGGAAAAGGCCGTCCCTGGACATCAGCATGTCCCATGGCGTGCATGCATGACATGCGGAGGCCCTGTGGCTTGTCCATGTGACGCGAGCATGGCCCATGGCGTGTGCACACGGCCCTGCAGAACCTTTGGGGGGCATGCCCCTTTGATTGGGAATTGGAGGGGGGAGCTATGGTCCTCTGCCCCCCTACCCAGTGCCCCTGCCGCCATTGAACCCAACGTGTTTCGATTATACACAATTTTGGTTTTAGATGCGATCTGCAGAATGTAACCCCCGCATAAGTTTCAGCCTTACTGTATTTTAAGGGCATAGTCTGACCCACCCATCCAAAGCATAATCCAAGATGTATGTACATGCCAGAGCTCAGGAATGCCCTGCTGTTCAAGCAAGGTTCAACTGCAATAATAATAATAATAATAATAATAATAATAATAATAATAATACTCAAAACAAAAAATAAAAAAAAATCCTTCCAGTAGCACTTTAGAGACCAACTAAGTTTGTCATTGGTATGAGCTTTCATATGCATGCACACTTCTTCAGATACACTGAAACAGAAGTCACCAGAATACCCACCAGGGAGGGGTATTACTCAGAAGGGTGGTGGGAATGGGTGATTGGCTGATAGGAGTGGTAAACCTGTTGACGACTGTTAACGACGGCAATTGGTCTTGCAGGAAAAAGCAAGGGGTGAGATGGCTAAAGAAAGCTTTATCATGTATAATGAGATAAGAATCCAATGTATTTATTCTGACCAGGTCTCTCCATGGTTTTAAGCTTGGTAATGAGTTGCAATTCAGCAACTTCTCTTTCCAGTCTGTTTCTGAAATTTTTCTGTAAAGCTTTCTTTAGCCATCTCACCCCTTGCTTTTTCCTGCAAGACCAATTGCCGTCGTTAACAGTCGTTAACAGTCGTCAACAGGTTTACCACTCCTATCAGCCAATCACCCATTCCCACCACCCTTCTGCGTAATACCCCTCCCCACCCTCTGACTATACATAAGGGTATCTGAAGAAGTGTGCATGCACACGAAAGCTCATACCAATGACAAACTTAGTTGGTCTCTAAGGTGCTACTAGAAGGAATTGTTTTTATTTTTTGTTTCGACTACGTCAGACCAACACGGCTACCTACCTGTAAATAATAATACCGTAATTGCCTGAAGGTACTTCACTGAGAGGCTGCAGTTCAGCAGTTCACCACATGAGGCATTGCACCCAGATGCAGTAGCTCATGCTGCTGCTCTTGATTTGCCTTGCCTCCAACTGTCTTGTGTCTCATTCTCACACCCAGAGAGGTTAGGTAACCAGCACATTGTAGCAAGCAAAGCCATGCATGTTCCAAATGGCCTCTCCCCGTAGCGGCAGCCTTCCTGATACATAACACACCCCTTTCCTCCTTGCACCGTTCCTGCTGCTGGAGCTTCACCGCCTCGAGCACCCTACAATACAAGATGCTCGGCTCTTCTCTTAGTTGAAAGCAGCTTGTGAAATTAAAAGGATGCGTACTCTAAAAGCAAGTGATCTAAAAAAAGATTCCAAAAACCATTCAACTCCCCCCAAAGTCAAGCAGCAGCAACTGAACTTGACACAGCAGACAAGCAGCAGCAAAAGATTAAGGCATACTCTGGCAGGCGTGTCGGAACAGGGAAGTTTATAAAGCCTAAGTGCCTCCAGGATTCAGTGCTGGCAAATATTCCCAGGGAAACCGACTGGAACGCCAGGTCTATCAGGGCTGAAGATTTAGAAGGCCCTGCTTGGACATTGCACACCAGGCTAGAGGGCTCTATGCTGACCCCAATACATGGAAGGAAATAGATAACGGGAAACAATATTTGAGGTATGGAGGACCTTGGCCAGGGTCCTGGGGAAACTGTAGCCCTTTTTGGCTCCAACCTCCAGAGCTCTAGCCAGGGCCAGTGATGGGTGTTGTCCTGCAACATCTGGAGGTCTCTATACATGATAGATAAGCACCTTAAATTGGCTCTGAAAGTGAGTAGATAGCCATCATAGTCCAGGTTTAAATATCTCACTCCTCTGCAGTAGTTATAGGCTTTAGAAATCCACCAATGAAGGGGTCATGCCTACCAATCCTTTGGTAGGGCATTCCAAGGATGTGGCATACCTACCTTAGATCTCATAAAGATCCAGTCCCCGCCCTGTTCCCAGCATTACAAAGGGCTGCTTGCCAAGGTACGTGGAATTACATTTGGAGGCACTGCTAGGATTATATTTAACAAGGGGAGTGCAAAATCCTAAATTAATTGGTTTTCCAGCTCTATTGAGTTCTGTGTTAAAGCATTTTGTATATTGGTTCTTCCTTTGTGAATAAAAAATTATAGAGAGATCATATAGGCCTACAGTGGGATTTAAAATACTGTTCTACATTGTCATCTGCTTTCAAAAAGATTTAGCAAGAGTGTAGTCTTCCTGGCTATATCATAAGGCTTTGAGAGGTAATTCAACCTGGAATGTGTTCAGTCTGTTTTTGTTGCTGCTTTCCCCCCTCCTCCCTTTCCTCCACACAAAGGCGATTTTTCAGCTGACAGCCACCGAAGAGTTCAGATGAAGAAAAGCCTAATAAGAGCCTGTGACACTTTCCTATCTGCAGATAACATGACACATTTCTGCTTGAGGAAAAGCAAGATGAAGATTGAAAATATGTTGCCCTTTGACCAGCAGAAATTAGTCCAATGAAAGAACCGATAAATGTCTCTCATATTGTCCGAAACCAAATGCAGCAACAATAACCAAGCGATCATATTACTGAGCTGTTTCAGGCAGAATAACATGAGTGTGGTTGATTTTTTGTTTTTCTTTATGTAAAGCAACTATTTTTTCTATGCTGTAATGCAGCATGATAACATAAAGCAGGGATGAGTATTATGAAGCCCTTAGAAAGGGATAAAAACCTCTGAATCCCAAGTCTGACCAGCCTCAGCCAGTGTGGCCAATGGTCAAGGATGATGGGAATTATACTTTGCAGCATCTGGAGGGCCATAGATTCTCAGCCCTGGCTTAGACAGAGACCAGGCACCTATTCTTGGGTGATTTTCTTTTACACAGTACACACACACACACACACAGAGAGAGAGAGAGAGAGAGAGAGAGAGAGAAAGTGTGTGTGTGTGTTGTGTGACTTTACAAAGAATGGCTGAATGAAGTCTGAGAAAATGAACAATTCATAAAATTTCTGTCCCATATAACTTACTATGCTGACACCAGAACACAGCCTATTTTCTAATTTTTGTGGTGTGCAAAGAATGATTTGTTTAGGCTACTGCTGTGAAAGCATTAGATGACATGATCATTGATGGGTTCTAGAATACCATGATTCTATGATCCGGAGCACAGTTGTTTTCCCTTGTTAAGAGAAAGTGTACCAAGCCCACCAATGAACGGTCAAGTGGGCAGAGACGATGCCTCTTTCCATCTACCGGTTAGAGCGCCAAAAGACATTGCATTTGTTTACAATGGTGCTGTTTGCGATATGGCTGCAGGCGCCAGAAGCTTCCTGAGCCCTTCTCCCCCAGGCCTCACCACGTTCGTGACTGCTGCGGCTTAACGAAAGCGGCTGGTTTGCGAGCTACCAGCTGGAGGGTGTGTGGGGAGGGGGATGAGAAGGCAGCAGGCTCTGCAAAGGCCCGGCCGCGCCAGGTTTTGCCTCTGAGCAAACCCGGGGTCCTCCGCCTTCTCCTCGGTTCCGCGAACCTTTCCAGAGCTAGCTATGGATTTGCATCGAACCAGGCCGCAGATCAGTTGGACGTGAGCGGGAGCAAGTGCGAGCAAGCAGGAAGCAGCAGAGGACTGCAGATGCGCAGTCGGGGGGAAGAGGAGAGGCGGCTGGAGAAAGGCAGCTCGCGTCGCTTCTCCGCCGCGCTCCATTCCGCACTGGCTTAGGCGAGCGAGGCCGGCAACATTGCGCTCGCTGCTTTGCGCGTCTCGAGGGCCAGACCAGACGCCGCGCTCTCGAGCAGCTGCTCCCGTCGCTGCTGTTTTCCAGCCCGACGACGCAGCTCCTCTTTCTTCTGGTTCTATTTGTTTACAACCGGGTGACATCACTCCTCCCCCGCGCCCCTCCGCTCCGAACGTGACGTCACAATGGTGCGATCCCCGGATTGGCCGCGGCGGGTTCTCAGCCGCCATTGCTGCCCGGACGTGGTTATAAAAGGCGGCGCACGCACAGGCACTTCCTTCGTGCCTCGTAGAAGGAGATGCTGGAAGTGCCTGCTTGTGCAGCCGCCGCTGCCGCCAGCCTACGTCACAGGGAGGCGGCTGAGGAGGGGGGCCTGCTAACTTAAAAGTCCCTTGAACTCGATTGCTCTGTCCCCCTTCTTACCCGCTTCCTTGCCGCCTGCTCTCTCGCCTCCTCCTCCTCCGCTTCGCTTCCCACCCTCCTTTGAGGCGGCCCCGTGTGCGCCCACCGTGCCCCCTTCTACTCAACGCCCGGAGCTGGCTGCCCCTTGCCGCCTCCATGCATCCTGCCCTTTACACCCGGGCCAGCATGATACGCGAGATCGCCGCGGCCGTGGGCTTCATCTCCAAGTTCCTGCGCACCAAGGGGCTGATGAACGAGCGGCAGCTGCAGACGTTCAGCCAGAGCCTGCAGGAGCTGCTGGCAGGTATGGGGGGGCGGCGGCGGCGGGGGCAACGGGGGTGGGGTGGGAAGGGGACGATTTTAAGTATTTCTCTTCTCCGCGACCCTCCTCCTTTTCCTCTCCCCACTTTTCTAATGCTGCCTTATACTCCCTCTCCTGGTTTTGTTTCTCTTTCCTTTGCAGCATTTGGAAGACCGGGGATCGCTGCCTCGACTGCATACTTTTTCTTTGGTGGGGGAGGGTGTTGTGGAGTTAATGACCTCCTATAAAATGTGCCGCAGAAAGAGATGTATTTCGCATAAGACCAGGAAATGACTCCCCCACCCCACTCGCTTTCAAAATTCGGGATTCACGAGATTGTAGTGCGTTGTTTTATAGTACTATCGCAGTAACGGTTTCTTCGTGCTGTCCCGTACAGAGGGGCGCGGGGGTGGCACGTTTCCCCCTCGTATGTTCAGCTGCGTGCCTGGAAAGTCCCTTCCTTCCCTGCCTTCCTCTGTTCCTTCTTCAATGTTTGTACTCAATTTCACGTCGTGCAGATTAGTTCCTCCCCCCTCCCCCGCCGGCCACGCACACACACACACACAAACACACACACACACAAAAAAAACCCAGACACCAATCGCACTTTTACGCAGTTATGGAAATAAAGGCGGGGCGGCGCTATTCCCCGCCCATCCCAGTGGTTATTTGTTTTACACGATGATTCGAATCCACATGAAGGTGATTTGGGTCGAGGTTCGGTAGTTACTGAACTAATTAGGTGCATAAGAGTTATGGTACTTTGCACATCTGTTAGTATAAACGCGGGAAGGTTTGTTTATCCCGCTCATCCGCGTCCTTTGCTCTCGGGGACAGACACAAGTGGCCATAAGCTGCCTGTTTGTCTCTTTCTGAAAGAAAAGCTCCTTTGCAGAAGGAATCGATTTACTACTCTGGTCTGAACTGGGTCCGAGGGTGGTCCTATCAGCTCTTTGTGTGTTCTGTGCCCCCCATTTGCAGTCCAAGCGGGTTGCTGTAGCCTTAATCTTTTCACATTTGGAGACTAAGAATCCTATTTATTTTTCCTCCCGGTTTCTTAGGGAAGGGATTTTTGTCGACACTTCATCTCTGTGGCAAGGCTGTGTTAGTGAATAGGGTAATTTACCCTTTCCTGCTCATCTAGGGGAGTATTTAGCTGCAATCTTAACACACGTTTACATGAAAGCAAGACCCAATGAACAGAAAGGGGACTTGTTTCTAAGCAAACGTGTGGGATTGTGCTGCTAGTGTCCCTTTTCTACCTCAGCTGTTCTCCAAGCTGTAGTGGCAGCCCTTTTTCCTTCTCTCCCTTTGGTGGCTGCTGCAGGAGCATAATACCATGCTAATTCCTGCTGCCACTTATCCCACAACACACAGCTGCCCCTCATTTTCTTTTTGCTTTGTCTTAGTGTGCTTTCCCTTCATTGTACTAAGACAAAGAAATGCCAGCAAGGAGATTGTAATGTAGTAATTGAGTATGATGTGGTTAGGTTCTGTGTGTAAGACTGGCTCCAAGATGCTCCTTGAAGTGCATTTATCATAACAATAAAACAACCTACATTGGACTTGGCTGTTATTGTTTTGCATATTTTTAAAAATAAATAAATAACCCCACTGTTTCAAAACAGTAAAAAGGGTTCAGAGGAAGAAACAGCCTTTCTAAAGAAAACAACCATCTTATTAATGGATTAAATGCATTTTACTCTTGAGTTGCTTATTTGGAAAGGCTCCTAAGCACAGTTCTGGAAATAATAGATAAATAAAATGATGGGTAGCAGTGGAAGATTTTAGTTAAAGCAGTTTAACCTACTGTAACAAGATTCCTTGTAAGAGCAAATGTTGTCCCACGGAGAGTAAATACCTAATCCATACATGTAAACATACAAGGATGAATCCAAATTTGAGCAAAACATTAAGATTATTGAGGAAAATGTCAAAAAGATCAATTTTTCAAAAATCAGTCACCCAGTGTGTTTCAGTAATAATAGACTCAAGAGATAGCAAAGCAATTCTAAAAAAGAAATATGCATAACTTGCCTATCCCAATAGTTAGGAATCCAGAATTCTGGAAAACGTACAGCCAAACATATAGGCTGTGTGACACAGTACTTAGGACACCTCTCTTTGTTTAGCACTGCAGGCAAGGTTCCACTTCTCATGTTAGAATTTCATTTGTGCATATTCATATTTGCTTATGGAGAAGGTTGCACACATCAGGAAATAGATTTCATGCTTCCTTCAGATGTGTGTTTATGGTACATCTGAAAAAAGATTCAGAAGAATATTACTGCATTACAAACTACACATAATGAAACTGAAAAGAGGCCTTTGGATTCTCAAGATTCCCCCCCCCACTCCCAAACTAGTTTTATCACCCTACTTTGAGGTGTCTAGATGCCCAATTACCTGTTTTTCTCACCCCCATTTGTAGAGGGTATCATTCAGCTCATTCAGCATTGATTTTATACATGCATAGGCAGTTAAATGTGCCTTTAGCTCCAGTGATCAAAATACTTGGTTTCTGTTGAGCCTGCCATTATTTTCCAGGCCATCAAATATTATTCTACATTTTTGCATCTCTGTGATATTTGTCTCTTCCCCCCCCCCCCGCTCTTATTCTAAGCTACCATTTTCAAGCATAATAACATGATTACACACATTTGTTATCTGAAGAGCAAAGTATGATCTTTTGTTGCTTTCATTTTGTTCTGTAGAACACTATAAACACCACTGGTTCCCTGAAAAGCCATGCAAAGGATCGGGCTATCGCTGCATCCGGATCAACCATAAAATGGATCCCTTGATTGGGCAGGCAGCACAACGAATTGGACTCAGCGGTCAAGAGCTGTTCCGGCTTCTTCCAAGTGAACTCACTCTCTGGGTTGACCCTTACGAGGTATCCTATCGCATCGGAGAGGATGGCTCAATCTGTGTGCTGTATGAAGCCACACCAGCAGGAGCTAGCCAAAACGGCACCAGCATGCAAATGGTAGACAGCAGAATAAGCTGTAAGGAAGAACTCCTCTTGGGCAGAACCAGTCCCTCCAAGAGCTACAATATGATGACTGTATCAGGTTAAGATAATAGCCTATGGATGGATCATCTTATAATGGATGGATAAAATTTGGTTTTTACTTTGGGTGGGCTCCTCTGGGGATGGATTATGGAATTTAAACCATGTCACACCTGTGAAGACCTGGCACAAGATAGAATGGTAAACTTTTATTTTATAGTGGCAGTTCCATAGTTTCGACAGTACCTTTCAGTGATTTAAATAGCCTGTGAGTAAAGATGATTGCTTTATTTCCTAAGGTGTGAAGTTGTCCAAGGAAGGCTGCAGTTTTCTCCCAGATGTCTTGCTTAATTTTCCCCCCATTTTTTTTTAAAAAAGCATCAGTTTTTCAGCCTAAAGCTATAGCTATAAAAAATTTTCTCTGCAAGTAAATGTTGCAGAGTAAATTTGCACTATTGACATTTTTAGGGAAAAAAATTGTTAACATTTTTGGCAGCTCAGTAACAAGACTTGTTATGAACATGGTAGTACTGGAAATTTTACCTGACAAGACTTTTACCTAGCACTTAACATGTATAAACTGTACATAAGTCACACTTGGTGAGCATGAACTGGGGAAAATGGTCAGATCTCTGTATATTGGCCTTCAAAGTAGCAAGTGAGCAGGATCTGCTATGTCAACAGGCTTGAGAGAGACCATATAAAGACACTGTCTGAACTGTGGTGTGTTTTACCAGCCAGCTATCTGTACATTTGCTAGCTTGTAGTTTTCTAAGACTGAGTAAACCTCTTATTTTTAGAAAGTGGAGGTCTGGTTTGTAATTTCCTTGTACTTAATTGGGTAAAAGTCTTTTCCACAAACCACCATCTATTTTGTGAACTTTGTTAGTCATCATATTTTTTTTTTTTGGTAAATTATGAACTGGTGTAAATTTGTACAGTTCATGTATATTGATTGTGGCAAAGTTGTACAGATTTCTATATTTTGGATGAGAAACTTTTCTTCTCTCTATAATAAATTGTTTCCTATCTTGGCATTTTAATTTAATCTCTTGTCGTGCTTGCATAGGATCAGTTTAAATTATTTTTAGTCCTAGTGGGCTCTCATGTTTTGTAAAGGATGGGAGCACTTGAGATAGGGGAGAGCTTGATAAAAGATTTGGATGGAAGAAGAGGATCATTGAGTATAAATGTTTGAGGAGCCCAGACCATACATTAATGTATCACTTTAACATCTTTAAAAATGGGCCATAACGTGGAAATAATGCAAGGGTCCAATTATTCCTAAATATGAGGAAAACATGCAGAACAACCAACAGACATGCAGAACAACCAACAAACAAGAGCTGTGAATAAATCCAGCGGATCAATGTTTACATGGTTTCCTGATGAACGAGGAGCTAGCAAACCATTAAAACAAGAAAAAATAAAAATAAACCTCATTTCCAACTTGACGGATGCCCAGCTCAATTGATATTTACTAGGATCAATGTCACACAGCCCTTAGGAGCAGGTTAACTACTCAACAGAAAGGTTGATTGCCTTTTGCTTTTCTTCAAACACAAGATTCTCTTAGAGTTCAGTGAGATGGGATCCAGCAAAAGGTATGTATGTGTATGTTTTTCTTTCCCAGCGTTGGCAGGTGTTCTGATGTTGGCCTGATGACACTAAGGGAGACATCTTAGGCACTTTGCTTGGAGGTAAGCAGGACTTCTTCCAAGTAAATGTGTGTAGGATTGGGCAGAAAGTCTGAATTTATAAACTTATAAATAGAGCTTGCATTGTGCAAGTTTATATCCTTTTCCTGGCTGCTGATGCAAATGGCCCTTCCCCTAATCCATGGCTGGTTTCAGTACCTGTCTCGTCCATCTGCGTCCATCCTATATGGCTTGGCACACTGCTAAAGTATTTCCTATTGTGGGAGGTTCATGTGCCCGTTAGATCTAAAAAAATATCCCATTTTAGGGCTAGCAATCTTGGATTTCCTCCATACCAAATTGTTACTTTGACTTTTAGATGAGGGATGGGGGTGAATCTGTGTCTCCAGATGTTGTACTACCACTGATAATGCTTGTAGATGATAATGGGAGTTACATCATCTGGAGGATCATAACAGTGTGGGAAGTCCAAGGTTGTTTACATTAGGAAATCTATTAGCTAGGGTTCTGTAAGCAATAGGCATAGTCCCAGCTTCTGAAATTATCGACCCTCTCCAAAATGAAAAATCAGACGCTGAAGGGTGGTCTGAACTCCCACAGCTCATTATTTGATATCATGTGTAACTTGCTTTCCTCGACTGAGTTCTTGCCTCTGAGGTCAACTAAATGTCCAACTTCAAGCGAGATTTCTAGTAATCTTCAGTTTCTACGTGGTGGAGAATGTGTAGCCCTCCATACGTCGCTGGACTAAAATTCCCATCGTCCTGATTATTGGTCATGCTGGCTGTGGCTGATGGTAAGTGTAGTCCAGCAACATCTGAAGGGGCACATGTTCCTGAACCCATTCTGAGTTTTGAGGAAATACCATAGCCATCTGTAGAGATGATGCACTTCAACTTCTTGGCTGAGGGTTATTGTTCACTTAAGCACTACATGAATGCCAATTATCCATGGCCAAGCTACGCTAGAAAGCAAGTTCCTAAATACCTGTAGAAGCTGAATTATGACATGAGCGTGAAAGCGTTTCATTTTCATGATCTCACACACAACTTTTCATTGGCTTTAAAATGCCTACACAGCCTGGTCCTTTCCAGTAGTGTATTATTTCTATAAAGCTCTAAGGATTTTAATTGTAGCCAACAGTGTGTGCCACTCAAATTAATTGAACTTTATCTGAAGGTCATAGTAAAATTGGGCTAGAGCGTTACAAACTTTTCATATAGGGAACGAGCACTGTCGCATACTTGAGCCTTTTGGCCTTCACATGTGCTGCTTGTTTTTGAGTGTAGTGATTGCCATTTTTAAAAAACATATTTAAAATAAGTTGGCATTAGTCTTGGCAACCCTTTTTTTATTTGTGCGTGGGTTTTAGTTGCTAAGCAGGTAAGCTGCTAGGGGGAAAAGGTGCTTTTCTGATAACACTGAAGACAGCTGCTTTATGTAAACAGTTTGCATCTTCAGTGAGCCAATGCCTGCTCTGAAACCTTATTCGAAACAGCTTGAAAGAGTGCAAATATGTGGTTGCACTTAAACAGAACACATAACCCCTTTTGGAAAAAAGTAGTAATTGAAAGTACATTGATAGTGGTTTCCTGTGACTGAAATACTATTTTGTTTTGCAGCTTCCTCTTTTTTTTTGCGCATGAAAGACTTGCAGATGCAGCTCTGCTTGATCTAGCATGCTTATGCTTTTCTCTTTGCTTTTTAACCAAGCTATGGAACCTAAAGCATTTGTCTGCCTTCATGATGTCAGTTCTGGCAGTCATGGAAGCAATACAAGTCTCGTCTTTTGTCAGGTTGGCTGCTTGTACACAGTGGCTGCTACACCTGCTGCAGGAGGCTTATTTGTGATATTGAATTTGGAGCAGGCCCTGGGTGATGGCTAACATTCTGAATCCTTTTAAGGCTCGGGTGACTTCGTTCATAAGAGCTTTTGCATAACTCGTAGAGCTGACCCTCACTTTGTCTCTCACAGCTTGAGTAAATATTTCTCTTGTTTACAGATCGTACTAGCAGCATTAAAAAAACCCAGTAACAAGGCATTTGCATTTAAAACAAACAGCTTGTGAGACTGTCAAACTATGTGGTGTATAGTTGCACAGTACCTAGTCAACCACAGGAAAAGCTCATCTGATATGCTGAAGAGTGGTGTCGCCACCATAAAACTGACTTTGGACCAAACAGCAGAATAGTAGAATTCAAATACAGCTTCTAACCTGCAAAGTTTGTTGCAGTGCAGTCTTAAATTGATCATTCTCACAGGAACACAGAGAGGCAGACTGCTGTTAACTTCTCAGATGCAGAAATTCATTCTGAGAGGCAGCTTATTAGCACAAGATGACCCAGCGACTTCAGAGCTGTGGGAAAGTGTAAAATTAAGTTTTGCAGGGATAGGTAACATGGAGCCACAAGATGGGAGTTGGTGTCTTGCCACATCTGGAGGGCACCATATTAGTTATTCCTGCAGTGCTAGATGCTTCAAGTATAGATTAGACTTGCTGATCATGGAGGGGGGCTGTCAATCAGGTTTTATTTTTTTCAATCCTTAATAAATTTAATATAAGTTTTACTTAGCTAGATGACTATATATGCATAAATCTTTATACAAGTACAATACAGTAGTTCTAAAGGAAAAGTCATTCTTTGTTTCTAGGTGATGGGTATATATGGCAGCAGGCCTTGCCTTAGAGGGTCAGATTTTCTCACAGAGTGTTCTAAGGTGACACCAGCTGTAGTTTTTATATACAGTAACTGCTTATAGGAAAAATAAATAGGTGGCTGATTAATTGGACCTTGTTTTCAAATCAAACAAAGACCCTCTGATCAATTGACTAATCAAACATGGCAGTCCTAATAATCTGTATTCATAATTCAGTGACGATCTACCCCCTACTTGCTTCTTGATTGACTTCAGAGTCAGTTTAAGGGTGCAACCCTATACACACTTAACCTGGGAGTGAGTTGCATTATATTCTGTGCAGACGTATACAGGATTGAACTTCACATGTTCTTGGCAGAATAAATAAAGCATCCTGTTATGCTTTTGAAGGCATTGCTGCTCTAGCTCAGTCTAGGTGAGACAGTTTCTTGTTTTGCTGCCTCCTAAACATAAGAGACGATATTTGTTTTTTTAAAGACTTGTTCAGTCAATGGATCACTATTTAGTTTCTAAATGGTAGCCTTTAAAGCAGAATTGGGCACCTTCTATATGTTGTTGGAACCCAACAACATAGATAATCAATATATAATCAAGTTTTATTGTTTTTCAATATCAATAAAAAATTCCACAGATAAAGAAAAAGAATAAAACCCAACTGCTATCTGCATGTGC
This sequence comes from Zootoca vivipara, assembly GCF_965207765.1. NCBI lineage: Eukaryota > Metazoa > Chordata > Lepidosauria > Squamata > Lacertidae > Zootoca > Zootoca vivipara. The sequence goes on along the minus strand of NC_142592.1, from coordinate 36,136,830 downwards.
AATGTTCATAAATGATAAGTTTTGTAGGGCCACAGGTTCTCCACTTGCCTTAAAGCATTAGAACGCTTACCCCACCTAACATCAGTTTGGAAAATGATATTAAATATGTCTTTGTGAGGTAGCAGTGGATATTTAGACCATAGAATGCTAGATGACCCAGTCTTACCAGACTTTGTGCATGGCTAGAGAACAAATTATGACACTTCTGAAACATCCCTTATGAAGGGAAGTGACCTTCCTTAGCCAGTCTCGGCTAAAAGCTGTGGTCAGGTGTTTTTTTTCCACTGCTAAAACTTCAGTAATAGCCTATCCTTTCTCATAAACACAGGTAACTGCCAGAAACAAGTCAGTTTTAGCACCTGTGGGTTTGGATGTGTAATACATCTCTTGCCAACAGAGACTTCCTGGCAGTTGAGGTAACTAAGAGGCCTGCTGTTTCTGATGCCGGTGCTCAAAATGGTGACTCACCTCTTCAAACAAGAGTTGGGCTTAGAAATGGTTTGAAAGCAAAAGACATTTTTTTTAGTTTCATTTACAAAACACTCGCTTTAGTTTATTAGCCTTTGATACACGGACCACTTTTATGCTTTCTTTTGATGTTAGGGTTCTGGTGAAAGACTCTCTGTTCAGCTCAGCCTACTCTGATTTTGGTCTTGGGGGAGTTTTTCTTCCTTTTCCCCCCTATATGGCCAAACAGCTTGCCACACATTTCCAGGTAGAAAATGAGGCTCAAAGCATGCTGAAGGACAAGTAGGACAAGTAGTCACCGTAAGTGATTGAGAATTCATTTGATAGCGTGGAATATGTATCTTGATTTGTAATCTCTGGAAAATGATCCAGCAGTGCTCTTTATCTGGGCTGAATTAATCCTGAATAATAAGCATTTAGAGTTTTTTTATAAATGCCCTCTAGACAGCACACAAAACAATATTTTATATTAATAATACTTCTCAAGTCTGTGGTATTACTCCTTTTTTAATGTATTTTATACAGAAGTCACTGGGAGATTAGCTCCTCCATATTCATGCAATTGTGAAAGTGAATGTGAATCCCGAGGAACCAAGTCACTGTGTAGGGACTAGTTCATTTCAAAAAATAATTGTTGGCCTTTCTGAACGCAGCAGGAACAACTGTACCGTGATCATTTCCCCAGGTCTGCAGTCCACAGTTGTTTGCTTGCTTTGTAGGCCTTTTGTTCACTCATCATTGCTGCAGTTCATAGTTGCAGTTTATTTGGTGTATAAAACTTGGCCTGTAATGAACTGGCAATGTTATCAACGCAGCATGAATAACTTATCAGGACTACAAGAGTTGGTAATGAGGAATTAATAGGAACTCTATGAAGAAAGTTCAGTGTTTCCTGACAGCTAATTATGACTGTTCCACTCCCACAAATGTGATGCTGCATAAAAACATCAAGGCAGAAGGGCAAGACTTGCAATATCATTAAAATGGACAAGCGTACAGCTGGGGTCCAGGTGAATTCTCTCTTTGCCATGGTTTCTTGAAACTAATCAAATTTCCACTTTGTGTCACTCTCATAGGACACTAGGGAAAAGTTTAAAGCATGTTAAGTGCACAGTTACAAAAAAAATAGATTGTAGGGATAAATAGCCAGACCAAAAGCAATAGGAAATTGCTATTTATTAATGTTTTAACTTGTGACAGGAGGTTGTTGTTGTTTTTTCGTTATAACAGCTCAGCCGGCCTGCTTTTATAGGCAGCTGGCTGACAACATTGTAACAACAACAGCCCAGGGTTTCCCGCCTAAATTAACTGATGTGGACCTGAGTGAAAACTAGATACAGGACACTATACCCCTGCTGGCCAGGGTGAGAACTTCAGTACATAACACCTACATTCCAGGGTGGTAGCGAGGTTGTGTGAGAAGTAGGATATTAAACTAGCAGCTTTGAAATATTATTTATTTATTTTATGAATTGTTTGCCATAAAACATCCCAAAGCGATTTGACAATTAGAATGTCAACAATAAAAACACACATAAAAACAATTTAAAGTCCAATACAGATACAAACACTGAATTTATGCCCTAATTAGTAATGTAGCAACCACATTGTTTACATGGGATCTGGGGGGGCTTGGGTGCAAGGTGACTTTCACAGCCAATAAGGTCAGATACTGTTTAGTGTAGAAATGGCTTGCTTTGTTAGCTATGGAAACAGAGAGCAAGCTGCAACTGCACACATATAAACAGTTACCCATTGCTAGACCTCTGTTCAGGCAGACCCATCTGCTCAAAACATACAATTGAAGAATGCCTACATGGAATGCTCTTAAACTTAGGACAAAGCCAATTTGGCTTTGGATTGTGCCCATTGCATGTTAACAGATTTTAGTTCCAATGCTACTATCTTCCTCAAGCCCAGCCCACCCATAAGGTGACTGCCTCAGGCGGCAGGATCCACATGGGCAGCAGATCTTGATATAGAGCTTTATTCAAGGCCGGCCCATCGATGAGGCAAGGTGAGGTGACTGCCTTAGGTGGCAGGATTCATCGGGACAGCAGATCCCAATGTCAATCTTCCCCCTCCCCTTGTTCCTGATGTAGCTCTTCCCTGGCGGGGAGGGGGTGTTGATGTGAATGGTTTTGAATGGCTTATGTCTACTCCAAGAACTGTCTGAGGCATGCTCTATTGCTGGTAAAGCAGGTCAGCTATATCATATCTGGCTTATCATACCATTGGTCATTGGTCAAATATAATATCTGGGCAAAAATAAATTTAAGGAAGATGTTGAAGTTTTAATTTCTGTGCAGTAGCTTCTTGGGTTCTTGTTAATTATGGCTCTCTTTTGGGTGCATGGATGTATTTAAAAAATAGATTGTCCTCTTCCTGTGGAACTCTGAATGCAAGTAGGAATAGCGCATCTGTGACATTATACCACTTCCCATGCATTAGATCAGGGGTTGGAAAGTTTATTTTGCCTGGGCCGGATCGGTCCCTCGGAGATCCCTTTGTGGGCTGGATCACGCGCATGCATGAGCGTGCACACATGCGATTTTCAGTGTCTGCGCAAACGCGATTTCCGGTGCCGCAGAAGCGAGTCCCCGCGCCATGCGCCACTTTAGCACAGTGGGCGAGCAGGCCGGTCAGTTCGGGGGCGGCTTGTGGGCCGGTCAAACAACCTCTGTGGGCCACTTCCCATGGGCCTTACGTTGCTGACCCCTGCATTAGATTTTTGAGTTTGCAGAATCAGCAAGACATATGTGTTTAGGTATAGTGTATGGGCAAGTATCACACATACATTATGTATTCCTTGCCAGTGTTTGAATTAGGCCTCAGCAAGTGAACAGCAGGGCATTTTATAAAATGAGAACTACAGCAGCAGTATAGTGTTGGGACATTGTGCGTGCTTGTTCACAGTGAAAGAAAGTCCTGTTTTCTAGTAATCACCCACTTGACTTCTAATCCTTCCATTTGTTTGTGTACCCTTTTACAGGTATTTGGCTTTCTGTTTGGGTCATTTCCTCTCAAATGTCAGCATTTGACCTGTCATCTCAGCTTGTTTGACGTTTCTTTCAAGCAGCCTAGAATCTGGATTGTTTTATTCTTATGATGCTCTGTTTTTATTCTTATAATATCGAATCAAAGCAATTATTTATAGTCTACTTACTATAGATAATACTTTACATTCATCCAGTTCACCCTGGAAAATAGGCAACTGTTATTTCCCAGTTTGCATAATGGCAACAGAACAGAATATGATTCGGTGTGAGTTTGTGGCTCAGCAGAGATTTGGACTCCGATGTATTTACAACTTGTATCACAATCCTTCACAGGTTCTTTACAAGTTGGTATTAAAATTGGCATTTGTACCACATCGTATTTTAACTTGGTTTGCATTTGGCCTTTCTGACTGGTCATGGAAATAGTTTTACCACAAACTCAGATAATTAAATATGTTTGTTAATATGCTTTTATTCTGTCTTCCCACCCATAACAGAAAGTCTAAGGTAGCTAAGAAACAAATCAGTAATAAAGTACTTCAAGATAAGAATACAAAATAGAAATGCCAAGCAATAAAAACAAACAATCATAAAGTGATAGCTCATAGGACAATTCAGTTGCCATGTAACTCGAATTCATGCTGCAATGGCAGTGTTTTAGTCAGGCATCTGAAGATGGGTAGGGGAGAAGTGACAAACCCTCCTGGGTTAGGGAGTTCCACAGCTTGGCTCTACCACCAAGAAGGCCCTGCCAAACATATCAGCTCAACACACCTCAGTTCACAAGGAGGGGATACAGAGCAGGAACTCAGTTGAAGGGGAATGGACAGTTCCTGTGCAAGTCACTTCTTAAGATACTGTGCATGGCACTTTAAAGAGTACAAGATCCCACAGTCTATAATTTGAGATAGGAAACCACAGAGGCACAGGATGGAAGCTGAAGGGGGATCAATAGGAGAAGAAAATATTGTTTATTTTATTACTATAGTTGTACCACACCTTTCTACAAGAAGCTTAGGTGGCATCCACGTTTCCCCATTTCATCCTTACAACAACCTTTTTAATGCAGGTTGGACTGAGAGATGGTGATTGGCTCAAAGTTACTCAGTGAGCTTCATGGCTGAGTGAGTATTTGATCCCTGGTGTCCCAGATCCTAGTCCAACATTCTAGCACTACACCGTATTGACTTTAAGTTAAATATGCAAAGACTAGACTTGGTAAGTAGGGCCTGGGAAACTACTATTGCAATGTGTTCTGTGTCCATGGGGCTGTCCTTAAAGTGTTTGGAAGCTTCAACTGAAGCAGAAATATCACCACCAGATTGCTAATAGGAATTGATTGACCAATACCAGACTAATACGCCTCAGTCAATCTGCACTGGTTCTGACGTGGAGGGCAATGGATGGAACACAGAGCTCTAGCCAGAACGGGGAGCTCTGAATTGGTTCTGTCAGTGATTCAGCTCAGTGATTCTGCTCAGTAAGTGTCCGAATCTGGCTGTGCTCTGATATCCATCGATCCCACCTTTGTCGCCAGTGTTGAATAGTAGGTAGACATAGCAGACGACACAACAATTTCTCCAAGCAGCTCTTTATTAGTAAGCTGGAACAGAACTGACAGAACAGCTCATCCGGCCTGCTTTTTATAGGCAGCCGGCTGACAACATTATAACAACAGCCCCAGGGTTTCCCGCCTAAATTAACTGACGTGGACCTGAGTGAAAACTATATACACTATACCCCTGCTGGCCAGGGTGAGAACTTCAATACATAACAGGTTCCCTGCTCAGTTTAAGGTGCTAGGTCTTACCTTTAAATATCTAATCCGCTTGGGACTTGGGTACCTTAAGGATGCCCTCCTCTATGCTCTCTAGGTACAATATCTGAGATCCTTCCCCATGTGCTTCCACAGTCTGTGGCCAATGATGTCGTCTTGCAGTGGTAGCAGCCTTAAGGATTCACATTTACAGGGAGGCCCACTAGCCCCAACTTTGGGTATGTTCATGAATGAGGCAGCAACCTGGCTTTAAGAAGGCTCTTTTGGATCCAGCTAATGTTTATATTTCCTGGTTTTCTGCTGATTGAAATAGCGGCTAGTCCCCCTTGTATTATTGATTACTGCTGCTTTATTCTGCTAGCTGCTGCCAGTTTATTTCTTTGTAGTTTGATATTTGCTGTTGCTATGATTTGTTACAAGCTGCCTTGAGAGAGCGAGAATGTGTGTTAGTAGTTCTGTCTAAGGAACAGGCAACATGTAAGTTTAGAAACAGATATAATAATTCAGAAATGGAATGCATCAAGGGCATGGAGGCTTCGTTATGGTACTGGCATAGGCAGATGGGCTCAAGAAAGCACTGGCCATTGAGGTACTTGGCAGTCCAAGTTAGTGCTGTGCCGAAGTCTGTCTTCCAGTTTCTCAAATGTGTTCTTCCTCTGCTGGAGAGGCGTTTGTTTTTCTGCCTCATACTCATAGTGTTTGAGAATCTTTTTACAGTTTCTGTCATTGCAGGGTTGTGAGCTTACCAGGATGGTTACACGGTGCCCAAAAGCAATGCATGCATTTTTCTTCCCAGTAAACATTTCTCCAGAATCTACAGCCCCCCTCCCGACTGCTCACTCTTCCTCATCTAAAAAGGCCCCATAAATTTTCAGTACAGTAGCACTAGTCCAAATAGCCATGCATTGCCCATGGAGAGAGATCTGATTTGTAAGAGGAGGTTCAAGAACTACAGATCGAGGTGGTGCAAACTTGGGGGTTTCTCTCATTCTGTGAAAGCTAATCACAGATACTGCTGGCAAAATGTGTATCCTGGCTCTCAGGTATTTATGGGTCTCAAGTGCCTAAACTGGAAATTGAGAGCTGTATCCAATATTTGTCCTAGCCAGAGTAGACCCATTCAAATTAACAGACCTAAAAGGGTTGTGTCCATTATTTTCAATGGGTCTACTGTGCTGGGACAACCTTGAGGTATGGAAGAATAAGTGCCACTGTCCATGGATCCATGGCGTCAAATGTTTTTTCCAAGGCTACTACACTGAATCTTTTCTTCAAAAGAGTCCCTTATTACAGATGAATGCCTTCAAATTCTTTTGATCTACACAGGTCTCTCAGGAATATTTTAGAAGGCTTGTCACTCTTTGTAATATGTTTGTGGAACTCTTCCTACAGCTTAATCCCCCCCCCCATTTTTTATTAAAGGCAACAGTCATCCCAGATGTCAATTGGTGCCTGGAATTTAATAGGTGTTAATGAAAACAAATGCTTATGAAAGTCCAAGTAGAGTCTGCTCTCCCACATCAGTAACTGCCTCTCCCTTGTAATGCAGCTGTTTCCTCAGCTCCCTTTGGAGGTAAACATTCTATTTAAAAGGGGAAGGGTGCAAAGCACACTTGATCTATGTGGAGGAGGAAAAACAATAAGTGCTCTGGTGAAATTTCAAGGAATTATTATTATTATTATTTATTTTACAAAACTAAACCTCAAATACAACTATCAAAATGTTTCTGTTTTAAAAAGATAAAGTAAAAATACAGTTGCATAATATGGCTAATATTTATACTTGCCACTTTTTGTTTAGCCATGTCGTCTGCCCTTATCTATCCCTGTTTCTTGGGATGGTTTCTGCTGTGGCATCACAGTTGTCCTGTAAAGCTGTCCCTTTTTCCAATAAACATCCAGTAATTTCAAGGCTGGCCTCAACAAATAGCAGTATGGGCAGCTGCCTTGGGTTTCAGAATTCAAGTGACACATGGCTACTCTGCAAAGTTCTCCCTCGCCTTAAGAACTCAGAAACTTGGAATAAGCCACAATATTCCCCTCCCTCAAAGGACAATTAGCATACAGTTTTTGTATGTTTCATATGTCACATTTAGAAATAATTATTACAATTTAAATAGAGCTACAGTAAATCTAGTTCTAGCTGCTCTCCTTTCTTATGGTTCTTTAAGCTGGCTTTAGGTTGGACAGCAATTTAAAATAAAATAAAAGGGTAACCACGCAAGTTCCACAGTTGGAGGAGGAGGAGGCCCACTAGATGTTATGTTTCCCAAAGCCCCATCCCCCCAAAACCTGGAGCCTGCCCTGAATATAATTTTTCCCAACTGACCTTTATTTTACTTCTCCCCAAATGATGTCAGAGTACTAAACTGCAACTTTCTGTGGGATCTGGAAAGCTGAGAAACACAAACATTTATAACTTCATGTTCCAGTTTAACCCATGTAAACTGTGCTAAGCAACAGATTTTAGCTGTTCCCCACAGAGCTACCAATCTTGGCAGTTAATTCAGCCATCAGTAAATGAGTCATGGCAGTTGTACAAAGAAGGAGCTCCATCTTGGTGCCAGATTCTCTGTTTGGGGACTACAGGTGCAGGTGAGCATTTATTTATTTATTAATTATCCAAAAAGCCCATCTGAAGGAAGGAAATGGAAGAAAGCTGTATGATGTAAATATAAAGCATTACTGTTTCCACTCAGATGGCTTGGGCTGCTATTCAGTTCAAAACTTTCAAAACAGATGCTTAGAGCGCTACAAACTAATTAATAACTCAAGGCAAGCGGCGACGAGCATTATTTTTTAAATGAATATACAGTTCTATATAATAACACATATTGTGTACTCAATGCCATTATTTTAACAGATGCAATACAATTATTTGTGGAGGCCACCTATGCAAGCCTTACTGATGATGCGCAGTTGTGACAGTACTAATTAGCCGCGCTCATTTCACACACATGCTAAAACTTTTTTGATACAGCTATTAAGACTTTTCTTGGGTGGGGTCAGACATTTGTCAGGATTCTATCATGAGTTCCCCATCCCAGCTTATCAGTGAGCGCACATATAAGGGCTGGGGTGCCTCCCATACACACTATACTAAAAAGAATGTTGTTGTTTTCTACAAGCAAATATTTAACAAATGCATAAAATAAGAGGTGCTACTTGGAAGTTAGCTTGCTTTTGCTGTGAAAGCTCCTCCTAACTTTAGATGTTTTGAGACTGGATTTGATTAAGCATTGAAAATGGTAAACACTTAGTACATTAATAAGTGCATTGCCGTTGTCATAATCATCTTTACGTGCTTTTGGGCAAAATGGGGAAAAGCAGAACGATTATCTCGGGTGCAAGGACCCCACAAGAACCTCGAGATAGTGCAAAAATGGCTGGATGCATCATCTTCAGCAACACTGAAATTTCAGTTACAGGTAGTAGCCGTGTTGTTCTGCCGTAGTCGAAACAAAATAAAAAAATTCCTTCCAGTAGCACCTTAGAGACCAACTAGGTTTGTCATTGGTATGAGCTTTCATGTGCATGCACACTTCTTCAGATACCTAAAATTTCAGATGTGGACACTTGTAACAATTGTGTGGGAGCCGTCAATATATGTTTTAATATTCCCCTGGGTTCTTTGTGCAGCTTGATTCTCTTAAGAGATGTGGGAGCAAACTAACCTTTTCTCAGCACTCAGGGTGTCTGTATTAAACAAGGCTGCTATGATATCTGGATCCATCTACAGTTACCTAGGTTGAGATCCTGTTGCTGTGGAATAAGACACAACCTGGAATAAGGCAAAACATTTCCTGCAGCAAGTGCCTCTTAAGACTGTTTTCCATTTAGCAGTGCCAACCAAATTATAAGGGCCCTTTCTCTTGTGTTTATCATACATGTGATCTGATTGACCTCTCACTAGCCAGTTCCAGCATTAGTGTGTTTGTTTGCTCTGGTCTGTGCTGGACTTTCACAAGAGCTGCTCAGTTCGCTTTTTTTCCAGCTTGTTTTTTAGGCTTTGTATCTGATTTCAGTTGCTGTTGCACAATAATTAAGCTACCAAGCTTGCTTATGAACTAAGGAGTGACTGTTACATTTCCTTCTCATGCCTTCTTGTTGCTGTTTCACGGAGTTCAATGTTGAGATCTGAGCATAGCTGTCAAGTTCTCCCTTTTTTAAAAAGGGAAATTCCCTTATGCTGAATAGGCTTCCTCACGAGAAAAGGGAAAACTTGGCAGCTATGGATCTGAGGCAATGGTTTCCTTTCCTGCCCTGTCTCAAATCGATCTCAGTTTCTCATGGTACTTCACAAATGCTGTTTTATTTGCTTGATCCAACATGCAGGCATTAAACAGCAACAGATAACATATTAATATGGTTCATTAGACACAAAACACACTTTTTTTAAAAAAATGTATTGAATTTAATCCCTCTGAAGTGCCTCTTATTGCTGCTTTTCTAGTTCATGGGTGAGATTTTTTCTTTAGATGGATAGTAGAGGAGAATAAGTTTGCAAAAGAAAAAAAAAGCTAAAACTACCGGTAATTAGTTTGGCCCGTTAATGTATGGCCAAAAAAGACAGCTACATTTTGCATAGCATTTGCTCAGATGCAAATTTAGAAATAATCACTATAACTTAAATAGAAATACACAGCATCTGGGTATCATGGAGAAGATGTGAATGGACGACCTGAGGGCCTGTTCAGTTTGCTATTCAGATGCTAGTTGTTGATAAGCAAGTTGTTGATAAGGCCCCTGCTAGTCTCCCATGTTAGGAATTTGAACCAGGCAGCCATTCGGATAGAGACCTTAGTAACATAGGCCATATGGCCATCCTAGAAGTAATCCTACCTCCAAGATGGCAGCATCACTTTCTCAAGGATATAAGGAGCTGCCATATTGAATTGCATCTATGGTCACTCCAATGCACCACAATGCGTGCTCTGGCAAGGCTTGCCTTAGCCCTGCTACATGAGATTTTAAACTGGGAGTGCTGGGAAGTAAACCTGGTGTTAGAAGCATGAAAGTCAGATCAATCACAGATTTGGAAAGCACAACATAAAAATGTAGAGTTGTGAGTAGTTTTAAAACTTCTACATCTCCATTCTCTGTGCTCACTTAAACACTAGGGCCATTTAAATGGTCAGTTATTGTGAATGACCATATTTGGAGGTTCCTCTTACCAATGCTTACCAGAACTGTAATTCCCAGGACCCTTAAACAAACTATAGTTCTCAGGATTGGGTGGGGGAGGACAAGCCATGGCTGTTAATGTAGTATAAGAGTGATTTAAATGTATAATATGGATGTGATATATGCTGTCCTGATTTACAATGGTAGTTAATGTTACCTATGGCTAATTTAAACCAACTTAAACTTAATTATGACTGATTTAAACAAATCAGCTTCATAAAATATGGTTTGAAGTTGACTTGCTTGAAACAAACTATAGTTGAGATTAACCATGGTTTGTTTGCTGGTTCCAGAGGACATGACAAGCTTTTGTTAAGCAAAATTGGAATTAAAAGCTTCCAAACTGCTCCTTGTGACTGTACTGAAGGAAAGGGAAGCAGGAAGTGTGTGAATCTTAAAGTTCACTCCAGCACACATAGACATGGTCATTATCTTTTAAGGAGACACTTTCCCAAGTAGTACCTCACTCAGAAGTTGGAATTCCCAATGCAGTTCTCATCATGGGTACCAGTGTGGCTGCCAGTACCTCCCATTACATCTCAGCAAATATCCCCTCAAAAATTTACAGTGTATGAGATACTATTTCTGCCTCTTTCTCGGTTCTTGTTTACACTGGCTCAGCCTCTTCCACACTGAATATGCCTCCTTAAACATGCTCACATTTCATTGACTGCTCTCCCTTCAATTCTGAACACAGGAGAGGTACAAAGAGCTTTTCGTGAGTGAGCATTCTTCCACGGGAGGAAGATGACTGATGGGGGAGCATGCCCACACCATTTTGTGGCCCTGCCTCTTTTTGCTGTTTTAGATGTAGCAGTCATTTTATGTTGTCCCCGCCCCCATGGCAGCCATTTTGTGATTGTCACCCAGGGTACTTTCCCAAAATTCCAAATGTGTCCACTGGGCCAAAAGCCACTGTCAACCCCTGTCTTATCACATGGCATCTTGTCAAAAATAGTCATGCAAATTGCTTGAAGACCCTTTGACACAGAGCACTAAGCTGCTCACTCCTTGAGGCATACATTCCACATTTCTGCTGAGGTGATAAAACTGCTGCTTCAATGGAGGTAGCCCAGCCTGTTTGAGTTTGTCCTTGACATGCTTGTATGAAAATGAAAGCATAGACAGAATAAGGAAGGTATTTGGAATTTGTTTATTGCCCAACAACACCAAACACCTGTGGCCTCAGTTCCCACATCCAGCTGGGTGGTACCCGGTATTAAGTAAAGCCATTGGGTGGTGAGAGCATGTGAGAATCGGATATAAGCATTTGCAACATTGTTGGAAAGAGAACATTTAAGTTGTTGCTTATGTTGCCTCTGGGCTTTATGGTTTTACTTTTGAGGATTGGCAGGATAATTAAGGCTGCCAATCCTATATATTCTTACCTAGGAATTAGACCCATTGAACTCATTGCTTCTAGGTTGGCATAGGATTTCAATATTAATTCTTTGTTTGAAATGAGTTAATGTCCCAGCCATGAAAAAGTGATGAAAAGTGTGTCATCCTATTACAATGGTAAATAAATGGACTTTGTGCCTAAGGAGCCAAATAGCATACAGTATTAAAACAATAGGAACATTAATCCTCTTCTCCTAAATTACAGTATTCTTAAGGCTAGAGTATTTGTTGTGGGCATCTTGTTGTTCTGCACAAAAGGCTTATTATTCTGTTGTGTTTTGGAAATCTTAATGGATATTAGTAAGTGAGCGTTTAGAGAATTTTTTGGCAATTTGTCTTAGCGAGATTTGTGTGAATTTTAAAATAAGTTTTAATAGCTTTTAATGGCTACTGCATTTCATGAGTTTGAGCAGCAAGACAGCCTGACCCAATCACTTAGTGCTCCATCTCCCAGGTGGCATCCTTGAATGGAGCTTATGAGGAATGGCTTCAAAAACTGAACAAGCTGTTCCTAAATACACAAAATGGACCACAGCCATGTGATTTTAATAGACGCATCCTGCATATGCAACCTATAGATGTCAGTTTCAACATATTTTTTAAAAAAGTTTTAATTGCTTCTTTTATTTCTATCATACTGTGTGTCTTAAGTCTTTTCAATTATTTGTCCTTCCAAACAAAACCTTGAGTTAGGTTGCCATTTTGCAAACTAGAAATTGATGAATGCTTGCTAGAGGCCACAGTGGGAAGTTATGGAGAGGGATCTAAATCTATATTTGGGGCTAGCGAGGGTCTAAGGTCTGCACTCTATACCATGGCCACAATGATTTTTAAGTGTATCTCAATCCAAAATCAGCCTAGCTGAATGTAGCCTAGTGCCAGCACCTCATCATTCAACATGAAAAAGGTTACGTTTCTGTGAGCATTCATTGTGGGTCCTTGCAGTAGACTCAAAGGCACTTGCACTGAGTCTCACCATTTCCAGCCCCCTTTTTGAGTGCTGCTGCCCCTGCCACCACTTGAAAGGTAAGAAAAGAGGAAGGTGGGGAGTGTTTCGAGGGAGACTAGTGTGGACGAATTTGGAGAACTGTAAGGATTGGCAAGGATTGCTGGAAGGATCCAATAATTCATTTCTGACATGGATTTTAATTCAAATCAGGAAACCTATTTCATGGTGAGCTTTTACCATTTTCTTTAAAAAAGGGAAAGGGGGGGGGTAGCTGTGCATGCCAGTGGCCTTCAAAATACTGTGAGCTTGATAATGCATTGAATGAATGTTTGCCCACCCTGAGCCTACATCTATCATTTCCCTGCTTAATCATTCAGCAACAACAACAACAACAACAACAGCAACAACAAAACACCTAAGCCCCAAAGATCCAAATTCTTAAGTCTCCCACATAAGGAAGATGTTCTGCTTCCTCTGTTTTAGTTGTTTTCTGTGCTCTCTTTTTCAAGTTGAGGCATGAATTTGCCTTGTGACCCTTTACAAAAGAGGCAAAAATATGTGCATGCAGCATTAACACAGTGAGCATAAAGCCCTTCTTGTCTTTTGTGTCTTTTGTCTGAAGGCGACTGTGCACGTGACAAAAGCCACACAGATCTTGAGCAAATGTTTGAAGAGCTTCTTGCACAACAGAGCTGAGCAAACATTCGGGCATACCATTTTTAACGCAATGAGGGAACACATGGCAGCAAATGTGCTGGCAGCAAGTACATTAAATGACGTTTGTACTGCAGAGAATAAATGGCATCAGAATTTGGTTCCTGTGCCCATTTTTGCAAGGAAGTGGTGCTGTGCATTTTAGATGTCATTCAAAACTCACAGAATAGTCCCATCGTAGGACTGCAGTAACAAGCTGCAATCCTCCAAGCCATTCCTCTAAAACAGGTATGGGGAACTTGTAGCCCTCCAGATGTTGTTGAACTCCCAACTCCCATTAGCCCCAGACACCCTGGCCAATAGTCAAGAGTGATGGGAGCAGGAGTCCAGCATAATCTGGAAGACCACAGCTTCCCCAGCCTTGGTCTAAAACTTGAGAGCCAGTGGTGATTAGTGGCTCATATTCTCAATCATATTTCAAACACAGGGCGCCGGTCCCCCAGGGGCGCCCCAGCGAGCACAGCCCTGCCGGGGGCCTCCCCCCTCCCTGCACACCGTCCCGCGTCGCTCCAGCGCCGCGCCCCTCACCCCCTGCTTGCTCTCCCGCCCCCCCGAGGGGGGGGCCTGTGCGGGAGGTAGGTGGCCCCAGAGGTAGAGAGGTGTGAAGGCGGCCCTACCTGCCAGGTCCCTTCCCCAGCCCTGGGTGGGGTGGCGCGGGTGGTGGGGCATGGCGCTCCCAGCCTCCGCGAGCACCTGTTACAGCCCAGAGCTTCCGGGCGCAGCGGCAGGCGCTCTCCTGCCTGCCTGCAGCCCCAGCGGCACATTGTCGCGCTCTTGCTCGCCGTGCTGGCAGAGAGGGAAGGCGCTGCCGGAGCCCTCGCTCTCCTTTCTGGGCACGGCGGGCGGGTGAGCAGCAGGCGACGGCGGGGGGTGGGGCAGGCTGGCCAGCGCCCCCTCCATTTTGGAGCCCTAGGCAACTGCCTAGTTCGCCTTAATGGGCGCGCCGGCCCTGTGTGTCTCTGGTAAAAAGGCTGCAGAACACTGGAGATATTCTGTCACTCAGGGTGTACAAAACGGGCTAAATTATTTGACCTTGCAGAAGCCAGTTTCCTATTTCCCTGTGGTTGTTCAGGTTTCAGCTCCTTCTACCGGCTCCTTGGATGATAATTCTCTTAAGTGGAACTGGAGGCATGTTGATCTCAATGCACTTTCATATAAATGTGCACTCACAAACAATGTGGCAGAAAGTATTGTGCAGCATGACATATATATCACATGTTGCCACTTACAAGGCTCATTTAGGATTATTGCAAATAATGAGCATGTATCAGTCACAAGGGCTGAATGTGATCCTCTAAGCCCCTCTATCCAGCCCTTGGGAGTCTCCACAGACCATGCCCCCTCTCTCAAACCTAGGGCTGCCATACTTTCCAGATTTTCCTGGACATTACTGGATTAGACATCCGGGGGGAATTTCCTGGATCTTAGGCAAGTCAATTTTGGGGTGTCCTGCTTTATACTTTTTGAAATATGGCAACCCTACAAACCACTCCCTTCACCATCCTTCCTTGAATGCTTTTGTTAACCAGAATGTGGCCTTGAAATGTGGTTATGCTTCTTGTTTGTCTAGATGGAAGAGTTTGTTTTATTTAAAAGCATTTATAAACTGCACAAAATTTCAAAAATCTCTAAATGGCATCCAGTTTTTAAAAAGCAAACAATATTTCATTAAAACATTAAAACACAACATAAAACCAGTAAAACAGCAGTAAAACACATTCACACCCAAAGCCCATATAAAAGGGGGAGGGAAGCAAATTCAGAAGATTCAAACATGTAAAACAAAGTCCAATCTGTGTCAGGGAAACCCCAGGCAAAGAAACAAGTCTTCGTAAGACGTCTGAAGTAACTGGTGGTTGCTGCTTCACTAAGGGCACAGAAAAGATATTCCACAGTATGGGGGCAAAATGGCCAGTGATACTCAGTAGGTTGTGGTGCTGTAAGGAAATCCCCCCCCCCAAAAAAAATTAAGTGATTGTATGGATCTATACAGGCACATGTGATCTTTCTGGTAACCTGAGTTGTTCAGGGCTTTATATGTTAACAACAAGACCTGTAGCTGATTTTATATATGTGAAGAATTTAAATTAAAAAACCCCTCTAATATTGTGCACCAAAGAGCTTTAAATCGTAGGCAATTTAATGTGAAACGGTTTAAAACTGCAGTCTGCAAAATCATGAGACAGGCTGTCCTATGGAGGCAAAAAGCATTGCTTAAGAGAGGTTCAAGTACCCTGTTTCCCCTTTTTTAATACGTAGTCGTAAAGTAAGCCATGGCAGAGTTTTTAAGCATTTGAGAAGTATAAGACATACCCTGAAAATAAGGCATACTTCCGCGCTGCGGAAACCAACCCCCACAGGCACCTCCACTCACAGAGTCACTCCATGCGGCCGGCACTGCAGGAGTGCGATCAGCTGTGAAGTGGCGCTCCAAGAGCTCCGCTTAACAGCTGATCGCGCTCTCGCCTTGCTGGCTGCATTCCCGCGCTCCACCTTCTCGTCCACAGTCATCCCTGCCGCTTCCATGCTTGCCGCCACCACTGGGCTCACTGCTTCTTCCTTGCCTGGCCCGGCCAAGGAGCTTGGAGCGCCCTGCAGTGGCAGGCGGAGCGCCTGAGCCAGCGGCCTCCGCCTGGCCCGGCCAAGGACTCCTGCAGCCCCGCCACTCAGAACCGGTGGCTGCTGCAGCGCCGAGCACTCAAGAGAGCCCAGCAGCGCCCTGAGCCAGTGCCCTGAGCCGTAAAAACCGTACCAGTAATAAAAAAATAAGACATCCCACCGAAAGTAAGCCACCCTGTGTTTTTTTGAGGAAAAAAAGTTATAAGACGGTGTCTTAAAAAGGGGGAAACACGGTAGAAGTAGAAAACAGAGCAAAGGGAAATCTTGGAACAACAACAAAGGAAACAGGAAGGGGACACAAATGTGAAGTGATTTCAGAAACAAAGACTGTTCACACTGAAGAAATTTTTGACTGAAATGCTAAAGTACACAGTATAGAACAAAAGCTGTGTTGAGGCTGTTCCTGCTTTCAGCTGCCCCACCAGCAAAACCAAGTCCATGGAGTAGCTTACCACATTAAGTGCACCATCCATGCCATCAAAATTTTATGGATTTATTTATATTCATTTGAAATATTCCTGTCCCATCTTTCTGACAGGAAGGAAATCTGAAGCAGCTTAAAATATTGTATTTAATTACTTAAGTGGGGAAAATATTTAGCAGCAGTTTGAGGCTTGCTTCTGCCTTCTGAACCATTTGATTTATTTTAGTTCTGTGGAAAGTTTATACTTGCTATTTTGTGTCAGATGGCACATCAAGCCAGATTTTTTGTTTTAAAAAAGAATGGAGTGGGAGTATTGCACAAGGGATAAATGGAGGGGGGGGCATGTTTTTGAGTAGAATGTTTCTTAACCTTTTCCACTTTAGGCATTTGAATGTTCCCTCCATATCATAACAAACCTTCTTCTCTTCTCTGGGTATAAGACATGTCTAATGTGGCACTGGCCTGGAATCTACCACAAGGAAGTGCCAAATATGTGAAACTGATGATTGCCATGCTGTTTTCCCCATGTTCTTTGCTGCTGAATCAATTCAGTGTCAGCTGTTAGAGTAGAATTGTTAGTGTGTTGTGACAAAGCCCCCAACAAATTCTATGACATGTTAAAGCAAAGGTGGGGAACCCGCTACCCTCCAGATGTTGCTGGATGAGAATTCCACTGTCCCCAACCATTAGCCATGCTAGCTACATCTGGAGAGTCTTGCCTTAAGACATTTGTTGTGACATGAGCTTCCATTGGAGGTGAGCTTCATGCATAATAATAATAATAATAATAATAATAATAATAATAATAATAATAATTTATTATTTATACCCCGCCCATCTGGCTGGGTTTCCCCAGCCACTCTGGGCGGCTTCCAACAGAAAAATGAAATAAAATACTCTATTAAACATTAAAAGCCTGCCTGGTGTTTTTACATGAGTAGAATGTGTCCTTTTATTTAAAATGCATCTGGGTTATTTGTGGGGCAAAGGAATTTGTTCATTATTTTTTTTTCAAAATATAGTCCGACCCCCCACAAGGTCTGAGGGACAGTGGACCGGCCCCCTGCTGAAAAAGTTTGCTGACCCCTGTGCTAAGGTCATGGGCAACTAATGGATGTGCTTTAGACTCAGCCAAAAAGAACCTCCCTCTTATCACCATAGCAAAATAACATCTTAAGCATTCATTGTGATGTCTCATGCTTTTCTGACATGTTTGAGCCACAAAGGCCAGCCCAAAGAGATGCTACTGAAATGCGCTTGGACTTGACTTTCATGTGTGTATGAAAGTCAGGGATCGGGCACCGAGGGCTGTGTTCCCTCATGGGCAATCTTCAGGAACCACATGTCAGTCAGTGGTGGGTGAGGAAACAGATGTGGCTCTGATATTTTTACAGCAGGCTGCACTCCAGCCATGCAGAAGTGAGAGGTTTCTACATGAGTATCTGTCCATCCAGGCAAGATAGAAGTATTATCATAGTCGAATGATATCTTCCAACCAAGCAAAAATAATGAAACACTGGAGCAGGACCAGTGTGGGATATAGTATGGGTAGTTGCGGTGTGATGTGGTCTGGAGAGAGCACTGAGGGCCAAATAGAAAGGCTTGGAGGGCCGCATTAGGCCCCTGGTACTAAGGGGTGTACAGAATAGCTGCATAAAGTGTTGACCTTCTTGTTAATTCGGTTGTTAGTTGTGATAACACATTTGGGAGATACATGGCGTAAGAAGTGGTTGCATCCTGCCATTTAGTACCCAACAGAGCCAGATCCTGAAAGTTAAAAGAAAACCCAATAGATATAAAATCCTCAAATGCTGAGATAATAGAAACAAAAACATATCAGTAGTGAGCAGAGACTGACGCTGTTGGCAGTGCAGGGAGAGAAAGACCCTGTTAAGTAAGAGACAATACTGGAATGATTGGACAGGCTTCAGCAGGTCCTGGCTTCACATCATATCACACCATGCTCCAGCTCCAGACAGTATGGAACCACTTGGGCATTTGACGTCCAGTCTCCTGGAATGCAACCTAAGTCGATTAGGTAGTTCAGCTGATTTAGAGAAGCTTCTGGTTTAAATACAAAACCTGAAGCTTACAAAGTACTTCAGCTGTCTTCAGAATACATATGGTGGAGGAGGGTGCTGGGCAGTCACCAGCATAATTCCTCTTTGCATCCTATAATTCTAAATCCGTTCATAAGAGTGACATCTATTGTCATAACCTATTATTACATTATACCCAAATAGTTGTCCTTTAAGTCAGACAGTTCAAACAAGAATGGTGGTGGTGGTGGTAGGAATTCATCTGCTTTTCTACCTTGGAAAAAAAACCTGTTATATTAAAGCCTCACAGTCTGATGGGAGTTGGTGTGTGATCTCCCTTTGCTACACGATTCCCCCTGAAGTGGAAGGGGAAAGCCAGCCCATAAGGCCAAGTCGAAATGATAACTCTTTGTTCCAATGCCATTTGGACACCAAAGTGGAAGACTGGAGGGGGGAAGAGTGTGCCTGAGAAATACTTAAATATTTCTGCTGTGGTGTGGAGTCCTCCTGAAACCTTTGGCCTGGTGGGATTGGAAGCAGTGGAATCAACTTCTAAAAAACACACCATTTGGGTATGGCTAAGGTTTTAAAAATGTGTATGTAGAAATCAAATGTTAAAGGACCCGAGAAGATAATAATAATAATAATAATAATAATAATAATAATAATAATAATAATGTAATATATGAAAACTGTTATTATTATTAGTTCATAGCTTTTAATAAAATGTCTCAAACTGGCTTACAAAATATGGCAGTAGGCAAATTACTATGAAAGAGGATTTTTTTCACTAGGTAGGAATGGGTGCTTGAGCCTTTGAACAGAAGGTTTGGCTCAGAAAACAATACACTGTGAACTGTTGTCTTAATTTCTATATACATAAAACTAAAATGGCTTGAGGAAATCGGTGTGGTGTGTAGAGTGTTTGTCAAAGAATTCACATCCTTTCATTTTATTTTTGTTTCCGTGTATTGTGGTATCACAGCTCTATGTCTTTACTCATTAACGGCTAACATTAAAAGTGTTGTTTTAACACTGACCTTGACTTTAACACGGTTGGCGCTTTTTCTACAAAGGTTAGGAATTTGCAGTGGCATCTAGTGAGCTGGAAAACAATCAGACCTGAAAGTTTGGTGTGCTTTTTTACATCACTTCACCTGAAACAATACATAGAGACAATATCTTCCTTTGCTCTCTCTGTTACACACCATTTTGATTTCCAAGGGCACATGCGCATTTGTACAACTCTGTTCTTGGATTTTGTAAAACTCATTTTAAACTAAAGGGAGAGAAAATATTAGACGGGAACATAGGGAGCTGCTTTAGTGCCTTATACCAGGTCAGACATTTTGTTCATTTGGCACAGTAACGTCTAAATGCTCTGCAAATAATCCTGCCCCCCCACCCCAAACCAAACAAACAGGTACAGGGAGGGTGGAGTGCAGGATGGGCTTCGCAGTGAAACATGTGAGAAGGATCTTGGAACTGCAGTTTATCCCAACCCAGCAGTGTAGTGCAGCTGCAAAGAAGGGCAAATGCCATTTCAAGCTGCAGTAATAGAACCAGAGTTTCCAACAAAGATTGCAGCAAGAAGGAAAGGAACCCAAAGCCACACAGGAGTTAGCAAAAGAACGTAGGGAAGAATCATTCTGGATTGGTCATGATTGAAGAGTCAGGGCAGAGAGGCTTGGACATAAGGGATGGACAATGGAAGAAGGTAGAACATGAGAGAACAAGAGCAGGATGAACTGAAATCCCTTAAAGTACCTTGTTCCATTGCCCAGGCAAAAGCCAATGTTAGGCTCACGCTGCATTTGTCCAGAGACATATCACTGGTAGTCTACGGTATCAGTACCACTGGAGTGGAGGTCTCTGAGCTAGGTAGGCATTTCTGGTAAAACCTAGTTCTGTGTATCTTATGAGGCTGTGTTCCAGAATTGGTTGAGTTGAGATGGCCAGTTACCGGCATAAATCCCCGTCATATTCCAGGAACTGGAAGTATTATTACTGCAAGCAGTTATCCTTTGTACATACATAAAGCAGAAAAAGACACTTGGAGGCATGTAGGAAAAGTTTATAGTCTTTACTCTTATTCCATTTTAATGGATTATATGCAAAGTGGCATAATAGTGTACTGCTTTTGATGCCTAAGTAGTTCTCTTTCATTGCCGATAGGTAGCCATCCTAGCATAGCTGCAAAGGGAATTTGGTTCAAAAAAACAGCGCAAGAGAAAGGGCAACCCTCCTCTCCCCCTGAGCTGCTCCTCCAATCAAATACAGAGCCCTCTGCAGTGGCTTCAAAGTAAAAGCAAACCTTTGGGGAGATCCAATCATACAGTTTGGCTCCAAACAAGTCTATTCTCTTTATCCTTTTAGTAGAAAATGTCTCATTTTTGCTGCATTTTCTTGTCCGTTTCCCACAGCTCTTTACAAAATAGCAGGAAACGACTATTGTTTTGAGGCTAGTTTGTTTTATTTTTAAATGTTGAATGCCAAAGGTTGCTTGCTTCTTCTTAAAATAAAAAAATTCCTTCAGTAGCACCTTAAAGACCAACTAAGTTTTTATTTTGGTATGAGCTTTCGTGTGCATGCACACTTCTTCAGATACTTCTTCAGATATAAAAACTTAGTTGGTCTTTAAGGTGCTACTGAAGGAATTTTTTTATTTTACTTCGATCCAGACCAACACGGCTTGCTGCTTCTTCTTCTTCTTCTTCTTCTTCTTCTTCTTCTTCTTCTTCTTCTTCTTCTTCTTCTTCTTCTTCTTCTTCTTCTTCTGTTAGGTTACAAGGAGAAGGCACTTTTTAGCTTCAGGGCTTCACTACATCTTAAAAATGGAAAGTGTAATGCTGGTGGTCAACAAAAGAGGTTTAAAGACTGTCTCAAGGCAAATCTTAAAAAATGTAGTATAAACACTGACAACTGGGAAACCTTGGCCTGCGAGCGCTCCAGTTGGAGAACAGCCTTTATCAAAGGTGTCATGGGCTTTGAAGACTGGATGGCCCTTGCGGTCTCTTCCAACTCTATGATTTTATGATCTCAGGACGCAAGGGAGAAACAAGGCATGCTTGGCAAATCCACACCATGATCAACTCCCTCCTGGAAACCAATGTCCCCACTGTGGAAGGACATGAGGATCCAGAATTGGCCTCCACAGTCACTTACGGACCCATTGTTAAAACCGTGTTACGAGTGATCACCAAAGAAGAAGAAGAAGAACATCTAGGAAACACAAAAGAGGAGTTGTCACAGGGACAAATCCAAAGGGCTAATGATGCTGCAGTGTGCATCTAAGGGCTAATCCATATTTCTGCTTGTGCTGCTGCTTCTCCCTGGGAAAGCCTGCTCTTTAACTCTGAATCAGAGCATATGTCAATCACGTTTTTCACAGATTTACATGTGCTCTGATTTAGCACTAAAGAGCAGGTTTTGCCTGGGAAAGTGGCCGGACAAGAGGAAAACCACTAGGACCTGTGCTTTCTAGCCAGAATACAACACATAGTATGTACAAGCAAAATGCCACTACCAGTTCTCTTGCATGCGTAAATGAAATAAAATACTTACCAATTCATGTGATGTGGGAACAGTGCAACAAGACGTCTGAGTGACTTCCACTCCTTTTCCACATTTCCAGGGTAAAGTGAGAAGGGGGATCCCTTTGTCGCAGGTATATTATTACTGATATTTTTTATTATTATCTAGTGAACCCATGGCTCTTCAGATGTCTCTGAACTACCATCAGCCCCAACCAGCATGACCAATGGTTGAGGATTATGGAAGTTGGAGCTCAACAATGTCTGGAGGAGCACAGGTTCCCCATCCCTGCTCTGTGGATACTCAATGTGGAGTCAGCTCATACAGTACATCTCCCCACCCCACCCCCATTCTGCTCCGCAGAACTTCCTGGATGTGAAGTTCTTCCCATCTGCACTTTCCCATCTCATGTCAAACTATCTGAAGAGGCAGTATAAGTACAGTATACATGAAAAATCTATGTATTTGGGGCTGATGGAATGTAATAACGAAGAGCTATGAGTCAAAGGATCCCTCGCTCACATCTCATTTAAGCTCAGCTATAATATTTTTAGGCAGGGCACTATCAGTAGCCTTATCTCCATATTGCAGAAGGGGACAGGAAGCTAAGGCATAGAAGAAAAAGCCCAAGGCATTTCAGACCTCTCAGGTCCTCCTCCAGGGAATTGTACAAATAAAAATATTTGTATGCAATTTTGTTTGGGAATTCTGAAAACTGCATGTACTACCTTTGTATATCATAATAGATTCAAAAAGAACAATTCAATGAGAGAATAATTGTAACCAATACAAATAGAAAACGTGCATAAAGTATTTGTGGTTATATATTAATATGATGAAAGCAGTATATCTACAGTGACAAACATTGATTATTTAAACATAGCAGTTCAATCTTTCTTTGTTGCAGGCTCCTCTTTCCTTCTACTGAATAATAATGCTGGCTTATTTTATGTACACTGTTGTTAAACAGAGTGCTGAGATAATGTCCAAGAGCTGCCATTTCAGTACTACGTTGTTATTTAAAATACAGCTTTATTTCAAACTCACAATCTGATTTTTTGTTGAACTAAGAAGCATTTTTTTACCAGCAAAGAGCACTGTAGTAACAAACCACTAGTAACAAAAAGTGAACCCAGAGGCTATGGCAGCTGGGAGGGATATTGTAGGGTTGGAAAAGGTCCAGAAGAGGGTAACAAAAATGCTCAAGGGCACAGAGACTCCTTATGAGGAAAAACCTGCAGTGTTTGGGGTTTTGTTTGTTTTTTTAGTTCAGAGAAAAACTGAATAAGAGGTGACATGACATAAGTTTATAAAACGATCAATGGCATGGAGAAAGTGGATAGAGAAAACTTTTTCTCCCTCTCTCTTAACACTAGAACTCATGGACATTCAATGAAGCTGAATGTTGGAAGATTTGGGACAGATAACATAAAGTATTTCTTTATCCAGTGGAAAAGTAACTGTGGAACTCACTCTCACAGGAGGAAGTCATGACCACCAACTTCAATGGCTTTCAAAGAGGATTGCACAAATTCATGGAAGATAAGGCTATCAATGGCTACTAGCCACGATGGCTATGCTCTGCCTCCATGGTTGGGAGCAGTAATGTTTCTGAATACCAATTCCTGAAAACCACAGTGGAGAGTGTGCTCTCGCACTTGGCTACTGATTGTGGGTTTCCTGCAGGCATCTGGCTGGCCACTGTGAGAACAAGATGCTGGACGAGATGGGACACTGGCCTGATCCAGCAGGCTCTTCTTATGTCTGTAAATTAATCTTAGAGGTTACGGAGGTAGCATCTCTTAAAAGGTACTACCAAAATCATTTTACACAGGTCACATATTTTCAACCGTAAGGCTAGAGCCAGTTAAAACAAACAAACAAACAAACAAAAATCATAACTGTAAGATTCTCTTTCGGTTTCACTGCAGTTCTATACAAAATTCCATATATGCGGCGAGTTCCGATGTGTGGCGAGTTACTACCAGATTCAGTAAGCCTCCTAACAAATTAGCCCACATTATCTTTATGATTGCGTGCCACAAGCAGTGAATAAGATGGAGAGAGAGAGAGAGAGAAAGAGAGTGATTTTGAACTACTGAGCTGTGGATCAGACAAGGAACCCAGCCAAGTGAAACAGACGAATAGTAGCTCTAGGCATTGTCATGCCAAGTACCTAGGCTGCTTTGCAGGCAGCGTTAGAGAGGGTTTTAAAAAAACAACAGAGAGAAGTGGGAGGGGGGAAGGCGGGTAGTCTTCTTTCTGTCTTAGCCAAGCAGAGAAGCCAATCAAAGGCTGTTCTTCGTGGTCTGCCTCCTTTGTTTCCATAGGAGGTCCCGCCTCCTACCTTTGCACGCCCCCCCCCCCGCTTGCTGCAGTTCTGCTTAACGTAAAACATTGGGTATGCATGATAACAGGCACTTGCTCAAAGGTCGTCGTCTTTATCAGGATTAACTGTTACACCAGTAAACAAAGCAGGGTGTGTAAGGGCTTTCTCCCTCCTGCTGGCCTGCCAGGTCTTTGTGGTTCCGGATTCCAGATGGCACTGTGTACGCACACTCACTCACGCACACACTCATTTTAGAGTGCTGTCCTGGCTGGGTTACTTCCACCCCACCCCATTGTTTGGAAATAGCTTTGATGCAGCGCTCCCCCCCCCTTAAAAATAATGAAATGCAGTGGCAGCTGGCTAATGGCTGGGAAAGTGCAGACCTGGCACTGAACTCTTCCCATTAGACTATTCAGCACCAAGGCAGTGTCAGTCTCAAGGAGAGGGCAAAGAAAAGAGGCTGGTTGCCACGCAGCTTTTGGACAGGCTAATGTAGGTGGGGTTTTATTTTGGTGGTGAATGGAGGTGGGGTGGTAGAGCCAATGGGAAAGGGGATTCATTGAAGTTTACTGTCTTCACTTTCCAAGAATAAGCAAGGCAGAGCAGTAATTTATATATAAAAAAGTTAGGCAGGCTTTAAAACTATGGCTTGCTCAAAAAATTCAAGGCCTTGTGAATTTCCTCCCTCTCTTCACAGATGTCAGCTGTCCTTACCGAGAATGCAGGAGGCTTTTACTCTCCACATTATTACTTTATTACATTAATAATAACAAATACTTCATTTTGATACTGCAAACTCATATAGAATACATATCTATGTGGTGTGCCAGAATTGCAATTGAAACCACAACACCGTAGCAAACAAAATCAAGCAGAACACGTCAATGAAACAGAAATATTTTTAAAAAACCAGGTCATACAGCACGTAGGTTACAAAAAACTATAAATTGTTTTCATAGGAAGGTTGGTTGAAGGAACCAAGTCTTAAGTAGCTACACCACCATATTGTGCTAAATTTCATTAACTCTAGTGCAGAGGTCCCCAAACTAAGGCCCGGGGGCCAGATGCAGCCCAATCGCCTTCTAAATCCGGCCCTCGGACGGTCCGGGAATCAACATGTTTTTACATGAGTAGAATGTGTCCTTTTATTTAAAATGCATCTCTGGCTTATTTGTGGGGCCTGCCTGGTGTTTTACATGAGTAGAATGTGTGCTTATATTTAAAATGCATCTCTGGGTTATTTGTGGGGCATAGGAATTCGTTCATATTTTTTTTCAACATATAGTCCGCCCCCCCCCACAAGGTCTGAGGGACAGTGGACCGGCCCCCTGCTGAAAAGGTTTGCTGACCCCTGCTCTAGTGGATGTTCACCCAAAAATGGTGGGAAAGAACTTTATGCTGAAATACCAACCCAAATTTCATGATGTGGGCAGCAGTGGTGTGATCCATGAAAACTGTATAGAAATTACTCTTACAAACCCCTGGGTTAACAGGGTTGCGCATGCACACACATTTTTGGAAGCATTTAACATGGTACACTTCTTCCATAATTCATTACATTTTCTGCTAATGCCCCCATACAGTGGAACACTCTTCCCTCTTCCATACATAAAATAGCAACCAACAATTACTTCAGATGTTTTGCAAACTCTTCTCCTTTTGCCCATGCTTTCCCCAACTCATAAGATCAGACCTTGTTTTCGGCATTTGGATCCCCTTAATTTTCTCTCTTATTTGTTTTTGTGTTTTTATATTGCTGTTTTATTGGTTATCTGTTGTATGTTCATTGAAATTATTGTTGTCTTA
This sequence comes from Zootoca vivipara, assembly GCF_965207765.1. NCBI lineage: Eukaryota > Metazoa > Chordata > Lepidosauria > Squamata > Lacertidae > Zootoca > Zootoca vivipara. The sequence continues at coordinate 36,110,587 of NC_142592.1, read as the reverse complement.
ATATTGTATACTTTTTAGAGCTTTTTTGAAAAATTCAGCAGCCTGTACGTGCATTAAAATACATTAATAAAATTATGGGAATTTGGTTCCAGTTCATTGCTTATGGGGATATGCCAGATTCATACATCATAAAGCTGTCCAAATATTGATTGCTTTGTGTTTATTGATCACTGACAATTTCATAATAATTGTTGTTGTTTCAGACAATCACATCTTTTTTTCCATTTCCTCCGATTTAAAGTTTTTGTGAATATTATCAGATCTATCTACTTGGTATAACTCAAGAGTTAGTTCCCCCTTTCTTTTAAAATTGTTGCTGTTTTGTTGTGTGGACAGCATTTTATCCTATATTAGAATTAATATCTTGTCTTATGACAGCTTTGTGTTGTTGTTTGTTAAATACAACCCTTGCTGAAACTATACCAAATAAAAAAAGGGAGGGGATATAATCTATGGAGCTTGAATTCTAGATTGCATTATCTGCACATTAAAAGTGTACAATTTATACAGCAGTTGAGCCAACCTTTACAATGAACACAGTTTACAAATATACGTGCATATACAATTCTAGAAAACCTTCTAGACTTAATACTCAGACCCATTAATGCTACTCTTACTGGCATTTTGTTTTGTTCTAGTAGAGGTGAGAGTTGCAGGAATTTTAGCCTTTAGGATTTATTTAAAACACTTTTACATAAAATGCCTCAAACACAAAAGAAACTGAAATGTGACCTTTTTCTAAAATGCATTAAATTTAAGTAATTTTCTTCCCTATAATTTCAAACTGTCTCTTTCCAGCTGAATGAGAAGCAAAATCCAAGCATGTATTAAATAACTTCCTCTCTGCCTCAATAGGGAACATTTGAAGATGGGCTGGTGATCACATGTTTAGACCTTTGTGCTGTAAATGTCATGAAATGGCAGGACGATGGGGAGGAGGAAAAGGAGGAATATGTTCCCGACGAGGGGTGTAGCCAGGACTGGGACAAACTGGGGCAAACTGGGGATGGGGAAGGACAGGTTGGTGTAGGAAGTGCTCACAGATGACAGAGGAAGGAGGTCAGTGTACAGGACCCATCACCAGAGCCAGAGGGGCCCCTATCTCCATGAGCATGGCAGGCGCTGAGGCATAAGCAGCAATGGATAGTACAGTCTAGGAGGCTGAGGCAGGCAATGGTAGACAGCCCAGCTCCCTAGCTGGCCAGGTGGGGCTCACTAACTCTGGGAAAAGGGGTATGATTCCTCAGCTGGAGTAGGCAGAACAGGTGAGGGCCACTTGCCTCATCAAGGCCAGATGCTGCAATCAGCATGCCAAGTACAAAAGGGAAGCTGTGTGTACTCAACTGCCCTTTTGATGGATCTTGACTTGGATGCTGTTGGACCTTGGGTTTAACTCTGGACTGTGTCCTGACTCCTGACTGCTGGAGTTCAGACTTGGCTACTTGGATGGACTGTATTTCCTGACCTTTGAGCTTTTGGACTTTGCTTGTGTGGATTGACTGTGGGACCTTGAACTTTGGACTTGGCATACAGACTTCCTGCCAGGTAGGCCAGGGGTTCAGAACAATAAAGGCTTCTGCTGGTCAGAGCCAGGGATGCAATAGGCTCACTTATTCGTAAGGGTTGTATCACTCCCTTTTCCCAATCCTGCATTTTTAGAGGAAAATTGAGCGCCCTTCCGTTTTTATTTTGACCATAATAAATATTACAAGTTTTACAGCCAAAGATAATTCAGTTTGCATTGCTGCCCATAAAACATGCAACATTCTACCATAAAATGGGTAGTTACTACGCTCTCTAAGTGCATAAATGTTTACATGATAAGAGTTTGTATAAGGTATTTCAACATAGTCCTTTGAATGAAAGTAAGCAATAGGATTACATCAAAGTCCGTAGTTTAAGGATGGATTTAACAGCTTGAGCCCAAGATTTGCTGTGCTGGCATGTAATTGCTTATGATGGGACATAAAACCATTGCACCAGCAGGCATAACATAACTTAATGCCAGTGTTGTTTCAGAGACATTATGCTGGCAGCATAGGTAAATTCATTGGTGTAAATATTTGCAGTCACTGTGCTGAGATGCTTTGTCTATCCAAAGCATCTCAGTTTCATTAACTGTGAAGTATATTGTTATAGGTTTGTGGGTGCCAGACTCCCCTAAATTCCTGGGTCCAGTAGGTGTCTGAATTTAATCAAGGCTTGGGGAGTTAAACTGGATCCCAGATTCCTAATCCCTGGACCCAGCTTCCCATTAAGAAAGCAAAGGCTCTGTGACAGACAGCAAACTCCTCAACTCAGAGTTTTAAATAATATTTTAGTATGGACTTTTATTCACATTACTTCGGCTGGGAAACTGGACTACAAAATTTAGAGGACTGAAAATTCTAGATCATGGCTGTGATTTGGGTCTTGTATTGCTTTGGGAAATGTGAGCTAGGCAAATTCTCTTTTACATGAGAAATGAATAAAATGTCTTCCCCATGGCTGGGGTGCTACTTTCTTCCAATGATTCTGTCAGCACAACCCAACAGAACAATCTCTCCTCTCCTCCCCACTGCCATCATTGAGTGTTCTCCAAATCCCATTGTGCTAGTGGTGCTCACTGTACTCAGAGGCAGAGCAACCTGCTCCAGTACCCAGAGCGGTGCGCTTCCGAGGGGGTGTGGTGAGCGCCCAAGGAGGTCCCGCTGATCAATTGGCACCCCTCCTTTGGAATGGCACCTGAGGCAGTCTGCCCCCCTCCCCCGCCTTGGAACGCCCCTTACTGTACTGACTCCAGCTAGCACACCTACACAGGCCTTGACTAGTCCATGCCTTAATGAGGCCTATTCATGTTGTAAACCAGAGAGAGAGAGAGAGAGAGAGAGAGAGAGAGAGAGAGAGCGAGAGAGAGAGAGAGAGAGAGAGAGAGAGAGCGAGCGCAACTGCAAAATTCACCATGATGAGAATGCTTCTTAAGCATCAACCTTGTGGCAAGTGGCTCTGTCAGGAAGCCATAACTTAACACCCTAGTGATATTTTCATTTTCTCAATGAGAAAACAGAGGTACCTCTTTGGAGACTTTCGTGTTTGTGTGTTTGTGTGTGTGTTGATTTTATTGTTTGTTTCTACCCTGGGACTGTTGGTTGAAGGGTGGACTATAAATGCTTTTAATAAACAAAGAAGTATGGTGTACACTTGGCTCTGTGACTATTGTAGACAATAGTTTGAGAAACAGCCATTGCCACAAAGCAGTTTCACTAAAGCTCTTTAATGACCTTCCTGTCACATCTGATTGGCTGTCTGGGGAGTGAAGTGTCACTTGAAACTTTGTCTGCCAGAAAAATTTAAAGGTGGCTTGGGAAGCAGATACTATATTCGAGCCTTAAAACAGAAAGTGAACAGGCTTAACCTACTGATTTAGGCATCCCGCGCCCTGATTTAATAAAAACCTGTTTTCTAGATGATGCTATACACGAAAGGAAGTATAAACATCAAGTTGGTCACCATTGGATTTCATTTCTAAATAATACCAAAGAAAGATGTATTTTAAGGAGCCCCCAATAACCAGGAAGAACTGTTAGGAAGCTTGGGAGAGGAGATGCTGTGTCGCAAACATTGTTTGCACCTGATGACATAGACCATGAGACTCGCATTCCATACCTAATACTTCTGTTTTTCTGAATATTAAAATGCTGCAAAAGACCCAATGGAACAGTGTAAAATTACATATTTCAGTCTTTCCCCTTTCCCCTTAGAGAATTTGGGTTTTGGATCCAGGTGCACAAAAGCATGGAAATGTAAACGTTCAGGAAGTATTATCTGAAGGCCTCCAGGCAGGATTGTTCAACTGTCCGGACACTGATTGATATCATTATCAATAATTTCTTGTCAGAGCACCTGTTATTCTGGGCTCCATTTTGCAGACGAGGGGTAAAAGGTAACTGATGGGAAGGGAACATTTTTCAGCTCAAGGGCTGCATTCCCTTTGGAGAAACCTTCTGGGGGCCACTTGGTAGGTGGAGCAACAAATGGGAATTTTAGTTCTGTAAAGTAAGTTAGTCTTTACCCTGGCTTGAGAAGTATATTTTGTTTTAAACTGTTTTTAACTGCTGTAACACACCCTAGGATCTTGGGCCAAAGGGTGTGACAAGAAGATTCTATACACCCACACCCCTCTCGGTTCTCCGTCCAGGTAAAAAGAAGCAGCATTACTGAAGTTCTAGAACAGGCATCCCCAAACTTCACCCCTCCAGACGTTTTGGACTACAATTCCCATCATCCCTGACCACTGGTCCTGTTAGCTAGGGATCATGGGAGTTGTAGGCCAAAACCTCTGGAGGGCCGCAGTTTGGGGATGCCTGTTCTAGAACATATTCCAGCCAGATAAAAATAGTCAAGGAAGGTGCAAAGGAGGGCTTGTGAGGGGGTGTGGCCTGGGGAGAATTCCAAGGGTCAGGCAGAGAGTTCTGGAGGACCACATTTGGTCCCCAGGCTGAGGTTCCCCACCCCAGGGAACTTTGGACAATGCAGTCTCAGGGAAGACTATTTTCACTGGTAATGGAGGAAGACTCAGGATGAGCTCTATGCTGTGGTGACTATAGCAACAAATAAATAATATTTTCTCTATAGTCACTATTACATCTGCACAGATTTGTCCTGCTGAGCTGACGAGTAGTAAGAGGTATATTGTATCAAGGACTAGAGAAAATCGAAGATGAGGTCTTAGCAGCCTGCTGGGACAATTTTGCTAGACAGTTTGTGGATAAAGTTGCTAGCATCCACTCTGATGCCATGGTTATAGCTGATCCTGAGAGTGTACTGTTGGCACCTATTTGTCTGGTTGTGATGGATACAATTCAATTTGTACAGCCTGAGGAAGATAAGATCCTTCGTAATGTGAGATCAACCACATGTGCACTTAATCCTTGCCCATTTGGGCTGATTAAAGTAGTCAGAGGCTGCTTGGTTGAGTGGATAAGGCAAGTGGTGAATGATTCCCCAGAGCAAGACAAAATTCCAGCTAGTGTTGTAAGACCACTGTCAAAAAAAGCCCTCTCTAGAGCCTACTATCTTGGATCATTACCAGCTACTCCAAAATTTGCTTTTCCTGAGCAATATTTTTGAGAATGTAGTAGCATCTCGGCTCCAGCGGTTCTTGGATGAAACAGTCTATCTAGACTCATTTTTTATTTGATTCAGGACTAGTTTGGGGATTGAGATAGCTTTGGTAAATTGGGTAGAGGAACTGTTTTGTGATGGTTCTGGTGCTTCCTTGAGGAAGGTTCCAGAAATAATGTTAGAGGACCCCTTCTTTGCACCTTGGCTACTTGCTTATAGTGTCCAGAAGATTCTCCCCCCCCCCATGTTACCCAAAATGTCTTTGAGAAATCATCCAGGGGTTTAGATTGTGTTGTGTGCAGATGACACACAACTCTTATGTGCCTTCCAAAAAGCTGCCCACTTCCTAAGGTTATCTGTGTCCCACCTAGGGCGCAAGCATGTTTGAGGTGAATTAGAGAGGAGGACTTCTCAGTAGCTACACTTAGCTTATGAATTTTCTAGCCTTGTGATTGGCCATTTACCCCCTGCCTCACTTACTCAGCATTTTATTCTGGCAGGCTTTTGTTGCATGTAGTAGATAACATTTTTATACTTGGTTTTAACTGCTATCCCTGTTTTCTTGGTTGATGGTTTCTTGTTTTCTGAAACTAATTTTAAACACTGCAAGCCACCCTAGTCTTCTTTGACCAGGGACAGTTCTATTTAGTTCCCAATCAACCTCCGCAAAACCTTTTAAGACACCCCCCAAATCATTATTTTAGTGTTTTGGTGAGTTTACATGTGTGCCATGTTGGCCTGTTCACAGGTGTTTTATCATGCTACGAGTAATGCACGCATGTTGGGACGAGTTTGTTAAAATAGTTCCTAAAGCCAAAAGAAGAAGTGTCAGATCTTAAATTCAGAAAGTTTATTTTCTCAAGTGGGGAAAGAAAACATTTTACTATTTAAATTTAAGAGCTATGCAGCTACTGGGGGAAAATAATAGAAATATTTGTTCTAGTTAACTGTAATCTAAGTTTAGCCATCTGGAGACCAAATCCTACAACTGAATCAACACACTCTGATCTTATAAGGATCCCAGAGTGTAATAAGGACTGAGAGATTGGGGGGAGGAGGATGGGGGGGCTCATTTAATCTCACTGTAAACAAGTGGTACAGTGACAATAAAGTATTTCTATAAATAGTTAGTTTCCACTCTGAATCTCTGCAGTTCCATTATAAACACTCCCTATTAATAATTTGCCTGGGAAAATGAACAATGGTGAGTTGTATGGATGGCCTCTCAAGCAGTTTCACCTATGCAAGGAACATACATCAAAGTTGTCTAATCCTGAGGCCGTAGAATGGAATTTTATATACTACCTTGGACAACTTTCAAGGGGTCTGCCATTAAAAATAGTATTCTGGGTTTTTCTTTCTACAACCAATTTATGTAGCTTGGAAAACTGTCAAGAGACAGTTATTTCTAAAGTTTAGCAAAGGGGTTGAAAGGGGTGGGTTGTACATACAGCAGTTCTGAAAGCTGCCTTGCATGTGTTAACAAAGACATTTACCTGCAAGAATTTGCGCAGTTCTTGTGTCGATCATAACAACATTTTATAACCAATACAGCAGCAAACTTCTCACATAGGTGTGTCACTTCATACTATCTACATGTGTGGAAATTGCTCAGATTTCTTCTTGATGGAACTGACTTCTGAGCAGGAATGTGAAACGGCCCTGAGCACTGACAATTTTCTCAAGCGATGCTTGAACTGCCTTTTGATTCTGACGCATCTTTGCAGTGACATCAACCCACTGCAACATGCATGTTTAGATGCGAATGGATTTGTGCACTTAGAAATACAATACCTTCCCCATCTTTTTCTAATGTAGTGGGGTCTGTCCCCTGAATGTTCAGTTTCTGTATGAAAAAATATGGGGGCTATCACCTGGTGACACTCTTCTTTGAGTCGGTATCTATACTGTATATAGAAGTAGGAAAATGCAAATCCAAACCAAGTTCACATGGAAGCTCCCCAAATCTTTTTATGGTAATGACTTTGCCACCATTCAGGTTCCTGTGGCTAGGCCTCACAACATTTTCTTTGAAAATAGCACTACGGGCAGGAGCAAAAATAGATAATTCCCCACAGCATTTTTCCAGTCCAGCCTTTCTACCCAGTATAAAGATGTCAACCAATGTGTGAGGGAATATCTAAAACAAAACAACAACACCAGTATTTTTTAAGGAAAACATAAGTACTTTCCAATTGTGCTTTCCTCCTCACACAAAATGACTTTGCTAGTTTTTCTAAATACATTGTTGGGTCTTCAGTTATTTTGGCTACGAACAAGTCATTTCCTCTCTCTGTGAAGCAATCAAACTGGCACCCCTAAAGGCATTTTCCATTGCAGGTCCCAGATAGTTAAGATGGTTCTTTTTCTATTTTCCCTTTATAGTCTCCCTTTATAGAGGATGTTGTTGGCAGGTAGGGATTTTTGCCTGTTAATATCACACCGAGAGAGATACTGCTTTTTGGTAAATCTGCATATTATGTTTTCTTTACATTCCTTTCTTTGGTTATTGTAAACTGTTGCCTTCGTATTTTCTTTTCTTTTTTCTTTTCTTTTTCTTTTAAAAAAGAATGACCTATTTGTTGCATCTCTGAGTTTCTGACACATACTTTGAAATGCATTTTCTATTCTTAGGATGCAGTGAATGTTTCTAGTTTTAATTAAAAAGTCTTTCTATCTTGGCACTTCCCACACTCAGATTATGCTGTTGCTTTCCTTTGAAACCTGGCTGTAAATTGTAGCTGACTGGTAATGGATTTCCCTTATAACCCTCCACTAAAATCTATTCATTCTTCATGTTACAACTTCTAGGGAGAAATATGATGTGGGAGTAGGAGACTACACCAAAAGGCTAAGATTATGAAACAGAAAATAATTATCTTGAGTTTCTTTGCCCTGCTAAATGAATGCTTTCACCCAGACTACAATATAATTTCCACTACGGGGATTACATGAGGCTTGCCCAGTGGAAGGGCTGCAGTTCATAAGTAGAATATCTGCACTGTATCCAGATGGTCCCAAGTTCAATCTCAAGCATCTCCTTAGAGCTGGTAGGGACCCCTGTCTGAAACCCTGGAGAGCCACTACTAGTGAGTGTAGCCAGGACTGAGCTAGATGGACCAGTGGTGTGACTCGGTATAAAGCATAAGTTCCCTGTGGATTGCGCTTTGTCCCCCCAGAACTATAGAAAAGCTTGGCCATGTTGAGTGCTGTGACTAACATCATGTTTGGTTTTGACCACAGACTGGTGCCATTCTCATGATTACCTTGAGCTGTGATGAAAACATTATCATTTTGCCACATAACTGGCATCATCCTAAATCAGCGTTTCTCAACCGCTGTTCCGCGGCACACTAGTGTGCCGCGAGACGCTGGCTGGTGTGCCACGACGTGCAGCGACGAGAAGGGCGATTTGCATTGTCACGTGCCTGGCGGCCGCCAATGCCCAACACTGACCCGCCGGAAAGCAATATTTCTCCTCCTCTTTCCCAAAGCTCAGTGCAAACGAGCCTGGCGGCCGCCAATGCACAGAACTAACCCGCCGGAAAGCAATATTTGGCGAGTGTTTCTTACAGTCATAATTATAATATAGGGCGGCACAGAGTTAATTTTTTTAACTTTTTTAATGGTGGTGTGCCTCGTGATTTTTTTCACGGAACAAGTGTGCCGTGGCCCAAAAAAGGGTTGAGAAACACTGTCCTAAATGATGCCTTGGCAAAGGATCAGTCAGCATTGATACAGTTAACCATGCAGCCTTCTACAGCAGCCACAAAGCTGACATAAGAAAATGAATAACACTCACAGCACAATCCTGCCCTGCCTATTTAGAAGTGAGTCTCGCCAAGTTTAATTGATATTGCTCCCAAGCAAGTGTGCTTGCAGCTGTGCAACCAGAATTTATGCATGTTGTCTTAGAAGTAAGTTCCACTGAGTTAAAATTGGGCCCAAGTAAGTGTGCATAAGATTGTTATCATCATAAAAGATGCAAGTGGAAAAACATGCTCCTACCTTCCCAGCTGCATGTGAATTTACAATTTGATAACTGCTTGTGTTAGCTTGCACCAGCTGCCCATATGCTACAAAGCCAGGTTCAAGGTGCTTGTATGAAGGTACATGGCCCTTAACAATTTGGGCCCAGAATTCATCTGAACCCTTATATTCCTTCCGAATCACTGAGTTAGTGGCTCAGATACACAGTTTACATCTTCCAGGAACCATGCATTCTGTATTCCGGGCCCAGTTTTATGAAGCTCCATAACTAAATCCTTATGTATTTCAGTTTAGGATACTAGATTCCTAACTATGACTTGTGGGAAAACTCTCTCCCAAGTGGAAATAATGTGACATCAACACTTTAAACTCCTATAAATGTAATTGAATCAACTATTGTGGTAGTTTCCATATTAAAAAGAAGCACAACCATTGTCTGTAGGCAAAGTATTATTATACTCACCATTACCATATCTGATCCTAAACTTCCACTGCCTTGCGGGATATATTCAGGAGAAGAAAAGACTAATGAGTAAACGCTACACAAATCTGGAGTGGAGTCCCTAAGATGGTTGGTTGGTGCCTTGTATTTCTCCTTCCAGAACCACCTGCAGCCCAGCTGGTGCCAAATGTATTGCTCTGCTTTCCTTTCGACCACATCAGCAAGGCTGAGAGGGAGGTCTTGTTGCCTGGGCAGCCCAGGATCTCCAGACACATTGCCTAGGCTTGTGCTTGAGGGAGGTCACTTTGATGCTGCTAATGCAGTGGTTTGACTTCACCCCCAAATGTGCACTCCATTATCTCTTGAGACAGACGGGTACCAGCAACATTACCATATATGCCAGGCATCCCCAGACTTCAGCCCTCCAGATGTTTTGGACTACAATTCCCATCTTCCCCAACCACTGGTCCTGTTAGCTAGGGATAATGGGAGTTGTAGGCCAAAACATCTGGAGGGCCAAAGTTTGGGGATGCCTGATATATGCATTATTAATAATAACAGTAAGCAGAGTGCCTTAAGGAGTTACCTGGACAGAACCCTGCTCTCAAAGAACTTATAATCTAAAACAGACAATGAGGAAACAACAGAGGGAGGGAGGGTCACTCAATGGGGTGAGGAGGAATGTGGGCAAATACTGTTACACTTACTTAATTCTTGGTGGAGAATTTTAAGATAACAGTAGTCCTTGGGTTGGCAGAGGGTGGTAGGGATAGGGAAAGTTACTGATAAGGATGTAGCGAAACAAGGGCCAAAGGATAGCTTAACTGACACATCTTTTCCATTTTGCCCTTACATTGACTAGTAACAAAGTCAAAGCAACAAAACAAAATGCAGCCATGACCACTGAAGTTATTTTTTGTTCTTCACAAAACATAACTAGGGGAAAAAATGGAAGCTGGGGGGGCGGGGGGGGGGCAGTTCTCTGTTGACAGAACAGTATGTCAAGTTATATCTTATATTGCGCTTGACTATTCATTTAAGTTTGAACCCAGTAAGTTTTCCACCAGGCACGACTATTCTAAATAAAATGTAAATGAAATAAGATGGGGTATGTTCTTGTATGTATGGTACCACCTTTTGGTCACAGGGATACCCTGGAGAATAGCCTGAGGGCTGTTGATTTAATGGTATATGCATATACATTTTGCCCCAGAAGAGACAGGCAGTTCTCAGACTGAGTCATTTTCAAAAGTGGGGAAGGTAAAGGAATAAAGCATTCATATTTGGTTCAACATTTTTCCAACTCCCAGAGAACAGTACATTGATGGTAAAGAACTACTCATTTTCCAAAGCTATTTTGTTTCTATTCTTGATTTGTGCTTGGCAGTAATTGGAAAAACAGGTTTTATTGCTGTTAATATTCATTGCTAGTATGTTATGTAAGCTCAAGAGAAAGGTAACAAATTTTGTTACCAGCTGGAATGGCAGGTTAACAGGCTCTTGTTGATTTTATCTACAGAGAATGTTGAAGGACTCATTTTGTGTCAAAGTAATTGCACTAGCAGGTGCAGTTGAGCAACTGTGTTTTGCTTGCAACACTGCTGTGTCTCGCTGCTTACCACAAATGTTGATATATATGTATAAAAGAGTCAGTTCTGCTTTTACCATCTCCTGCAAACTGCCTGAACAAATGGCATAAACAAGGATAATGCAACAGCTAAAGATTAGCAAACCAAAAGCCCACTTGTGTAGCCGTCCAGAGGATGAATCTGCCTAATGACTAATTGCAATTTAGATGATTTCTCAGAAGATGGTACTAGATTAAGCACTGAACAATTAAGAACTGTTATGAACTGGGCTCAGGCTTTTTCTTAGAAACTCATATCAAATGTCCTTCGTTGTTCAGAACATGTCCTTCGTTGTTCAGAGTACACATTTGCCAGTATTGCAAGGTAACCCTAAGGCAGAGATGGGGGATATGTAACCCACTAGATGTTGCTGGAATATAACTCCCCTGACCTTTGACCATGCTGTCTGAGACTGATGGGAACTGGAATCAACAACATCTGCCCACTCCTGCCCTGAGGGTTATATTTGTGAAGTATTGGTTGGGTACAGCATTGGCTGTCCTATCAGACAGAGTGAGGTGGCCACCTCAGGGAGAAAATCCTAGGAGGCATGGAATGCCAGCTCTGTGACCCCTAAGCTATCCTGCTGCCTCCAAGCACTATAGAGAATGCTGTTCCTTCACCTGTGTTGAAGTAAGATGCAGGTGACAGGCTGCTGGAATGAGGAAAGGAGGCACCATTTTGTCTCTTGCCTCAGGTAGCAAACCTAGGAAATTTACCAACCCCTTGGTGGCTGTTGATGGTAGTCAGCTTTGTGGGTCATGAACTGCACAGGCCTGTGCTGTTTCTTCCAGTGATTCACAACTTGTGACCCACAAAGGTGAGCACTGCACTCCAACTATGTATATGATGTGCAATCTGTAGATCAACAAATCTCTCGGCTTTGCTACTTGCCTGAGACTTCACAAATCAATGAATTGTCAAGCTACAGTTCAATGGATGGTGCTCCAAATTTGGCTTGATGGGTAATGAGTTATACAAGCCTGAAGTAACTTATGTTGCAGCCCACTGACATTATTGCCAGTGGCTCATCCAAATGTGCTCCAATTCCTCCAGCATTGCTTTCGGCATGACCTAGAATGATCCTGGAGGATGTGAGGTATGAGCATGTTCAGCTTTATTCTACAGCAGCAACACGGGCTGTTCACTTCCAGGTCTAATTTAAGATGTAATTTTCTTACCTTCTTCATAGCTTATGTTGAGTTTATCTCTCAGAGATTGCCTGTTTGAGGCTTTTTAAGGTCATTTTTGGGAGTTCAGTTTAAGGTGCCTTAGTCAAATCTATAAAATGTAGGAAGAATAATAGAATTGAAGAGTTGGACGGGACCCTGCAATGCAGGAATCTTGCCCAATGTGGGGCTCGAACCCATGACCCCAATATTAAGAGTCTCATGCTCTGTCGACTGAGCAGGAAACCATTTTCAATGCTGTGTATGCTGCTCAAACTTTTTGCCCATTACCTGCCTTACGATGACCTGTGCTGCTGTATTTTAGGAAATAATTTAAATAACTCTTATTTTGGAGGCATTTCAGAAATCTGTGATGATCAGTGTTTATATACTGGGCTAATTAGAAACAATGGGTGGAACCTAATGCCACACTCTTCCCATTGTTACTTCTGTGCATGCATGTATTCTTGCTTGCCAGACAGAAAAATGCCCCCTCTCCTCCCCAGACATATTGTTCTGGGTGATCTCTTGACCCCCAGAGCCAATTTTGAGGTGCAGCAGGAGAGGAGAGGGAAGCCCCGTTTGGGAGATCCATTCCCCATCTGCAGTCATAGGATTATCTATGACTGTATGTGTTTTGTTCCCACAGAGTGGATGTGACGTAGACAGGATGTTTGTCTTACTGTGTCCCTGAAGTGGGGTTTTTGTTTCCTTTGTCCTTTCTCTTTACTGGCTGTGATGCCAGAGAGAGGGAGCCATAATGTAGAGCTCCCATCTGTTTATATGTAAATAAAGCAGTTAAGTCTTATTTACTGGCTTGTGTGTGTTGTCCTTCATGATTGTGAGAGCAATTGCAATATGTTCTGTGGGTCCAGTTTAATGACTGGCCCCCGGGGACGGCTTAATGCTGACAGCCCCATTGCACAAGTAGAAGTCCTTGTGCAGGGCTGCCGCTCACAGGACTGGTTAGATGTCTCCCCACCAATGGGTTGTTCCCAACTAAGTCACATAGCGTAAACCCACTGAAACCAATGGACGTGGCTAACTTAAATCCATTTATTTCAGTCACTCCTTAGTTGGATACAATCCAGGGTATTTCAGATGAAAACATAGAAGAAAATGTCTCCTTGCGACAGCCGGGAGATTAGCTGCTCATATAAACTTTACATTTGGAAAAATTGGAAGAAACTGTGATCTCAGCAAAACAAGCTCTGTTGCTAAGAGTTTATCATTCAGTTGATGACTGGAAGCAGATTGTTCAACATATTCCACACCTTTCAAGCAGCTTTTAATATTTTTTAATATATATATACATTTCTTCTCTGTTTTTCTTTTTAACACAAACTTGTGAAATGTTCTCTTTTGTAGCTTTCCCATGGCTCATTTATTTGCCACCAGGGAAGCTTTGTTTCTGATCTAAACCAGCAGCATGAGGATAGAATTACTACAATAAACCATGTTGCACTAGCAGAAACTTTTCTACTGGATTAATGTTGAGTCACAATACATTCCCACCCCCTTAGAGAAAGAGGCCTGGCTTAGTGGTGGAGCAGATTCAACCCCTAGGTTCAACCTCTAGTAGAAAAGGGTCTGTTTCTGATAGCCTGGAGAGTCACCTCCCAGTCAGTGTAGACAGTCCTGAGCTGCACGAATGCAGTATAAGGCAGCTTCTTAACTTTCTATGGCAAAAATGAGACGTCTGGGATGGAAGCATGGCAAGGATTGACTGGATAGCTCAGTTGGTTAGAGCGTGGTGTTGATAATGCCATGGTTGCAGGTTCAGTCCCCATATGGGACAGCTGCATATTCCTGCATTGCAGGGGGTTGGACTAGATGATCCTCAGGGTCCCTTCCAACTGTGACTGAATGTGCACAGCTGCAGTTTATATCACAATCCTACCTTCAGTCGGAGGTTGTTCCTTCTGCCAGCAGTAATGTAATGTTACATCTGCAAAATAGGTGACATAAGTAAATACCGTACATTCCCAATGGACACCCCACCCCCTGCAGCCATGGCAGTGGACTCCAGCTAAATTAGGTGCCGATAAGGGTATAGTACCTATAGGTTTTACATGTAGGGTCCTCACCAATGAGCAACTGGAGCCTCTGACAGGAAGAGCTGAGGCTGTAAGATGATGGATAATGCATTATTGCATTCCTGCCATCACTGTGTGCCGACTGGTGCTTTCCATGCACCAGTGTGTCACCTGCTAGCATTCTTCTGGCTGTGGAATTGCCAGGGTGCTTTTAGGATGGCTGCTGGTTATGGTTGTGTTCCTATTTTTTTGTAGTACTATTGTGCTTTTGACTTTGCTCTTGTTTAGCATGGGATCCTGATTCCATTATGTAGGGGACCATAGGTCTAGACCAGGCATCCCCAAAGTTCGGCCCTCCAGATGTTTTGGACTACAATTACCATCATCCCTGACCACTGGTCCTGTTAGCTAGGGATCATGGGAGTTGTAGGCCAAAACATCTGGAGGGCCGCAGTTTGGGGATGCCTGGTTTAGACTGACAATCTTTCATAATGCATGGGGTGTGTGTGTGTGTGTGTGTTTGTGTGTTGCAATACGTAGAAGATGGCTGTATATTTTTCAGGCTAGAGCAGCTGGTAGTCTTTCAGTTAGTAGTGTTTGTTTATTAAATCACATGACTGTGGGGGCTGGTGAGCAGGATCGTTCTGCTTTTGTTTTGTTTTTTAAAAAGTGGATTTGTTATTGAACTCCTCTAGAGATCGGCTGCTACATATGTTCAGATAAGTCATCTCTTCGGTGAGGAGAAAAATAGCTCTATTTAAACTGAAAATCTCTATCTGGAAAATGGAATACTTGGTAGTTGTGCCTGTTTTGAGACGTTGCTCAATAAATGACTAAGGGTAAGCAATCATGTCTAGGATGTGTCGGACGACAATAGCACACTTATGAGCAATTCTTGGTTCCCTTGAGAAATCAGCCGAACTTCCACTGATTTCAGTATCTGCTCAGAGGTCACTCCCATCCCCCAACGCTGATGTTACATCACACCAGCAAGATAGTTGACAAAATAAAAAAATGCAGTTGCCAAAAACAAACAGGGACCTGGTTGGCTGTCCCCTTCCCTTCCCCCTAGAAGCCATAGCAGAAGATAGTAATGTGATTAACTTAGGAGCCAACCCACAAGAGGAGTATATAAGCCCCCATAAGGGAACATGGACTATCCAACCAAGAAGTCCAACATAATAAAATAATATAATAATAATAATAATAATAATAATACTAAAATTAATAATTAATAATAATACTAAATTAATTATTTATACCCCGCCCATCTGGCTGGGTTTCCCCAGCCACTCTGGGCAGCTTCCAACAGAAAAATAAAACACAGTGATCTATTAAACATGTGGTTATATCAGCTTTTCCCAGTCTAGCACCCTCTAAACTCCAGTGGAGGCTGGTCCATTAGGGGAAATGGGGCAGTGCCCCACCAGCATCCATTTTTATTCTTCCAAGTCCTCCTGCTTTATTACTTAGATTCCTCCTCCTTATACTCAGTTTTGCCCTTGTAAAACTCAGCAGGGGGAAAGATGGGGACAAAAGTAGAATTTGTTGCCTCCGTTTCTCACTGCATCTTGCTCAAACTGTCCTTGTCCTTGTCTCTGCCTCTGCCTACTGCTGGCCTCTCTGCCTTCCAGCCTACCAGTGCCAATGGGCATCCCCTCCCCCCTCCCCACTGTTGGACTCTGCCCTGTTCAGGGATGATAAGAACTGTTGCCCAACAACAGGAAGCAAGACACGAAGGCAATAACCCTCTCCAGTTGTTGCTCCCCAGTAACTGGTACTCAGAGACTTAGACCACATTCACACCACACAGTGAAAGCTCTATATAGGCTCAGGCCAATGTGTTCATTGAGGTGGCAGCCCAGCTTTGGAATCACCTTTCCAGAGAGTCCTAACTGTGTATCCCACTATTACAGTGTAGGCACATAGAAAACAGCAGTTTTTAGTTGTCTTGTGCATTTTAAGTGTTTATGCATTTTAAGTGCTGCTCACCCATATATATTTTAGCTGTTTTATTACTGCTTTGGACATTTGCAATGCTTTGGCTTAACAAGTGTTTTTATTGCACAACTAACACATTTTATAAAATGAATCCTAGATCAGACCACCTACTGGGTAACAATATCTAAGAATAGGGCTGGCCCATATCAAATATAGCCCTGATCTAGCCAATTGGGAGAGCTTGAGGCACAGGCTTCACAATCCCACTTGAAACCAATGGGGCTTCTTTTTGACTGAGTTGTGCCCATATTGTATCATTCAGCTAGGGCTCTTGAATAAATGTAATCTCATTTTACCTGCTTCAGGTCAATTTTCCGTACAGATGGCTGAACTTAAAAGCTCTAGCGGAGCTTGCATGAATCACAAGAAGACAATGCTAATCTCCAATTTCATGGTTGTTTATAGCACGCTTATTATCAGAGCCTTTTGCCATCACTGCACATGGATTTATATCTCAGAGGTCTAGAAATTTTATTTTGCCTGATTAGTTTTAGGTTGGCATGTCAGAAAACATCAAGGAATAGTCCATTTGACTCTTTTTAATTTTGTTTCCAGTGCTTGAGGAGAGTATGTGTGTGTGGTAGCAAGAAATCACATTCTTGAGTTGGAGGGCATGTTTTTTCTGGTTTGGAAGAACCATGTTTTTTGATAAAGTCAGCTTTTGGTAGGCAAGAGGGCATGTCTTACATGTCTTAGCAAGATTGTGTGAGTGTGCAAGATCCTGGAGATTAGATCATAGCCTCTGCTTTCCTCCCCTGGTTCTCCTGCTACTGCAGTAAGCTGAACTAAGCTATAGCTTGGCTTCACATCACTGCAAAATGTCTGCGGCCCTCACATCATCCTTTCCCATTTCTGTTTCATGTGCCTCCTCTGGGACACTGAGCTTAGTTCACACTAAGAGATTTTTTTAGAGTCTCTGCAGAAATTTGCTTGCAGTAACGAGCTACTCTTTGTACAATGGCAAAATTCCAAGGGAAGGTTAAGCATGTTTATAACGGGGAAAGAAAACCTGTATCATGTGATGTTCACTGGAAAGCTGAATTTTGCCCAGGGCAGTTATTTGCTCTTTCGTTTTAACATAAACATTGTAAAATGACATCTGTTCTGTGTTATGTTTTTGAAGCTGAATTATCAGTTAAACTAGTATTGCGCAATATTTTCAATATTTTCACAGCAAACTGCAATATCTCATCTACCTATTTACTGATTAAATATTAAATTTACATCCCACCCTTTAAAAAATCTTTAAAAAATAATTTCAAGACAGATGCATACTGGGAGGAAGGGCTTCAGTAGATGCTGAAAAGACAACAAAATGGAACCTGTGCCCAAGACTAGGGGATACAGTGAAGAGGATGTTGTCAAGTATGCTAAACTAAAATTAGCCCACTTCATCTGGTAAAATAGACTTTGTCCCCTGCCCTGGCAACCTTCATATCTGCCACATTGAGGGAAGAAATGAAACATTTTCAGGCAGAAGTAGCAAGACTATTGCAAGTTGAAAAGGAGGAGGCTGGGGTGGGGGAATGCAGAAATATACCCAGAAGTGGCAATGTTGCTTCTGGATGCATTTCTGCATTCTCCCCCACCATCATTTTCAACTTGTAATTTTCTCTCAGTAATGTTGTGTTGGTGGAAGTGAGCAAATTGTAGAAAGCATATTTCTGTCAGGAAAGCAACACAGACAAAGGATATGCTTTTAATTTGAAATTCATGTTAGGCTGGGGTTATAAATTTATTTAGAACATTGTTACCCCCACTTGTCTCACAGAGACGCAAGATGTACAAGAACAAATGCATTGTACAGTACTGCAAAGTAAAAGATTTCTGTTGTAAATTAAACTCTCCATAGCTTTCTCCTGATACAGGACTACTTTTCTTCAGAAAATCTCCTGCCAGCTTAATCTGCTAATGGTCAACTGCCTCAGGGTACTTGCAGACATGGACAATTTAGCAGCACCCAATCATTCTGTTCTGCTTTAAGATGGAAGCAGAACAGCAATCCTGATTCTAGACTTCTATCTGTATGTCACCAAGTGGGCAAATGTTGGAGGGGGGGATTTTCATTTGGACCATTAGGGTGTGTGTGTGTGAATGGTTCAATACTGTCTTCTCCCACCATTACTATTATTATGATCCCCTCGCCTGCAATTTAGGAGAGAGAGAGAAAAGAGGGGGTAGGTTATGAAGCCAACCCTATTCAGAAAATGAAGGGTTAAAGTGATAGAGTTGATTCCAAGAAAGGGAAGGCAGGCCATAATGAAATAAATGGTTAGAGCCATCTATCCAGATCATTACTGGCCAGAATAGTAGTGCAACAAGCCATGTACACCTGGGGAACTTGTACAGCCATCCAACTTAGTTTTTAAAAAGATGTTTTTTCTGAGCTTTGGGGGAGGGGGTGGAAATGGCTGAACAGGGGGGGAAATGGAGCCCCATCTCCTTCATTTCCTTAGGTAGATGGGACTTTTGCTGGCTGAAATGACTGCTCCACACATCCAAAGGGGGGTGACTTTTGCGTGGTCGCGCGCAGCCCCTGATCCCATAGAGCAGGGGTGTCAAACTCAAATTCATCGGGGCCCGCATCAGCAGTTTGGTCACCCTCAAAGGGCTGGTTGTGTCTGTAGGACTATGTGTCCACTCTTTATTATCATAAATTATTGTCACTGCATTCAATTATTACTGTTTTTTGTAATAATGTAAGCTCATTCCCGCCCCCACGCGGATCACATTCCTGCGTCGTGGCGCGTGTGTGGGAGGGGATGTAAACGAGGGAAATTTGGACAAAAGGTGGGGATCGATGGCTTCCGGGGGGGGGGCCTCAACTAAACCTTTGGCAGGAAGGAGAAAGCCACTGCTGGGATTAAAAACCTGCAGATGGAAAGAGGGCTTCCCTCTCCCGCCCTGCGCACACCCAAACCCCGCTAGGCAGGATGCCACACGCTGCAACCCACCCCATGCTTTGGAGAGGGGCAGGAACATGCGATGCAGCGCCAACTCCCTGCTTTGCTTTTGCATCCTCCCTCCTCAGCGCCAGAGTCCCTTCCCCTCGCGCTGAGGGAGGGCAGCGGATTTCCCAAGGAGGAAGGCGGCGGCAGCCCCAGCGGACGTGCATCTTCGCCTCAGAGCTGCTCTTCCCCCCACCCGCGCTGTTGTCGTCTTCGCCGCCGCTTCTCCCTACCGGGACTGCAGGCAGAGGAGGCTTGAAAACCTTCCCCCCCCAAAAAAAATTCCCCTCCCACCTACTCAAACGGCGAGGCGACTCCATCTGGAGCCCTACATCACGAGGGGATGAGAGGAGGTGGCGGCAGAGCGGGAAGAGCAGGAACCCGTGCCGTCGTCGCCGCCTCCCTCCCGGCCGCCCCCCGGGGAGCAGCTCCGCCGGAACTGAGAAGCCAAAGGGCGGCTCAGGGGTGGAGGGCAGAGCAAAAGCCAGGCACCCTCCCGAGTGTCTATGAGGAGAAAACGGGGGAAGAGGGAAGAGAAACCCGGCTCCATCAAGAGAGCGGCTGTTACACTTCGCCTACTTCCCCCTCAGGCTCACTCCGCGTCCCTTTCGCCCGCTCGCTTGCCCACCTCCCGGATGCAGCCGAGGAGAGGAAGGGAAGCGGCGGGCGGCGGCTCCCCAGTGCCGCCTCACTCGCTCTCAGAGACAACAGCAAAGCCCGCTAAAAAAAAATCCAGCGCTGCTCCGTCCCGGCACCAACTTTGCCGGCGGCACCTGTAGGGCTTTCCTACCTCCTCGGCGGGCTTCCTCCTCCTCCTCCTCCTCCTCCTCCTCCTCCTCCTCCTCCTCCTCCTCCGCCTCCTCCTCCTCCTCCTCCTCCATCTCACTTCCCCGTCTGGCCGCTGTGCCACCACCTCCCTCAGCCTCATTTGAAATTGAAATTCCCTGGCCAAGGCTGTCAGCGCGGCTCCAGCGCCCCGACCTCCCCCTGCAGCCCCGCCCCCAGTTTTGACCCTCGGCCAATCGCAGGCTCCAGAACTACTGCCAGTGGCTACTGTCGGTGGCGGCTACGCGGGCCACATGACGAGGTCTGGCGGGCCGGATTAGGCCCCCGGGCCTTGTGTTTGACACCCGTGCCATAGAGCAACTCCCTGGTAGTTCGGGGCTGGCACCGCCTTCCCGGGTAGGATGCCAAGGGTCTCCGCCTACCCCAGCCCAGTGTCCAATCCTGCCTGGGGAGGTGTTGCCAGGGGATGGCCAGGTAAGGGTAGGGACTTTCCGGCTCACACAATAGAATTTGAATCTTACCTCCAAGCACCAGTTGGTTCCAGAGCTTCTCCCACCCTCCACACCCTTCATTCAAGTTTCTTTTGCAGGTTAACCTTTTCTCCACAGGTACACAGGCACTGCCAAATCAAGGTTGCTGTTGAAGGGCCAGAAAGGAATTTTCCTGCATTGGCAGGTTTTGCCTTTCCCGTAGCAATACGTCACAACTTTGGCGGTTTCAGGCCTTGGGTGGAATTCTTTGGCGATTTTCCTAGAGGGAGGGGCATGAGGCGGAGACCTCACCCCCTTGCGGCAACAAGATCGGGGTATTGGGGGAAGCGTTGACCATACCAATAGGCGTCATTGCTTCCCCCTTCCAGCGGCAGTGAACGGGGGGGGGGGCTCTCTGCTTGAACATATGTTCTCCAGAGCCAGCCCCAACCCCCATACATGTGGATAACCCCGAAGCCTCCCAGAACCCCGGCTGGGGACTGGGAAGGATAACGCCCAATGCCTGAGCCAAGGTCTCCGTACATCTGAATCTTAATAAAGTTGTGGCCAATTTGAATCCTATAGCATGTTGTCTTGCATATTTATTCCGCTCAGGGGGTCATCTGGGGGTTTGGGTGACTCCGCCTGTCCACACAAAAGCAAGACTGGCTCAAGGCACTATGTAGTTTGTTAGAACTTTAGCTGAAAAATGGGGAATTGGAGTGGTACCATACTGTGTTGCCAGGAAAGTGATGCATTGTTCTGATACAGGAAAAAGAGAAGCAGTTTCTTTGGGGATCTTTCTTTCTATACCCCTTGGAAAGTTCAAGATACCAAGAATCTGTGCAAAATGTTTCATGTAACTTATGTTAACCTTAACCACATTTCTTTAAATTGTGAAATAAACAGTCCTTTTCTTATTAGATGCACTGGAGGAGGAAGTGCAAGTGAGCCAGAGATACACTTCCTTTTTTTATGACTCCAAAGTAAAGTTCAAAGGGAGGAATCATCCCTTCATGGGAAGCACTCACAACCGTCTGTGGAAATTTCCTGACTCATACAGCTCATACAGCCTGACCTTGTGATAATGCCCAAAAGCCCCCTTATTTGCACATTGCAACCATTATCATAATGCATCTTTGTTACTATCTGTATAAATGCTGCAAAAGTGGACCCATTTCTACTTGGCACATTCTCCCTAGAACTTCTATACCCCATACACCTAGTTGCTGAGGTTCCTGATGTTTCTTTCATATCCTTTGACAAAATATGACATGCATGTAAAACAAATACTGTATGTAAAAGAATATATGCTTTGTCCAATGTCACCAAAGGCCCTTTTACAGTTGTCAGGGGTAATGCATGATAGGAATGATATAATGGTTTTGATTCATCCAAGGCAATGGCTAGAGAGTGACATCAACCCTTGCCAGTTTGCCACCACCAGGATTTAAATGAAGCTTGAAGAAGAGAAGTGGAACATTCCCTCCTAAAAGGAAATTCAAAAGAATGAAGGGAGGCATGGGGGTGGGCCATTCAAGTTATTCATTTATTGAAGAGAATAGGAAAATGGAATTTGGAAACTGATCCTCTTTGAAGCAAACCTCATGGTGTGGAGACTTGACCTGGTTCTCCCTTACTCCCACTTCATCAACAGCCTTCGGCCCTTCGTCCTTTGTGAGGAAGAAGTAGAGCACATGCAGCCATCAGAGTTAGATGGTTTACCAGTGGGCTGCCATTTGATCTCTCTACATGTTGCCATGAAGAAAAGCAAAAGACAGAGTTAGCAAATATGGTGTTGGTCATAAACAACAATTTGAGAGAAGTATTTATGCTGGGTTTGCTTCTAGAATAATCACAATAATGCTAAAACCTGTTGGAGGTGTAATTTAGTCAGATCAGCTTTCAGTTGCTATCCTCATAATTATCTCCCTGAACTTCTATCTAATTTTAAATTGTTTTTGGACCAATTGTGGCCAACTATCACCAACAGATTACACCATGCAACCCTTCTTCATAACAAAGGTAATTGCTCCAAAGCCAAAATCCAAATGGGAAGATGCTAGAAATTCTGAATAGTTGGTGTTTGGAAAACTGAAAGCTCAAATCTGTATGATCTGCTTAGGTGTAGTTTTTAACACTGCCTGGACAAGTGGTGAGATACAAGTATTCCCACCTGTACTGCCAGTTGGGGTTTAGGATTGCTTTGCAAGTCTGAATCCAACACATGCATTTAAATGGAAGGTTTTTTTTTTTGTTCCCTTTTGAAGCAGGCTCCAGGGATTTATTTGCATGTGAGGTTTTACTCATTACTTTCATTTTACTCATTACTTTCATTTTATTTTCACATATGCTTTGCTTTTAAATATATTTATCAAATTTTATGAGGTGAAAAGCAGGTGGAGTTTATGAGGGAATGTAACTTGCTTTTCATCAAAACTCTTACAAATTAGTTTAGTCACCCTGACTGGTCTTGCTCTTCCAGCCTTCAATGCCATTCTTCTTATCTGCCATCTGGAAACTGGTATATACCGGCATCAGTATATAACAGGGGTGGGCAACCTCCAACCCATGGGCCAAATGTGGACCACCTGGGTAATCTGTCTGGTTCTCAGGTATTTCCCTAGGCCAAGACCTCCCCAGCCCAGCCTGTGCCCTCCTTGAGTGCTTTTACCTGACTGGGAAGTCTCCTTGAACCGTGACCTTACATGCTTGGTTGAAAAGGCCTGAATATGGGTGTAGAAACCTCCGAATCCATTGCTCCATCCACTTTTACCCCACACCCTAAACAGAGCTGGTATGTGGCTCACATTGGAATATAGCCCTTGGGATGAAAAAATTTCCCTGCCTCCTGACATTCAAGTGTCTGTTCTAGTTCAGAAACCAGAAGAGGTCCACGTCATGCTTCCAGTATTGCATGATGGCGAGCAGAACTTCAGCATATTCTGTTTTCTGCTTGCAGAATTTAAGCAGTTTGCAGAATTTGTTAAAAGGTTTGCTCACTGCTAGCTTCCACATCATGCAAACCTGGGATGTATGGATGTTTCACTATATTTTGACCAACCAGGTGACCTTAATGTTCAGGGTGGTTTTGGTTCCTACATTTACTTAGCTTCTCTAGTCCGTTTATTAGGTTCATAAATATCACCATAAAATGCTCTTTTGCACTGGCGCTCATTAGTACTTGAAGTAATGAACTTTTATTAGCAATGATCTGCAAAGAGGTTTCTCTGCTTTAGGATGCCCCCTCTTTCTACCCCCTCCTCCCCCACTAAGCATATTGGTTTTCACCAGGCATTTTGAAGGACCCTGTTAATTTTGCACAGGCATACAAAGCCCCATTTGCTATGTAAAGGTTAATCATTCCAGAATTCTATACCAGCTCTCCAATAAATAATACATGATAAACAAAGCTGTGTGAAGCTGAGCATGAAGGGTGTTTTTGATTAGTCATTTATCTTTTAAGCAGGAGACAGGCTTTTCCCCCTGCCAATTGGCATGGTGCACTCTAGGCAGTTGTCATATGAAAGTTCTGCCCCCAGGTGTGTGTAAAAGCATTTAAAAAAATAAAAGATCTTTCCTAGTGTCTTGTAACTCAGCTAAACACAGCCAACTAGCCGTGGGCAGGGCCAGTTCAAGACATTTTGCTGCTTGAGGTGTAAGACAATATAGCATCAAGCACTCTCTCCCCCGGTATCAGTTTGACATATAGATGGAGACCAGGCTGGCAGCTGAATCCTGCTGCAATGCATGGCCTGGGCTGGGCTAGCTGCTTCTCTGCCTTTGCTTGGTTAGCCTTTCCCAGCAGCATAGTCTGTGAAGCACTGGGAGAAGCAGACTATGCAAGAGAGCTAGCAAGCCTAGTCAGCAATGAGCAAACGTTTCCTCCATTTCTTGGCAGGGCTGCCAACGGATAGGTAGAAGAGGTTGGATTTTGGTGGGCCCAAGCCTAGCAGAGCTCCCAGATTCTTTGTTGTTATTTTTTTTAAAGGAAGTTAATTGGACATTTCTGAAGAAAGTGAGAGGACAAAACACAAACACAGCTGTAATGCTTTAGCACTAGGCAGGCAACACCATTGCTAAGGACACTTAATCACTATTGCTAAGCAATTATAGGGTGTTGACCACTCCCACCTGAAACTTGGGAATGGCCTTTCCCAGAGCAAAGGAAAAAGCAGGAGAAGCTGAATGGGGGCAGGGCAGATAATGGGGTAAGTTTGTTAAAGCACTTTACTCATGTCGAGATTGTTTTATTTGCTCCCCAAGTGTGTTGCCTTTACAGAATGTTATGCTTTCCTTGGAAGTTACTCCCTTGAAATAAATGTGCATTCCTTCCTTCTGAGAAAAAATGGTGATATTGCAGACCCCTGCTCTGATTTCCTATGCCCTCCCCACAACCACTACTACTCTGCTTGTCATCACTGGGTGTCATTTATTAATATACAGTAAACATCTTTAGCATGCATTAGGGATAGGGGAGAAATTTGACCTGGACCTCATTTAAAGGTGATCCTACCTAATTCATTTTCCAAAACAATATGCAAACCAAAATGCACTTCTCCAAATGTTGGAGTGCAGTTCTCCAGCCAAGCAATATGTACAAAAATCCATATACTATATGTAAAGTGTGGATTAGAAAAATGCATGTATTGATGAAAATAACACAAAAATACATATTAGGGAAGTTGTTTTGCAAAAAATTGCATAATTTTTTGTATGTGGGTAGGCAATTGCGTGCAAAAATTATGGATATTATGAAAAAAAATCACTAAAATGCTAATTTATGCGAGGACTTAAAAAATTCTCAAACTGAAATAGACAGATTCGCCCATCCCTAGTGTACATGTGAGAATGCAGAGCACATACAAAACATTGCCTATGCATAACCCTTTCTGTTTCATGTATATTGATGTCATTCATTGCTTTCCACCCAGACCTTCCTAGTGATGCCTTGCCTGCTGGCTCCTCTACTTCTAACTGTGACCTCTGCTGGTGAGTCACTTTGAATTCTTGGCGGGCAAAATTTGGCCAGCAGGTTTTTAACTGAAAAACCTTAGTAGGAAAGTATTCAGTATGAAAGTGGTGCAGAATATTTTATTGTGGCGCAGGGATGACCCTCCAGGTTCTGCTAGACCACTGCTCCCATCACCCCTGAGAATATTGGCCATGCTTGTTGGGGCTGATGGGAATTGGAGTCCATAACATCTGGAGCACCATAGCTCCCCCATCCCCATTGTAGAGGATGGAACAGAGTAGGTAGGGCTGAATAATACAGGATCGTTTGCTCTGAAAGAGCAATTGCATGAGTTAATGTAATCCAGTTTGCAAGGTGAAAGGTATTTTCTATAGCTGTACAGTACATACACTGAGTTCTGCTACAATTACAAAAATAACCTGTCGGCAAGAACAGTGGGCCATGGTGACAGCTGAGTTAAAGGTTCATAATGTACTCATAACATCCTCTGACTCTGTGGTTGTGGTGTGCTCGCACATGCTTTTTTGTGTATCAATATCTCATTATTTCCACAGTGGTTGATTTTGCTACTGTACATCAAACATACATTATACTGTTTTGTTATTCTGTCCGTTTGACCAAAATGTTGTTAGTGATGCTAAGAAAGGATTTTCTTCTTCTTTGTGATTAATTTGATAAAATAACAATAATTCTAATAATTTCCTGAGGCTTTTAACAATGCTGTGCTCTATTTTAGTGTTCATCTTATTGGCATTTAGGAATCATTCATAATCTGAAGCAATACTGGATTAAAACTGTGCAATCTGTTTTGGAATATAGTTGTTGCATCTAGAACTTTGTGACTAGCCTGATGGACAAATAGGTCAACTTTGTTTTCCCAGAGGGGTTTTTCTCTCTCCTTCCAGTGTTAAATTCAGTATTTCACATTTCGGCATCAGTTTGTGATTTTCTCTCTCTTAAATTCCTCATGAAGGTTTGTCAGCATTTTAGCACACATTTCTTCTAATACAGGTGACTCGCAACTTATTTTACTGACACAACCACAGCTTTGTACATGTGTGTGTGTGTGGAGGGGAGGATAAATTTTAAAAAATGGAGAGTGGGGGAAACCCACTCTCCATTTATTTACTCCCCCCATAAAACTCTGCAAAGCTGCAAATGCAAAACTCTATAAATATTTTTTAAAGATTATCTTATGAATATTTATTGCAATGACGGGGGAACCTCAGGCCCACGGGACAAAGACAGTCCATCAGGTCTCTTTATCCAGCCCTTGCGACTTTCCCCAGGCCACACCCTTCTGCTTAGGAAGGATAGCTCAGTTGGTAGAGCATGGGACTCTTAATATCATGGCTGTGGGTTCGAGTCCTATATTGGGTGCAAGATTCCTGCATTGCAGTGGCTGGACTTAGATGATCCTCATGGTTCCTTCCAGTTATGATTCTATAACCTTTCACTGCCTCTATGCCCCCCTGGATTGTTTTTGCCTGGGTGGAACATATTCTTGAACGGTGATAATTCCTCTCGCTTACCTGGTTAAAGGACGGATGCTATGTGTGTGCAGAAGAAACCTTTGACTTTTGTGGGGGTGGAATGTAGCCTACTGCACAAAGGAAAGGATTTCAACCATTGCTCTGCCTGCTCTTACTTCTAGCCACACCAACTTTTGCCTCCACCCTTCCCACTATTGGCCTGAAGCGTCTGGAAAGTTACCCATGAGCGAAAACAGGCTTTGGTTTGAAAAACATTTTCCACCCCAATTAATTGCAAGATACAAGAGTTTTAACACACCTCAGCACTGTGCATGCAAATGTACGTTTCCTTGCCTGTAGGTTCACAGACTAGGAATTTTGCCTGGCAATTTAAAGCAATGCAGTTTTTCCATAGGAGACATTGAGGATAATGTCAACTGAATGGGTGGGTCTAATTGGGAAAGGCATTTGCGACATGCATTTGCATGTATGGTGTCTGAACTCTTCCATTGTCCATTTGAAGCCTAGAAGTTCTAGGCAGCTCCTTGCTTAGGAGTTTTCTTAGCTCTGAGCCAGCAAGGCGGGATTGAATTGAAAAACAGTAGCATAGTAGTTACTGTTAAACTATCAGAAGTTCCTGTGTCTGGTGGGCTGCTTGTTGTTGCTTAAATTAAGAAGCTGCTGTGTTGTACACCTGCTGTTTTTCCTCAGCCTCATCACTTGTGAAATCACAATCAATTCCTCTTTTGTTTGGTGTTAACTGTTTTCAAGCAACCTGAAAACATTTTTAAGAACACAAGAAGGGCCCTGCTGGTTTAGCCAAAGGTCCAACATCACCAGTATCCTATTTCCAGTAGTGATGCTCATTTAGATATTGACAGGAAACCCACAAGTAGGGTTTATTTTTTTACATTCTGTACTGTCTTAAGAATCCAAACAAAAACTATTTCAGACTTCACAGTTAATTGCCATCATTATTTTGATGAACACATTGATACATTGGTCTTATCATGCTGTTCGTAAAACTTAGAAACGTTTTACTCTTTCCTTAAATGTAACTTCTGGAAGTTTGCATTGCCATTATTTATTGAAAAGCTTCAATGGCCATTGGCTGAAAGCAATAGAAGCTGATGGACAGAAGAGGGAATAAACTTTCTCCAGCAGTTGGTATCTAGGTGAATAAAAGCAGGCTCTGGTCAGGGAGCTATCCTGATGAGGGATGGAGTGATCTGTCAATTACAGTTTCATTTTTCCTGTCTTAAATTTGGGTCTCCACATTTCTGCAGTGATGTACAATTTTTTTAAAAAAATCTTCATGAAAATTCTTCAGCATTTAGTGTGAATTCCTCTTAATAAACATATTTTTGTATGCAGTTTTGACTTGTACACATTTCTGAAGAAATTTCTCCTAATAAACATTTTCTGTGTTCTACTTAACAATATGTTCCCTTTGATGCACACTCCTACCTAATATATGCATTCTTGTAAGCACTGATTGGTTGGAGAACTGCATTGCAAAATTTGGATAAGTGCAAATTTTGAAGGAAGGCTGTGTTTTGGTTTCCATATTGTTTCAGAAAGTGCAAATGTGATAAACCGGGCTTTAAATGCAAACTGAATCAAATTGGATTCAAGTTACAAGAAAAAAAGATTTTGACTAAACATAAGGAAGAACTCTCTGACAATAAGAGCTGTTTGATTGGATTCCCTCAGGAGGTTGTGGGCCTCCTTCATTGGAGGTTTTTAAGCAGTGGTTGGATGGTCTTCTGTCAGGGATGCTTTTGTTGAGATTCCTGCATTGCAGGGGTTGGACTAGATGGTCCCCAGGGTCCCTTCCAACTCTACAATTCTATTCTTCTTCTCCATCCCTAATCCTAGCTAATAGTTCTGACTAATAGACCTGTCCTATTTGTCCTTTCAGTGATAGGATGTTATTAAAGAGGAGGAAGATGGACATGCAAAATAGAAAATCAAGACTGAGATCCAGATTGAAGATGTACTTTAGCAGGTGAGTCCCAGTTCGTAAGAGATTAAAATAACTGTTCTACATAACCACTAGGAATGCTGTGCCAATTGCTGTGCCAGTTGTTCAAAACATGCCAACAGGTTTTTACACATGATGGGAATGGTAGTCCCCTAAGATAGCTTGAATGTCTTCTAGCCTGGTATAATACTTTCCTTCATTTTCCTTAATTATGGCTGCCTTTACTGGGAGATGCTGTTGTCTATACAGACCCATAGTGATTCCATGGAGTGCCTGTCCTATTTACAGGAAAGTAAAAATGACCCACCAAAACAACCTCTGTCAAATGTTTCCCACACAATTCCTTTTTGTGCATCATTACAGCCCTGTTGACAGGCGATATATCCCTTTGTGGAGTGTTTGAAACAAAGAGTATTCCTGTGTTGCATCACACTGATATGTACAATGTGGTGGTGTGTATATAGCCTTGTTTTATTTATAGAGGTTTTTCTGACCTAGAACTGTGGGCCTTGAAAGGTACGGTAACTCATTCTGGCAGATAACTGCTACACCAGATGAGAAGTAAGCAGAACGTAGGAGTGTCTCAATAGGAAGAAGTAGAAAATGTGAAACAAGTGACCTTTATATATTTGGAAGGGAGAGTGTCTCAGGCTTGAGATGCCGTTTATGGCTATCTATGAATCAGAGTGCTGGTATTATGCATCCAAGAAAATTCAGTTTCTGTGTAAAGAAAGATGGGTACTTTGTGAAAATATTATATTCATTCCAGTTTTGTGTGATGCACGAGGTGTTTAGGCTTTCAAAAACAGTCAGATGGAGAGAGCATTAGTAAAGCATGTTTTGTGACTATTGAAATGGAATACTGCACTCAAGAAGACATATGTTAAAGGTTTTTATATGGCTTCCATTTTACCAGAAGAGCTGTGGAACAAACCACTTTTGACATTTTCTATTTCTGCATCTGCACGAGGTCTATGACTATGGATACCAAATTCTCCACCAAGAAAGTCCTGTGTTCTGAGCAAGTTGAAGTTACTGCGGTTTTTATAATTTGTCAGATGGGTGACAAATAGCTAGACAGCTAGATAAGTAGATAGATAGATAGATAGATGCTGTTGATGTTAGGAACATGGGGGACTGACTTATACTGAATCAAGCCACTGATCCATCTAGCTCAGTATTATGGACACTGGCTGGCAGCATGTCTCTAGGTTTTCAGACAAGAAACATTCCCTGCCCTACTTGTCGATGCTGGAGATTGAAACAGGGATGCAAACTGTGTGCTATACCATTGAGCTATTGCCCTTCTCCCTATTCCTCCCCATTACACAGAGAAGGAGGGGGAAAGAGGAAGCACATGGAACTTTACCCCAAGAATCCTGGGAACTGTAGTTCATTAAGGGTCGTGGGAATTGTATGTCTCTGTGTTCAGTAGCAAGATATGCTATTAGAGGCCTGAATGTAGCATTAAGGAATCTCCCTGTTAATATGGAAGTTTTCGTCTCTCTTCAGCAGTCTCTAATGCAGTGTTTCCCAACCAGTGTGCCTCCAGATGTTTTGGGACTACAACTCCCACCATTCCTGACCACTGGTCTTGCTAGCTAGGGATGATGGGAGTTGTAGTCCCAAAACATCTGGAGGCACACTGGTTGGGAAACACTGCTCTAATGCACTGACTCTTCTCACAAGAAACTATGCTGGATGGTGTAATTAAATGACAATCACTTGCTGGGAAAAATCCAGGCTCTGAAACAGAATCCAGCTTATTGAAAATTGATGCTTGGATTTATTGATATCACCAAATAATACCCTTCTGGCATCCGGGCTAAAAGGCTAATGTCTTGGAAGAAGCTGAGGTGGAAGAATTTCCAGAATGGGACTAGAAACCACTCTAGGAAATAACTGCAGGGCCCCAGAGCATGGAAAGGATAATGGTTTTGGCTTTCCCTCTCAAAAAATGTAAATATGCAAGTTAAGGGCTCAAGTTGCTGGAGTTGGTGTCCAGAACTCAATTGCATGCTTTTCCTATGGTTATGTAAAACCACAGCATACCCAAAGCCTTGCCTATTCCTTTCACCCTTCCTGTATCAGAGACAAACAAGTGTGAGCAGCAGACCCATATATTAACTTGTCCCATCTTGACAAAAAGCACCAGCATTTTATCAAACATGTTAGGAGTCTTGGGAGTTGAAAGAGTAAAAACTAAAGAAACAGGATTGTCAAATCTAATCTATCAGTTTACCAGCATTTTATAATCAGGAGATGGACTGACTGTGAGTTGGACCATAATTTTCTTTCATGAGTGGGCAAGTAAACAGTAATTCTGTACTTCAATTATATTTGATGATATGTTTACGTATACATTCCCTCTCCCCTCTCCCCCTTCAACATGCCTATGAATGGACCTATTGACTAAATATTTGCAAGACCACAGTCAGAGGTGTTTTCCTGTTAACTCTTTTATTTCTCAACATATGAAGTATGGAAGAGATATGGGTGTATCAGAGAGTTAATACAAAAAATTTCTTCCAGTAGCACCTTAGAGACTAACTAAGTTTGTCATTGGTATGAGCTTTCGTGTGCATGTGAAAACCATCAAATTCAGCCAACTGAAGGTTAAAAGCTTTCTGTGGTCATTTTTGGCACCTGGATTGGCTACTGACCAGGTGTGTTTCAAGCTAAAAGTGAATATGGTATTAAGGAAACTAAAATACCATCTTAGCTTTCAAAATAAGACACCAAGAGTAGAATGCACATTTAACTCAGGAAAATGAAACAAAAAATTATTAAACATTTCAAAATATTATTACTAAAGGAAGTAAAATATAGAATACACATTTAAAACATCACATTTACAAGAGAATAAACTGTTAACTTAAACATAGAACATATCTGCTGCTTTTGCTGTCAATGGTGGTTCAGGGCGACTTGTCGGCTGTTGGAGTTTGGTTTCAATGGCCTGGATTTGCCACAAAGTGACTTTCTGCTGGCAGAGCAAGGAGTGGGGCCTGGGGACTCTTAGTTTGGGTAGAAATTCAGCTGCATCAGTGGTGGTTGCTCCCCTTTGGACTTGGTGGCGGCACGGCAGCAAACTGTACTGGAGCCAGAAGTCAGAATAGGTGGAGCTGACACTTTTTCTCCTGATCCCACTCCTCTGTCTTTTATCAGCAGCGCCTGTGGCTTCTGCTTCAGCAATACTTTTTGTTCTATATGTTTGGGGTGGATGAAGCTACTTCAGACTGCAGTGGTAGGGGCCTTGTTGAGATGGTCTTTCTTTGGAGACTTACAGAATCTGATGGATTCTGTAATGGATGGATTCTCTGATGGATGCTCTGGGGGACTTTCTGGTGGAATGATGAGATATGTAGAGCCATCAGCATGATTGCTCCTGAGTGCTCTCGCCTTCTCTTCTGGAGCATGTAGGTCAGCTTGGCACTCTAGTGACCTTCAAGGTATGTCAGCCACGTTTTGCTTCTTCAAAGCCTGTCAGACTCCCAGCAGAATAATGTTCTCTAAAGTGGTTCAGCCAAATCTATCAGGTGCTCAGAGGTATCTGCCATGGATGTCAGCAGATGTTAACACAAGGAAGGGCTTGCTCTTCAGACTGCAAGAAGTTTTTTTGGGGGGGGGGAGGATTGGAGGCAAGTACCACTGTGATCACAGCTTTTCTCCCCACTCTACATGGGAAAGGGCAGTGACTGAGAAGGATGATACTTTCTTGTTGTTGTTGTTGTTTGTTTGAGTGTGTGTGTGTGTGTGTTGGTGTTTGGGGGGGGGGGTTTGTTGAAGTGCTCCAGTTTGTCTGTTGGGGACCATAAACAATCATTACATTTCATCTTGTGGGCAATGAGAGCTCTTACCTTTCAAACTCTAAAATGTCATTATATCCATGTATCCTTATGAAATTAGGCCTGTAATGAACTATGGTAGGAGGTCTGTTGGCTCAAGTAGCTCACCTAGTGTTAGGAATGTCTTGCTCCAGTGAGAGCCAGTGTGGTGTAGTGTTAGGAACAGTGGACTCGTAATCTGGTGAACCGGGTTTGATTCCCCGCTCCTCCACATACAGCTGCTGGGTGACCTTGGGCTAGTCACACTTCTTTGAAGTCTCTCAGCCTCACCTCACAAAGTGTTTGTTGTGGGAGAGGAAGGGATTGTTAGCTGCTTTGAGACTCCTTAGATCAGTGATAAAGTGGGATATCAAATCCAAATTCTTCTTCCTCCTCCTCCTCCTCCTCGCAGCTTCTAATGCTATGAAAGCAGCCCCAAGCACTTTAGGACAGTGGTTCCTCCCGTCCATGTAATAAACACTTTCTCCAGAGGAAAAGCATAAAAGGGGAATGAAATTATGTGGGCAACGAACAGTGCTTAAAGCTTAATCTGCAAGTTTTTCATATGCAAATACCATGGGCATTGTAAAGCCTTATTCCAGAGCTATCAGGTTTTCTATTTGTTCCTATAGATGAGGATTGCTGCATAATTCATAGAATCTCTTTGGCAATGATGCTCTTGAGGTATGTAATTGGTTTCAGAACAACGAAACAACTCCTCCAAGAAATGGTGCCAAGATGTATTTCAGGAACTACCCTTTAGTTCTTTATCTTTTCAGAATGGCTTTCTTTTCATATAACACTGTCTTTTTAATAGAGGGTATAGTATACTTT
Source organism: Zootoca vivipara (assembly GCF_965207765.1). Classification (NCBI taxonomy): domain Eukaryota; kingdom Metazoa; phylum Chordata; class Lepidosauria; order Squamata; family Lacertidae; genus Zootoca; species Zootoca vivipara. Next base: position 36,076,922 of record NC_142592.1, on the reverse strand, counting down.
CTCCATGACAATATTCACACAAAGTGCTTTTCATAGCAGCACCAAAATTATGTTTCCACATAGTTTTCCTGAACTGCAACCCTTTACTCACATGCTAATTAAATGGCATTGACTTATGAGTAAACGTGCCCAGGATTCACTGATAGTGAGATAATTTGTCCCTTACCAGTGTGATATGGATTTGCAGCATAGTGAAACCAGCATGGTGAATTCTCAGATTATTTAATGCAGAATGATCATCCTCTGAGAGGTCAGCTTGGGGGGGGGGACATTTGCTTTAATTTGCATGGCAAGGTTAAATAAAGTAAAGATTTAGTGTCATAATCAAGACCTAATAATAATAATAATAATAATAATAATAATAATAATAATAATAATTTGTATACCACCCTTTATCAAAGATCCCAGGGTGGTTCACAACAGTAAAATACAAAACGAGAATACAAAATACATAATAAAACAAAAACAAACCAATAACCTCACCCCTCTAAAAAGCCATAGAATTTTAATCAGCTAAATGCCTGGTTAAAGAGAAATGTTTTACCCTGATGTCTAAAGATATGTAAAGGAGTTTCCAGGTAAACCTCCTTGGGAGCCACCGGGGGAAAGACTCATTCTTGTGTTGCCACCTTCTGGAGCCCTCTAAGGCCAGGGTTTCCAGGTTGTGGTGTACGGACCCACGTTTCATTCCAGTGGTCCATGACATGTCTGTGCAGAACACACAATTTGAATTCTGTAGGATTCTGTGGAATCCAGATTGTAACCCAATGAAATACAACATAAGGAAAAAAAGAAGCAAGAGAGAGAGAGAGAACAGGTTGTGCAAAGGGAAATACTGGGGCTACAGAAATCTGTTGCGCAACCAGTCATGAGAACCATGTTGGCTTCCTGTGCCTTCTCTTGCACTAACACAAGTCATTCTGCAATCAGTACACTGCTAAGGGATTTAAACTTAGTGCTATGTTGAATTCTTCCCTATGTTTCATGGTTGAATTTATTATTGTAATTTACATTTTGGAGAAGCTACTTATATCTCAATAAACAGATCTATGACTAGACATAAATAGTGCTCTCGTAATTTATTTCCACAGCTTCTACAAGCCATCAGGGCCCATAAAGAACTGCGGATTTAAACCAGATGGGACCATCCACCTCTTTCCTCCTTCCTGCTCTAATCTGAGCAGCATTGCCCTTGCATGGTACAGCTGGGGATAAGTTGTCATCTTTTGCCGGCATCAATACACTGATGCCTCATCATGAGACCTGCCTGGAGCCTCTGCACAACAATTCATTGGGTTGCACCATAAAGTTGCAGTGGGGAAATAAGCTTTCTGAAAAGGTTTTGTAATATATATATATCTCAAAAACACACCAGCTGATTCTCTTTTCAATAAACACATCATTTTTACTTCTACATAGACAGCGTGGTGGGCGTTGTTTTCTTTATTCCGGGGGTGTTATCAAGCACTGGTGTATGCAGCAGTGCTGATAAGGAAAGAAAAATGTCACCCATGAGACCATTAGGGATTATTGTTATTCGCAATTGTATAATGAGACAGCCGATCTCCTAGAACGGGAAAGTATTCTATTGTTCTGGCTGGGCAGTTGCTCTTATTTCTCTACCAGGACACTGGTGCGGAGGATGCATCTGGCTTTGTGTGTGACAGATTGAAATTTCATTGTTCAAAGAAGTTCGACAGTGCTGTCCAGGGGAGGTCTCTTGATGTAATTTCTTTGAGGAGGCAACTGAAAGGAGCAAAGATGTAGGGATAAATGGAATGAATGAGCTCAGAGATTCTGAGGCTCCCCCCCTTTTCTTTTTACAGAACACTGAGGCAGAAGATAGAATAAAAAGTCAGATGTTTAGAGCGCAATTCTTTCATGAGCCATAAGTATTGTGTAGCAAAATGCACCTTGACTTTTCAAGGTCCATTCTTTACCTTTGTCTGAGGAATGTTTAATAAGGCCTCATCTCAGTGATTCCCCACCTACCCCTGCATTCGTGAGAGGAAACTGAGTGTGGACGCCGTTCTTGTTCTTAACACAGAAAATCCAGTAAGTAAGCTGTGATACATCTCTAGCCACCATGGACATGAAAGATCATTATTTTCCACTGGGTGGTTTGTCATGTGTTTGGTGAGGTTTAAGTTGATTCTCTTTATCACAGGGTTGGGGAAGCCATCTGGCCCAGAGGCCTAAATAGGTCTATCAAGGGTCCTAATTTTGCCTGTGATGCCATTCAAAGCCATATTAACCTCCCTTATACCTGTCGTGTGTGGCCTCAGATACGCGGCAGGTAAGGACATCTTTTCAAAGGGAGAACTGGGATATTAAAGTGATTCTTTGCAAACAGAGCTTGCTGATCATGAACAAGAGGTTCCCAGAAACCTCCTCCATCCCTCATATATAGCATTGCCAAATATCCTGAACTGGAACTCAAGGGTGATTATGATAAAAAAAATGATAATGATAATTATCGTAACATGTCATTTCAAATAAAAGTATTTTAATGCAGATGATGCTTGTAGGCTTAAAATCTAAATAATTTTATTCAACTTTAAATCACAAAAAATAGCTGAAACATTTATCTTCCAAATGCTGTATCATGACCAACAGTTACAGATTTCAGCAAATAAGTTTTGATTTCAAAGGAGATCTCTAGTTCCATTTCTTTCCTTTATGCTTTTATGAAAAGAACCTTCTAAATATTATTTATTTATTTATTTATTTATTTATTTATTTTTTGGGGGGGGAATCAAAGCAGTTTGCAGTTTATATTAAAACATCAGCTGAAAAAATCCAGAATAAAACATTACTGAAGAAAGTCAAATATAAAATATACATTCAAAGCAGCATAATTAACAGGAAGCTAAAATATTACCTAAAATATTTCAAAATAAAACATTACTAAAAGAAGTCAAATATAAAATGCACATTTAAAACAGCATAGTTAACAAGAGAATAAAGCATAGAACATATCTGCTGCTCCAATCCTGCCAATGATGGTTCATGGCAGGCAATGGTTGTAGAAGCTCAGGCTCAATGACCTGGGTTTGCACTAAGTCAACCAAGATGGTCCCTGGCTGCTCAGTAGCCTTGGCTTTTGTAACTGGAGTCAGTCAGGCCTAGGCAAGGCAGGGAGCAGTCTTCTGGCTCTCACAGCCAAGATGATTTGTACTAAAACACTCGGGGTAAGAATCCTACCAGTTCTTGGAAGGAAACCTCTGTTTGATTCTATAGTGGCTGCCATTTATTCTAATTTTCAGCGCTGTCTCTCTGTGTGCTCCAGTTTTTAGATCACATCCGATAATACAGTGCAAGTTGCTGATTGAAAGGAATTTAGTGCAAGAAGCCTTTTTTTCCAGAAAGAGGGTGCTTTAATGCTGGCTACAAAACAGAAACATGAGGAAAGTATCAGAGCCAGATAAGACATCTTATCTGAGCATTGCTTTTTTGTTTCTACATTTTTAGAAACAAAAGGGGAAGTGGAAGGGAAAGATTACAATGACACACTTTGTTGAGTTTGGATGGAATAAGTAAACCACATGTTGAACTCAAACCATGTTTTAGCTGGTGAGTAGCTATTCCTAGCAACATTTGACTGGATAATTATGCAGGACTGTATACATGTCCTGAATAAGAAAGAACTCGTCTTAATTATTATGAGAACTTTTGTGAGTTGCAATAACTCAGAAATGCCTACCAATGGATACCATACAGAGATGCTTTGTCATCTGCCTAAAACAACTGGCCTGAACTCTTACATAGATTATGGCATGGTTATAAAATAGTTCCTGAAATGTTATGCAAAAGTTGTAATGAATGAGATCTTATATTTCTGGGTTTGTTAAGGGTAGTCAATGTGGTGCTCTTCAGATGTTGTGGACTACAACTCCCATTATTCCCAACCATTGGCAGTTCTAGCTGGGACTGCTGGAAGTTGTAGCCCAAAATGTTCAGGCTACCTCTGAGGTTGGTGATAGGAAAAAAAAGAAATATTGGCAAAGTCAGATTGCAACACCTCCCTCTTTGTCCAGAACTACAGTACCAGTGTCATTTCAGTCAACTTTTGACTGTCCATTGTCACCAGGAACACAAGGAACAAAATCTGTTTTCGAATTTTAAATGGAAAGGCAGGGGCAGACTTTGGTAATCTTTTGTAATATGGTGTTCTGTGTGAGGCCAAAGTTTGGCTCTACCAAATGGATTGTCTCAATAGTTTGCCCTCCTCTGCTGGGCGCCCTGTGCGGGAAGACTGTCCACACTGCCTTAAATCCAGCGCTGCAAAAGGCTAGCAAGGTTAGACCTTGTGGTCAGAGATCATATGCATGTTGTGAACAGAATGCTTGTTTCCCTCTCACTGGACCCCCCAGGGTGATCCAGTGAAGCTGATTGACAGAACACGCGGAAAAGACCAAAAGAAAGTACTGCTTTGTACAATGCCTGGTTTATTTCTGGAATTTGCCATCAAAAGATGTGGTGAGAGCCAATAGCTCAGATGGTTTTAAAGGAGGGTTAGGAATGGCTAGAGCTCTCAGTGGCTACTAGACATGGTGGCTTTATGCAGCCTTTCAGAGACAATGAACTACTGAGTACCAGTTGCCGTTGAGCAAAACAGGAAAAGCCTATTGTCTCCATACTGGGCTTGGGAGCTTCCCAGAGACATCTGGATAGCCACTGTGGGGAAACAGGATGTTGCACCAGATTGCACTTTGGTCTGTTCTCCTGCACATTGTGAATAATTGACTGGAAGTGATGGAGACTCCGATGACCCCCATAACTGTTGGTTCCCTTCACTGTTATCAGACTTCTGCTTTTCCTGCTTATGTCGGAGAAAACCGTGGCAGAGAGAAAGCGATGATGTCACCCAAGTGCGTCATCGCCTTCTTCGGTATGGACACTTCTTCATTTTGTAATGTTTGCTGTATTACAATTTGCTATGCCTGCAGTTTCTTCCCAGAAGTTCTCTCTCCTGCTGAGAATGCAAATAAGATTCTGTGTATTCAAGCTCAGGGTTCGGGCAGTCGAAGAATCCAAAGCCAGAGCACATGCTTTGAATGCAGAAGGCATCAGTTGCTTCTCCCTGGTGTCTCCAGTCAAAGGGCTCAGATTGCAGGTGATATAGTCCTCTGCTAGGAAGCCTGGGGACCTGTTGGTAGCCAGAGTAGTCTAGATAGGCTAGATCTGGGGTATCCAATGTGGTGCTTTCCAGATGTTAAAATACAACCCCCATCAACCTTGGCCTTTGGCCACGTTAGCTGCAGCTGATGGGAGTTGTAGTTCAACAATGCCTGGAGTGCACCACACTGCTTACCTTTGGCCTACAACTCCCATGATCCCTAGCTAGCAGGACCAGTGGGCAGGGATGATGGAAATTGTAGTCTCAAAATATCTGGAGGGCTGAGGTTGAGGAAGCCTGGACAAATAGTTTGACCTGGAATAAGATATTTTCTTAGGTTCCAGCTTCCATTAAAAAGAAGAAAAGAAACATTGTTAGTATAAAAATAGATACGTTCCAAGAGTCCATTTCCAGACAAAATCAATATTACAACCTGTTTAACAAACAGCTTCCAGATAATGTGCCTGTAACAAAAAGCTAGTGCTTCCTCTCTTCTTAACTCTATGTTGATGCCCAGAGACACTGTCTTCAGTCATACACCCACAGCCAACCAACACATAAGCTCTGAGTTTTGTTGTCTAGCAAGAGGAAAAAAGGGGGTCTCCCTCAATTTATATATTTTCCAGCTATTTTGATTTGTGACACCTGAGATGCATTACTTATTTTATTTTTAAAAAGCATCTGTGTACCACATAACTTCTCAGTTATGCTGTAACTCCTTTAAGAGGAGGTGCATGAGAATCATATTGTCAAACCCAGGTATTTGGTGGATTTAAGGGCTGTCCTAGGCACAAGAAACCCTCATAACTCTGCAGCAGGCCCAGTGAATGAGTTAAGTGGACTTCATGGCAGCTACCCCGGTATAAATAACAAGTTGGATACCTTTCAGCATATTCCCTGCAAGACACAGCTGGTAGTGTATGCCTGACTCATCACAGTAACTTATTTTTCCAGGAATCAATAAAAGCCTTCCAGAAAATTCAATTTTTTTGAAGAAATGTGCCTTCCTTTTTAGTTTTGCTACACTGTGGTGTCATACACCAATTTATATTTGATGAAACTATTGTTGATTATTACTTGCTTACCTTTTGTGTGGCGGTTACTCCTCTCCACTGTCCTAATTAAAAACCTTGCCTTGTTTCTGGGTGTATTTACTTTCAAATGGAGCAATTGAACTTCCAAGCACCTCTCTACCCATGCCTGGTGGATAGGGGAAAGTGAATTACAATTCCCAATGAGCAATATGATGGCTCACGACAGGAACTGCATGTACGTACCAAACATTATGGGTACGGTCAGAAAACAGACAAGCTACTTCTAAACATTGTACCAAGATGATTCTGAATAGAGCCAGTACAGTACAAGGAGATTTTGCCTGTCTCTATTTTGTGTTCCATCTTGCTGCATCTTGGACTAGCACATTTACTGGACTGGACTGGACCTGACTTTGTGTCTACTTTCAAGGTCTTTGGGGGATTTGGACTAGCATAATTTCATGTATAATGTGTTGTTTAAAGGAAGATCAGTAGGACCATTCATAAATTATCATGTCCTGATTATACGAAGAAGCATATTCATTAGTAAGATTTAATTTTTAGCTCCCTGAACTAAAAATCAGGTCAGATAACACCAAAGTCATCCATACAGTAATCTTAAAAACTAGCATTCTGCATTTACAGGCCCAACATTCATTAAATTAGTTTCTGAATATTGAAAATTCTCTGCCTGATTCAAATGAACTCAACTATACTGTAGAAGGATAAGATAAACTACAGGAAGGCTTTCAATGTGGCTAAAGGGGACGTAATTAACTGATATATGTAACTTGCAACGTGACTCTCATGTGGCCTAGAGCTCTGAAGACTCACATAAAACTTGCATGATCCTATTAATGTTCTAATGAGAGTGTACCATAATAGCATAGCAGTGGGGGAATTAAAAGGACAGGGTGCCATTAAGCAGACTATGTACTTTATAGAAAAGTTTAGGTTGTTTATTTATTATTATAAAAAAAGCCTTCAAAATGAGTTAACCGTGTTTTTATTACCCTACTCTATATCTATCAGGGACGCGGGTGGCACTGTGGTCTAAACCACAGAGCCTAGGGCTTGCCAATCAGAAGGTCGGCGGTTCGAATCCCTGCGACGGGGTGAGCTCCCGTTGCTCGGTCCCAGCTCCTGCCCATCTAGCAATTCTAAAGCACGTCAAAGTGCAAGTAGATAAATAGGTGGGAAGGTAAACGCTGTTTCTGTGCGCTGCTCTGGTTCGCCAGAAGTGGCTTAGTCATGCTGACCACATGACCTGGAAGCTGTCTGCGGACAAACACTGGCTCCCTCGTTCTATAGAGTGAGATGAGGGCCACATCCCCAGGTTCGTCCGCGACTGGACCTAATGGTCAGGGGTACCTATATCAGATTAAACTATTTGTTTTTTCCCATCTGGATCTGATAAAGAATGAAAAGGTGGCACTGAGGATTTACGCAAATTCAGGGCCTTAAAGTCACCAGGGATTTCTACATGGATTTCACTGCCCATGATCTAGAATCCCAAGTGTGCGCACGGAAGGCATCAATAGCCAGCTATGACAGAGTTTTGTGATCATATACATTTCTTTCCTTTTGTCATCTGATTCTGCAGAAGCTCCAGTTGCAGGCTGCTTTATTGGCTCATAGCCAATGGCTTTTTTTAAAAAAGAAAAAACCAACACCGCCTTTGTTCTATCTCCAGAACAAATGCTGCTATTCTTTCTTAATTTTCTGCGTACCTCAGTATTCAAATTTAGTTCTGTATTTTCTTACATGGAACCACAAAGCCTATCAAGTTCTGCTGACTTCTGCATTCTGAATAATTTCCAACTATACCATGATGAGAATCAGTGTGTCATGATGGTTAGAACGTTGAGTTTTGAAGAGAGAAATCCAGCTTTAAAAGTCTGCTTGGCCATGAAGCTCACATGGTTGGCCTTGGGTAAATCTCACCGCCTTTGTTGCAGGACTTTTGTGGAGATACAATATACAATGTGGTGGTGGTTGTGGTGGTGGGACCTCTGGAGCAGTCAAGGACCTGCTGTGACCAAGTGGCTACACATTTTGATTATAAAGTTGGAGTGACCTTGGCTCAAGATGCTCAACTTTGGACTCACCTCAGTAGGTACAACATGAGAATCTACAGTTATTGCAATTCCAGATGATGTATCCAGTGCCATAGCAATGTGTTGTGGGATAGGCTTCAGTTTAAGCAGTCAGCAGGTGTGGATAAGGTGTTGGCAACGATACACCCACAGACGTGCCCTTTCATCCTGGCTTATTAAATGGAGCAGAGGGAGTTTGATTGTTTGGGTCCAGAGCATGGTTCATGGTGTGAGAGGGTGGATATTAAATAGCCTTGAATGCTATTTTTCATATCTACACGAAGCCACTGAGAGTGTGATACGGGCAAGTTGCCACCAGCATTTTCTTTTAAAATTACAAACTGATGAGGAAATGGGGCAAAATGAATTTACGATTGGGGAAAAAAAGAGAAATGGAGAGAAATCTAAACTGGGATTCATCCACCCCTTTTACCAGCACACATACATAAATTAAAAACCACTCAGTCACTCAGAATGCATATTGGGACTTGAACTGAAAGACGCTGAGAGACACAGATCAAAAGCTTTGAATGGTTTTTTTAAAAGCAAGCTTTTGCTTCACATGCTGCTTTAAAGGCAAACATGGACATAAAAATGAGTTGCTTACATTGCAGATAAGCAAACAGAGATATGGGGCGGATGAGGCTATTTTTGCTTAGAGTTAAATAAGGCTTCACAGCTGTCCACGGGACAAACATTATTATTATGATAATTTTATATTCACATGTCTTACATGATTGACTTCCCCCAGTTTCCCAGTGAAAAGAAGGTTGACAGGTAATTTCTTTAGGAGTGCTTCTAATTACTCCCCCACAAAGCAGAACTTCTGTATGAGTTTTTTTAAAACACACATTTGCCTTTGTGAAAGTCAGATTCATGAAGAAGTTTATAAAAAGGTGTCTTGGAAAGGAAGGGAATAACGGCTGTTCATAACGAATGCAGAAAATTGCCACTGCTTTCACAGCTGTTGCTGGATTTGATGAGACCCTTGGCCTCCTCCTTCCCAGGTAGGGATAGCAGTACTGGAGGAGCCAGCACACCTGCCCATTGCTTAGGTGGCACCATCAGTGATGGAGGAATGACTCTGATGGGTAGGCACCCCAGGTAAAAGTAGCTCAGCTCTCCTCCTCTTGTGATAGGTGAGCTAACAGCCCGGCAGTAGCAAAAAGGTGAGAGCAGCCAACGAGTGAAACATTGGTGCTGGTCCCCAGCATTTTATCCATCCCCATTGCCTCTTGGGACCCCACATAGTTACCCTGTAGGGGCTTTACAATGGGGTCACTTGGGGGGGGGGATTAAAACACCAGCTGTCACCAGCAGCACCTGCCAGCTACACTGGCTTCTTTAAAAACATTGCTGCTTTTGGCTCCTTCCTATCTCAAGGTAAACAGAAGGGAAATGAGGCAGAGTAGTGATCTCTCCAAGGGGTGGGGGACACTTGACAAGTGCCCAGTGGTACCAACTCTTCATTGGGTGTGATCACTTCCCCCACTACTTTAAAGAACTTTTCAGAATCCTTTCTTCCAGTTAACTGGCATTTTCATATTTTCAAAACCACTTCAAGCTCCCCCCCCCACGCATTGTATAAAGTTTATGAAATACATAAATAATTGTTATTCTTTAGTTCATCAGACATTGGCTCCTCCCCCCTTGCAGAAAGAAGTTCTGCTTCCTTAAATTGAGTGAGCATGTTTTGAAAATTGTTGGATTTTAATTTTTATTTTTATCCCATTTTCGAGCCTATCCTTCCCCATGTGTTTAGCCCCAACCCTGGGACTGGACTGTGTCTCAACACACCAAATGTTTTGAATGAACTGGGACATGGGCATTTGCAGACTCCACCCCACATTTCACTTTAAAGACATGGGTGGATCACTAGCAGATGTGTTAAAGGCTCTATGTGCTAGTGGTTGAAGCATAAACCCAGGCTTCCTTCATATCAGACCTCTGGCAGAGGAGCAAGAAGGGCTCATTGTGCCCCGTTCGCCTTGGTCACTTGGCAACCCTAGGAGGGAGCTGACTGAGGCAGCTGACCTCCACCTCCCTTATGGTTGCTTATTACCAGGTTGGAACCTGTCTGGAAATACTACATTAAAAAACCCCAAACCCATGCCTGCATTAATTTACCTCTTTTCATTTAGGCTTCATGGGAGACTTTGATCTTGTACCTGAACCACCAGCTAATTAAGGGATGAATTCTACTTTCCCTGTTGGCACACATTATTTTGCATGGAGAATGGGGCAGTTGGATCCACAGTGCTAATGGTTTGTCAAATAGGGGGACTTGCCTGGCAATTCTGAATTGGTGCATATATAAGCTTCTTATGAGTGGGCCACATCAGGGGTGGACTTTGGTCATATGGGACCCTGAGCAAGGACAACATTTGCCCCACCATATCTCTTCTTTTCATGCCCTCCTCCCTCTCGCCTTCTGTGCTACGCATGCACTCAAGTGCACCACGTCAGAGTTGTGGCATATTTAGTGCCCCCTCATCTTGGCATCCTGGGCGGAGGAACCATCCTCACGGCCCTAAATCTGGCTTTGCCTCTGGCTCTGGCTCCATACCCTTCAGATAAACAGTACCAGAGTTTTGAACTTCATTCTCTCTCCGCTTGATGGTGATAAATAGTTCCTTTAACAGCTCCCTTTCCCAAGAATATTACTTCAGCATCTCTTTCTACTTCCCATTTGACTCACGGTACTTAGTCATTGTCTTTGCTTGCCATCCTTTTCCAGAGGCCTGACTGGACTCAACCAGAGGTCAGTCATCTTGTGCTGCCTGGTTCTCTATTGGAAGGGTGTTCTGTAGTATGAGGCATGTTTCTTACATTTATATCCCACCTTTCCTTCAAGGAGCTTAAGAGTAGTGTACATGGTTGACGTCTTCCCTATATTATCCTCACAAAAACTCAGCAAGGCTAAGAGACAGGTCACCCTGTGAGCGTCATAGCTGAGTGGGACTGGGAACCCTAGTCTCCTAGTCTGGCATTCTAACCATGACACCATACGCTATCTCTTTGTGAAAGAGTGGTATGTATATAGAGAAAGAAATATTGATTTAGAGGTCTTGACTAACAAACCGATTTCTGCAAAAGATGGAGCTTTTTGTGATAAGGCAAGTGATGGGGGAAACATGCTGGAAATTGTAGGGTAAAACTTGCTTTGATGCATCAACTCATCTCCCGACAAATAAATTGGGGTGAGTGTTAAATAAGTAGGCTGCCTGGAAGTCACCTCACCCATAGGGATGGCTTAACCTCTGTCTTCTACACTAACCTCTAGGTTAGATTACTGCAACATGTTATACGTGGGGCTGCCTCTGAGGACAGTTTGGGGACTTCACCTGGTGCAGAATTCAGCAGTGAGTCTGCTCACCAGGCAAGAGGGTTTGTGCATATGGCACCAATCCTGGCCTGACTGCACTGGCAATCATAATCTGAGGTCCTTCTTCGTGTTGCCAGCTCCACAAGAGGTCCAGAGGGTGGCAACATGAGATCAAGTCTTTTCTGTGGTGGCTCTATTTGTGGAATGCTCTCTCTAGGGAGGCTAGTTTGGCACCTTCATTACATGTATTGAGGAGCCAGGCAAAAACATTCCCAGGCCTTTGGCTAATTAAGAATCTATAGCCTTTTAAACTGTGTGTGTTGGGAGGCGAGTGTTAATGTTTCGTCCATTGTTATGGTATTATTTTTCTGTTTCTATATTGTAAACCACCCTGTTATATTCAGATGAAGGGCAACATGGAAATAATAATAATAATAATTAATAATCTCTCTTTACACACACACACACACACACACACACACACACACACACACCAATGCCAGTTGTCTAGGCTTTGTGAAGGAATACCTGCTTTGTATATTTAAAAGTTCAGAATAAAATCACAGTTCTCAGCATAAGGAAGAGGTTTCTATTACATTCCAAGCTGAAGTTCTTTTCTCCTCATATTTCCTCCTTCTCTTTTTCTTTTCGGTTTGGTTTGGCCAGGATACATGTTGCCAATAGTGTGATGTTTTGATCTCGTTTGAGCTAGATTTACCAGATGATACAGGGAAGCTATATGGTATTAGAGAAGGTTATTATTAAGTTACAACATGCAGAGCATAGAACACTTCACTCATTAATTACTAGATTTATGTCTTATGAAACTGTCAGGCCATCACATATGGCACGATTCTCCTGTTTTTACCATATAGATCAGTTTAATGAGCGTTTCCCAGAGTTGCAGCCGTGGTAGGAATATAAAGAACAGATTCTCGACCCATACATGTTTAAAGGAACAATTCATATGCAAAGCATTGGGTTTTGAAAATGGCCCTCAACCTGGAATAAAAAATCTGCTGGAAAAGAAAATGAAGGGGTGGGAGGGAGGGAGAGAAGGAGGCAGGCAGGCAAGCAAAGACAGTAACAGGGGTTTGCCTGCCCTGCCCACAATTTTCAATAACTCCAGTGGAGCTTGGTTGTTTTGGATATAATATATATATATATATATATATATATATATATATATATATATATATATATATATATATATATATGTAGTGATGTAGTTCTTGGTGTATCTCTTGTGATTTCTTAGCAGCTTTGAGAATTCTAGTTAACAAAGTGGTATGGAAATATGCTAAACAAACAAACAAACAAACAAACAAACAAAATCACTGATTGGCTAGGATTACGTGTTGAAGAAGTTATCAACCTTTAAGAAATCTATGGCCAGGGTGGATGTCATGGAGGTAGGGGCATTTGGCTTCCTTGAGATTGTATTCTTCACTGCAAAACCATTCACAGGGAAAAGAAATCAGTGTAGTGCTAGGCCTGGGAGCTGTGGGGAAACTATTAGAGCAGGCATCCTCAAACTGCGGCCCTCCAGATGTTTTGGCCTACAACTCCCATGATCCCTAGCTAACAGGACCAGTGGTCAGGGATGATGGGAATTGTAGTCCAAAACATCTGGAGGGCTGAAGTTTGGGGATGCCTGTATTAGACTCATGAAGAGTCATCTCTTAAAATAAGATGTACTCACATGCACTCATATTAATCTATGTGCAGTTGATATTAGAGATCTGTGGAGTGAAACCCTTTTAGCTCGAGGATGTGGGTGTCAGTGGAACACACGAGACACTGCTACCCACAGAAGCTGCATGCCAACAGAGTACGGAGAGAGCCATCATACTTATGAAACTACATCATGAGGCCCCCTTATAAGGGTTGTCAGTCTCCCCTTCCATGGAGCTGTGCTCAGACGAAAGTGGTCATCTTGAAGGTCGGTAGTAGTTTGACTGTGTCTGGTGTATAGCTTATGTTTTGATCACGATGCAGCTATAGGTTTGCTGTGTAACCTTTAAAAATGCATTGTTGGCTACCTGCCTAGGATAGTCATTTGAAAAATAATGAACTCCTGGAGCAATCTTCTTTATTCATCATCAGAATCTCCATGTCAAGTCTTTGTCCCATACTGAAAAAACGTTTCAACCCTTTTAGAGGCTTCTATGAAATTCCCTGATGTTGGGAAAGATTGAGGGCACATGGAGAAGGGGACGACAGAGGATGAGATGGTTGGACAGTGTTCTTGAAGCTACCAACATGAGTCTGACCAAACTGCGGGAGGCAGTGGAAGACAGGAGTGCCTGGCATGCTCTGGTCCATGGGATCACGAAGAGTCGGACATGACTAAATGACTAAACAACAACAACATCAACAACAACAACATGAAATTTTAATGCTTAACAGCTGTCAAAAGTGGACAGCATCTACATTCATCCAGCCTACCCATAGATGGCCTAAAACTACTGAAGCCCTGTTGATTCCTGTGGCAGACTTAGCTCGAAAAGTCCAGCTGGGATATAACATTAATGTGAATAAAAGATTTCTACCTGTTCTAATGTTTGTGGAAGGTTTTTGTGTATGTCTTTGCAAGTTCAAATTAAAAACTCCATCCCATTGACTAGTGAGTGGACATAATACACAAACTCCCACCTCCTGCAGCAATTTATGATACCAGCTATCTCTGCAATTCTATTTTGACTACTTTGCCAAATTTCCAAGTGAAGAAATCTCACAACATGCATTCCCCGAGGTGGGTCAACTGAAAACATAAGCTCCTGATTTTAGAAAGTAGAGTGGTATCCTTGTATATCTCAAGGTTGCAAAGCTGTCAAAGTGGGTCTCCAGGCATTTTAAGTGACCTATTTATTCCTCATATATCTTGGTGGATTTGTTTTTCTAACACAAATGTGTGTGAGCAATCAACTTTACAACGGCAGCAAAACTCTGATTGTCAAGCAGCCTGTGAAATCATATATGCAACAGTGATTAAATTTTCTTCAGGAATGTATAACACCTCATTCTCTGAACGTCAAAGGATAAAAGTGTATCCCTTGGTTACTTCACATCTGGTGACTGGCAGCTGAATATATGAAGTGACTCCACTCTAATTCATTTGAGGTGATATGAAAGCTTTGTCTGTTGGGTTTTATCTGTGGCTACTCACCTACTCACCTGTGGAGGTTATCACCTAATCTTGCAATGCCAAGTGAACATGCATATGTGAAGAACTGCCCCGTAGCTCAGGGATGGGGGACCTGTGGTCCTCCAAACATTGGACACCAACTCCCACCAGCCCTAATCAACAAATGGTCCAACAACATCCAAAGGGCCATGGGTTCTGGCTGTACTTGAGGTGATCAGTCACCACCACCTAAGGGCAACTGAGAGGGGAAACGGACTCACATATATAGCACCAGGTGTCACTGAGTTGGAGGCAGGACAGAAATGGGCCACATCATAATGGGGAGGTGGCTTTGTTGAATGCCTGCACTATGTGTTCCAACATCTAATGGAACAGTTCACACAGGTCTAGGGACACTACTGCTCCACCCCTGTGTCCCCAGCCTTCCTTCTCTCCATTACCATGGCTAACCTGGCAGCTGTTGATAAGCTCTGTCTCATCACTTGCTGCTCAATAACAGCAGCCTCCACTGGAGCATGGCAATACCTCCTGCACACTTGATTGGCCTGGCTTTATCCTGAAACATCCATAGGCAGCAACTACTGTATATAAATTTTATTGCTTAAACATTTTGATGTTTGCTGCCCTAGGCTCCTTTGGAAGAAAGGGCAGGAAAGAAATAATAATAATAATAATAATAATAATAATAATAATAATAATAATAGCATCATCATTTGGGCTATTACTGCTGTACTACTCTTTCTATATATAGCTCAGTGGCAGAACACATACCATGCATGCAGAAGGTCCGAGGTTTAATCCCTGGCCTCGCCAAGCAGGGATGAGTCTCTGCCAGTTGGAGCAACATGGGAAAATGGTCTGGCTTGGCACAGGGTGGCATCTTATGTCGGTATATCTTCAAGCAACAGCAGAATGGTGTCCTCGGCATTCATTCCCACAGTAGAACTGTGTGAGAACGAATTCCAGGAGCAAGATTGCGGCCCATGGATTGCTTGCTTCTTAGATCATCCTGCAGCTTCTGTTTCTTCTAGCGCATGTTATGATTCCACATAGCTGTTGTCTTGTCACAGGCCTGACCTAGTTAGCAATATGTGATGAAACACAACCCAGAAAACTACATATAATTCAGCCTCCTCCAATATCCTCTCTCTATTTCCTATGTCTCTGAGGAAGGAAAGAAGTCTCACCCCACCCACATTCTCATTTTTTAGTTCTTTATTTGGCCTTTCTACCCTTTTGAGTTGGCAACTTTTCCAGGAATTTCATTTTGGGGGTTCTAGAATGAGAGCAAAGGAAGGTATGTCCAGGCCAAATACATGTATAAGTCAATGTTTCTGTGTTGTGAAATGGACGTTAACGAAAGTCCTGCTTGCAGATTTATCATTTGAAGGCCAGAGTTTCATGTAATCCTGTGTAGGTGCATGGTGGGGAATTGCTGACTGGCTAAAGTCTCCTCTGTGTGAGGCAGCTGTGGAGTTGATTAGTTTCGTCCAACTTGGCAATGTCAGAATGAATTTCATTTTGTCGGTGGCCAAGCAGTAAGCAAGGTTCTTTCGGAGCCCTTCCCCTCCCTTGATGAAATAATTCCCTTGCAATAATCAGAGCATGAGAGTTCACACAAGGCAAAACGAAGAAGTCAGACATCTTGAAGGAGGAGAAAGGCAGAAATTATGCCATTACAACAAAGATTACTACTTCTATAAGGGTTAAAGAAGGTCCACAGAAGCATAATCTATTTATAGAGAACAAAATATATGTAGATTGTGATTTGGGGCATAAGGAATTAAGAATGCAGTCCTACACCACCACCCAAAGTTGATGGCTGGCAGGAGTGTAGAAATCGGATTATACATAAGACACCGTCTTATATTTATTTTTCCTCAAAAACAAAAAAACACAAAAAAACACTATGGCATATTTTCAGGGGATGTCTTATTTTTTTCCTCCTCCTCCTGCTGCGGCCGGCATTGCTCCTGCGCCTATCACTTTGTTTTATTTTCGGGGTATGGCTTATATTCCTTGAATGCTTAAAAATCCTGCTATGGCTTATTTTATGACTACGTCTTAAAATAGGGGAAACAGGGTAGTCTCCTCTTTGCTGGCCTGTCAATGGAGAGGAACTGCAGATCTCCCCTTCCAAGGTACATAGGACAGCTCTGTTAATAGGGGTCTAAAAGAGAGAGAGAGGTGTTAACTAATTATTCATTATTTGTAATTATATTTTAAATAAAATATTATTTTAATAAAAAAGGGGGAAATAAATTAGGACTCTCACCTGATGCAAACTCACTTGGAATTAAGCTCCATTCAATGCATCATGCTTGCTTCTAAGTAAACATGCATCAGATTCTGCACTTAAAAGAAATCTGAGTGTCCTTTCAAACTTTTGATTAATGAAATTTGGATAACAGCAAAAACACACAAACTTACTAAAGTTGGGGAAAATAGTTTGTTTTTAGAGGATAAACAAATGTGTGCACCAAACACCCCCTTAGTAAAGGATACTTGTTTTTCTGTCACACAGGAGGGATTGTGTCTTCTAAGCTTGGGCTTGTCGTCCACAGTTTTTATAAGAACTTGCATTTTAGAAACCCATTTTTTTAGATCCACTGCCCCAATTAATCAGGGGTTCATTTTAATCACTCAAAATGTTTTACATTGATTAATCTAGCCAATTATTGTGGCCTCAGTAGAAATTAATGACTATTATGACTTAGGCTCTGCATTTTTTATAATGATTTTCATAAATATCTATTGGCAAATTGAATTGATTTGAAGCTTTTAATGAAAGCTCAGAAGCAGTTGCTTAATCTGGCTGTCATTTTAGCAATATGAATTATTTTGAGAATATTAATACACCATAATTTAATAATTATGCAGATTATAAATATGCAATTCTTTTTGCAGTATCCTGGTGACAAAGCACTTGCAAAATGTATATGCAGATCCCATCCTGGAAAAACCCAGTGTTTGAACACTATCAGTTTCAGAAACTCAGCATAACAGGTGGGACTTGCTGCATAGGCAAAACTAAGGTTGCAACTAGTTCCTAGGTAACCAAAGGGAGAACCACACCCAGAAATGGGAGGGGAATTTCTATTATATACCAGGCATGTCTCTTAAAGAGACAGGCTACACACACTGCACACCCCACCACCACCTTATTGTGTGCCTGGTTAGTGTTGTCTGTCCCTAAAAAAATGACACTTCAGTTCTCACACATGCCCCTGACTTTATCACAACAGCTTTCTTCAGGTAAAAGCATTGCTCTCTCTCTCTCAAGAATGTTCTCCAAGCACAAATAGCCACTCTGGAGTAATACCTACAACTTAGGTCACCGTTGTTGTTGTCAAACCAACCATCTCCTTCTTTGTGCCTCCACTCTACATACGTGTTAAATCGAAACCGCTGTTATATCATGCTAAGAAGGTGGTTTGTTGGGTATCAATAGAAACATGATCACTACCTGCCTTAAATGTCACCGAGTATTTTCTATGAGCTAACAACATATTCCTCCATACAAAATCCTGTTTCAATTGCGCCGAAGTTGATTAATAATTTACAGAGTGAACTCAACAGGTGTTCTGTATGCCTCTGGCTACCTGGATTTCAGCCTTTGACCTGCTTAGCTCCAGGTTTAATGTTTAATAGAGGTTTAATAATATTATTACTAGTGGCATTGCCAAGACTTGCCCCTCCATGCTCTTTGCGAGTCTCAAGGTCTTGCAATGCTCACCTCAAATAAGGGATGGGCATGATGACTTCCCATTCCAGATAATTTTCTGGCTCAGATTTTTATCTTGGAGGATCATAATTCCCACCTTGTATTGAAAGCGACCACTGAGTCGCAAAGGCTCATATTCCAAATCAAGGAATTGGGAACCGCGGTGACATTTAGTGACACAGGAGTTATTGCAGTGCAGTCGTCGCCCCCCCCCCCCCCCGGTTCCTGAAATAACAAGGAAAGCCACAGGTCTTGTGAAAGGAGCCTATGTGGCTTCTCCTTGTGCCATGGAAAGGCCCCTCTAGGAAACCGGGGCTACACTGGTCTGCGTAGGAGGAACTGTGCAGGCTCCTCCAGCATTAACTACCTCAACAGCATGAGGAAGGGGTGTCAATATGACAGCTCCCACACTGACAGTGTAATGTAAGAGAGTGTGTGAGGACTTCCAAACAGGGCACTGGATAGCAATGGCTTTGCAAAAATGAATCTCCAGAATTTTTGAGAATGTTATCCTGTTCAGTTGTTGCCTTTCTATTTGGAACGAAGAACTTTAAATGCATTTATTGAATTCTGATCTTTATTTGTACTTTTGTGTGTTTTGTTTATATCGTCTCTCTAAACCACTTAGGGATTGTTGCGCAAAAATGTGAAGTGGTATACCCCCCCCCCGCGCGCGCATGTGGTTTCGTGTGCATGTGATCAAGATATGCCAGCGCTAGTATTTTACAGCATTTGAAAAAATCAATTTGGTGAGATAAAACATTTGCAGTAATGTTGTAAAAGGCTATTCTATACATTTAGAAGAATTAGTTGTCTGTGACATCAAGCGAAGGTGCTGGTGTTTGACTGTCCACCCATTTTAGATTTTGATCCTCAGTTGCAGACTATCTAATAATGATGATGATTAATAATTTAATTTGGAATATTGGAGGAGAATTACAGTTGTGAGCTCTTATCCATCCCCTTAGGAATTGGGAATTACTTCAAAGGACAAAACTAAAGTAATTCAATTCTGCTATTAATATAGGGCATGGCAGATATATGTCTGAGGAATGTTACTTGGGCATTCTAATAAATTTGAGCATTGTTGTGTGCTGATATTCCCTCTGAAATATTTGAAATAATCGTGTTCACACCATTTCTATTTAAATTTCTAAGTACACATTGTTGCAGTGTTGTGTGTGTGGGTAGAGAGAGTCAGTATCATAATTAAATTTCAAATTAAAAGTAGCAAGAATCCTGCTGTTTTAATTATTTAGAAACATTTAGAGTAGAATTCAATGTTGCAGTAATGCAATTGTTCCACTGCGTCTTTGCTTGCCAGATGAAACAATATTCCCTACCGCCGCATGTTGTTCTAGGGGTTTCCTTGACCCCACAGAGCCAATTTGTGGGGCTTGGGGGACATGCAGAGGGAGGAGAGGCAGTGAAAGCCTTGTTGTGCTGGCTCTTGCTAGCAAGATTGTTTAGCTGAACCTGCCCCTAAGAGAATATGCACAGTTTCACTAACATGTAATTCCTGGGTTTCTGTCGAGTTTCGGGTAGAGAATTTTCATTTGCGTGGTCAGGTGGAGTCCCTCAACACCCCAGGCAGCCCCCGAGTGGAACAACAACACCAGACAACGTTCCATGGGATTCAAATTGGCCACAACTTTATTGAGATTCAGATGTAGGGAGACCTTGGCTCAGGCATTGGGCATTTATCCTTCCCAGTCCCCAGCCGGGGATCTGGGTAATTTCAGGGTTATCCAGCATATGTGGGGGGTTGGGCTAGCTCTGGAGAACATATGTTCAAGCAGATAGCCCCACCCCCCTTTTCCGCTGCCGCTGGAGGAGGAGGGCAATGATGACCTCTGGGCGTATGGTCAATACCTCCCCCCTAGACCCCTTTACGGGAACCCTGGTATCGCCGCCGCAATGGGGGCAGGGGTCACCTCCTCCACACACACCCCATTTTGGTAAATGACTTTAGGATTCTGCCCAAGGCCTGCAACCACCAAAGTTGTGACGAATTGCTACGAGAAAGGCGAAACCTGCCAATGCAGGGAAATTCCTTTCCGGCCCTTCAACAGCAGCCTTGTCATAGCAGCGCCTGGGAGTGGAGGGTGGGAAAGCTCTGGAGCCGTTGGCTGCTTCCCAGGTATGTCTCTCCTTCTGCTGTGTGCACTGTATGGTTACCTCCTCCTACCTGGCCAATCCCCCCAGCAACACCTCAGCCAGCTGGATTGGACGGCTGGCTGTGTGGATGGAGACCACAGGTATCCAGCCCAGGAAGGCGGTGCCAACCTCCGAACTGCTGAGTGCTGTCCTGGGGATCCCAGGGTGCGCACCCCTTTTATATGAGGAACGGTCATTCCCCCCATCAACTGGAGTGCTGTGATGGTTGTTTGAAACACAATACTGAAAGTACTTTTAACACATCTTGAGCTGTAATCCTCTGTGCACTTACCTAGAAATAAGTCCCACTGAATAAGAGATCCTGTACACAACTTTTCAGCATTCTACAGGGTTTACTCTACAGTTGCACACGCATAGAATTGCACCCTTAAAAGTGTTGAGTTTTGGCTGGGAATGGGTTCAGGCATGGCCACCCTACACTCCTTTGAAGGATTAATATGAAGGAGGTGATTTTACAAAATGCAACACTTTATGTACACTTTGTGTATAGGACCACAAAGGTCACATTTTATTCTCTTGCTAATTACGATGTTTTAAATGTGCATTTTATATTTCACTACCTTTAGCAATGTTTCCTTTCAAAATGTTACAAATTTTTTTGGTCGTTAACTTTGCTGCATTTAATGTTCATTTTGTGGTTGCCTTCCTTTGTAATGTTTTATTCTGAAATATTTAGGGTAGTTTCCTGCTAATTATGTTGCTTTGAATGTATACTTTATATTTGACTTTCTGCAGTAATGTTTTTGTTCTGCATTGTCTTATTTGGTGTTTTAATGTAGGCTGTAAACTGCTTTGAGATCTTTTTCTTAAAAATATAAAGCAGTATAGAAATAGTAATAACAATACATATAAACTAGCTATAATTTGTGCCAGAACAGAAATGCTAGAGGAAACTCCTGGAACTTCAGATCTTTTGACACCTGGGAGCTTGTGCAGAACAAGGAAACACACACACACACACAATGAGAGAGAGAGAGAGAGAGAGAGAGAGAGAGAGAGAGAGAGAGAGAGAGAGAGAGAGAGATATCAATAATTCCCATGGTAGGAATTATAAATGGAGCAGCAGAATAAGGATTTCTTTACAATATAATTTCAGTTGGGTTGATGTGAAATTGCCATCACAGTTAATTCTGTCCTTGTAGCTGAACCATTTTACAAAGAACATTTAAGCTGTCTTTTACAAAGGGAGCAGGTTATATGCATCTGGATATATTATATGTCAGTGAAAAGACTGTATGGAAGGGATATCTTCCACCCAGTGTCGAAATTACTTTTGTTTGTGTTCCGGTGTAAAAACTGGATCTCTGCAGATTTTTAAAATTACCGTATGTTTCATCCCTATTCCGAGGGTCGGGGGGGGGGGGGATGTTAACTATTATGCATCTTTATTGTACACACATGCCCAAGGGCCCTCAGGCAGAGGATGCATTTAGAAATCAAGTACATAAATAATGCTTTTCCAGTTTTCTTTAGAAGCATACCCAGAGTGTAGTGGTGACTGTAATGTACAAGTGTTATCAGCATTCTGAGTCAAATTAAACTGAAATATGCTAGGCCATGGGTGATTTTATATCATCACCATAGCTTTTCTGAGAAATACAACCAAAGCCAGTGGGATTTAGAGATAAAACTTTGTGATAGAAAACTGAAATTTGGCACTACATGACCTTAGAAATTATGACAACTTGCTGGTAGATCTTCCATTTCTTTGCAATTCAAGGATTTCAAGGAACAAAAAGCCCCTTGTCCCACATTTTTTTTTATGAACTCATCTTCCCCCATTTAATTTGTATGAGCAGCATTTATCATTTTACCCTGAGTGAAGCTGGGTGGTCTTGCTGAGTTTCTTGTTTATCTTCCTCCCAAATATTTAATCTGATGTTTTCGCTTTGTTGCTGCTTCTTGTCATTTTGTTCCAGCAATGTATATCTGAGAACATAGCAATTAACTCGTGCCTTCAGGTCAAGTGCATTCTCCTTTTGCTTGGAATGTCACCAGTTGAGCATCGATGGTCCTTGGCCAATGAGAAAATAATAAACTTAAATTCCTCATGGGTGCCCACAGGGAGATAAACCATATTTTCTGGATCCCCAACTTCCATTTTTCAAAAAGAGAATTTATGGAACCAGAGATATGTGTCAGATGTACAGGCCCCATTCTTCACTTTTGTGTGTGTGAGAAAGTAGCACACTCACCATGCTTCTTATGGTCATGTTATGAACTGCCTTGAGATCTATGGGTATAGGGCATTATTATTATTATTATATCAAAAATTGTTTTAATAACACCAATATATATGTTGTTATTAAAAACAATTGTTGAAAATAATAATAATAATAATAATAACAATAATAATAATGTTGTTATGGATCTTTTGGGCATCCTTGTGTCCCTCATCTCCCACCTGATGTATTTGCCACATTTTAAAATTCAGGTCCAGGGGCTCCCTGAGATGTTTTGACACCTGAGGCAAAACGCTTTGCAGTTGCCCTAGTACAGTGTTGAGGGCATGAGCCTCTGCAAAGCCTTGCCCTCAAGGAAAAGCCCTTGCAAAGCCTTGCCACTGGGTATGGGAGGGGGCCCAAGCTTCTCGAGGGGAGGTCCTTGCAGATTCTCTCCTGTCACCTGACGGTGAGGCTTTGCAAGGGTTTTTTCCTCAGTGAGAAGCCATTGCCAAAACTCCTTTTCCTTAAGGAGACACCCTTGAAGATTTTCGCAACCCTGCTGGGCAGGAAGAAAAAAATCAGCCTCGCCGCTGGGTTGGAGGAAAGACTCCCTGCCAGGATGCAACACAGTGCACTGGAACAGCTCCCTCTTGTCGAGACTCTCAGCAAGAGGGGGCATTTTGCAAGGCTTTGCTGCTGGTACCCCCTAGGGGTGGAGGAGCCCAGCAAGAACTGTTGCGCTGCTCTGCCGTTGCTGAAGCCTCCATTACCTGGGTTGCTTCTCCAGTGGTGGTGGAAGCAGGAGGGCAGGTGGGGCACCCACTGGGGTCCCCCTTCTGGCACTTCTGCCACCTGAGGCAGCTGCTTCACCACACTTCATGGCTCTGATCCTAAGATCTCATTCAAAGCTAAAGGCCAAGTCTTCTGGATGTCCTAGCTTTAATATTTCAGGAACAAAATATTTGCAAGAAGAATACCTACTTTTTAGGCAATGCAGATTTACATTTTTAAAAATTAATCACATGGACATGAAAAAAAGTCTGCCTGTTCTCCCCACCCCCCTTTAATGTCAGGAGATGTAATAATGGATCGCCTGCACCTAGTGTCACTCTGCCCGAAAGCCTAGTTCTTGCAAAGAGCAGATGACACGATATACCTGTGTCATTTGACCAAAGGCCCCTCCACACAAACATACAAAAACTTCACTGCACACGGAAAATGAGATGAAAGAGCAAAGAGCTTTAACCTAGCCTGGAGTGCTCAATGCTGCAAGAGTAAGTCTCAACTCTTTTTATAATTACCAGCTTAAACCCCAGCAGGAATTATGCTTAATCTTTTAAATTCCTTTCTGAGCACAATAATTGCACACAGCTATATTCTATGCCACTTGAAGTATTCCCCCCAAAATAAACAACCTTAGAATGTATTGTTGGAGGTGAGAGAAGGAAGCACGTAACTGACCTTGAAGACTGCTTTCCCAAACTTGCTGTGAGATTTCCCTTTGCTTCTCACTGGATGCTGTTCTCATCTGTTCAGGTGTTTCCCCTGACACAATTCCAGTTGCACGAGGAAAACACAGGAATGCGTTTCCTACTCCCCTGTCTCCTCACAGTCTCTGCATCCCAGGGTACTCAATTGCACACAATTTACATGAGTTTATATACAGATATATGGAGGATATACAGTCATACCTCGGTTTAAGTACACTTCGGTTTGAGTACTTTCAGTTTAAGTACTCCATGGACCCGTCTGGAACGGATTAATCCACTTTCCATTACGTTCAATGGGAAAGTTCGCTTCAGGTTAAGTACGGACTTCCAGAACCAATTACAGTACGCTTTAGGTTGAGTACTCCGCAGACCTGTCTGGAACTGATTAATCCACTTTCCATTACTTTCAATGGGAAAGTTCACTTCAGGTTAAGTACATACTTCCGGAACCAATTGTGTACTTAAACCGAGGTATCACTGTACATTGGTATAGAGAAGCATTGACTGCCTGTTTCATTCATCTACCTTATGCTGGGAAACCAAAAACAAACAAAGATGATGCAGCTTTCTTTATTTCTTCCATGCTCTTCGAACGCCCATAATTGTGGACCTGCCATTGACCATGTCCAAGGTCTATGTTGCTCAGTGTGCTTAACTAACAGAACATTTGATAAAAAAAAATAAGTGTTGGGAAGTCATAATGTCTTTAATTAATTTGCCCCTGCTTTCTTGGAGGTGCTTACCTTTTGCACTTATAAAATGTTTATGGTTATATCAGAAGATATTTATCAATCTTTGGGGACACTGCTGAAGTGACATAAGCTATAAAACAGTCTTTGTAATCTAATAGGCAAGCCGCCTCATTATTAAGGTACTTCATCAAATTTTATGTGACAGGATGTAGCAGTTGGAAACTATTATCTAAGATCTGTCATTTATAATTCCATGTATTTATAACCATTACATTAGCATTTCATTAAACTCATGGAAGAATGTGTGTGTTGGATTTTTTAAACACATTTATCATTTTAATGATAACAGCCTACAAAAACATTATTATATACTGAAGCTATAAACATTCTATTGTCATGCACTGTGAGCAAAGATTTGGTCCTGGAGCTTCTCTCTACTTCCCTAATGAAGGTTCAATCCCAATTCCCTGAGATATGAGCTTGCTAACATAGATAGCTCTGGAAATACCCAACTATTTAGATTTGGTGGACAGAGTGCCTGAAGAACTATGGATGGAGGCTCGTAACATTATACAGGAGGCAGCAACGAAAACCATCCCAAGGAAAAGGAAATGCAAGAAAGCAAAATGGCTGTCCAACGAGGCCTTACAAATAGCGGAGGAGAGGAGGCAAGCAAAATGCAAGGGAGATAGGGAAAGATACAGGAAACTGAATGCAGATTTCCAAAAAGCAGCAAGGAGAGACAAGAGGGTCTTCTTAAATGAGCAATGCAAAGAAATAGAGGAAAACAATAGAATGGGGAAAACCAGAGATCTGTTCAATAAAATTGGAGATATGAAAGGAACATTTCGTACAAAGATTACCATAATCAAGGACAAAAGTGGTAAGGACATAACAGAAGCAGAAGACATCAAGAAGAGGTGGCAAGAATACACAGAGGAATTATACCAGAAAGATATGGAGGTCTCGTACACCCCAGGTAGTGTGGTTGCTGACCTTGAGCCAGACATCTTGGAGAGTGAAGTCAAATGGGCCTTAGAAAGCACTGCTAATAACAAGGCCAGTGGAAGTGATGATATTCCAGCTGAACCATTTAAAATTTTAAAATTTAAGGTGCTACACCCAATATGCCAGCAAGTTTGGAAAACTCAGCAATGGCCAGAGGATTGGAGAAGATCAGTCTACATCCCAATTCCAAAGAAGGGCAGTGCCAAAGAGTGCTGCAACTACCGCACAATTGCGCTCATTTCACACGCTAGCAAGGTTATGCTTAAAATTCTACAAGGCAGGCTTAAGCAGTATATGGATCTAGAACTCCCAGAAGTGCAAGCTGGATTTCGAAAGGGCAGAGGAACCAGAGACCAAATAGCAAACATGCGCTGGATTATGGAGAAAGCTAGAGAGTTCCAGAAAAACGTCTAGTTCTGCTTCATTGACTATGCAAAAGCCTTTGACTGTGTCGACCACAGCAAACTATGGCAAGTTCTTAAAGAAATGGGAGTGCCTGATCACCTCATCTGTCTCCTGAGAAATCTCTATGTGGGACAAGAAGCTACAGTTAGAACTGGATATGGAACAACTGATTGGTTCAAAATTGGGAAAGGAGTACGACAAGGTTGTATATTGTCTCCCTGCTTATTTAACTTATATGCAGAATTCATCATGCGAAAGGCTGGACTAGATGAATCCCAAACCGGAATTAAGATTGCCGGAAGAAATATCAACAACCTCAGATATGCAGATGACACAACCTTGATGGCAGAAAGCGAGGAGGAATTAAATAACCTTTTAATGAGGGTGAAAGAGAAGAGCGCAAAATATGGTCTGAAGCTCAACATCAAAAAAACCAAGATCATGGCCACTGGTCCCATCACCTCCTGGCAAATAGAAGGGGAAGAAATGGAGGCAGTGAGAGATTTTACTTTCTTGGGCTCCTTGATCACTGCAGATGGTGACAGCAGTCACGAAATTAAAAGACGCCTGCTTCTTGGGAGAAAAGCAATGACAAACCTAGACAGCATCTTAAAAAGCAGAGACATCACCTTGCCGACAAAGGTCCGTATAGTTAAAGCTATGGTTTTCCCAGTAGTGATGTATGGAAGTGAGTGCTGGACCATAAAGAAGGATGGTCACTAAAGAATTGATGCTTTTGAATTATGGTGCTGGAGGAGACTCTTGAGAGTCCCATGGACTGCTAGAAGATCAAACCTATCCATTCTTAAGGAAATCAGCCCTGAGTGCTCCCTGGAAGGACAGATCGTGAAGCTGAGGCTCCAATACTTTGGCCACCTCATGAGAAGAGAAGAATCCTTGGGAAAGACCCTGATGTTGGGAAAGATTGAGGGCACTAGGAGAAGGGGACGACAGAGGACAAGATGGTTGGACAGTGTTCTCGAAGCTACGAACATGAGTTTGACCAAACTGTGGGAGGCAGTGCAAGACAGGAGTGCCTGGCGTGCTGTGGTCCATGGGGTCACGAAGAGTAGGACACGACTAAACGACTAAACAACAACAACATATCCCTTCCCATCTAGTCATTGGTATCAGACTTCTTTCCAATGTAAACTTTAATTTGAAGGGAATTTGGAATTTGGAGTTTTGGTGGGGTTTTTTGTTTGTTTTGTTTTCTGGATTTTCACTGTTTGAAATATGGCAACCCTACCCATGTAGCATTATCTCAAACTTCCAATGTGCCCACAGGCCTCAAAGGTTTGGTGACTCTTGTCCTAGAACATTCTGGACCATTGTGGAATCGCATGAAACCTTGCGGGCTTTCTTAGAGCTTACATATGCTTTAGTCAAACCTCCCAGAATTTGTCAGCCAAGTTTTATTGTATAATTGTGAAAGTGTCTTTGTGTGATGTGATATGCTAACAAATGGAAGGCCTGTGGTAGGTACAGGGATGGAAACTGTGAACTAGGACGTCCCCATTTAAAATATCAACTCAGCATAAAGTCACCAAGTGGGCTTTACAGCAGACCACTGTCTCTCGGCCTAAGCCGGCTACCCACTCTGCAATATGGAGCTAATGGCCTTGCAGGCTATGGTAAACATACGGTAATTGAGACCAGGGAATTATTTCAGGTGGGCACCATTGCTATTATAAGAGAACAAGGGAGGCGTTCATGGTGAGTTCCAGTATCTCTTTTTTGAGAAAAATAGCACTGACTGAAATAGCATACGAGAAGCACATTGACCATTCTGAATGGTGTGTAAATGCTAAGGATTATTATTTTAATGAATCCTGATGCCCAGAATATACCCAAGATGTTTGCAAGGTAGTGAAATGGGACACCTTGAAAATTCACCACACTTTTCTCCCTCTTTACCCTCGAACCTGTAAACATACCTTTGCTAGAAAGTGATCCCCTACAGTTCTCTGTCCTCAGTACCACGAGTCACCCATGAACAACAGGGGTGGGGCTCCACAGGTCTTAGCTGTGTTATCTTTAGCATAAATAAACATTATGAGAAGAGAGAACATTCATTTTATATGCCAGATTCAAAACAGGGCGGAGACGGTTCACAGCTATACAGAAATTTAACATTTCTATTTTTGTAAGAGCTGGGGGCCAGCAGAATCTGAGAAGGAAGTGCTGCCAACTCACAGTGAAATAGAAAATGACAGTAATTAGTATTTGCCCCCATTTCCTGCCATGCTTGCAAGGTGCATTGTTTTAGTTGAACTCCTGATTATAACATCCGAATAATGACTTCTCCAATTCCAAAAATAGGTGTATGCTGGTTTACATTAAAAATGGATGTACTTTCTTCAGTTGGGAAACTGGATTCCTTGCCAAAAGGAAAACAACAACAGCAAAAAAAAAAAAAAAAGCCGATCTACAGGCTTTTCTCTCTGTAAATGTGTTTTCTTTTATTTCTTGTGGGACTGGGGAGTCTTCAATCAACTTTTTTTAAACAACAACAACAACAACAACAACCTACATCTTATCTGGTGTCTTTTAAAAAGTAGCAAAATTAAAAGAGCTAGATAAGACACATTTTTGGTGGCAGTAAATTAAAAGAGATTTGTGTCACAAACAATCATGTGTAAGTTTGAGTTTGATTTTAATTTATAGCAATACATCACACACACACACACACACACACACACACACACACACACACACATGAACACACGTGGATGCAGCTTTCTGTCAGATCAAAATGAAACTGTCTTGTGACTAGTGCAAGAGTAATGGATAACTCTAATATCTGAAGTGGTATGAAGCCCTAGGTGTGTTTAGGATTGCTGCCTCACTGTTTTCTGATACAGGCAGTCCTTGTTTTGCATTCTGCCCCCCACCACGTTAGCAGGGCCTCCATAGAGCATTCTGCCCCATTCTGCTCCTGTTCTGCCCTCTCAGTGACATTTTTGGGTCACTTCCGGGTTTGGCGCAGTGCACACGCATGCGATTGTGCATAAATCGGTTGTTGCCTGTGTTCTTCATCAAATTGTGTGCAATACCTTCAGGGCAGTCTCTGGACCTGTAAATTATAAAAGAATGTGCAAAAAAAGAAAAAGGTTGACAATCCATCTGAAAGCACCAAATGGAATGGAGCTGCCAAGGAGAACTTTAGGGCAGAGGTTGAACTCACAGCCATGATTTTACCAGGTATTTATTGAGGGATCATTGCTCTTTATGCAAGTTGTTTTTGTTTAATCAAAATGCCACTTCTATCCCACATTTAATCAGGATTTACCCTTTCTGGGGAAACTCCAGTGTATTTCGTGGGGGGGGGGGACCGGGACCCAGCGTGGTGTAGTGGTTAAGAGCAGTGGACTCGTACTTTGGTGAATCGGGTTCATGTCTCCGCTCCTCCACATGCAGCTGCTGGGTGAGCTTGGGCTAGTCACACTTCTTTGAAGTCTCTCAGCCTCACTCACCTCACAGAGTGTTTGCTGTGGGGGAGGAAGGGAAAGGAGATTGTTAGCCACTTTGAGACTCCTTAAGGGGAGTGAAAGGCGGGATATCAAGTCCAAACCCCTCCCCCCCTTCTTCTTCCAATGACCTTCTTTGTGATATCGGAATGACCCTCTTGCAGATTAAAGTGTCTGGGGGAATCTCCTCTCCTGGAAACACAGAACAACGCCATATGCTGAATGGCATTTCTAGACCACCAAACAGCTGCAGGTAAAAATGTTGATTAATGGCCAGCTTTGCTTCTTCGGAACCCTTAATCTTTTAAATAATGCACCAGTCAAGCTATTTTTTTTTTTTGCATTGATTTTATACAGTTTCTTCTAGATTCTAAACTGAGCACATGCACACTTCTTTGTATGCTTGGTTTTGGCATACTCTTTAAAACTCCTGATCTCAGCAAAAGATCAGCATGACTTTAAAACTAAGCGATGAGACTACTGATGTGGCCAACCTTGGGGTTAATGGTGTGGTAGATTTGGGTGTAACTTTGAGAAGTCCCCTTTCCATCCTTCCAAAGTTGCACTGGATTCCTCATTTGTTTTGCCAAAAGTGTTGACTCTCCCAAACTGCTTTGCCCACCCTTCTCCCTGACCAGTGCCCATGGTTCACAGAAATCTCTCAGTTTCTATAAGGCTTTTACTTGCAGGATCTTCAATGGTGTCCTGGGTTTAGTTATAGGTTCCCAGTGCCTGCCTCTGTGTCCAGCACAATGGAGCATAATATCATCTTTTAGAATTATTCAGACTGCAAATTGGCTTTGGTACCCTTGGACGCTTCTGCTCCCACCCACTTCAAGGTTGCTGCTCCGCACAGTTCTCTTGGTGGCATACCGCTCATGCGCATGTTTATTCAGTAGCAAGCCCCGCTGTATTCAGCAAAGCTTACTAGCACATGAATATGCCCCAGATTGCATCCCAAAGTTCACCACCCACATCTTATGCAGTCAGTAAGTCCTGCAAACTTTTGACTGCAGCTGACTTGAGAAAGAATCAGGCCTACCTCTGACCCATGACGCTTCCCTTTATAGGAATGCTGGAAGCTGTCCTGTCCTAAGTCAAATCACTGGTAGATTTAGCTAAGTATTGCCCATGCCAGGGGTCAACAGTGTGCTGTCCTTCAGATGTTGGTGGGCTACAACTCCCATCAGCTGTAGCCAACATGGTCACACAAAAACATTCTTTTTCTATGACCTTTTAAACTGCATGGTTTCTTCTTCTGCTTCTTGTTTGTTACTATGTTATGTCTTTTCGTGTTTTTATATTGTGAGTTTGGGCAGGGAAGAAATAGGCTGTATGTGAGAGCCTTCTAACCCCTGGATCCAGCAAGTGTTCAAATATGAACCTGTGTTGAGGTGATAGCTTGGGTGCTGGGCCATTAAGGGGGAGGAGGAACCTTTGCACATGGTTAGTTAGAAGATAAAGCCAGAGTTTGAAGGACAGCTTGCAGTGATGTGACCTAGAGGTAAAGCAGCCAGCTGGAAAAGAGGGAGCAATGTTTGATAATAATTCTTGATTTCTGTATGAATCCAAGGCTGCAGCTATAGGAGAAACAGTACCCTTTTGGGTTGTTACTGCTGTGAGCCTCTCCATCATGGGCTCAGGTTGTATAGATGTGTAAATAACTATATATCCTAAAGACAACGCAGTCTACGGTGTCCCTCATTCCCCAAAGGAAACACGTACCCTGGGTAAGTGCCTTGATCAGAGATTGGGGTGGCATGCAACAATATTGTAAACTTTGGATGAAAGGTGGTAAAGAAATTAAACAAATAAATGCATTCAAATACCTTTTATAACAAAGAGCCATAGCCTTATTCTTTCAACTTTCACCCCAAAAATCACAAAAGGCCTTCTGCAATTCAGATCAATGATCTAAAACTAGAATCAAACAGGAACAAAAGTGTGACCTGCCTTGATAGACTCCTCCTTGTCTCCAGTTATGCTAGACAGGTCAGAATTGGTGATCCATGGTTTGTCTGCAACCGTTGCCTTTAGACTTCAGCAAAAGTTTGAACATTTGCAGGCTATGCACATGCCAAAGGATAATTTGGATGACCTTTTAGCAAAGTGAGGCTTGTAGGTAGCCAGCTATTCTGCCTCCTTTGCTGCCGTTGACTGCAGAAATACCTAAGAACACTCCCCATGCCCTACTGCACTCAAGGAATTATAAAAAGCTAAATTCTAAAGTTGGATCTGCAGCAGGAGAGGGTGGCTGCTGCCTTCAGGCCCAACAGGCTTTCCACAGCTGACCTTTTTAATAGGATCCAGTGGGCTTCCTGGAGGCATCTAGTTATGCTTTGGTTGGATCATCTAATAATCTGATATCCTTTCCTCAGATTGCATTTTGCACAGAGCCTCCATTATATGTTTTTTTAAATAACTGTATGTGCATGTTCTTAGGTCACACTGTTAATACTTTTTGCAGCGTTTGAGGTTTTTCTTCCATATGATTCTTGGCCCTCTAGAGCATGTCTGTGGATTTCACTAAACACTGGATCAGACCTTGTAATGATATTTATGTTTGGCTGAGTGCTCTGGGAAATGAATACTGCACTTTCATGTGGAGGAAGTATAATTATGCTGTATCACAAAACCATATCCCTCAGGATTCAGCATTTTAAATTGGATGCATCGTATAATTATTGCCAGTACCTGCCAGAGCTCGTCTATTCTGCATAATTAGTGCTTAAAACCTCTGAAATTATTTGTAAGATATGTTCTTGGGGTCTCCCCCTCCTTTCTTTGCAAGTCCCATGTCGTCTTCACCTTTTACATTTCAGGAAGAAACATTTGTCCTCTCTTTTGCACATCCTGTCACACAATCCTATTGTATGACAGTAAACCAAAGTTATAGCTGATCTACTCAGTTCACGTTCGCTTATTTTTCTTGCTAGATTTAAATTATCATTATTAGCTATTACATTTGTATACCGGCCTCCATCTGTAGATCACAGCACTTCACAACATAAAAATACAAGAGAGTTGGGGTGAGAATAAAACTGTCTTGCACAAAAAAAAGTGCTACATTGAAGATGAACCATTTTAATGAAATACGGTAGGCTTTCTTGCACTTCATCAGATGGAGGGAGTGTGATCCTCTGTTGTCAGGTGTATCTGCACTTAGCTGCAAAGATGGGGGTAATGAAAGGGTTGGACCTGGTTGGCCACAATGAGAACAGAATACTGGACCCGGTAGACCATTGGCTTGATTCACACACACTTACAAGCCAGGTTTGGCAGGTGATGCCACAGTGAGGTCAGCTGCCCCATTTTTCGCAGCATGGTTTGAAATCAAACCACACAGACAAAAAAGTGTGTGCAGCTCTTCCCAAGCACTGACATTCAGCTGTTTGTGAGCACGTGGGTGACATGAAGAGCAGGGCTTGCTAAGCTCCTTCTGCAATGCTTCCCATCAGCAGATTGTCAGCACTTGTGTTTTAGAAGCCTTGCACACTGACAATCAGCTAGTTTTTGGCACTTGGGAAAATATTGCTAAAATATCAGTGTGAGTATGTTATAAACACAAGCCTCAAGTTCTGAGATCACTACTCTCATCTGCTTTGCCCTTCTCTTCCTGCCTTGTCTTCTAGTGAGGTCTAGGCTTCCTTCTATGCTGGTACTTATGGTCACTTCCTGTGACACTCAATCCACTTTAAGTTTAGAGTTGTTTCCCACAAAGTAGGATCTCTAAAGATACCAATGAAGTCCTCCTAAGCACCATTTCAGCACAAGGCCTCCTGTAATGGATTAGAATTATGCTGGTCTGAGCAACAGAATTGTTTGAAGATGGAAATTTGGATTGAGTGCAGGAATACCATTAAGTATACATGGAGCCTGAGAATGGCCTCTTTGGAACCACCCCCCCCCCCGAAAGCAGGAGTGAGGAGAGTGGATTCCAAGGATCTACCTTGACACTGGAGAAGACTGAGAATGATTAAAGTGTCTCCTCTTCTGTCTTACCTCCGAACAATTTACCGTAACAGGGAAAGGGGAATATTTGTTCCCTACCCTGGGGTTCTTCAAGAGAAGAGAGAGGACAATTGGTTGATAGAACCCAAGATATTGTTCACCAGCAGCTACAGGAGGGAGAGGGGTCATGGACTGGACTACATGGGTTCTCCTAGGGCTCCGTAACAAAACTGACTTCTTAAAAGGCCAGGTGTTTCTATGGAGAACCATGGAATTTTATTACTGTACAAATTAGATGAGAAATCATGCATTGTGTAATAATGTCCTTCTATCATAGTGGCTTCCAAAGGCATGAAGTGTTCAGTAAGAAAATGTAATGATAAGTCTGAGAAACTAAGTTAATGGCAATTACATGAAAACTGTAAAGCGCTCCCTCCAAACCTTCCTTCATTTACTTGGCAAATGTTTTGGGGGTTATTTATTTATTTGACAACATTGCTAATTATTGTAAACAGATGAATTATGAATACACACTCAGGCAGCATTTGACAAAAGTAACCCTGAAAGAATTATTGTACTGCTTGAGGAAAAGGTAACAATGACATAATTGCTTCTGTTCTTTTTCTTTCTTTCTTTTTGGGGTTTAAATGAGAAATACTGCCGCTGGCTATGGCTAAATAGCCAGCATCTTTCCATACATCTTGTTCAAATTAATATTGTTTTTCAGTGATTTGCTTGACAAAATAACAAGATTATATGCTGCTGCTTCTTCTCTTCAAATCCCCAAAAGTTGTAAATAGAAATCTATCTTGTCACAGACAAACTATGTCCTGCCAAAGATTTATTTTATCCATTGGAAAAGGAATTCTTATTTCCTGTGTAGTGACACTAAAATAAATAGGCTGCCTTTCCTGCTTAAGGAGTTTATTTGTATAAAAATGCTTAGTGCAACATCTAATGTTTGCAAATGCTCAGGAGCCAGTATGA
Source organism: Zootoca vivipara (assembly GCF_965207765.1). Taxonomy (NCBI): domain Eukaryota; kingdom Metazoa; phylum Chordata; class Lepidosauria; order Squamata; family Lacertidae; genus Zootoca; species Zootoca vivipara. Next base: position 36,042,130 of record NC_142592.1, on the reverse strand, counting down.
TAGCAGTATAGAAATCTCAAAATATCTGAATAATTAAGTGAAATTGTGAGCTTATTGTCCAAGGAAGTTTAAGAAATGCATCTGGTAAGGAATGGCTGGATACTTATTGCTATCTTATCAGATCAACCAACTTTGAAAGGAAGCTAGGAACAAACTGTAGTAGAACATCTACCTTCAAGCTTGTATGCAAAGAAGAATAGACACAAGAACCCAGGACAAATTGTACAATCACTGTTTCTAAATAAGTAGTTGTTCTCAAAGAGCGCAGATTGGCCCTGATAGTTCCATTCCAAACGTAACAGGATGAAATCAATCCACAGGAAATGTATTTGAAGCAGGTCTAAGAGGCTGAACCTGCTATCGAACCGTTCTCCCACCCCTGAAAGTTACTGTCTGAAGTGGAACCAAACTGGAGAAATGAGAAATACTGATGGAGCTGAATCATAGCTTAACCCACATTTTCAAAATGGTTCCATGGTTATTCACTTATTACTAGCATTGGTAGTTATTCAGTTTATATCCCATCCTTCCTCCTGAAGGAGCTCAGGGTGGCAAATATATAAATAAAAAAAATGCATTTTTTTTTTTAAAAAACCCCAGTTAAACACATTTTTTAAACATTCAACCAGTGATTTCATGGTTGCCAGGAACAGTGTCTTTCAGCCATCAATTACCTGGCTAAACAGGAATGTTTTTAACTTCCTCTTAAAAGACAATAATGAGGGAGACACCTCACCAGGGAGGGCATTCCACAAACAGGGAAGAGCCACTGAAAAGGCCCTCTCACAGGTCAACACAAGCTGGGTAGCCCCTAGTGGTGCCATCACCACCTCCCATGCCAAATGTAGAGTCTGAGATGGTTGATATTGGGGAAGATGTTCCTTTTGGTACTTGGATCCAAATCTGTTTAGGGCTGTGTATGATGGTATTATCAATCTGAAATTGCCCTGGTAGATCACTGGCAGCGAGTGCAGCATTTTCAAGACCGGTCACAAATGGTCTGATAGGGTTGCCCCACTTACCAGCCTAGCAGCTGCATTCTCCAAACTTTCTTCAAGGCCAGCCTCATAAACTGTGAATTACAGTAGTCCAGATGGGAGGACATCATAGCATGGACAACTGAGGCCAGGCTTCCCTAAGCCCAAGAACAGCGAATTAGTCTAAGCTGGGCATAAGCATTCCAAGCCACAGAAGCCCCTTAAGACTCCATTGACAAGTTTGAATCCAGGAGTATTCCCGAACTGTGAAGCTGTTCCTTCAGGGCTGAGCACAACTCCTCAAAGGAAGGCTCTACATCTAACTCCTGGACATGGGAACCGTCTGCCCACAGCCCTTCCACCTCATCAGCACTCAGCCTCAATTCATTCGCCCCCATCCAGTCCATCACTGCGCCGAGGCACCTGTCCAACAATTTAGCAGGGTCTCCTGATTCTGGTGGAATGGAGTGATAGACCTGCATACTGGTGACACGGGGCTCCAAATCCCCAGATGACAGCAAATAGAGATGTTAAGTAGCATAGAAGACAGAATGGAGCCTTTTGGGACCCCAATGCATGAAAGCCATGGATGGTGGCCTTGCAGGTAGGGGCGGAACCGCTGTGTTATAGTGCCTCCTACTCCCACCTCCTTGAGCCTCTCCAGAAGAATACCATGGTCAATGATGTCAAGAGCTGTTGAGAGATCAAGGACAACCAACAGAGTCTCACTCCTGCTGTCTCAGGATGACCAAGGCTGTTATTAACAATAACTGCTTCAATCTGCAAGTGTCACATATTGTTCATTCTTCGCTTGCAAGGAATTGATCTTTAAACATGGCAGTTCCTACCCTTTGGAATTCTCCAACCATTAATGTCAGGCTGACTCCTTTGCTGCAATGCTTTTGGAGCTTCCTAAAAGTGTTTTTGTTTCCCTAAGCCTACCCAGTCATGTCATTTTAATATGTGGTTTTATTATGCATAATTGTTTTTATATTGCTGGTTTTATTTATATTTTAAAATTTTATGCTAACTTGGTTTTAATGTCTTCTTTTATTGGTATTTTTAAATGTATAGTTTAGATTGGCCTTTGTACACCACTTAGACGTTTTCTGTTCAGTAAGCAGCAGATCTGTTTTTTGAATAAAAATGAAATAATATCCAGCCCTAAGTACACTGGCTCTTTTTTATTTTATTTTTTTACTTTGTTTTCATGTAAGTTAATTCTCTAGATGCTTTCTAAGCAAGGAAAGTGAAACTCTGAACTGGAAGTATAAAAACTTTCTTTAGACTTGAACTCTGATCCAGGAGAAGAGGATGGCATTCGTTTATTTTATTTTAAAATAGGTGATGTGCAGAACTATAGAACTGAAGGAATCCAGTTTTTAGTACTATCTTATTCTTGTAACAATGATTGTATTTATCTTGAAATATGGTTATACCATGCATTCTTTTATGTAGACGTTTCTGAAAATAAGCAGTACAAGCTTTTTTTAAAATATATTTTTTTATTAAATTTTCACTTTAAACAATAAACAATAATTTCCAGCATACATCTACAAATCTCATTCCCTACCACTCTGCTGAGCTAATGACTTCCCTCCATCCCGCCAACAAGCTTTCCCTTTTCAAATCTATATTTCACAGTTTAATACTATTTTATAAAGTCCACGTCGTAGGAATTATTTCAATCCTGCTACTGTCTTCAAAATTCTACAATTATTATTTATATAGTCAATGAATTTACTCCAGGCTCTTTGGAATTTTAGTTCATCCTGGTTTCGAACTCTGCAGATCAGTTTTGCCAGTTCCGCATAGTTCATCATCTTTGTCTGCCACTTCTCCATCGTTGGTAATTCCTGTAACTTCCACTTTGAGGCTAATAAAGTCCTTGCTGCAGTTGTTGCATACATAAATAGTCTTTGATCTACCTTTGCAATTTCCTCTCCCATCAAGCCCAGCAAAAAGCTTTCCGGCTTTTGGGGAAAGATATATTTAAACATCTTTTTCAGGTCATTATAGATCAATTCCCAAAATGATTTTACCTTGTCGCATGTCCACCACATATGATAGAAATCTCCATCCTTCTCTTTACATTTCCAGCATGTTCTATTTCTCATCCTATACATTTTTGCCAGCTTAACCGGTGTTAGTTACCATCTATACATCATTTTCATTAGATTTTCCTTTAAGGTAACACATGCTGTCAACTTTAAACTTTCATTCCAAAATCTTAACCATGCATCATATTCAATATTATGCCCAAAGTCTATTGCCCATTTTATCATAACTTCTTTCATCTGTTATAGAAACAAAACTCTGTGATCTCTTCAGAAAGCAACTCTGTGATCACTAAATGTCAGCATGGGTTTCTGAAAAATAAGTCATGTCAGACTAATCTGATCTCATTTTTTGACAGAATTACAAGCCTGGTAGATGAAGGGAACGCTGTGGATGTAGCCTATCTTGATTTCAGCAAGGCCTTTGACAAGGTGCCCCATGATATTCTTGTAAAGAAGCTGGTAAAATGCAGGCTAGACAATGCTACCATTCAGTGGATTTTTAACTGGCTGACTGACCGAACCCAAAGGGTGCTCATCAATGGCTCCTTCTCATCTTGGAGAGTAGTGACTAGTGGGGTGCCACAGGGTTCTGTCTTGGGCCTAATCTTATTCAACATCTTAATCAATGACTTGGATGATGGGCTTGAGGGCATCCTGAGCAAGTTTGCAGATGACACCAAATTGGGAGGGGTGGCTAATACCCCAGAGGACAGGATCACACTTCAAAATGACCTTAACAGATTAGACAACTGGGCCAAAGCAAACAAGATGAATTTCAACAAGGAGAAATGTAAAGTACTACACTTGGGCAAAAAAAATGAAAGGCACAAATACAGGATGGGTGACACCTGGCTTGAGAGCAGGACATGTGAAAAGGATCTAGGAGTCTTGGTAGACCACAAACTTGACATGAGTCAACAGTGTGATGCAGCAGCTAAAAAAGCCAGTGCAATTCTAGGCTGCCTCAATAGGAGTATAGCATCTAGATCAAGGGAAGTAATAGTAGCACTGTATTCTGCTCTGGTCAGACCTCACCTGGAGTACTGTGTCCAGTTCTGGGCACCACAGTTCAAGAAGGATACTGACAAGCTGGAACGTGTCCAGAAGAGGGCAACCAAAATGGTCAAAGGCCTGGAAACGATGCCTTATGAGGAACGGCTTAGGGAGCTGGGTATGTTTAGCCTGGAGAAGAGAAGGTTAAGGGGTGATATGATAGCCATGTTCAAATATATAAAAGGATGTCATACAGAGGAGGGAGAAAGGTTGTTTTCTGCTGCTCCGGAGAAGCGGACACGGAGCAATGGATTCAAACTACAAGAAAGAAGATTCCACCTAAACATTAGAAAGAACTTCCTGACAGTAAGAGATGTTTGGCAGTGGAATTTGCTACCAAGGAGTGTGGTGGAGTCTCCTTCTTTGGAGGTCTTTAAGCAGAGGCTTGACAGGCATATGTCAAGAATGCTTTGATGGTGTTTCCTGCTCAACAGGGGGTTGGACTGGATGGCCCTTGCGGTCTCTTCCAACTCTACGATTCTATGATTCTATGTTCATTCTTTGTACACCATTCTAATAAGAAATTATACATTTTGGATAGCAATTTACCTCTGCATTCCAACAATTTGATTTGAAATCTAGTTTTTTTATCTTTAAATCCTACTTTTTGTCATACAAAAAAACATCATTTACTTGATGATATTGCAACCAACCTGTAAAAACAGCTTCCACTTGGTCACATGGCTTTAATTTCCAACCTCTGTCGGTTTTCATTAAAATTTCTTCATAGGTGGCCCACCTCCCCTCCATATTCAATTTCTTTACAGTTAATGCCTCCACAGGTGATATCCACCATGGTGTTTTCCTTTCCAACAGGTTTTTATTCCTTTCCCAAACCTCGTTTAGAGATCTTCTTATCATGTGATTTGTAAAACCTCTATGCACTTTAACTTTATCATACCAAAGATAAGAATGCCAACCAAATCTGTTGTCGTATCCTTCCAAATCTAATAAATCTGTATTTTCCAATGTAATCCATTCCTTCATCCAGCGGAGACAGGGCACCTCATGAATATAAGCAGTACAATCAAATGGCATTTGTTTGACCTGCTTCCTTGATTCTGTGATTTTTTAAAAAAATGAAATGCAGCTCATCTGAAACATGAGAATAGAAAAATACACGTGCCCTTAAAAACTTTGCTTTCTCCTATGTGCTGGACAAAGCATAGCATCTAGATTCTCCCTATTGAAATGACAGTTGTGTTGTTATTAAGAAGACATCTTTTCATTTCCTTTGCAAACTTTCTTTGAAGCTCCCTCGCAAGAACATGTTTTATTTAGCCAGCTGCAAGAACACAATGTTCTCTGGCACTTCCTGTTGCTACAGTGGTGGAACTGTCACATATTGATAATGATAAACGGAGTTAAAAGAGGCAAGTGTGAATACCTGTAGAAAATACAAAATAAAACTGAAATCAGTTCAGATCTCTGCCAGAGATAAGGCATGTTTAACATCACACAATAGCAGAGAGTCTCTCTCTCTCTCTCTCTCTCTCTCTCTCTCTCTCTCTCTCTCTCTCTCTCTCTCTCTCACACACACACACACACACACACACACACAGACACGAGGTTGGTTAAATGTTTAAGCTTCTCCTCTCCAGAAGAATGCACCACATTGCAACTTACCAAGAAGCTCAGTTCTGTTTCCCAAGGCAAGGTTGGAGATCCTGTGACCCTCCAGGTATCATTGGGCAGCTTGGACTACAACTCCCATCATCCATGACCATTGGATATGCTGGCTGAGGATGGTGTGAGTTGGACTCCTACAGCATCTGGAGGGCCACAGCTTCTTCATCCCTGACCCTAGGCTTGAATCAGAGAAACAGTTTTCTATCTCACTGCAGCACATACACCTGAAAACATAGGGGTTACGTGAGAATGAGGGCCGAGGTGGACAGACAAGTCCCACCCCCCATGTCCCTGTGCACACCTGGCCCCATATACTTTGCCTCCAGCTTTCCTGTGTCTTATCAGGGTTCATAATAATAACGCAGAGGGCTCATTGTGTGTTTAAGCAAATGCGAGTAAAAGCTCCCTGCAGCCTTCCCAACACATAAAGGTCAAGGATTGAATTGGGCAGGGCTGACATGTAGAGGAATGTATGAGGTGGAGCTTGTGCACACAACGCTGTCTCCATCCTCATTTTTGAACATCACCTGTTCAGAGGAACACTTCAACACTGCTAGCATGCACCAATTAACTTAGTAATGCTAGAATGTTTGTGCTGTCATCTGTTTACTACTGGTGTTGGGGTCATTGTATATGGGAAGCTGGACATTTATGTCATATAACACCAGGGCTCTGTCATCTGCACTGGCTACCAATCCATTTATGGGCTTGATTCAAAGCGATGGCTTTGGGCTTTCAAATCCCCTGACGGCTGCTTCCTATTTAAAGGAATGCGTCTAGCAATGCAGACCTTGATAGATCTTCAGAGATCCTTCTCTGGGTAACCTCACCAAGTGAGGTGTGCCAGGTGGCCACTGAGGAGAAGACCTCTTTTGGTTGTGGTGCCCCAGCTGTGAAATGCTTCCCCTGAGAGGCTTACCTCATGCTGAGAGGCTTACCTCATTTACCTTTAAAACTTTTTAAAGAAATATTGTCAGGTTTCCTTAGGAGTTTGTTTTAATTCTCTTCTTTTTGAGTGTTGCATTATATATTTTTTTCGAACGGGCTATATTTTGTTCTTCTGATTTTTTGAAAAGGTTTTTATTACTATTGTAAGCTGCCCAGAGAATTTGGTTGCTGGGAGGCAGAGAAATGGTCTAAATAAATAAATAAATTAATGGGAATCTTAGATCAGCTTTTCATGCATAGAGCTTTATGGCAATTGCATCAACATTATAAAACTTGAACGAGCAATGATACATCTGAATGCTTTCAAATGATCAAAAGTAGCTCTTTCTGTGCTGCAAGCCTTTAATCCCTCATCTGTCAGCGTATTTTGCAACGAAACAAAAATATACAGGTAATTCATATGAGCCCACACTAGATATGATACTTTTGGGGACAACAAAGGCCGTGCCAAAGAGCAATTGTTTGCAGACTTTCAAAAAGTATATTAACTCAACACACAGACAGACTCTGAACCTCACCTTTTGATTTATATACTTGTATATATTATGCCAATAATGGTCAGGGGTCCCTTTACCCTTTACCTTTATAGGGACCCAGGTGGTGCTGTGGTTAAACCACTGAGCCTAGGACTTGCTGATCAGAAGGTCAGCGGTTCGAATCCCTGTGACGGAGTGAGCTCCCGTTGCTCGGTCCCAGCTCCTGCCAACCTAGCAGTTTGAAAGCACGTCAAAGTGCAAGTAGATAAATAGGGATCGCTACAGCGGGAAGGTAAACGGCGTTTCCGTGTGCTGCTCTGGTTCGCCAGAAGCAGCTTTGTCATGTTGGCCACATGACCTGGAAGCTATACGCCGGCTCCCTCGGCCAATAATGCGAGATGAGTGCGCAACCACAGAGTCGGTCACGACTGGACCTAATGGTCAGGGGTCCCTTTACCTTTACCTTTATATATTATGCAGGATCTGGGTGATAGCTGTAGGGTTCTTCAGTGTGGCAGGAAAATGCTGAGAAGTGGTTTGAGCAGAAGATGGTTTTATCAACATGATTAAACATTATGACAACCAAGAATAATTGCAAAGCAGCTAGCATGTAAGACCTTTTCCCAGACATTCAGGGTTTTTATGAATGCATCTGTGTAGGGGGAGTGGCATTGTGGCAGCAGCCTCCCCAACGTATGTGCACCCATTTGAAAATGCAACAAAATCTCCAGCACATATCACTGAATGTTCATAGGTCAGGGGAATACCATCCCTGCCACCACACGTCTGAAAATGAATCCAATAATTCATCCAGGGAACTGAACTTTATTTGAAAATGGCATTTATAAAGCACATTTCAAGTTCAAAGCAGTTCACATTTGTCCACACCTCCATTATTCTTAGAGCAGCCATATACAATAGATCAGTATTATTCTCCTTGCACTGTGAATGGGTTGTTGGTGCTGAGAAACAGTGGGTTGCCTAATGTTGCCAGATTTTATAGCAGAGATGAGATTCTGCTCTGGGACTTTTTGCTTTTCAGCTCACAAGCCACTGTGCTAAAACAGCCTTTGATTCACAGCCTGATGGCTTCTCAATAGCTGCAGATAAAATGTACTTATCCATTCTATGGCATTTTTATCCCAGCTTTTTCTCCAAGGAGCTCAAGGTGCTGTACATGGTTCCTCCCTCCTTATTTAATCCCCACAACAACCCTGTGAGGTAGGTTAGGCTGAGAGGCAGTGACTGGCCCAAGGTCACCCAATGAGCTTTGTGGTCCAAAGAAGATTTGAACCCTGGTATCTCAGGTCCTAGCCTAACATTCTCACCATTAATCCACACCAGCTCTCAGGGCCGTCTTAAGTGCCCCTGGTGCCGTGGAGCGAAAGATCCCTCCGGCGCCCCCCCCGCCCCGTTTCCCAGCGCGGTGGGCGGGCAGGCACAGCGCGGTTGCCGTGGGCGCAGCTGCGCATCGAACCGGCAGACCGACCGGCCAGCGGGTGGGCGCAGCTCGCGGCGCCCTCCTAGCGGGCCGGCGCTGTGGTGCCCTGCGCCACCGGGGGTCTACCTAGAGCCGGCCCTGCCAGCTCTGTTGTTGCCTAGGAAGGGTGGACACACACACACACAGAGGGAGAGAGAGAGAGAGAGAGAGAGAGAGAGCGCTATGGTTACCTCTGTCCAGTGTTTAGCTGCTGGAGAGAAAACATGATGCCATTTCTAGCAAGGCTGAGTCACAGCATTGGCCTACCAGAAGAGCAAGAGTGGATAGCAGAAATGAAATGCCACCTCACTTTGCACATTTAACATTCAGAAACAGTAATAAATTCCTATTTTGCCAAGTGATATTTGCACATAACCACTGTTTGAGGTATTCTTATTTTATTGCTGAGCAAGTACGGTAAATCTGTCACTCACTCAAATAATACTGACAGCAAGCCAGTTCAGGAGGGATTTGCAAACAGGTTGAAGGACAGAATTCTACCTTCTGGGCCACATTTAGGGCTTACCTACACCAACTAGTCTAAAACTGGTTGAATTGGCATGAACCATGCCTCTAAGAACTGTAGAGCTAAAAATTGTAGCTTTGTGTAACATGCTGAAATTCTTTCTTGCAGATCCCTTGTGTCTTTACAGAACTGCAGTTACCAGGATTGTTCGCTTATGAGCTGTGAGAATTAAACAGGACTGTCAGTGGTTTAAATTTATAATGCAGACACACACTCACAAAAAACAGCCGAAGTAAACGGGAAACAAATTGAGCATGTAATGACATAACCAGGTGGCATTCTCTAGGATCAAGGTAACCTTTAACCACAGCTGCCACTACAAGGCATCTGCGGTAAAAGATTTCCCTCAATAGTGCTAAAGTTAACAATTTGTCACCTCTGCAGTCAGAACAAATCCCTTTATCAATGGGTTTTATGCGTAAGGACTGTGTGTTCTCCACTGCTGTCTTTTAAAAATGTCAGCTGAGCAATGGTGACATAAATATGCCAAAATATTTCCCAACGTTTTCGGTTTGTTAAATAACACAGGCATACTGGCTTCATGAAGATGTTCCAGACAGGAACTCTTCAGAGCTGCAAAGTTCAGGGCAAACTACATGTTACACAGAAGAGCTGGTGTTGGGCAACTGCAGTCAAGTCCAGAAGAAGGTGGGGAGGAGGTGCTTAATCCTTTCCCTACCAACCATTTCCCTCTTAAATCAATCCCCTTGAAGCTGCTTTTCTGCCCATGAAGGGGAAAAAGTATGTGCAATATACCCTATTCCTTTGGAGTGGGAAACAATAAGGCCAGTTTTGAGAGTTGAAAGCAGCTGGTAGAGAAATAACACATGCCTCCTCCACCCCCTCATCTTTTGCATGTGGTTGCTATTGGCTCGCTTTCTTTTGTAAAAGGTTGACAGTGAGGGGAAGTTGCACAGAGCTCCCTCCCTATGTGTGCTTTGGGGTTCAAGTGGAATGATTGTTGCAAAGTGTTTCATATAGCTGCAAAGAAAGAAAAGAAAAAGGTAATTATACTGGGAATGGAAAAATATCGGATTTGACCCCTTGCTCCTATCCAAACGATGCAATGAATAGAAAGATCTGAGATTTGCAACAGAAGTGTTTGCTTAGCATATGTTTGAGAAGGGAAGGTTTTCAAGACTGTAGGACTTACTTAAATGAATGCAAAATCAAGTTTGCCCTGACACTGAAAAAGTAACTGAAAAATACGAAACAGTTATCAGTAAGCACCTTTAACATTGGCTATAGATCTAACCATCTATGATTAAGTTGTAATTTCAGAAGCGCTAGGCTGTAGAAGAGTGGATGGTGATATGTGGTAAACAGAGAGAGAAAAAGAGCTGTAGCATCTCCTCTTATATACAAAGACTAAGTTGCCTTTATTGACATTTGCTTGATCTGGAATGAGCAAAGAGAGGCAAGAAAATGCTGATATTTCTGTGACTGTATTTTATAATGTAGTTGCTGAATGCTGCATACCAGTGGGCATATAAAATGATCCCTCAATGTTCACTTTCATTTTGCACTGGCAGAAAGAACAGGATTAGCAATAGGATGGCAGGCTCATTCCCAATACTGATGAGCCCATCTCTGCCCCTGAAACATTCATTGGCATTTATGTAAGATATAAGAAGAGCCTGTTGGATCAGGCCAATGGCCCAGCTAGTCTAGAAACCCGTGCTCACACCCCTTATGACTTCAGAGCACAACTGTAGCAGAAGCTGACAGCCAGAAAATGGTTGGAGATCTTTACGTCATGCATTGCTTCTACAAATATATTCAAAATTTAATGGACTGCTTATCATTGTTAAATACTGAACTGCAAGCTTCTCCTTTCTCTTTTCTGTAAGAGTGTCCACAGCAGCTGTTGCATTGCCACATAGCAGCAGGACACACAATCTTCCAAGCTTCTTGTTTCCCCATAACAAACAAGATAATCAGGTCTGGCCCTACCATTAGGTAGAATGAGGCAGCTGCCTCAAGCAGCAGGTGCAGAGTGCTGCTGCTGGTAAGCAGTTGGAGGACACAGCTGCTGTGTACAAACCTATCCTTAAAACTCACAACACAAGCAGTTGACAACAGTAAAGAGAAAGCAATTGAGTCAGCATGGAGTAGCTTTGAAAGACTTTCTGTCGCACTGCTATTACATGCCACTGTTTTCACATCGTTAACAGAAACATAAAATGGAAAAGTGAGCTTAAAGTTCTGCCCTGAGCCACTGCTCAATTAAATCAATGAAAAGCCCCTGCATGATTTCATTGGGCTTTACTCTACTGCTGTTTGAGTCAATGGCAACAGACTTTGTTTTAATAAGTGAAATCAATGAAGGTTTGGGAGTTCACTCTCTTACACAACAGGAAGAAGGCTTTTTTGCCTCTGATGCAGCTCTTTATTAAATGCGTGAATCAAACCAATGTAGTACGTAACATAGAAAACAGCCATTTTGCCTGAAATTCAGCATTCAGATAAGCATGTCTCTCCCCCCCCCCCTATTTCTGCAATCTAGTGGCTGTGTACTTTTCTGCTTCTTGAAGTGGATGCAGTCTCATCAAAGCGGATTTTTTAAAAATAAATGATCTGTTCTTCTTTTGAAAACATGGAGCACTGGAGCTGTTCTGCACTTGAGTATGTGCCCTTTCCCAACCTGAAAGCGATATGGGTGGCATAATGAGGATCACAGTCAAGATCACAAAACTGGCTCTGTGCTGCTGCATATTGCATCTTAGTGTGGTTTTACGATGGAGACAGAAGAGATTTTAATAATGCTTAGGTATCTTCTGGGAGTCGGCCAAAGATTGCACCTGGCCTCCATTCTACTGACAGTGCATTTCTGCCAATAACTACTATTACGAGAACCAAAATGGAAAATTAAGCAAACAAATCTCATTCATTTTACATGTAAAAATGAAAAGGCACTACAAATGAATGACTTCATATTGTTGCACACCACCCCAATCGCGGAGCGATGCAAGATTCCAGGGGTTCTGGGTGCTTAGCCTGGATTCATGTTCCCTTTTGGAAATGAGGCACTGTGGAGACTATGGTGTCTTTATGAGACATAGTTTATTTACACATACATGCAACCTGAGCCTACAATGGAGGGGTTCCCAGAATTAACACCCCAAAAGGTCTTGTTTCTCTGATAGCCACAGCCTTGGATTCAAACAGAACTCAAACATTGCTCTCAAACGTTTCTCTGACTCTTCAGCTTGCTGCTTTACCTCTGGGTAACATCACCCTCAGCGCCCTAAAGGTTAGTGGGAGGCGGTGAAGAGGCAGCAGGCATAATCCAACGTGTCCATTCTGTACCAATGCAACATCTTTGGAACAAGTCTCCAGCAATGCAATAGGCCCTTTGCCCTCGTTGCCCACAGAGAACTCTCTAATCATGGTGGTGAGTGGCAAGCAAGGGGAGGGAGTTTATAAAAGTGAGTGACATGACTTTCCTTGAGCTGTTGCTCTCGCTCTCTGGTGGTTCCCTTTGGCGTTTTCTATACGCAAAATCGGTTCAGTTTCTCTCCTATGGCTTCAGACTACCTGGCACCTAAGTTCCTCCACCTTGCTTCTTAAGATTAGCATCCATCTGTCTACCTGGTTACTCCTTTGCTGTGCCACTTAGTAGTTCTGCTTCGTTCACATGGCAGTTAGGACAGGCATAGCCAACATGGTACTCTCCAAATGTTGTTGGACTACCCTTCCATTCCTGCCTAGGGCAGTTGTAGTCTGAACAACACCTGGAGGCACCATGTTGGCTATCCCTGAGTTGGGGGTCCTTTGTCCTGAAATTTCACAGGTCTAATCCTTGGGCAGTGGGGGAGTAGAGTACCAGAAAACCCCATACCATTTGGATGAAAAACAGTGACAGATGAGAAGAGCACTTTCTGGGTCTCCCATTGAAATTGATAGAAAACAAACAAACAAACAAACAAACAGGAGTAGCAAAAATGTGTGGACTGCTTCCAAATCAGTAATGAAAGAAACAAAAATTTTAATACCCCAAAAGACATGTTGTAACAAAACAATTGTGCCTGCCCTCCCTCTGGCATGCCTCTGGCATCTGTGTCTCCCAATGCGACTTTCCTGCTCTGTGTTTGCCTTTCAAAGGTGCTTGCGTTTTACAATTCTGTGCAGGATCCTGCACATCTTCTGCGTGTCCTAGTACATCAGGTGGCAGGATCATGGTGCATCCTGTCCCTTACAGCCAGAATGAATGTTTGCATCTCTCTCGCTTTGGCTCGGGCTCTTGAGTTTTTCATAGTAATAATGAAAGCAACCCTGCAAAGTACACAGTGTACTTGCAGCTGGAGTCGTAAGCAGACAGAAAGGCCGTTGCTGAAAATAAAAGTGCTCCTGTCCTTGATGATGTTTCTTTGGTGCTCTTAGCTCTGCAGTTCTTCATGCGGTTGTTTTGATCCACAAGGGAGGGGGGATGATTTGCAGCCTCAAGGAACAATATGACCTGGCACACTGCTGCTTACTGATATCTTCCTCAGACATGTGCAAATGCAATTTGCCAATGATGATGTTGTGAAAGCCTCTTTCACTCATGATTGTGCAAATGTTTGAAATGCTTAAAAGCAATATCGGCAAAAGAAGAGTACTGTTTGTGTCCCAATGTAATGGATAGGTTGTTGTCACGGACTATTGATTAAACAGTATTAAAAAGAACAACCTTAAATTAAACACTTAAAATTCATAAGACCATAAGAGCCCCTGCTGTGTCAGGTCAATGGCCCATCTGGCAGCTTGCTCCCATAATAGCCAACCAGTTAGCCTTATCTTCCATGAAGTTGCCTAATTCTCTTTTTAAAAAACCATCTGAGTTGATGGCCATCACTCCATGTTGTGATACCAGCTTCAGTAGTTTATGCACTGCATGAAGAATACTTTATTTTGTCTGTCCTGAATCTTCCAACATTCTGATGAGAGAGAAAGAGAGAAGCTTCTACATATCCAATTTCTCTACACTACAGCATACAAATATCCTATACACCTCTATCATGAGACCTTTTACTTGCCTTTGTTTTAAACTAAAAAGCCCGAGATTCCTAGGAGAGTTGCTCATAGAGGAGAGTCTACTTTAGAAATACAGCAAGCAGAAAGGGAAAATATGATGGGTACTGATGCTTAAGCAGTCAGTTCTGAATATGCAATAACTTTGAACCTTGCAATCTTCTTGTTCTGGCATGGGATATGTACTTTCTCTGGTCTCTTTCCACAATGCTGTCAGCATAGAGATGCATATGTGCCAGCTACAGAGACAGCTTGCACAAATCCTGAGCAGAGGAAGGTGCAGAAACTGGATACCAGCAGGGCTAACCCAAGACATTCTGCTGCCTGAGATGAAGGACAGGATGGTGCCTCCCATTCCGTTTACAAATACCAACCAGAGTGGTGACTGAATTGTAGTTCAACACTGGGGAACAGCATCCATGCCAGCATCTTCCACTATCCCTGAGCAGCAGGCAACTTGTGCAGGCTTCATAAAACACACACAGCTGCAGCAGTTGTTAGCATGTACAGTCCACCGGAATGCACTTTCTGCATTGTATGTTGCTTTGCAACCTAAACTTCTGAAACGTCAGGTCACGGGTGACGATTAAAAGAACAAATATGTAGTTGTCGGATCTGATTATGCACATTTTTACTTATGCAATAATTAGTTAAGTAGAAATTCAGCTAGAAGTGGGTTAGAAGCAGCCTGGGACTGCATGGTTTGGAGAAAAGTGCTGGCAGGCCACATGCAGATGTCAGCTTTACTTTGTCTACTAGAGAACCACTATCACTCCCTGCATCCACCACCATTCCCCACCATCTTTGGTAGCTCAAGTTTAGACAGGCCTGTATTTTAAAATATGATTTTTATATTTATAGAGATTATGTATCTGAATGGGAGAAGCCTAGCATTGCAGGGAGTTTAAAGCATAACCAAACCACACATACCATTTCCCCCTTATCAACTCAATTATATGTAACTAGCTGGCCCTGCCACGCGTTGCTGTGGCTCAGTCTGTTAAATGGAGCCCCAGAGTCCCCCTTCAGACTTCCCTCACCTTCAGAGTCCCCCTGTTTTATGTGTGTTATGTTTACACGTCACATCCCTGTGACTCCCCCCACCTCCACTTGGCCTAGTCTGGAAAGCGGCCTAGTCTGCAAAGCCGAGCTGAGATGCTGTGGAGAGGGAAGGTTTCCTAGGTGCAGTACCAGTGTAGCCGTCGCTAGAGGATGCTGGTTTGCAACCTCTCCTGTGCTCCCAGCATGCACTTTCATCTGAGTTGTGAGTTCAGGAACATGTGGTTTTGGGGTTTTTAACTGGCGTAGGTGACACATCTGTCTTAGCAAAATTTCCTATAGCCTTCGGACATTGACATTCACATGTGATATTGTGTCAAAATTTCACCTCAATCGGTCAAGCGGTTTTGGTGGAAAGTGGAAATACACCCACATGCCCAGTTTACATTATATATATATATATATATATATATATATATATATATATATATATATGTGTGTGTGTGTGTGTGTGTGTGTGTGTGTGTGTGTGTGTGATGGCTGACTCTTATGGACCAATAACTGCATAAGTTTAGATACCATTAGAACATCATTGTTAAAGTACCTAACATCAACAATAAATTATTGTATTTTAATATTTCTGTTGGAAGCTGCCCAGAGTGGCTGGGGAAACCCAGCCAGATGGGCGGGGTATAAATAAATAAACAAATAATAATAATAATAATAATAATAATAATAATAATAATAATAATAATTACAATCATCATCATCATCACCACCACCACCACCACCACCACCACCACCAAATCATAGAGGCACCTTGGAGGCATTTGTTCTAACCTGTTTGCTGTAGCCTGGGTTCAATTGACCCTGCATGATGCAGACATGGCCAGTTCTGGGATTATATTGATTTGCTTGACCAGTGACAGTCATAGACCAGAGAGTAAAATCTAGTTGAGGGAGCCCTGTGAAAATGACTTCCTAGCAGCCTTCCTGTATGAAAAGCAGCACTGATCAGTCCCATAATAAATGCAATATAAGCACTTAGGCCTTCTAAGATGTACAGTGCAGGGTGTTTTTTTCAGCACAGTTCTGGCACCTCTCAGGTGGGTGCCATTGCCATAATAGGAGAACAAGGGAGGTGGTGAGTTCTGGCACCTCTTTTTCTAGAAAAATAGCCGTGTGTACAGGTATATATGTGCTCTAACTTGTGCACTTCTTATTGGTGGTACTTATTTACAACTACTTAATTGTACCTGCCATACTTTTGGTTGTCTGCTGCCTCAGTCTAAAATGTGTTGAACATCTTCCCACCTAGCTTACATTATTTAGTTTTTCACTTGCTTGTTGTGTAAGAACATGTCACTACGATAATTGGCGGTTTGGCATCACCATAATTTGAAAGCTAGTTCAGTGCCTTAGTTATAAGTGCATTCAGGGTGGGGGTTATGAGTTAGATTGCCACAGTGACTGGGCATAATTAAAGTCAAATAGGCTGTAAGCCAGGCACCCCCAAACTGCGGCCCTCCAGATGTTTTGGCCTACAACTCCCATGGTCCCTAGCTAACAGGACCAGTGGTTGGAGAAGATGGGAATTGTAGTCCAAAACATCTGGAGGGCCGAAGTCTGGGGATGCCTGCTGTAAGCCATAGCAGGGGGTTGGGGAGGGGTGGGGGTGGAGCCACCCTGCTGATACTGATGCTCCGCCTCCTCACCCTGCTCCAGTCCTGTCCAAGTAAGCAGCAGTGATTCTGGTGTTCGGACACAGCGACTCTGTATCTCTGCTTCACGGCATGCTAGTTGTAATCAGTATGAACGAACCCACACAGTGTAAAATATATTGTTATGAGTTTGGAAAGGGAAGAGTAGGCTGTATGCCAATAGCCTTCTAATTCCTGGAACCAGAAAGTGTTAAAATATAAGCAAGGATTCCCATTCCTGGAATAGCCAGGCTAGCTTCCTGGTGAGGTAACAGCCTAAGTATTTCATTTCACTTTTAACTTGTATACCGTTTTTCTATATTTCTATGCACAAGGCGGTTTACATCAACAAGATATACAACAAAGAACACAACCTTATACGCATGGGTCATTAAGGTAACAAAGGAAGGGGTTCACTGCTGTGGGTGGGCTCCCTTCCCTCAACTCACAGACAGACAAAGGCCAGAGTGGAGAATTGAGTTATGGGAGCTAGAAGCTGGAAGCGGCAGGCTGGGAAGACAGAAGAGACTGAACAGTGCTTGGTTTCTGTCTGAATCCAAGGCTGTGGCTACAGGAGAAGCAAGACCCTTTGGGGATGTGAATGCTCTGCACTTTCTCCACCATAGGCTCATATGTGTGAGAATAAACCATTTATCATAGAGGCACCACAGTCTCCTCTGTCCCTCATTCTGAAGGAGACACAACCCCTGGGTAAGCACCCGGAAAGCATGGAATCTCTCACCACTTGGAAGCTGGAGTGACATGCATCAATATATTAGAAATACTGTACTGCAAACTCTGTCTGAAACCATGTTTATAAAATTGTGGCTGTAGAACGCAGGGCATCTGGGTGGACTTTGCTTGCATTTTTCCTCATGACACCTTGGTGCAGGAGGTTAGACTAGATGGCTGCAAGAAGGAACATTCCCTCCTTACAATTCCAGACTGGCTTTTCTTTCATTCCATTTCAGTTCACTCGGAAAGCCCCTCTGCCTTTAGTTAAATTGCTATATAAAGCCTGCAGAGAGACGAGAATACTGAATTATACATGGTTTTTTCCTTTTCTTTTCCTGTTCCAGAAGCGTTGAACTGCCACTGTGTATATGTGTGTGGATGTGTTTGTTGGCCTAACATTCGCATCTTTGCACAGTGCGTGTTGAAAAGCCGCATTTAAAGTGCTGCGGATTTTTGGCTCCATTTTTATTTTTTTCCTTTTTGGTGGTGTTTAGACCCAGGCACTGTTTGGATGTATGATCAACTGTGATATGAAGCTGATGAAAGAACTATATCAACAGTATGAATAAATGATGGCCCTAACATGAACAGCATAAATAAATGATTCCCTCCCTCTTTTCCCTCCTGCTCCCCCCCCCCCGAATATAAGATCAGTTAATTGAATGCCTAGTTAGCTGGATTCCCACCCCACCACTCCATATAGACTACTTGACCAAGCAAGCTTGCCTCCATATGGGAGCATTTGTGCATACCCACCCACACAAACGGCTTGATCCTATGGTTCTCCTCCATGCTCAGAATTAATCCTTCCATAATTGAAGGTTCCTGCAAATCGTAGGAGAGGATATGATTTTTAGCTGGCTCCCCAATCCCAACTTCCCAAAAATCTGCTCCAGAGGTTTAAGGAAGCCCCCAAACCCCCAAACTGGCATAGGAGGTAGTTCAACACAGCTGTATGTGTGTGTGTGTGTGTGTGTATGTGTGTATATATATATATATATATATATATATATATATATATATATATATATACACACACACCCTACTACCTTCTTTTCTTTTTGCAGGAGCTTCTGCTGGATCAAAGGCCCTTCCAGTCATGGAAGGACATTTGCTGTGCAGGGACGAGTGCCTTAGGATTGAACCTTCTGCCTCTGTTCCTGAGGGTTTGTTCTCCCACAATGAGGTTAGCAACTGGTACTATGTGGGCAGTTTTATGTCTTAGACCAGGGATGCAGGAATCTGTTAATAGTGGCCTTGAGCATCCTTTCTGTAAGCAGAATTCTGCTTATTGGTTCTTTCCCAGAGACTCTAGAACAGGCATCTCCAAACTTCGGCCCTCCAGATGTTTTGGACTACAATTCCCATTGTCCCCGACCACTGGTCTTGTTAGCTAGGGATCATGGGAGTTATAGGCCAAAACATCTGGAGGGCCGCAGTTTGGGGATGCCTGCTCTAGAATCTGTGTCTATGACAGGTGTGTGAGTGTGAAAGCGGTTGTGTGAGTGTGAGCTAAGATGAGGGGACTGGAGGGTGTGTGAAAGGCAGTGTGCGCCTTCCTCGGCAACTGCTCAGAACTTTGTGCAGATTTCGGAGCATGCAGAGATCTGTTTACCTGCATTCATGAAATATGTAAATACCTTTTGAAAAATGTGTCCAGGCTTTTTGGCTGACAGTTTTATGAAGTTTTTATTCCACTGGTTTTAACTGCTGTCATAATGTTTTGAATAATTTCATGTAATTTTACTGCTGTGAGCAGTCCTGGGTTCCCCTTGGGGAGGAAGTGTTAGGGCTAAACGTCTGAAATTATAATAGTCATAAACAGTAATAAAAAAGGGAGCCCATCCCTGCTGTAGCTTTTTACAAGAACCTAACTAATTAAGTTTATTTAGAAAAGTCCATTCAGTGCATAGAAAAACAACAACTAGCAATTTCTTACAGAGTTATCACAAAACCAAGCAAGCCAGTTTTTCAGGTAGTATACTTAATGGGTCACAAAATGTGCGGCAACTGTCTTTTGATCCATAGGTCATGCAAAGTGTACGACAACACCCTTTTTACCTGAGGCAGCCTTGCATCAGTACGAGCAGACACAGGGACTCCATCTCCAAATTCCTAAATTTAGGACTCCTAGATCCCTACCAGGAAGCAGGCATTCACTTACCTAGTAGATTATGTTGCCATCAGGTCCATCAATCTATATTGTAATAAGTTGGAGCGAAATACAGATCTATATATGATAGGAGTAACCAAACACAACTTGACTGCTTAATTGGACGGTTTTGTTGTGGCCTGTGTCTGACGTTACATAGCTCCCTTTGGAGTTACCAGCAAAGAAAGGGAGTTAGATAACTGAAGAAGGAATCTGTGTAAATTACTGTAATTAAGAATAATAGCAAAGAAGATTCATTTGGGGGCATTATGTAAGCACACATCAAAATTCAGGTAAGTTTCGTGGCATACGGTATTGTAGTAAATGTATGCAACGCCCCCCCACCCTCCCCAAAAAGAAAGTTTTTAAGGCCAAAGGCTGTTTAATTAGCCAGAGGCTGGGAGAAGAGGAATGTTTTTGCCTGTCGCCTAACGCTATGTAACGAAAGCACCAGGTGAGCCTCCTTGGGGGAGGTTGCCCTGTGAAATGTGAAAGGACCTTGATTTACTTGGGAGGAGGTTTACGCTAGGGAGGCATGCTGTGACAAATTGTGAGAACTCTTGCATCATAGAAATCTGGCCTCAGTGGTATTTTAATCTTCTAGGAAGGATTGCCCAACCTGGCTGTTAGTTCAAACATGCTGACGGAGACAAATAATGTTTTTTTTAAAAAAAAAATGCGAGGAAAACTGTGGTATATCAAAAGGGCTGTTGAAGGGGTGGAGGAAGGGTGTCTATGTGTGTGTGGGTGCATGTGAATGCATGTCTTTGGAGTTCTTTGAATGGTCCACGTGCTTCTTTTATCTCCAGCTCTTGTGAAATGCAATTGCTTGTCAGGGGTCCACCTCACATCACCTGAGCTATTTCCATTCCCATTTCCATGGCAGTGCATGAGAGAATCAGCATCACGTGGCTCCTTTAGTGGAACACACAGGAATCAGTTATTATTGCTGCCAAGGAGAACAGCATAAAACCCAAAGTAATGAAGTCACATTGGCATGTAATAATAATAATAATGCAGTCTTTATGTACACAGGGACAGAGATTTGTGGCAGGTGTGTGTGGGGGTGCAGAATAGGTAAAACCTCTGCAGAAACAACATATTTGACAGATCAGTAGCACATGGATCACCCCTTACACTGAATTACAAGACTGTTTTTCTCTCCAAGCTGCTGTTTTAGACTCCTGCCCCAGACAGGCCAGTGGTCAGGGATGATGGGAGTTGTGCTCCAAAGCATCAGGAGGGCACCGGGTTGGAGAAGGTTGCTCAAGCTAGTGCAAAATAAAGAACTGAAAATAAAAAGAGACTGGTTTAAACTAGGGCTCTAAGGGAACATAATTCTTTGGGAAGAAGAACTGATTTAGCCAGCTTTTTCAAGTCCGGCTTCTTCTAGGCTTGATCATGGCTGTGAAGCCTTAACGTTTGAGGGGCAAACTACAAGTTACACTGTCGTAATGAAGCCTGATGGGTCTTTTGTTGTTGCAAAGCACTATCAGGGAGAGGCAATTGCCTCACAGGAGGGACAGAAGTGCTCCTGTAAGCATCTTTTTCAGAATGTGGCTACATTCTGAGGGCTACATTCCATTTGATGGCAGGGCTAGAGGCAAATGTGGGCAGAGCAACGAATGCGACTTGTACTTTCATACATTTGACTAGCACAAATACCCTCTCTATCCTCCATCCATGCAAGTGAGAAGCATAATCGGAGTTTCAAAGACACTTTTGAGCCAGGTAAAGAGGGTGCAAAGCAGGGTGAGGGGCATGACTTGGACATGTGTGTGACCTGATGAGAATCCCAAGGGCCAGATAGTGATTTGGATTTGGCCCTCAGGACTGAGGTGGCGGGAGGCGCTGCGGTCTAAACCACAGAGCCTAGGGCTTGCCGATCAGAAGGTTGGCGGTTCGAATCCCTGCAATGGGGTGAGCTCCCTTTGTTCGGTCCCTGCTCCTGCCATCCTAGCAGTTCGAAAGCATGTCAAAGTGCAAGTAGATAAATAGGTACTGCTCCAGCGGGAAGGTAAACGCCGTTTCCGTGCGCTGCTCTGGTTCACCAGAAGTGGCTTAGTCATGCTGGCCACATGACCCGGAAGCTGTCTGTGGACAAACGCCAGCTCCCTTGGCCTATAGAGCGAGATGAGCGCTGCAACCCCAGAGTCGTCCGCAACTGGACCTTACGGTCAGGGGTACCTTTACCTTTACCATTAAAGAGGGTGCAAAGCAGGGTGAGGGGCATGACTTGGACATGTGTGTGACCTGATGAGAATCCTGAGGGCCAGATAGTGATTTGGATTTGGCCCTCAGGACTGAGGTTCCCCCTCCCCCACTCTACATCCGTTAAGGGGTTGCTGTGTATTTGGCAAAAAAGCATTTGGCAAGCCTGCCAGCTTTGAAAATACGCTTCATGCCTTTCCAAGCCTTTCCCACTCCTTCAGATTCAACTTTTGCAAACACTGGCTCACATAAGGAACAGCATACATTTCTCCTTTTGACTGTGCTTGTGAGCAATGGTTTAATATGCAGCGGTAGACATTGCCAGTGCCTGAGTGACAGGTGGAGTTGGGCATACGTTGAATTCCAGGTTTCAAATACAGTATTCTTCAATAATGGGAAGCCTATTGAAGGCTTAACTGAAACAGGGTCTGCTTTTTGTGAGGTGTTTCACCTCAACTCATGCCCGTTTTGGAGAAGTGTTGGGGGGCCCATTAACATTTGCCCCATCCACATCTTTCCCCTTCTGTTGGCAAGCGCTTTGCTGAGAGTAGAAGAGACAACGAGGAAAAGGTAGCAGTGGGGGATAAATTGGGTCAGTTAGCATTTCAATGGGAACCAACCTGATTTGCCCTCATGGAGCCAATATGCAGCTGAAATGCAGCTATCTTTCAGAATTCACACGTCTCTGAATTTTGCAATCTGGTTCTCCAACCAAAACGGTTATACAATGAAGTATATACTGGGGGGGAATGTCTATATTAGCGAAAATAATGTAAATAATGGTCTTATTTAAGGGGGAAATACTTGCAGAAATGTTTATATTATGCCAAACATGCAAATATGCATATATTAGGAGAAATGTGAATGTTCATGTGGATATCCTTTTTAAAATAGCAAATGGGAAGAACTTCAGGCTGAAAACATGAGAAACTAAAATTTATGGATTTGTGCCTCCCTAAAGACAAGGAGGCAGTGCCTGCTGCCAATGACCAGGATCATTCCTGCTGCAGGTGGGCTTGTTTTGGGGTTTGGGGAGGGGTGTGTGTTTGCTGTCTGATGGCTGCCTTTGTTGTGTGTATTTTATAGGGTGCTTTCAATAAAATATCCATAGGCATTTCCCCATGTGTGTTGCACATTCTAAGGTGTAGCACAGGCAGTGGCAGCATGTGGCATGTGGGATGTGCTGGTGTGCTCCACCTGTATTTGTTTTGCCTGGTTGTTCTGTGCCATGCTGTTGGTGCTCATGGCTATGTGATTGGTACAGTGTGTGGTGCACAATGTGTGGCATGTGCTGATAGGCTGCTGAATTGAGCATAGGGACACCACATGTGCCCTATTAGTTTGCATTCCTGTGCCGGCTGTTGAGAGCCCCTTCCCATGAGCTACCTAGAATGATGCTTGGGAATTCTCCCCTGTCTGAGCACCATTGTTGTGGCAATGCTGGCTGAGATAGATCTCTGTTTTCATGGTTTCGTTTCACTATGCCAGACTGGAACCAGCTCAGCTGGCATGTACCCCTAAAACAGGGTTTGGATCTGGCATACTTTACTCTGGCTTAAATTAAGTCAGTGTAACTTTCGCTGGTTCCCCATAACCAGGATTGATTCTGAATTACTGAAGGAATAGATCCTTTGATGTCTATAAATTTCATCTCCATCTAGTTCACTGAGCATTTCAAAGAGCTGTTGCTTTGTGAAGACTTGGTTGCATATACAGTTGTCTTCTGCCGTCCGTATCTTACAGGAGCTAAAAACGCCATTTTTTTCACTCAAACACACCCAACTAAGGCTAGCATTTTAGCATGGCAAAGCATGTTAAAGTGATGTGTATGGCTTTGCAGGGCAACACAAAAGCTGTTATAGGAGTCAATTGGGAACAAATTGCTTGTGTATAGATTTTTGTCATGTGGGCGCTCTCTCTGTCTCTCACAGAAAGAGAGAGAGGGAGGGAGGGAGGGAGGGAGGGAGAGAGAGAGAGAGAGACCCTGGAGGTTAATTGTAAAGAACAATACATAACATTTAAATAGATTAAAAGTATATAAAAGTTCAAAGAATGTGATCAGTAAGTCTATATCTTTGTAGACATCCATAACAATCCTATCCAACCGTACCCCATGAGTAAGGCCCATTGAGCACAGTAGGCTTTACTTCGGAGTAAACATGCACATGATTGTGCTTTTGGCCTTCCAGTATGACAACCTAATCAATCCAAGTAGGCAAGGAAACAAAAAAGACAAACAAAACCTGGAAATATATTGAGGGGGGGTGGGTGTACATTGCATAAAAAAATAGCAATTAACCTTTGAAGAAGCAATATGACTGATTAAGTGAGTGAAGAAAAACAAGAGGGCTTGGTATTTTCATGTTTCTCAATCCTGTTACAGGAAAATCCTCCAGGGAGAACCTTTGAAGTTGCTTCTCAAAGTCTGCTGTTTGTGATGTGCTCCACCCTGTGCTGAAGGGGTGGGGCGGTGGGGAACTGCTGGGTTTGGGTGAGGTTTGCATGTGCAGACCCCTTCCTACTTGAGACAGCTCTCCTTAGGAAGCGAGGCTCTCTCCCTGCCAACGTCTTCTTTCCTCCCCGCTCCTTCCCAGCACAGCTGTGTGTGTTGCTTCCCTGCATATGCTGTGTTCTTGTCGGCTGATTTCCACAAGATACTGCCTGATGGGAGACAACCCTGTCAGGATAGTAATCATGAAATATTCACAAATTATCCTAACCTCTGCCTTCAATTAAGATCTGTATCTGGGTGGATTTGTATTAAAATTACAAATCCAAATGCAAGGCCCAAAGGTACCCTCCTCTGCGTGTCTTCTTTCAAGTCTGGTCTGGTCGCTAGCAAAGCCTATAAGCCCAGCATTGGTTATCTGAGTTTTTGCTAGTTGCGTTTCCCCTTTGTGAACCCAGTTGGCAGTTCTGCCCTTCAACCCAGAAAGACAACTAACATGCTGCCCTCCCTATGCTTTGGACCATCTCTATCACCCATCACCCTTGAACATTGGCCATGCTGACAGAGGCTGATGGGATTTGCTGTGCAGCACATTGGGCACCACCGCTAGGCATGCTTTACTTTCTTGCACCAGCTTATTTCCACCCACTAACCTGTCCCCTGTCCCCCACCGACAGCCAGTAGCATTCACATACCTGCACACCAGCAGAGTGCCCTCAACTCTCCAATGGATTTCTATCCCAGCTTTGAGAATATCACTGAGATACAGTACACCAGATTCTTCAAGTTCATATGGAGGAGGTCTGCTATCTGCCTATAAGATCTGGGCAGCTTAAATGGTCCTATACAGCAGAGAGCAGTTGGTTTTGACTCCTAACCAAGCAAAACCTAGCTAAGCTTTGGAACATTCAGGCTGCGTATATATATATATATATATATATATATATATATATATATATATATATTGGATACTGCATTATTTTTACATTTACTGCTACATACATGAAGGCTCTCCTTCATCCTTATCCTTCCCAGTACACACCCAAACCCTCACTTACCACAAGGCCCACCAGGGCTGGAGACATTTAAACCGTAGGGCAAAAGGTTGTGTAAACCTCCATTAAGCTAAAAGCCTCTGCAGATCTTAAGTTGCTAAAAACATCTGAGGCAGACTATATAGCAGACTCCCTGGTGGGCAAATGTTATTTGGGCACATGAAATGATAGACATACTTAAAGATCCCATTGAATTTGAGGTATGTGTCCTTCGGCTATGAGGTTTCCAAATGCTGCTGCCATCCGCACCACCCCCAGGTTTTCCATGTGGCTATGGAAGGCTGCCTGAAGCTCTCTCTGCCTGAGCTAGTAACATCCAGCTTCCTGTAATAATCCTATGGCGAGGCCGACTGCAATACATCAGCCTCATATAATGTTAATGGGGTGCCATGCTAATGGGAACTCGGAAGCAAAATCTCCAGATACATCATTGCAGCCATGTTCTGCACTACGGTATATAGCGATAATTGTATTTATTCGTACAGTTGTCATTGTTGTTGGAAATCTTCCTTAAAAAATGGATTGTAACAAAATCATGGAGAAAGGCTGTACAGAAACAAAAGGCAACAACAAATAGCTCTTCAGGATTTTGTAGTCATTGCAAGGATGGAGGGAGAACATCTCTTAAATACTCTGGCCATGAATGAGAAGTATTTTGACAAGATGTTTGCAAGCAATGCAGCCTGCATGCTAGGGGAGGGGAGGGTGAGATTTTTGGGGAGGGCAGGGCTGTCCCAAAACATTTGGCTGTCTGAAGCAAAAGATAAGATGGAACCCTCCCATTCCTGTCAACGGCAGCTTCTGCTCGAGTTAAGGGAGAGGTACACATAAATGGTTTACAACAACAGTAGTGGTGTTATGGGTGACATTCAACTAAGTTTTACTCAGACACATTGACATTAATGGGCCTGCCTTAGTCACCATCATTAACTTCAGTCAGTATACTCTGAGTAAAACTTAGTTGAATGCCATCCCATGAATATTAATAATATTAGCAATAGCAATAATAACCAGCACTAAGTGTCTTTTCACAAGGGCCATCTGTTATTAGAAACCAATTTAAAAGACATTATGTAGCCTGTGATTTACTGATGTACTGCTTGCTTAATTATACCAGCACTTTGCCAAAATCTGACCTCTAATTTCTTGGAAGTTTTCTTTCCATGCAGAAAAGGCGTCCCCTTTTCTGCCTCATTCCCAGGACTCTTTGGAATTCCTTTAGGATTTTGCTGGGTTTGAGCTTCTCTTCTCTCATTATGAGGTGCCCATGGGTGGTGTGTATGGTGTTTTGGTTGTTTTGTATGCAAAATATAATGCATAGGGTGGCACATCTCAGTGAAATGAATGTGTGTGCAGGGGTCCATTGGCACAGCCTCCATTCCGTGTGAAGCAGAACCCTCTTTGAGTGACTGTATATGGGCTTGAAGTGGATCAGAGCACATATAAAAGCCCTGCTCCAATGTCTCCACATGCAGTCTCCAGTTCAGACCTTCTCGCAAAAGGGGGTTTCGAGATGCGTTCAGTTCAGCTTGGTTAGTATCCTATGTACAAGAGACAAGGGATGTATCTCAGTGAGAGAGCACCCGCTTTAGATGCAGAAGGCCCCAGGTTCAATCCCCAACATCTCTAGGTACTCATGTTAAGCTTGAGGTCCACTAAGGCCCATTAGATCTTTTTCACATGTACTACTGGCAAGCTAGGTGTCCCCCATCTTATACTGTATATGTGCAGCTGGTTCTTCCTACCTAAGTGTAGTGCCTTCATTTCTCCCTAATGAATACCCTAGCCATGCAGTTAGAATCTCAATGTGTGGAGATCTGGAGAGCAGGGGCAGGGGCAGTATGCACAGGGATATTGGCAGAAGCAGCCGACACAGTGGAATGGCCTGCCCTCTCAACACCAGTGTTGTTGCTGCTTGCTGGGATGGTACAGGGTGGTGGCAAGGGCAGGGCTGTGCAGGTACACCATTGGAGCCAACCGAGTGCTCCTGCCAGGGCACCCACCTCACCCTGACCTTGATGCTGCCCTGGGCTCACAGCTCTCTGGTAAGCAGCAGCGACACCAATGTCAGGAGGCTGCCTCCATAGCACCGCCCCACCACACCAGCCACTCCTGGACAGGGGACACACACACATACAACATTGCCCCTATCCAGTCTGAGCTCTCACATCTAACTGTGGACAATATTGTATGTGGTTTTTGTGTGTGGGTGGTAAGTAAAACAACAACAACAACAACAGTATAAGAGGATGTGCATAGCCTATGGGTAACTTCCTCTCATTTCCAGTAACTAAAGTTCATAAAC
This sequence comes from Zootoca vivipara, assembly GCF_965207765.1. Lineage (NCBI taxonomy): Eukaryota > Metazoa > Chordata > Lepidosauria > Squamata > Lacertidae > Zootoca > Zootoca vivipara. The sequence continues at coordinate 36,014,362 of NC_142592.1, read as the reverse complement.
ATTTGCAATTTATTACTACCCAAAGGGGCTATTATGATATATATATTTTTAAATATGCTAGCAGCAGTGCTCTGTTTCTGCCATGGGCTAGACCTCTCATTCAGAAACATGCCCCTCCTTAGCCATGTGAACTGCTCTGCCAAAGGCCTGCCAGAAAGGAGAGCACAAAGCAAATGAAGCTATTTCTGTGCTTCACCACAGAAACACGAAGTTTTTCTCGTAAACCCTGCGAATGAATGTGGAAGCAGAACAAACCAAACCAAAACAAACACCACTTAAATGTGACTGCCAAAAGGCTTATATACCTGAAAATAAGCTGCATATGCCCCAAATTGCTCAGCCCTTCACCCCAGGAGGTTTCACTTCAGAAGACTTGGATAATGAGAATTATGCATTGCCTAGACAAACCATTTTTCTTCCAAAGTATACTTTATTGATCCTTTTTAATTTTTTATAAGCCTTTGGAGAGGAAGGCTGTTTTAACTACATATATTAGGAATGCGAACGAGATCTTTATGTGAACACCATGAACCTTGCAGGGGCCACCATGGCATGGAAAGAGCAGCTCAATCAGCGCTTTCAGCCCACATACCACTGTGGTGCAGAACTGAAGGGGCTCCAATGCTCCATGGTGAAGAGAGCCTTACAGTGGTTACAAGAAATAGAATAGCATACTGCAAATGAAGGGTGTGCATTTGTTTCAGAACAAGTGGGAAACTGAACAAAACAGGACCTGTTCAGCCCAGTTTCCATATGTTGTGAAATGAATGCAGAGGAGTCTGTTTGGGAATCAATTTCTTCCATTTGTGGTTCTGCTGTGGTGTCAGGACTGTTTTTCAACTACCCTTTTTCTTTTGACTTAACTCCCGATGGCTGCCATTTTGTTCTTCCTAGGATGCTCTGGATGTTGTTCTGAGGTGTCTCGGGAATGGGCGCCCTGGCTGCTGAGACAGAAGACAGCTCATTGCACTACTGCCACTATTGCTTTTACAAACATTAAAAGAAAGAGAGAAGGAGAGAAAGAGAGAAAAGAAAGAACTCAAGATGAATGCGAGTACTTTAACAAAGTAATTACTAATGAATAAAACATGACGCAAACTAGATTTTGACAAATGAAAGGCAAACCAAGTAAGATTTTCAGTAATGGGTATGGATGAAATTCTGAAATGAACATACAAAAAATCCTTATACACCACTCTTGTGAAAAATGCATTGCTGAAGTAAATTGAAGAAGAAATGTTTCATTTTCTCTCTAACTCTTTCTCTCCATGACTCTTATAGTTGTGCATTTGCTTCTGTTTCAGAGCCTCTACACTGGTTCTCACAATTCCATGTACATGTCTTATGGTTAATAGAAATCACAAAAGCCATGAGAAACTCCCACCACTATGGGCTAGTTTAGACTAACTAGTAATCAGGGAAGGGCGAGTCTGTCTCTCGGTTTCTCATTTTTCCAGTCATAAGTTCAGTTGCCCTCATTTCTGCATCAGTTTTCAAAGGGAAGCCCATCGCAGTAATCCAGCGTTGGAGTAATCTACTGTGGTCAAGGTTGCCCAATCCTGTGGTCAAGCATTTGCATGCTACTTTCACAAATGTAAGCATTTTAATGCACACTTTATCCTAGTATTGCATGTGCATTTTTGTACACATTACATAGCTGGAGAAGGGCAGCACATATTTTGGATTTTGAAAGATAGTTGTGTTTGTGTATTGTTTTGGAACGTTCATCTTTAAATGTGAATGGAATCAAATCCCCTCCATCTCTGTGTACCGTAATAGGGCTTTCCCCCCAGCTGGTACTCACTGGAACTTAGTTCTGGTACCTCTCAGGTGGACGCCATTGCCATACTAAGAGAACAAGAGAGGTGTTCATGGTGAGTTCTGGCACCTCTTTTGCTAGAAAAATAGCACTGCTCCAGAGCCTATACCTGCCCCCAAAGGTCTGTTGTGGAACCACCCTATTGAATAAGATAACAGTGGTTACCGAGACCTTGTTGTTGGTTGCAAAGGGGTCCCCATAATAGTTGAAGCTTCAGGGCTCCAAAATTGCAGGTCTGCCACTGCACAGGAGTATTTCCAAAGTTAGACAAGGCTACCCATAGTTCATAGCATTCCAATACAATGGTGAAGGAATTGCTATCATGGAGGGGAAGGAATCATAAGAACAAGAATATGGAACATGAGAACCCTTCAGAATTGGAGAAGTGAACAATATTTACTTCATTCATTTCATACCATTTGGATTGCAATTTCCCGGACAGTTAGCCCTTCACAATAAGCATAATGGGATTACTGAAATGTGGGTTAGTAGCTGGCATTACTGGTTATATCACCTGCAATTTAAGATAATGGGCCTTGAGGAAGAGACCTAATTTGAAGAGGACTGACCTACAAAGACTCAAGTCATCTGGAAGGCAGTTTCTGCCACTGCTGCCATTAAGCAACATCGCTCTTAACGAGCCCAGGCCGTTGATGCAATCCGCAGGGCACTGCTGATGCTCAGACATCATTGCCCTGCATAGACCCCCATGGAAATGAATACAGATGGGCAGCTTCTGTGCTTAGTGGATTGCTTCCAATGTTTGCTTAGCATTTAATTCTGTGCCAAAGCCCACATTCGCTTATCATGGCTTTCCAGAAATCGGAGCCATTGCTATAAGAAGCCATGGGGAAGAACTGGGGACTTGATTAGTAAAGCTAACAATAAATAAAGGACTAAACTTCGATTGACAGACAATGCCAACGTATAATACGTAAAAACGCTCACTCAGATATTCACACTACATGGGATGTAGTGTGTCCTTTCCATTAATTATGTCCTTTCCCTTAATTAAAAACCCATGGTTTTTTGGATCAGGGCAATGAAGCTGGGTGAGGGGTGTTTAACCCTTTGCCCTATGCAGTTTCCCTGACATAAACTGCATATATTCCCCCCCCCTCCACTGCAAATAGCTTCAGGGGGGAATTAAGTTGTGAGCCAAGGCATGGAGAAAGCAATTAATTCACTTTTCCCCAATGGTCCAAATATGACTACATTATGACTGTTTTTAATGAAAGACACAGATTTTTGGAAACCTAGATCTCCAGTATCACTTGGAGTCCAACTGAATTCAACGAGGCTTACTCCTAGGTAAGTGCATCCTAGGTAGAATGCATCCTTAATAAGCTTCTGCTGTTCTCCCTCATATGTCCTAGCACTGTCCAATTGGTTTGCCACATTTTTTATCTTCCTCCTTCCCAGGAGACTTCCTGTACCCATAGGCAGAGCCAATCTGGCATTCCTGCTAGTTTTTGCACCACACCAACCTCCCCACTGCCTCTCTTCTCCCGGGAAGCAACATTGACCCACCTGCCAGGAAAGTGCCCTAGTGACTTGACCCCATTTAAAGCAACAGCTCTGTTCGTTTATTCAAAGGAACATGTCAAGATGCAAAGCTGGGGTGGGAGGAGTGGGCCTCTCCTTGACAGGTAAATTATCTTGTGTCTTTGGTTTACATAGACTCAAGTGTTTGTGCCAACATCCTTTTAAAAAAAAATCAGACCAACAAATCTAAGTTGCCATTCTGAAAATGAATCCAATAAACACCTTCAGCTTTCAAACACACTCAGATGACTAAAGCAGCTTGCAGGAATATTAGCAGCCTATGCAGCCCCATGAGGAGGATTGAATGTAGGAAGAAAGTCTTCCTTATAGAACTGCTAACAAGTTCCAGATGGCGAATTGAGCAATGCACCTTAAAGAAAGAAGGAAAGGGGAAAAATATAAGCTACCACATTGAACGGTTTTTCTCATGAGTAAACATATGCAAGGATAACCAAGAGACAGACTGATTCCCACTTTTTTACACATGTTCTGTATACAAAGAGAACTAATTAGGCCCATTGAAAACTTTATCTGCGCATACTAGGCACTGATTAAAAGGGAGATTTTCATTTTTTTCAATTTAGAGTTTGTGACATGCACATTCTGTAGTGTACATAAGATTGGAGCTGCTGCAGGAGGTTGAGAAATGGCAAACGGAGTAAGCCTTTTATCTACAGGATTAGAGAAGGACTTGTATTTAGGAGTAGGTTTACAAAGCACACAGTCAATGACCATATGAATAATGTCCCTTGGGCATAGTTGCACTCATGTTCTTGTATAGGTATTAGTAGAAATAAACCAATACTTATTAATAACGCTGGTTAACTTTTAGTCAGCACAAAAGCCAGGAAGTTCCGCTTTTGCCATGCAAGTTCTTTTGTAACAGAGCTTTCTTGGTCAAGGTTGCAAAGAAATAAGAGAATAAGCTCTTGATAAGGCAAGCATGCTGAAACATGTTAGGAACATATCTACAAAAAAAACATTTCCTCGTTTTGGCATATTAGACATTTCTCTTCAGCAATCACAAGGAACAAAAAGCTCCTATCTTATCAATGGTAGACCACTTGGAAGTATTTTGTTTTAATAAGTGGTACATAAATTTTGTTAAAGAAGATGGAACTTCCTTGCTGATCTGATGACTGCTAACAGATACTCTCTGTCTTCTAAGTTGGTCTAAAGAGCAGCAGCTTCTTGCTCAAAATCAGAAACCGATGAGGAATAACAAAGCATTTACAAGCCCATTTCAAACCTTTCAACACAGGAACGATGGGGAGGGTGTGTGTGTGTTCTAGGCGTGATCAGGGATTCTGAGGGCAGGGGGCAATGAGCATTTGTGTATGGCCTCTGCCTCTAGTTTAAGCTGCCGTGCATTATTTTGAATGCATGAGGAAGATATAAGAATGAACTCTACATCTCCTCCTACCTGCAGCACCTGCTGCGTCTTGATTGAGAAGCATCAACATTACATTCATGCCTTCTGCTATGTTGGCAAGACCAATACAGTTCCACTTGATTCTGAAGAGTCTTGCCTTGTGCAACTACTTTACAGCATGCTCCTTGGAGGTCAAATCTCCTCAGCAACCCCCCTCTTGTCAAATAGGAGGAGCTGCTGGTGTCCTCCCACCCTTGTTCCCAATGGATATCTTTATCTCCCCCCCCCTTCAGCCATCCTTTCTTCCCTGGCAGGGATGGGGCTTGCCCCAGGTGGCAAAATGTCTTGGGTTGGCCCAGGCACCCCCCACCCACCTGCCTACCTTCTTCCTTACAATCATTTCAGGTGACACTGGCTCACAGCCTTCTCCTCCTTAGTCTCAGTGTTGCCCTTGTAGAAATCAGCAAACAGGAAGACAGGGACAAAGCTAGAATAAGTTGGTTCCAGCTGTCATTGGCTCTGGCTTCATCTTCAGTCGTCTTTGTGCCTTCTGACCTATCAGTCCCCCAAAGCCGCAGCCCCCACTACTCAGCAATCTTGACTACTGTCAATGTCTAATGATTGCAGAGGAAGGAAAATATAGAGGGGCCTTTTTCTCTGTAGAAAAACTCTCTACAAAGGAGTGTATAAACAATTGCATGCAGTCATATCTGCAGCATAGTCTTTTCTGGACCCATCAAGTGAGATGGTTTATGTCTCTTCTCTTAGAATTAGGCCCTATGTTGCACGTGATCAGGAGTGTATATTTTTTCAGAGGCTTTTATGAGCTCATTTCTCCTATTTCCCCTCACACATTTTGCCTGTTATAACTACTACATGGAAGCTACTATAAATTGCAATGAAAATGCTTATGCTTTCAGGGATATAAATCTACATTTGAAAATAGGAAAATTGGGATTATATTATTTCACAATGGGCCCTATGTGTGCCAAGGCTGCCACTTCTCAGAGTTAAAACCAGCTATAATGTATTAACATATATGCAAAGTAATTTAAATGTATGCAAATTGTCCATTTATTAAAGTTGAGGGGGACAAAAGAATACTAGGTCAGTTGATAGCTAGTTATTTTGAAACCATTTTGTGTAAGTGTGGCGTTGTGGGTTAAACCACTGAGCCTAGGGCTTGCTGATCAGAAGGTCGGCGGTTCGAATCCCTGTGACGGGGTGAGCTCCCATTGCTTGGTCCCAGCTCCTGCCAACCTAGCAGTTCGAAAGCACATCAAAATGCAAGTAGATAAATAGGAACCACTACAGCGGGAAGGTAAACGGCGTTTCCATGTGCTGCTCTGGTTTGCCAGAAGTGGCTTTGTCATGCCGGCCACATGACCTGGAAGCTATACGCCGACTCCCTCGGCCAATAATGCGAGATGAGCGCGCAACCTCAGAGTCGGTCACGGCTGGACCTAATGGTCAGGGGTCCCTTTACCTTTAATATATTAAATATTGACTGTTTTAATTTACAAAGATGAGGGTTGGGTCATTGGTTGGTTGGTTGGGATTGAGTGTTCATTTTTGTTTAGTAACTGGTTGGTTGCCATAATTTTTGTGTTAGCATTCTATATCAAAGCCTGCCTTTTTTTTAGTTTGGGGGGTTGGGTAGACTTGTTAGCCATTCATTGTAATATTGGATCGCTGCTGTTTCACTCTAAATATAAATGTTGCATTAATCTGATAAGAAGATTATCAGCTTTGGGGAAGCAGTTTCCACTTTTAAGTTTTCCAGGTGAAGCTATACCTTGTCTGTTCCAAGTAGGAAACAGTATCATTGGATGGCTATGGTAGATCACGGGTAGATCACCATGTCTCCCCAAAGAAGCTCAAAAACTTTGGCTCCTTTAACATTTTTGCCCGCACCCCAAAAAACGGGGCTGTCCTACTCCCTAAAAAAAGCTCAACAATTTTGAGAGTAGATCACAGTGTCTTGGGAGTTGGCCACCCCTGGTTTAAGGACTTTAATATGCTTCTTTAGTCAATCAGGGAAAGCACTTACTTGCAAACATAACACACACAAACTCCCATTGAGCTGTAAGCATACCCTTTTTATAATTTAAGCAGTTAAGCATAATAAATATGTCTTGCTTTTAGTACTTCTCACAGACAAGGTTGACTTTGCCGCTCCCTGTACTGGCAGTCCTAGAATGATTAATTAGGCATAAATGGAGGATGCAAAAACATGTGCTCGTATAGTTTATTATAATATATATAATTGAGAAATATATTTCAATTGAAATTCCTATCAGCAGCAGCACACAAGACAGGAGAGGACATTGGTAAGAGAGATGCATTTGAAGTTTCTTTTAATAAGACCCATTACAGAAGAATGAATAGAGCATGGAGCTTGTGGGCTAGAGAAAAGTGCAACCCTAGGTTTTCAGCAGGACTTTAGACAGCCTATTAGATTAGTATAGTCAAGTTGACTTGTGATGGAACAACACTCCAACAGTCTACCTTTTATCAGCCTAAGGTTACAGCCAGATAGATGTGCGTTCATATACCACTTGGACCATTTCAACCCTTTGGACTCCTTTAAGCAAGTTACACATTCTCACATAACATCCCATATGAATTTAAAGTTCAAGGATGGGGCATCCGTAAGCTATTAGGTCTAAACAAATGGTTTTCTGCATTTGCTATGGGGCTTTCCCAGACAGTAATTGCCCACATTGCCCACATTGGCCATGCTGGCTGGCGCTGCTGAGAGTTGTGGTCCACAGCATCTAGAGAGCACCACGTTGGCTGCCCTTGTCCTCGGAATTATGTGCATTCATCCTTACTTTGGGGCACATCTCATATGGATACATGGAAGGCTGTTACCTTTCCAATTACCTACCTCAGCAATTTGTCCCTAGAGGCCAGCCACATCTCCTAGAACAGGCTTTCCTAAACTGTCTTGGACTGCAACTCCCATCAGCCACAGACAGCATGTGCTTGCTTGGGCTGGTGGGAGTTGCAGTCCAAAAGATCTGGAGGGGAGCAGGTTGGCAAAGCCTTCCCCAGGAAGTTTGCCAGCAGGCTTGTCTTTCCCTATGGAATCAACACCATCCAGTTTATTATAAATGAAAATGGAGATTGCATTTCTAATGGTTATGACTAGAAGGCAGTGATGAAAATGGATTATATCTTTTGCCAGTTTTCTCATAAAGCTATAGCATAACTCTGACCTTAGAGACAAAAAGAAATAAAAAACTACATTGGTAGCAGTACTTGTGTGTTCTTCTCCCAGTAGACCTATCATTCATTAACACATATAATCCTTTAAAAAAGCTATTGCCATTTTTATTTGTGGCCATCATGACATCCTTGCTCATTGAGTTCCATATGTTCTTTTCTGAAACAGTCTCTCAGTTTTCAATTGATGACCTTGAGTTCTTGTATTTGTGCATGTGTGGGAGAGAGCAGAAATCATATTTCTGCAGTCACACTTCCCATACTATCTTACAATACATTCTCCCTTCACTAACCTTATTTGCAAAGCAACCATTCTCAACAGTTTGATGCAGGAGTGGGGGAATCTGCGGCCCTCCAGATGTTCTTGGATATGCTGTAGCATACATCCTAATTCTTTCTTAGGCTGCAGAGCTCTGCATAAGGCGACTTACTTTTGGGTAGACAAGAATAGAACGGCATTGTTAGTTAAGAACTGATAGATTTCCGTGGATCATTTATGTTACCTTCTTTATTTCCAATATATCCTTTTGGAAACGGGCAATCAGAAATGTACACTGTTCCAAATCTAGACACCCCGCCTCTTTGTGCAATGATCATGATGCCTTTTAATCCCTTTTCTAAGAATTCCTAACAAGCATTTCCCATTTTTTACTGTCACGGCATATTGAGCGCATATTATTTACTGTGATTGTTCTCTTTCACTGTAAGGCTGCTTCCTGTGTCACTAAAGCCACATCAGAACCTATCGAAGCACATATGGAGGTAGGATTATTTGACATATGGTGCTTTGCATGTATATTAAGCTCTCTCTCACACACACTCAATTCTTTGTCAAGTTTGAGATTTCTCAGACTTTTTGTGGGTTTTACTATACAGTGGTACCTCTACTTACGAATTTAATGCGTTCCAAACACACATTTGTAAGTCAAAAAAAATTGTAAGTCGAATCCCATAGGAATGCATTGGGAGAAAAAATTTGTAAGTAGAAGCAACCCTATCTAAAAATTCGTAAGTAGAAAAAATCCTATCTAAACCACATCCAAGATGGCGGACAGAGCTCTGTTTGTAAGTAGAAACATTCGTAAGTAGAGTTATTCGTAAGTAGAAGTACCACTGTACTACTTTCCCCTCACCTGCATACTATGCCAGCTCACCTTTCATTATTGTTTTAAATAAAATTAATTGCATTTTTTCTTGGGGAAGATTTTGCTAGTGCCTTACCCTGCTGTTGAAAGAATTGCACTGGGTGGCCATTATATGCAGGGCTAAGTTCCAGCTGGTTTTGGTATATGAATTCCTGTACAGCTTTGGACCAGATACCTGAAAGATCTTCTCACTCCTTATATGCCCATTTGATCATTGTGCTCTGCAGGCGAGGGCCTTCTGCAGATAACATCTTATCAGGAGATCTGCTCTGTACAATGTAGGAGTCTAGCCTTCAGTGACCTGCCCCTTGGAATCAGCTCCCCATGAATATTAGACAGATGCTATTGCTACAGTCTCTCCAGCACCTACTGAACACCTTCCTCTCTCAACAAGCCTTTTAAGCTGAGATCTTTCTTTTGAATATTTTTTTTTATAGCTTTATCACTTGTTGCTTTCTGCCCTGGGCTCCTCATGGAGGATATAAATTGAATAGCCAACTATATATATATATATATATATATATATATATATATATATATATATAGGCATTGTGCACGCGGAGGTCACAGCCTTTCTCTGCTGAACTGTAATGTAACAAATTTGGCCACAACGTTCCATGCCCATCAGGGAGGGATCTGGTGTAATTCCCCCCCCAAAAAAACCACACCTTTCACACCTAAAATAATGATTAAACACAAAAAAGTGACGCCCAAATTAGATGTCACCACCAGAAGCTCCGAAGACTCCAGCAGCTCCAAAGCTGCACCGCCAGATGACATCACAAAATTCCACAGCAACCAACTGAAAACAGTCCTTTTGCAGCAACAAGGCCCAGCTTTTTCAATAGGCTGCAGCATTGCCAAGCACGGAAAAACAAATAGAATAGGGCCTTTCACAACGGGGGGGGGCAGAGGGATGAGGCACAACAAAGGGAGGGAGGGGAAACACATAGCCATGGGGAGGAGGAAGGAATAACCCTGAGTCAGCCAAAGCAGTGGGGGTGGGGGTCGGTTGGGACAGGGAAAACTGAGTAGGCCACAACATTGCCCAGTAGGCCACAGGCAAAAACAAACAGAATATGGGCCTTTCACAGGGTGGGGGAATCACAGGGATGAGGCACAACAACGGGGGAGGGGGCTCACAGGGATGAGGCACAACAAAGGGAGGGGGAACACATAGCCGTGGGGGGAAGGTAGGACCCTGAGTTAGCCAAAGCAGTGGGGTGGGGGGGGGGACATTTTCAGGAACACGCATGAGTGTGGGAGTCAGGGTTGGGACAGGGCAGGTGACCTGAAGGAGACCCTGAAGGTCCATTTAACAGAAAAAACCCACAGCAATGCGTGGTTGGGCCAGCTAGTAATACATAAAAAAGCAAGAGGGAGATGAGTGTGACAAAAAGAGAGAGATCAAAGTACTAAACAAACTGCATTTTTATGGGTTGCTCCACCCCTTTGTTTTAACCTACCACTATTTAAAGTAATGTAATTAAATATTTACTAAGTTGCCTTAGACAGGTAAAACAATATTTCAAGTTTTACTTTTTCTCAACCTCCTCCTTAAAAAAATCCCACAACTGACTTTATTTACAAAGCAGAAATAAAGAATTATAATCACTCTAATGTCCAAAGCCATTCTCATTAACTTCAAAAAAGCATTTCAGGCTCAGGCAGGACGTTTTAATTCTATGCATGCATTTTCCTCAGCTCTTTCGTAAACATTCTGCTTATCTGCATAATAACCGTAACAGGGTTCTAAGGCTGAACTAAATGCTGTGGTGCTGATTCCTGTCTTAGAACACGCGCTGTTGCCAAGCAGGTGCAAAGTGGGGGTTGTTGGGAAGTGGGTTGCAAATAAGCTGAAGGAATCTGCCCACTTTGTAATCTTGGAAAAGCCGAAGATCACATGCACGCCACGTTTGTACCACTTTAACAGCCATGGCTCCTTCCCCTCAAAATAATACTGGAAACTGTAGTTTTTACCCTCAAAGAGCTACAGTTCCCAGCAGCCTTAACAAACTCCCAGCATTCTTGGGATAGGGGAGCCATGTGCTTCAAATGCATGGTGTAGATGTGCTCAAAGTTGATTTCCTAACCATGATGGTCAGATAAATTCCTTTAATAGGAACAGGCCGGTCCTACTATTAGGCCGAGTGAGACAGCTGCCTCAGGCAGTGAATGCTGGGTGGGCAGCGCGGTAGCAGTGTGGTGTTGGAAGGCAGAACTGTGTGGCATTGCCTGCATCTCCTAAGCTAGCCTCCTAGCCTGCCCACGTCTGCATTGCCATTGGTCAATGGCCACAGAGCACTTAGTTTCTGTTGAGGGGGGAGGAATGGGGGACATGGAAGAAATGTAAACGTAAAGGGACCCCTGACCATTAGGTCCAGTCGTGACCGACTCTGGGGTTGCGGCACTCATCTTGCGTTATTTGCCGAGGGAGCCGGCATACAGCTTCCAGGTCATGTGGCCAGCATGACAAAGCCGCTTCTGGCGAACCAGAGCAACGCACGGAAACACCGTTTACCTTCCCGCTGCAGTGGTACCTATTTATCTACTTGCACTTTCTAGGTTGGCAGGAGCTGGGACTGAGCAACGGGGGCTCAGCCCGTCGCGAGGATTCGAACCGGTGACCTTCTGATCGGCAAGCCCTAGGCTCTGTGGTTTAACGCACAGCGCCACAGAAAGGCTGGCTGGCTGGAATCCTGATCCAGAGCACTTTGCGCTGTTAACATTTTATTGCAAGTCCCATTTGTTTACTTGTTTATGCTCAAGACAAATAAAGTTGAACTGAACCCTTCTAATAAGCACACCCAACATGTAATAATAGATATTAGACACATAATGGTCACATATAAAGGCCTGAAATGTGAAGGGGGATTGGGGTGTGTCTTCAGTACCTTCTGGACAATATTTTAATCTAAATGATACATAAACCGAGTAATTTGAGCATTTGTGAAACTGAAGCCTGGCCTTAATTATTCTAAGCCATCTGAAGCTCATCTTGAATGTTGCTTTCTGGCTAAGAAGGATGAACTGTTAAGCTTCCCCCCTCCCCTTATATATATTTTTCATTTAGGAAATTGAGATTTAAAATCCTCCCAGATGAATGAATAGGGTGATCAGGCTGATTAATTGAGGAAAGAAGCAATATATGCTAGACCTCGAGAGGAAGGGAGGAAGAGAAAGAAGATGACTGGCTAGAAAAGACCAAATTTCTGAACAGAAAAAAGTAAAGGGCTGCATTTGCGTGTCTGTTTATTTCATTTCTCTAACTGTTAATTTCCACATTATAGTTGAACTTTAACATGACCCCAAGAGCCACTTCCAGAAATCTAGCAGCCTATAGTGGAGGTTTAGCACTTATTGGTGTGTTAATTGCTTCCAGGAAGAAGAAGAAAAAATCTGTTTGCAACCCTGTTAACCCAGAAAATTGTGAGAGTAAAGTGATGAAATTTGGGGCAGTGTGCCAGAATATAGTTCTTTCCTGCCATTTTTCATGTGTGAATACCGGGGGAATAGAAGCACGTACATGTGGAAAGGCTGAGGGGTAGCGATGTTGTCCAGTGGCATTCATTGCTGTGTCACACCAACTACTGGTGTGGCTGATATTTAGCAAGACAGATCATTATATCAGTGGAAAAGCCATAGTTCCACAATGCAAACAGTACTGCAGTGTGAAAGGAACATTAGGAAACAGAACAGAAGCACTAGCATAATAATTGGGAAAACTAACACAGTATTCCTCATGTCTGAATGATCCAAGGTACACCAAAAACTGCCCCTTTCTTCTGAGGGTCCTTTGTTCCCCCCACAAAGATGGAAACCCCTTTTCATCTCCTTCTGAGGGAAGTGGGTGAGTGTCTAGACCAGGCTTCCTCAAACTCTGCCCTCCAGATGTTTTGAGACTACAATTCCCATCATCCCTGACCGCTGGTCCTGCTAGCTAGGGATCATGGGAGTTGTAGGCAAAAAACATCTGGAGGGCAGAGTTTGAGGAAGCCTGGTCAAGAGAAATGGCAAAGTTTGGAGCTAAAGGTTTGGTGTATACCTTACTTAATAGCTGTATAAGACTACAAGTGTTTTTCATTGTTTCTGTTGCTTGAGGAACAGTCATGACTCAGTGCTCTGCGTGTTGAAGGTCACAGGTTCGGTCCCTGGCATATCCAGGTAAGGACTGGGAATGTCTCCTGCTTGAAACTCTGGAGAGATAACATCTGTCAGCACAGGCAATACTGAGCTTTATGGATCAATGCTCTGACTCACCATACGGCAGTATCCTACGCTGCTGTTTTCCTTCCTTTGAGCTTCTCAGACTGCTTGCCAGCAGCACAAGGGACTGCAGCTGCCCAGCCTGGCAGCAGCACTTTCGAAAATGTCCCTGAGAAGATGTTACGTCACAAAACCTTCCCATGAGCACAGCCAGAGCGATAGGGAAGGCTCCAGGGTTAACAACAACAACAAAGTTTCAAGGAAGGAGCGTCCTTTTCCATTTACAAAACCTTGTCACAGACCTTGTCATGGTCTTTCGTGTTGTAATTACTTCCAGATTAATCTCCTGTAATGTGTGTTCCGTGTAGGGCTGCCCTTGAAAAGGGTCCAGAAACCTCCACCGACACAAATGCTGTGTGTGGACCACAGTGAAGCATTTTGACCATATTATTATTATTTGATCACAGGGTGACAGCTTGTTTTCTGGTTCCATTCAAGGTGCTAATCTTCACCTTTAAAGCTCTAAATGGATAGGGACCTAGGTATCTTTTTTAAAAATATATATTTATTAATTTTTATAATAACAAAATATAGAAAACAACAGACACATCATATACAAACAACAAAAACATCAAAAATAAAAACAAAAACACAAAAATACATCACTCAATCTTATATTCCATATCTTTGTCGACTTCCTCCTTCCCTTCCCTTCTACGTTTCTATATATCACTTTATTTAGCACTTTCTAATTCTTGATCACATTCTTTTTCTTAATTATCTATTCTAAATATTACTCTTAATTCCTTTTCAATCAAAAATTTCTTAAAACCTCATAATATAATTTTAATCTTAAGAGCATAATACCATCCTATCATATATCTAAATCTTAACACATCCTGCATTAAACTAACTTACTTCTGCAACCTCCTTATACTTCCAAATCCTTTATTGAATATTTTTAATCTTATAATTCTTTTCTAAATAAACTTTAAACTTCCTCCAATCTTCTTCCACTGATTCTTCTCCCCGGTCCCGGAGTCTCCCAGTCAGTTCAGACAGTTCCATAAATTCTATCAGCTTCATCTGCCAATCGTCCACTGTAGGATTTCCAGTTCCTTGCTAATACAATTCTAGCTGCTGTTGTTGCATACAGGAAAAAAAGGTAACATCTTTCTTAGGTAATTCTTTTCTTGTAATACCAAGTAAAAAAGCTTCTGGGTTCTTAATAAACGTGTTTTTAAACACTTTCTTCAACTTATTATAAATTTTATCCCAGAAGCTTTTTACTTGGGGACAAGTCCACCACATATGGTAAAAGGTTCCTTCCGCTTTCGTACATTTCCAACATTTGTTATCTTGTTTATGATAAATCTTAGCCAGCTGGGACCTGGGTATCTTAATGACCACTTTCCTCCACAAGTCCTCTCCTGTCAGTATCTAAGGTACGACAGTGGTACCATGGTTCTCAAACAAAACCTGTTCCAGAATTCCGTTCCAAAACCAAAGCGTTCGCAAACCAAGTCACGCTTTCCCAGTAATGCAAAATGGATTAATCCGTTCCAGACTTTTAAAAACAACCCCTAAAACAGCAATTTAACATCAATTTTACTATCTAACAAGAACATTGATTCATAAAATGAAAGCAATAATCACTGTACTGTACTATAAAATAAATAAGACAGTATTGTAGATGATTTTTAAAAAAATATTATTATTTTCTTACCTGCACTGATGTTAGTCATTGTTTGGATGGGGGGCTTTTATCCATTTCTGCAGCCACATAAATCAATCAATCAGCAGCTGAACTTGGTTCCACACATTCACAAAAACGAATTAACCGAAAAAGCCACGAAAACAAAAACGCAAAATAAAAAGCAAAAACAGAAGTGCCAAACTTAATCTGTTCTGGAAGTCTGTTTGACTTCCGAAATGTTTGAAAACCAAGGCACAGCTTCTGATTGTTGCAGACACCCTGGAAACAATAGGTGACAGCCACATTGGACGTTCGGCTTCCAAAAAACGTTTGAAAACCAGAACACTTACTTCTGCGTTTTTGGTGTTTGGGAACCAAGGCGTTTGAGAACCAAGGTACCACTGTACTCCAGATTCTTTAACCGTATGAAGCTTAATAAAAAAAAAAATCCTTCCAGTAGCACCTTAGACCAACACAGCTACCTACCTGTAACTAGAACACATGAAGCTTGGCAGCTAAAGGGTAGGGGGCTTTTTCTGTTCTGGCTCCCCCCATCCCAGTGCAAGGCCTTTTCTATTGAGATCACACGCGCCATTGTTTTAGGTGGCAGACAAAAATTTGCCCTGGGGGGGGGGGGGGGGGAAGGAAGGCTTTTGGCCAAATCTTTTCTTTTCTGGCTTATTTTTTAAAGCTGTTTCTGTTTCGACTACTATTCCCAGAGAGTGGGTTGTAGCTGACTAAGTTTTGCTCAAAGTAGAGCTGTTGAAATTAATGGTCCTAAATTAATTGTGTTCATTAATTTCAATGGGTCTGCTGCATATGAGTAATGCTGGATACAACTTACAGTCATTGCTTTTGGTTTTTAATAGCAAAATTAGGATTTTATGTTGGCACATAAATGTGGATGATGTTTATTGTTTCGTCTGCTGCCTTGAGAAATAAGCATACCTTTAAAAATTTTTTATTAAATATAAAACCTTGCAAACAAGAAAAAAAAAGGCTAAATAGCACCTAGGATTGATAGATCTATATGAATCTCATATTTTTATATGTGTTGCTTTTCCTAAGCATTTCCGAAACAATGTCTTAACAATAGCCCCAGTAAAAAAATACAAATCGGAAAAGTGTTATTATTCTCTTATTGCAAAAGTGAGTGGCAGTGGCAGGTGAGTTTCAAAGCCTGGTGAATTTTAATTTATTATTATTATTTACTGTAAGAACAGAAGAAGTCATACTTTCCCCCGGACTTCTCAACATTACTTTCACCTTTGTTCACATTACCCAACATTTATTCTTCATTGGAGATCATTTATGAAAAGCTAACAAAGAATGGAGATGGGAAGAAATGTTAGATCCAGCTGTTTAGTTGTAGTACAGCACACACATACAGACATGATTTACAGGAATGTAACATGTCAGTTCTTGAATGTTTGCAATTATTCAAACCAGGCCAAACCACTGAATTTGCAGAGATGAAACCATCGTTTGATTTCACTTTCCCAACATTTCATGGATTTCCACAATCCTGTGATGTCTAAAGTTCTTCAACCTTGAAATTAAGTAAGGTATTGATTTTGCTTATTTGTTTTGAGCTATAGTGAATCTGCAATTTATCAAATTGAGACTTGTGGGGAGGGCATGGTTTTAATATTCAAGGGATCTGCATGCTTCTAAAGACCAGTATAAGTTCTCAGTGTTGCATGGCTGGTTTCACATTTATATTGACTTTGAGAAGAATGTTATTAGCTAGTATGGGGGCAGTCTTTGGCCTTTTATATTTACACAATTTCCATTATCCCCCATGGCAGAAAAAAAGGCAAATGGATTATTATTATTATTATTATTATTATTATTTATTTATACCCCGCCCATCTGACTGGGTTTTCCCCACCACTCTGGGCGGCTTCCAACAAATAGCAAAATACATTAAAATATCACAGATTGAAAACTTCCCTAAACAGGGCTGCCTTTAGGTGTTTTCTAAATGTCAGGTAGTTGTTTATCTCCTTGACCATGATTAATGTCCAGCACTCCCATTTCTACACACTGTCCTCCAAACTCTGATGTAGTTCTCTAAAGAATTATCGGTCAGGTGTAGTCTAACAGTTATTCAGAGAGCAAACTGCGATACTTTTACATGCCTTCTTGATTGGTGGTGCTGGTGGGGAGATCAATGGCTGAGTTGAAATAATCGAATGTGTTTTGTGAACATGTGTCATGGTCAAAAAGCACCTCCTATTTGGGAGTATTCCCAGCGATTATCTTCTCTCTAAGTTGCTTTTGTTTATTTGCAATGATGTCACAAGGCAGGGAAAAATGGCTACATACGGTAGCATTTTGGCTTTGTGCTATTCACTACGTAATCCCTGATTGGCTGGGACCATCCATGTATCTACAAAGGTTTGTCAGCATCAACACTTCCCACAGAACTTCCAGTGAAGTCTGCTATGAGCCAGAGAGCAGAGAAATCAAATAGCCCTAGCAGCAGGTTACAGCAGTCTCCAAAACTTTCTGTAATCAATAAAGTTGTGGTCTAAATTCTGCCAAAAACCAAACCAAAATTTGAGTCATGTGTGAATTTATTTAGGGGGAAGGTTTCTGGGTCTGAACACGCAAATAACAAGTATTAAAATGATCAATAAAAACACTTCAAAACAACTAAAATATTTAAAAATAACTAAAATGAATAGGGAAACAGATTAAAACACACCAACTTCTGCATGCCTAGATAGACATGCCTAAACAAACATTGAATTCAAAGCCCCTGACCTTTTTCATTTTTCTTTTTTACACTGATAACAAGGATCTCTGAACCACACAGCAGTGAGGCATATTCACCCCCTAACTTTGCTGAGCTCCTGGAGGCCACACACCTATTCCGAGGGGAATCTATGTTGTATTAAGTAATAAAAAAAGCCTCTTTGTTATTACTTAGTGTTGTGACGTGGAACACTTAGCCTGTGTTTAGAGTTCAGCTGTGTCACTTCTCTCTCTCTCTCTCTCTCTCTCTCTCTCTCTCTCTCTCTCTCTCTCTCTCTCTCTCTCTCTCTGTGTGTGTGTGTGTGTGTGTGTTTAAAAAATTGTATAATGCAGAGCAAAGCAAAATGTACCCTAAATCATGCCTCTGTTTTTTAAAAAAGATAGAGAAGTACATATAACTAATTCTCATTCCTTCCTGTTCCAATGTTTGTAGAGAATTTAGTTTTGTACTCCTGGCGAAATATGGCAGAACAACAGGCAATTGACCAGGAGAATAAGAGTGTCCCTGGGGCTGCATTAATTTCCTCCTACTTGACCCACGGCATCAAAAGAAGCAGGGAGCCCTGTAATCAGTCCAAGCCCCTCTCACTTCATAAGTGTGACAAAGCAGTAGTAGCAAATACACGCTCTCTGCACCCTGGGGAGGTGAGGGTGGGAGTGCAGCTGATTGCATATTTATATGGAAGGGAGTCAGGAAGGATGGGAAGGATGCAGAGAGAGGAGTGCTTTTCCAAATGCTTTCTATTGAGACACAGCTCTTATCTGTTTACTGATGCCCACAGCGTCGTTTGCATAGATAGCCCTGTTCTGTGATTGCAAAGCATCAACAATGGCAGGAAAAGATTGGACTTGATGCCATATGTGGAAACTAATTTAGTAAGAAATTGCACAGCGACAAGGCAATGATGCTTTATTTTAAATGGCAGATGCCTCATTAGTGATGATTTATTTAGATGACCTTCTCAGAGTGATGCCAATTCTCTCCCTTCTTCCCAAGCCCCCTCCCATCTCCCATCTCCCTGCGAAATATTCCTTAGGAAGCAGAAGGAAACACCTCTCATCTAAAGTTCAAACTGGCTTAACCTTTCTGCGCCAAAACATTTCAGTAACACAATACTTCATAAGGTTTTGCATTGGGTTTAGACTCTGAGATTAAAATTTACAATGTGTATGAAACTGAACAAGAGCAATGTTTTGCTGCATGTCTCATTTGTGAAGCAACCCCTTTCCTCGTGTTGTTTTAATCTTAAAACTGGGACTAGCTGAGTAAAAGGGTTGCTAGAGACGTGCAACACAGTCAGAAAGGCTTGTGTTGTGTCATAAGGTGTGTTTTGGACATTACCCAACTACCATACAAAATATCACCATTTGACTTTGGGGTTGAAGTTGATACATTAGCAAAAGGCGTTGGGGGTGTGTGTGTGGAAAATTTCCCAGTAAAAGTCAGCATGTCCTACCGGCTTCCTGAAATGTTAGAATTATCAGGAAATGGCAGCATTCACAGAGTTTCTGACATTTACCAAAATGTATTTTGATTATGTCTTTTGTTCTGCTTTGTTTTGTTCTAGAATGTGGCAGACTTTGGAGGGGAAGGGACATACACAACCAGTTTGGCAATTCCATGTGTCCTTTTGTGGGCTGGAGCCCCTAAAGGACAGCATTGCAGTCAACCACTAGCAGGTAGGATATTCCTGACATTTGTTTATAAAGGTGTCTAATTGCCATATTTATATTAAACATGACTGAAGGAAAGTAGTTAGGGAGCAAAGGTTGCCTATCGTGGGATTTCAAAGCTATCTAATATTTTTCTCTTAATTAAAAGTTTCCCCTGAAGGGAGTCATGTCTTTTGACATGTTGCTCATGAGTTTTGATAGGCATTATCTTCCTTAGTAATGGTAACAGAACATGGTGTAGATATTACTGACTAATGTTGCTATCCCTACGGGGGACCCGATCCCTGGTGTCATTATCATATTTTGTTTTATTCAGAAACACCTTCAACAGAACCATGGCAAACTGTTATATAAAGGCAATAATTAGCACTGGATCAACTGTTTGCATTTTCACATCAGTGATTTCTCTCTCCCTCTGGAGCAAATGTTTGTTGCTAGGTTCTTATTTTCTAATTTGCACTGCAATACCCAACTTGAAGTTAGAATCCATGTGGCATTCCGACTTCGCAGATAAATATATGATTATACACAAACACATCAGGTGTACTAATTTAAGAAACAAGATCAAGCTTGATGGGCTATATTGGGCGTGAGGAACTGGATCCAACCAGAGAATTGGATTCTGATCTTCCTTAAACCTGTGGGCCAAGTTTGATGGGTGGGTGGAGCTGCCCACCAGTCACCTGACTTCACAGTGATGTCGGGGCTAGCAAAGCATTGTGCAGTGTGCTATGCAAGCTTGTAAAATGTGGTCCATTGAGCTTTGACTGGTTTGGGTGCGGAGCTTCTGGGATCCTGCAGCCGGTGCCGCAATTATGAAGTCCAACGGAAGGAGAGAGGCAGAGGGAAAACCAGATTTTGGCACCGCAGAGTGTGCTACTGAAATTTGAGGTGCCAAAGTCCACCACTGATTGTTGGAAGCTTCTGTGCACAGTGCTAAGCAAAAATGGGCCACCTTAGATCATTCTGGCATCAGGTTATTGCTCTAGAAAGTCATGGCTCTGTGTAGCCAAGCTGTAGGGAGCCTGCGACCCATGTGCTCCATTTGGCGAGCAAGGCTGTTTTTGTCAAGAAAAGTTTCCCACATTTTCTCTGCCACTACATAATACATAATACACCTTACTGCATTATTGGAACAATTTCTTGTGCTGCACATTGGGATAGGTGGTCCCATTCTGTCTCGAGATGGGGGACCTTTTAAGTTGCATAACCTCCCTTCTCGTGAGGCTACAACTGCTAATTTGGTGATTAATTATCTATATTTCACACTGTTTATTTGACAACGCTTAGATTAATTTCTCTTTCCAAGCAAATCACATTTAGGGATGCATTTGCATATCTTGATTGCTGTTTAATGTCCTGGCTATCATAGCGGTTTTTCTGCCTACTCAGAGAAGAGTTTGTTTTTATTTTTATTTTTAAAGTAAACAGGGAATGGTTTCACGTTACAGTACTGCCATAGCTGCCAAGTTTTCCCTTTTCTCGCGAGGAAGCCTATTCAGCATAAGGGAAAATCCCTTTAAAAAAGGGATAACTTGGCAGCTATGAGTACTGCATTGCAGATTGCTGGATGGACATACCTTTATTTGAACAAAGAATGAGCTTGACCATAATAAGGATAATAGTTTGACCTTCTTGGCTTTACTGTATTTGATTAAATATTCCAGTAAATGTTGCTGCCTTTGGCTTCATTGGAAGGAAGGGAAAGGTATAAATTTAATAAAATATTCAATAAATAAGTGAAAATAAGGCTATATATTCATGTGTGTGTGCATGCATGTGCATATACCACAATCATGCATTTAAAAATGGAAGGCAGAGCAATATTACTAGATCAGAGGGAACGATAATACCCAAGCACTTCCATTCTGTCATTAGCAGGGTGGAAGATGAAAGGAGAGTGTTGTTGTTGTTTAGTCATTTAGTCGTGTCCTACTCTTTGTGACCTCATGGACCAGAGCACGCCAGGCACTCCTGTCTTCCACTGCCTCCCGCAGTTTGGTCAAACTCATGTTGGTAGCTTCAAGAACACTGTCCAACCATCTTGTCCTCTGTCGTCCCCTTCTCCTAGTGCCCTCAATCTTTGCCAACATCAGGGTCTTTTCCAGGGAGTCTTTTTTTCTCATGAGGTGGCCAAAGTATTGGAGCCTCAGCTTCAGGATCTGTCCTTCCAGTGAGCACTCAGGGCTGATTTCCTTAAGAATGGATAGGTTTGATCTTTTTGCAGTCCATGGGACTCTCAAGAGTCTCCTCCAGCACCATAATTCAAAAGTATCAATCCTTCGGCGATCAGCCTTCTTTATGGGCCAGCTCTCACTTCCATATATCACTACTGGGAAAACCATAGCTTTAACTATACAGACCTTTGTCGGCAAGGTGATGTCTCTGCTTTTTAAGATGCTGTCTAGGTTTGTCATTGCTTTTCTCCCAAGAAGCAGGCGTCTTTTAATTTCGTGACTGCTGTCACCATCTGCAGTGATCATGGAACCCAAGAAAGTAAAATCTCTCATTGCCTCCATTTCTTACCCTTCTATTTGCCAGGAGGTGATGGGACCAGTGGCCATGATCTTGGTTTTTATTTTTATGTTGAGCTTCAGACCATATTTTGCCCTCTCCTCTTTCACCCTCATTAAAAGGTTCTTTAATTCCTCCTCACTTTCTGCCATCAAGGTTGTGTCATCTGCATATCTGAGGTTGTTGATATTTCTTCCGGCAATCTTAATTCCAGTTTGGGATTCACCCAGTCCAGCCTTTCACATGATGAATTCTGCATATAAGTTAAATAAGCAGGGAGACAATATACAGCCTTGTCGTACTCCTTTCCTGATTTTGAACCAATCAGTTATTCCATATCCAGTTCTAACTGTAGCTTCTTGTCCCACATAGAGATTTCTCAGGAGACAGATGTGGTGATCAGGCACTCCCATTTCTTTAAGAACTTGCCATAGTTTGCTGAAAGGAGAGTAGATTTTCATTCCCCCCCTTGCTGTTGGCCTCCCCCTGCATTCACACTTAAAGAGGTTTTCTCCAGGACAATATGAATACTAATACCAATAATTATTTTATCATTATCCCATCCATCTAACTGGGTTTCCCTAGTCACTCTAGGGGACACTTTCTGTTCTACACCAGGGGATTGGTCCAGAGTTTGGGGAGAACCAGCACCAGTAATTTCAATGTTGGCTAAGAGGGTGTGCTTCTAAGGATGGATCTCCTCCTCTGAGAGTAGCCTTCCTTCCCTGCTCAGGGTACATCCACACTCCTGCTTGCCCCATCACCTTCCCCTGGAAAACCTGCTGCTTACTGCTGGATCAGAGCAAACGTCAGTCAGGGTTTCTGAGGACTTTCTCCAATTCAGTGCTAAAGAGTGAGTTTTCTGGGAGAGCAGTGGGGCAAAGGCAAAACTGCTCAGACTTATGCCTAGAAAGCATGAGGCAAGTGGGAAATTGGTCAGACATGGGGGCAGCAGAAGTGTGGAGAAGCCCTCAGAGGGAGAAATATTCTGAATACTATAGGATGCCTTTGCAGGGACCTTTGGGATTGTGCCTTAAACCTTTTGAATGGAAACGTTCCCTTTGATAGCATTTGGGTCCAAAAGCAGACCATCAATGTAAGAAGCCCAAATCCACGTGCATTATATAATTATATGGATTTGCAGACATTCAACACAAATTAATCCATTGAATCTGAACTCTTACACAGTTAATGATTGCTCTCGAGCACCCATAAATCTGTTTTTCAGTTTCACGCAGCCACAGTTCAGAGCTCAAGACTTTCATTGCTGGCTAAAGAAGAGGGAGTTTTTCCAGTATCCTGTGCCCATTTTGCACTACTACTTCTATGCCCACATGGACTGATTGTCCTTTTTCTGCCTCAGTAAAAAAACAACAACAAACCACTGTGCTCCTCGGCTCCACCAACTCTTCAGGGCTCTTCTGATTCATACACATTTCCAGAATATACACATTCTCTTGAATGTGGAAAAGTCCATCTCCTGGGAACAATCTGCAGTAGTCTTTATGATAACAAGACCCAATATTTCCCATTCAGATGGAGACAGCCTCTAAACACTATCACAGCACCACAGAATACAGCCTCGGTCCAATATACCTGAAGAGCGTCTCCTCCCCCATCATTCTGCCTGGACACTGAGGTCCAGCCCCGAGGGCCTTCTGCCGGTTCCCTCGCTACGAGAAGCCAAGTTACAGGGAACCAGGCAGAGGGCCTTCTCGGTAGTGGCTACCAACCCTGTGGAATGCCATCCCACCAGAGGTCAAAGAGAATAACAATTACCAGACCTTTAGAAAGCATCTCAAGGCAGCCCTGTTTAGGGAAGCTTTTAATGTTTGGTGGATTTCTGTATTTTAATATTTTGTTGGAAGCTGCCCAGAGTGGCTGGGGGAACCCGGCCAGATGGGCGGGGTATAAATAATAAATTATTATTATAGCACAGCTGAATATATTTGAGGCAGCAATTTCCCTCGCTATGATTTTCTTTCATGATATGTAAACATTCCCCCTGTAAACATTTTTGGTTTGAAGCCAAAATAGGATGGAGATCGTAAAGGTAAAGGTAAAGGGGCCCCTGACCATCAGGTCCACTCATGTCCGACTCTGGGGTTGCGGCGCTCATCTCGCTCTATAGGCCGAGGGAGCTGGCGTTTGTCCACAGACAGCTTCCGGGTCATGTGGCCAGCATGACAAAGCTGCTTCTGGCGAACCAGAGCAGCGTACAGAAACGCTGTTTACCTTCCCGTTGGAGCGGTCCCTATTTATCTACTTGCACTTTGATGTGCTTTCGAACTGCTAGGTGGGCAGGAGCTGGGACCGAGCAACGGGAGCTCACCCCGTCGCAGGGATTTGAACTGCCGACCTTCTGATCAGCATTCCCTAGACTCTGTGGTTTAGACCACAGTGCCACCTGGGATGGAGATCATAGTCCAGAGTTAATACAGACACTGCCTATACAGTACACATGTACATGCCCCATTTAATCAATGCTCTGCTGCTGCTCCCCCATAAGAGGAAAAGGACAACTATGATCCAACTATAAAATATGAGCCTTGAGAATTTCTGTGCACAACCTTTTAAAATAAATATTAATGTTTGAATAATCATCCTAAACTTGCGTGCATATACGCAACAAGAGAAACATGACAGTTTATGAGATGCTGCTATGAGAGTATTAGACTGTTTACCAATGTTTTTATGGACAATCACCACAGTTTCACAATACTTCATATAGAGCAAACACTAAAAGACCTGATGTAGGCAGATATTTTTCCAATTCCAAATTATAAAGTACTTTAAAGTTTGTGGGAATCAAAACTTTAAAGTTCAACCAATCAGTTGTCTGGAATATATTGTATACTTCTTTTATACCTGATCATGATTAGCAATATGTATGCATATGTGCTGTTATGAACTCCTTAAATTAAGCAAAATGAATCACTTTGTTGCTTGAATCGTCCTGTTGCACGGAACAAATAAAATAAGCCTATGTTCATGTGTCTGAACATGCAAACAATAAGCGCACCGGGGAGGAGGAATCTTAGCCGCAAGCTTGGTGCCTGCCTGCATGTTTGCCCATCTGCAGTGCCTCTCAGTGTGCATGAACTATGTGTGTAGGTTTGAATGTGTGGCTGAGGCCCATGCTTGCAAGGACTCTGGCATGGGCGTAGGCAAAGGGGGGCAGCTGCCCCCCCTAGAAGCAAAAATATTAATGTATTTTACAGACCATAACCAGCACTTTTCCCCTCCAAAAACTGAAGTGGAAAGGGCTTTGCTTTAGCAAGAGCAGCTAAGTCTCCGCTTGCTGGGGGGGGGGGAGAGACACAGCAGTAACAAAAACACATCAAATAAATAAAGCAA
Organism: Zootoca vivipara; assembly: GCF_965207765.1. Lineage (NCBI taxonomy): Eukaryota > Metazoa > Chordata > Lepidosauria > Squamata > Lacertidae > Zootoca > Zootoca vivipara. The sequence continues at coordinate 35,989,046 of NC_142592.1, read as the reverse complement.
AGTGGCTACCAGTAGTTAAGCAGTTAAGACAATGGAGCATATATCCCCAGGCAAGATTCGATAGCTGACCATTTTACCCTATTGTTCTTAAGTGGGAGTTGTTAATGAGCATTCAGGAGCATTAAGAGTTCTATTGGCGATTTAATGAGGGTGCAGACTCAGAGGATTCAATTTGACTAAGGTGGCTCTGCAAGGCTAAAAAGAAGTGAATAAGAAAGGGGGGGCTGTAGCTTTGACAGACACAGTGATGTTTATAAAAAGCATTGGTGTTCCAGTCTGCCCCTCCTCCTGCATCTGTATACTGTAAATCAGGGGTGGCCACCTCCCAAGAGACTCTGATCTACTCAGAGTTTAAAACTGAGGGTGATCTACCCCCTTTTGGGGGGTTCAGGTCAAAGCTGTTGAGTTTTTTTTAAGGAAGGGAAGCCCTGTTTTTTGGGGTTTAGGTCAAACTTGTTGAGCTTCTTTTAGGAGGGAGGGAGGCCCATTTTTGTTTAGGGCTTCAGGTCATAGTTCAACTTTTTTGAGGGAGGAGGAAAATTTTGGGTGAGCTTTTTTTAGGGGTGCCAGTGACCTACCAGTGATCTACCACAGACATCCAGTGATCTACTGGTAGATCACAATCTACCTGTTGGACGTGCCTGCTGTAAATCAAGCAGAGAGAAAGCTGCTTACAAGGCTCCTGTACATGCAGAGTTCCAGCATCACAGTGTCACCCAGAGGCACCCACAAATATGAGTTATCCCTCTCCTTTCTTCCTTCCTTCCCTCCCTCTTCCATCCTTAATAAAATACGGGGGGAGGCAGATAAGCCCCACATAGAAAGCCCATCAACATGGGGGGATGACTCTTTCAAATACGGTATTTACCAGTAATTGGGGGGGGGGGGAGAGGCACCTAGGCCTCTAGGAGTTGGCTGCTATGCCTAGGAGTAGGACAATTCAAGAAAGCAGAACGATGCATATGGTATGGTAATATATCAATAGAATCGTAGAATTGTAGTCGGAAGGGACCACAAGGGTCATCTAGTCCAACCCGCTGCAATGCAGGATTTTTTTCCTAAGGTGGGGCTTGAACCATGGTTGAAATATTATGCTGATATGCAGCAACACCTCGGAGCCGTCGTGGCTGCGGCCATGCCTTGCCTCGCCCTTGCCCGCCCTGCCACCCCCTCTCGCCTGCCTGACCCTCCCGTCCTCTCCAGCCAAGCAGGGTAGCCGCCAACGCTACCAGCCCCAGAAGCACAAGGTGGCCGCTGCTGCCACCGCCACGATGTCATCAGGCCCGTTGGCCCTTTAGCCCCGCCCACTTTGTGGCCCCTCCCCTTCTGTGCCTTGGCCCCGCCCCTGAACGACCATGGCTTGCCCCCCCCCTAGTTTTGATCCTGGCTACGCCCCTGGACTCTGGCATCATGTATGAGCCTTTACACGTGCCCTTTGCAGAAAGCAGCACAGGACAAGGCTTAACTCCGTATTTTACACCCTTCTGTGTATATTCCAACGTTTGAACCAGGTTCTTGTAACTCGCTCTGTTTGCAAGGCTGTTTCCAGCTGTCTGGCTCCCACCCACCAGTTCTGAGAGCTTTCCTAGGGCAGCTGTTTACAGAAGAACTCTAGCCTTTTGGGTAGAGGCATGAAACCTTGGGGAGAGAACATCTGATTGTTGGGAAGTCAAAGTGCTGTGCAGAACTCCATTGTTGCACACTGTGGTTTGAAGAGCTGGCAATTAGCTGATCATTGACACTTCAAAGTGACATCCCGAGCTCTTTGCAAAAGGCTCACAAATAAACCTGCACTGTGCTTTGAGGTCCCAGTGATCAGCCAACTGCAGCACTTCAGAAGCCAGGTGTGCAAAACTTCTGAAAGCCCAAGTGTAGAGCCTCTTGAATATCAGACAATTGTCAGTTCTTCAGAAGCCCCGTTGGACTCAGCCTGGGTGCCCTTTTACCTGCCCACGCCTGATGATGTCAGGTGACCAGCAGGTGTGTGTGGCTTGGCCAAAGTAGTCAGGTGACCTATTTAGGCCCACAGACTGGAGGTTCCTCACCCCTGATCTATACATCCAGCAGGGGGAGGGAATTGTACTACTGGTATGCCCGGCGGACACCATGTGCAGAATGAAGGGGCCATTGTTGGGTGAGAATTATAAAGCCCAGCTGCCTCTGCCCATGTGTGGTTGGTGTGGCAATGCAGTGTATAGCACAGTGATGGCGAACCTATGACACGCGTGTCAGACGTGACACGCAGAGCCCTCACTGCTGGCACCCGCGTCGCGCTGTTGTTGTTGTTCCCCCCCCCTCCAATTTGTTCTCCCGCTCCTCCTCATGCTACAGCTTGTCTCCACTGTTAAAACCCAGATCCTTTTTTTGGGTGGCCACAGATTGTGTTCAGCGATTGGTCTGTTTTTCAATTTGCTGAGTCAGTGGCTGTTTCTGATTGGGTGCAACAGGTTCGTTTTTTAACCCTTTCTGTGCTTTTTTTGGCGCTTTGGCAGACTATGTCGGTGCTGCGTGTTAGTTCCAGCGAAGGTATTATTCACCATTTATTTCTGTTCTCTCCCCCCCAAAAAATGTGCAGCAGCTTTGGGGCACCCCCCAAAAAAGCAAAGCAACTTTTGCACCCCCCCAAAAGCTCCAAAACTTTGGTCAGCAGCTCCCCCAAAAAAGCTCAACAACTCTGGGCACTTTGTGATAAATAAGGGGTTTTTGGTTTTGTTTTGTTTTGTTAAATAATTAGTTTTTGGTTTATTAAATACAGTTATATATTACAATTATACATTTTTGTTATTTAAACTATAAATATTGCAAAATTATGGTTTTTTTCTCGAAGTGACACACCACCCGAGTTATGCTCGGTTTTTGGGCAAATTTTGACACACCAAGCTCAAAAGGTTGCCCATCACTGGTATAGCACAAGATGAGTTTATCCATAGCAAGCACAAGAGAAAGGGAGGAGAGCCTTTGTTTTTGTTATTTGTGAGAAGAAACAGAAGGAATCCAGTGAGATTGCCACTAGTATCTTAATTGTTTTCCCATGTTATACGACCATGTGAGAATGATAATGATAATGTTAACGATAATGATAAATTATTTATACCCCGCCCATCTGGCTGGGTTTCCCCAGTCACTCTGTGGCTTCCATAGTTCATGTATTGCTGAGTTCCATTTCAAAGCATGAATGTTCATTACTAAAACTTTTGCTCTTCTGCGTCATGCACCCACCTCCATCTTTCCTGTCTTCAGCATTCTCTTTCAAAAGCAAGGGAATTTAAAAGGATGATGAGCAAAATGGGTTCTGTTGTTGTGCTCGCCCAATTTTGGCTGCTTTAGTTTTCAGTTTAATGCTTGCAGAGGAAGGCTGAATGGATTTAATTAATGTGTCTAAAATTATGTATTTCAAGAGCTATAAACAAATGTACTTGCATTTATTAATATAAAAAGCTATGCAAATGACTGCTCTTTTGATTGTAGCAGTATCAGAAAATTAAAGTAATGATACACTGTGATTAATTGATTCAGGATGGGTTTTGTTGAGTAATTTTGTGCTTAATGAGGTTCCATCTATTCAATTTTGTTTTCCATTTCCACTTGTTTCACTCCTGGTCTTCCAGAAAACATGAATTTTTAGAAAAAGCAATGAATAACTTTATAAAATATTGCTGACCACAGAGACTTGGTTTTTTAAAAATAACTCACCTTTTCAGTATGAAGCTGAAACATGTTAAATACTTTAGTCAGTGCTTTTTTTCCTTAAAAACATGTTTAGGGGTACTCTCATTTTCCTACTCATATTGAAATACTGCCCCTCAAAGAGGCCAAACTTAGGTTCACAAAATGTTTAGGGGTATGCGTACCCCTGCGTTCCCCCCAGAAAAAAGCACTGACTTTAGTCATTCAGAATGAGTTGTCTTAAAACCTTAAGAGCATCAGATAGTCAATTAATAGGGCATGGATACATGCTGAAGGGAGGGGGGTGGAGTGGAGTATACATTGAAGATATGTTAACACTGTAAAAAAACATGCCAATTTTTGCCATCTAGCGTCAAAATGGCATCCACTTGTATCCAGACATAAATGAAAACCTGTGCCTTAATCGAAGGAAACATAATGAAAAAATTGATTATGATATGTTGACAATTAAGTTCAGTTGTGAACGACTCTGGGGTTGTGCACTCATCTCGCTCTATAAGCTGTGGGAGCCGGCATTTACTTTCCCGCCGGAGTGGGTACCTATTTATCTACTTGCACTTTGATGTGCTTTCGAACTGCTAGGTTGGCAGGAGCTGGGACCGAGCAACAGGAGCTCATCCCGTCGCGGGGATTCAAACCACTGACCTTCCAATCAGCAAGCCCTAGGCTCAGTGGTTTAGACCACAGCACCACCCGCGTCCCTTATGATATCTTAAGTGGTGTCTAAATACAAAGCAAACAAAAAACTTTCCAAAGCACACAGTAAATGTTCTACTCTTTTTTTTTTGTTCAATCAGTAAGTAGGAGCAGGAGCAAGAATCACATACTCCTGTGATCCTCAGGGTTTTTTTTAAATTAAAAAAACTGATCAAAGTTTCTATTGGATTCAGTCCATCTTATGGTACTCGGCTTCCTCTGTTTCCCCACTTCGGATTTTGTGCAACCAAAAAGGAAAGTCACCTTGGCTTTCTGATAGCAGGGAGAAATTTGCTCTCTCTTTTTATCCTGACAGAAAATCACTGCACTCTCCATTGGCCTGGCTATCACATGCACCGTGGCTTCAAAACCATCCAGCAGGAGATTGATTTCTGCAAATGGAATCAGGCGTATGGCAGATGGAAGTCATATCTTCCTGGCCGAATCTCACTCCTCTGTGTAAGCGATCCTTCTCACATGTGAAAACACATTAGCTTGGTGAGGACAGTGGGGAATTGAATCATGACATAATCCAGGGATATCTTCTGGAAGCAGAGGAAGTTACTTGGGCTAATGGATTGATTGATGAAGGCAAAGAAACCACAAATGAATATAAGAGATGTTCAAATTAAAAGAAAATTCAATTCACAGACTGAAGCAGCATTTAGATCACAGTCATGATCTCACGGAAAACAGGCGAAAGTCAGGAAGTCCTTCAGGCAAGAAAATGACCTGTTTCGACTCTAGGATTTCTCTGACTTGGCTTGGTCTATGCCAGAAGTATTAATGTTGCTAAAATGCAATTAGATATGCTCAGTATTAAATTGTGCACTATTCCAGGACATTTAGGCAAAGAGCTCGAGCACAATAACTTGAAAGAGAGTTTATGATGAAATCATACAAGCCGAGCTACATGCTTAGAATTGTTGAATGGTACAGCTATTCTGATTTTTAAGCAAACAGTGCCTAAAGCAAGGTTATATTTTACATATATGGAATACTGTTCATACTGTATATAGCATATCACAGAGAAGCCTGTGCTATATTTTTTCTGTGCTATGGTTTCCACAGACTTGCTTTTAACATACAACATTCTACTATTCTGTTCCCCACTTGCTTTCTGAAGTGATGGTGTTCAGCGTAGTGGTTTTTGCATTGGACTGGAACCTGAGAGACCAGGATTCAATCCCTTGCTCAGCCATCACTGGGTGACTTTGGACTGTCACAATCTCTCATCCTAACCTACCTCACAGGGTTGTTGTGAGGATACACTGGGGAAGAAGAGAAGCATGTATGCCACCATGAGCTCCCTGGAGGAAAGATGGGATATTAATGTGGTAGGTAGGTAGGTAGGTAGGTAGGTAGGTAGGTGGACCACATGGTATTTCTGAACACATAGTTTGGCTCCAATACTGTGAGCTGAACAGGATTTCAAGTTGTGAGAAATCAACTTTCCAAAAGTAATAGGTAGGGGTGTGTGTGTGTGTGTGTGCATGCAGGTACAACAAAAGTGTCAATATTTTATGTGCTGCTTGCTGTCTCAAATCTGGCAGTAGATATGGGTGACCCTGGAGCCACCATGGGTTATTATGACACCACCCCCACCATACCCACACCCCCTTGAACATCAAGACAGGTGCAGGAAGCGAGGGAGGGCCTATGACTCCATGGCTGTTGATAAGACACCATGTACTCTCTCTCTGCTTAGGAATACAAAATGGTCATGTGATCCAAACAAGGATTCCATTCCCCATCTTCAAAGTCTCATTGATCTTGGCAAAGCACTAACACCAGAAGCATAAAAAGGGCTTTGGCTATCTCATGCTCCAGTGCTTCTAACATCCCCACACAGTTGTTTATGTGTCAGTTTCAGCCGTGAAACTATCCGAAGGTCTTATCTAAACTGAAGAGCCAGCATGACCAAGGATGGCAGGAACAACTTGCAGATTGGCCTGGGGAGATAAAGGCAATCAAGGCTGCAGGGAACGAGGAAGGACTGAGTATTAATAAATCTAAAGCCAGACACCCAAGGAGAAGAAAGAAGTGCTGTTGGTGAGAAATGGGCATGTGTCAGCAAGTAACCAAGCAACCACAAGTGCAGGCAAACGCACCCACATCATTTCCTCAAATACCCTTCTTAATGTTTTCTGTTATGAAGCTTCTACTTTAGCTTGCACGAGGAAGCTAAAATTTTGGGGTGAAGGGGGAAAACCATTTCCCTTTCCTCAGCAGTGAGAAGGTTTTGAACCATGTGCCTAATTGGGTCTACCCAGCCCAAGCCGTACCCACTCACCCCACACCTGATACCATATATGCCATCAGCTGTCAGACAGGTAAAGATGGAACAGGTAGGAGCCTTAGAGTGCATTCCTGATCATTCTTTGGCAAACTGTGGTTTTATCCAGTGCCTGTAAAACTTGGCACCAAATGCAAGCCTGGCAAAGATTGGTTCCACTCAGGAATTAATCCCTGCCAAAAGTGTATGGGGTGTGTGTGTGACATTTGCTCCGATCAGTTGGTCCCTGCTGGGATCAGCTACACACCGAAGTATCAGGAATGCTGGAAGGCAATGCGACTTGAATTCAGATCACACTGCAAATGGGAAATGACTTGCCTGACCCCATGTCACCATCAGGTGATTGACAGGGGGTGTGCACCAATAAAAGTCAACCCTATCTAGTAGGATCAGTGGTCAGGGATGATGGGAGTTGTAATAATAATATAATAATAATAATAATTTATTATTTATACCCCGCCCATCTGGCCGGGTTCCCCCAGCCACTCTGGGCGGCTTCCAACAAAACACTAAAATACAGAAATCCATCAAACATTAAAAGCTTCCCTAAACAGGGCTGCCTTGAGATGTCTTCTAAAGGTCTGGTAATTGTTGTTCTCTTTGACCTCTAGTGGGAGGGCATTCCACAGGGTGGGTGCCACTACCGAGAAGGCCCTCTGCCTGGTTCCCTGTAACTTGGCTTCTCGTAGCGAGGGAACCGCCAGAAGGCCCTCGGCGCTGGACCTCAGTGTCCGGGCAGAACGATGGGGGCGGAGACGCTCCTTCAGGTATACTGGACCGAGGCCGAGGCTGGAGACCCAAGTTTGGGAAACTGCTTTAACTGGACTTCGATGCCTCCTGGGGAAACAGGCTCTTCCTTTTTTATACTTAAAGGAGAGCACATGCCTTTCCCAAGACGCAGACGACAGGCTTTCATTAAGGAGAAGAGCACATCGAGGGCAGCTAACTTGCTTCATGCAGAGTGATCTATGCCATTCAATTACAGAACTTTCTCATCTGCCCTTGCTGCCCGCAGTCCTAAATAACTACCTTGTAATAGCAGGCTGTTATTTATGAGTGGCGAAAGGCACTAGTAAGTTTTGAAATGCTGTGTTCCACTGACATTTGCTCACTAAAAAAATATTAAGACAGAGAATGACTCAGAGGTTTTGAAAGCGCGCGCGCACACACACACACACACACACTCCTGATCAGTCTCCTGTCCTGAAGTCTGCTTCTTCTCTAGCACCCTCAGATTCTTTTAATTATCACTTCACCATTTCAACCTTTCCACATTGTTCCAATGCTCATTCATTAACTGCGAATGACCATGTCCCTTTATAAAACATCACAAAGCCTTAACCCAAAGCCCACTTGATGGCTCTGAATATTAGCAACGAGAAAGAAAATGACTGGCATGGATCATTCATCATTATTTCAGTGACTAAAGCCATTCTGCAATAGACAGCTATTTAATGAATTCAATTTGATGGATGGATGAAAAAATATGTTAAGTGGGGAGCGATGAAGGTTCCGATCCTATGCACAATTACTGGGTGCTAAACACTATTAGACACAGTGAGGTGTAATTATGAGCAAAATTGCATAGGATTGGAGACAGAATTTGGAGACTAGATTCTTGAATTTTCTGCTTAATCAACCATTCTTTGTTCTATGATTCTACATCAGTTGGTCACTGTGTGGTTAAGCAAAGCAAAAGAGATTAGCATAGCACACAGCACATTCATGTGCAACAAAGAACATGTGTGATTTCTAATTATAGCCTGAACTGGTCATCAATTTGAATGGATGAGACAGCTTCATGTTATGAAATACCCTGCACAATTACAACTTTGACAGTGGCTCATTATTTCTTCAGCTTTGTATGGTTTAGAGTTGAATTAGTTATTTTCATCTCTATATTCCTTTGTTTATACCATTTCCCCTGCAAAAAACAGTTGATTGATTGCACACTGAATATTGTCTTACCTGTTTCTGGTAAGTAGGCATTGTTCCTGTGAGAAACAATGCTAGATCAACACTCCCCTTTTGTGAGTGTTGATCTAGCATAAAAAAACACACAACCAGTGGTCTGTCCATTCTCCAAATTACAACCCTGATCACCTTCTCTGCCAGTCAGGGACCACACAGAATTCATTCACACAACACAGACTATGTAGATTATTGGTGCTAGTTTTACAGATGAACAAGAGCTGTTCATACTGTTTGTTCCAGCTGTTGTCTGGGTAGTTTTGCCTGTGGCAAGTGCTCCTGGTTTGGCTGTTCATATATTTGGCCTTGCTCATTGAGACCTGGCAACTTGATCTAGCCAGCCTAGGATTTCCCTCACTGGATAAGGGCACACACAACTCATTTGACCATCTTTGGAAGACTGTTGCATGACTGGTCCAACCAAGGGCTTAGAATTGGATTATTTTTCCATCCGGTGCAGTCCCAGGATTCTGTGCTGCTTCATGGAGAGAGAAAGTGTATAAACACTGAGGCATTAACCCAGTAGTTTTGGTATCTTTGGTTCTCTTGTGACTTTCATAGTATAAAATGTGTACAATTAACAATTCTGGACAGTAGAATGTTGCAGCGTATGAGTACAGACAAGGGCTTGTTAGCCAGTTATTGTTCTTTTGTGGGATTAGCAAATTGAGAGATTTTTCTTTGAAAGCATATTGAATGTTTTCAGGCTTAGCAGTTAATTGATTTCAAAAGCCATTTCCTGCACTATATTTTCCTCGGGACCATATGATGGCCAGATTTCAGAAAAGTACAGAAAAGCAGATGAGAATCAGAACTTAGTTTTGAAAGGAAGAAGGATCTGTTTGAATCAACTTTGGTGTGGGCGTGTATTTTTCATGGCGAAGCCTTCCTGGTATTTCCTTATGGATAATGGCTTCTGCATCATGCAGGGACACAAAGGTGGCTTCTTTGGCTCAGGCCTCAGCAACTGTTGCTACCTCCGTGGATTGCAAGTGTAAAGTCTAGTGAGAACACCAGTCATGAGCTAAGCAGTAGAATCCCAAGGCACTTAAGGGAAGCTGTGAGTGGGGAAATAACTGTGGAATCTGACCCAGCCCTATTATTCAGCAGGGATGAGGTGACCACCTCAGTGTTGGCATACAAACTTCTGTGTGCCACATGTCCTGTTCTGCACCTGTAATCTGTTTCCTTCAGGTGTGGTGGTGGATACACAGGGGCATATGAAGGGGGGTGGAGGGGGCAGTCCGCCCCGGGCACCACTCGGGGGTGTGTGTGACAAGATTGCCCACTGCCTCCCCTGCTTTAGAGCAGCTGAGGGCGCATGCGCACTTAGAATGGGAACCGCTTGCATGGCGTCCGTATGGGCTGCCGCTCTCTTGTGCCGTCGTCCATGCAAGCGTTCGTACAGGCTGCCACTCACATGGCGACCGTACAGCATCCCATCCTGGGTGCCAAAGAGGGTTCCTCCGCCACTGGGGATACAGGCCTGTGCCACCAGAACTGAATTATTTCTTATTACATTATTATTACTGCTACTGCTGCTGTTGCTGCTGCTAAATTTTCCAAGGGGCTCAAAGTGATGTATATGGTTCTTCCGCACTCCCTATTTTATCCTCACAACCTACCCTGTGAGGTAGGTTCAGCCGAGAGACAGCAAGTAGCCCAAGATTACCCAGAGAGCTTTGTGGTTGACTGGGGATTTGAACCCTGGACTCCTAGTTCAGGGTTTCGCAAACTTGGGTCTCCAGCTGTTGTTGGACTACAACTCCCATCATCCCTAGCAAACAAGACCAGTGGTCATGGGTGATGGAAATTGTAGTCCAAAAACAGCTGGAGACCCAAGTTTGCGAAACCCTGAACTAGTCTAACACTCTGACCATGCTGGGTATGATACAACTGGCAGGCTAGTGGGCTTCTGTATATGGAATGAGGTGTATGTTGCGCGGAGCCATCTTATCTTTTGCTCAGGCAGAAAAATGCAATAGGCTGACCCTGAAAGGCATAACAGGAGTTTCACAATGATCCCAAAGTGCTACAGCTGACTGGGAATCACATCCCAAGCCCAAAATGTGAATTGACACACAGAAGCTTCAGAGTAAGGGAGGAGAGGCTGACAGGAAGGAGGTCTTCAATGATAGTTTTGAATTTGGGTGGTGGGAGCTATTTTATTTTTATTTTGAAATAAAATAAATTCAAGGCAAACATTTGCCGTCTTCTGGAAAGTTTTTTTTTGCTGCCTGAAGAGGAACTGAAATATGTATTTTATCTAGGATCCACACACCCCACCCCCATCTTCTGCCAAACATATGCTGAAATCTTATTCATTATGGGGCCTGCAAGGTCTTTCATCCCTACCAACAAAATTCAGAAGATAAAAAGGGAGCTATTGCTCCTTGCTCTTTTAAAAAAGATATTGGCAGAATTCTCTCTGTCTTCCTTCTCTGTCTCATCAGAATGATTCTTCCCCCCCCCCCCTTAGACCTCCCATCTTGCCACACAGGGTTCTTAAAGCACAATTTGGAGATAATGAAAGAAATACAGGACACAACATGTTTCTGGCTGATAGTATTGATTCCAGGTTTTCTCGCAGAGAATTAATTCACCCATATGCTCCTGCTGCAATGCTACTTAACTGCTTCTATGGCTGCCTGTTGAAACTGTTTCGCATATGTAACAGACCTCAAATCACAGATCAAAACAAATTACCAAAAAAGTCACTCTAATTGCTCAGCAGAGGACATATCTGAGATAAATGCAGGTTCACATTGGCACCTGATTTTCATTATCCGTTTAATGGAGAGGCTAATAAAGAGGATACAATACAAATAACGAGTGACACATTTGGTGCAAATGATGGACTAGCCTTGGTACAACAATGCTGCATTTGTTTGTTTTTTTCCTCTTTTCAATTTTCCATGTTCCCTCCCTTAATTCATTTGTATGCCATTATCTTTGTCATAATGGAAACATCCTACAGCTTATGAAGCTACTCTGTGGGTTGGTTCAGATAGAATGCTAAATCATTATGTGCAATGTTATGTGAGCTAGCCTACCCACTGCCTTTGGCTCATGTCCCCCTCATACGCTGGCACGCTTCCATTAAAAACAAAAAAAGAAAACAAAAACTGGAACTTGCCATGAGAAACTACTATAGTTAGTGAAAACCATAGTTTATAAACTGGCTTGTTTTCATTAACACTTAACCACGGTTTATGATATGCACAACACAGTAAGCTTCTGAACTCCTCACAGCTATCCTGGAGAAGGGACAGGAAGCATGTGCATGTGTGTGGAAGCTAGGCGTCTGAATGGAGCTTTGGACAGCTGGTGCAATTGTCAATTGCCACTGTCTTACAAGGATTTTTCTTGCTGTATCGCTCATAGAATTTTTGTAGTGGGCAGAGGGGGAAATGGGTAGGTTATTTTGATAGGATTTTTTTTAATACAGTGGTACCTCGCAAGACGAATGCCCTGCAAGACGAATTTTCGCAAGATGAATGCGTCTTGCGATCTGATGGTGACTCGCAAGACGAATTCGTTTTGCGAAAAATTCATCTTGCGAATTGCGGTTTCCCATAGGAATGCATTGAAATTTAATTAATGCGTTCCTATGGGCAGAAAAAAGAAATTTCAATGCATTCCTATGGGAAACCGCAATTCGCAAGACGAATTTTTCGCAAAGCGAATTGACTCGTGGAACGAATTAAATTCGTCTTGCGAGGCACCACTTTAGTTTATTTCTCCCCCAAAGCTGAGTCAGAAAACTGCAGCAGCTCTAGACAAGTTGCATCCAGTAATTTTTATCATACTGATAGCATCACCTTTCTCAAAATACACACTGCTGGAATAAAAACAATTTATTCCTTGTGAGCGCCAGCTGCGGTAAAAAGAGCATGGCCAGAGATTTAGGATTGATTTGTTAGTGCATTTCTCTGATGGTACAATCTTATTATCACATAGCTCTGCCTCCCTGTTTTAAGTATTAAGAAGTCCCTGAAAGATTTATATGCATTCGTAAATGCCTTTTTCGTCTTCTTTTGCTGTGGCCACTCTTTCTGTGCTGCTTGCCATGAAACTAAAGCACCTTCCTGTGGGGCAGAAGGAATTGGGGGGGGGGCTTCCTCAACGCAGGAGAGTCCCACTGAACTGCCTCCTCATCAGCAACTGATGCATGGATTATCATTTCCACCAGAGAGCTTGACAACCACTGCGATCTCTGGCAGAAAATGAAGTCCTCAAAGCTGTGTATTAATTGCAGCCAAAGTGCGGTCCTTTGAGGCCTCCCTTGTGCTGTGGAGATCCCTGCATTGCATGGGGGTTAGACCAAAGGACTCTTGGGATCCTTTCCAACTCTATGATTCTGTGGTTCTAACACATGCTATCCCCTATCCCCTGCACTAAGTTTTTGGCATTGGGAAGGGAAAATAGTAAGGAGTGGCAAGGAGCACAGAGGTGAGCCTTCAGAGAGATTGGCTGCTTTCACTTTAAAGTGGACCCTCTAATGCAAGCAGTGCTTTACTTTGAATAATAACCCCATTCTAAATAATCTTCAAAGGCACCTCCTTGGAAGTAGGGGGGGGGGATTGAATGATTCATAGATCCCTTGGGATTCTTACTCCTCCTTACCTGGCTACGATAGGGTTACCAGACATCCCCGTTTCCCGGGGACAGTCCCCAGATTTGCGAATAAGTCCCCGGACAAATTCCATCCCCAGAATGTCCCTGGATTTCATCTAATGTCCCTGGGAAACGCAGCAGTGGCAGTCAGCAGCCTGGAGCAGTTGGCTCTGGCTGGCTTCAGGAGCTGCTCAGAAGTCCCCATATGATGGTGGTGCAGGGGCTCTAAGATGCAGCTTCCGGGCTGCCTCCACCTTCCCTGACCCCAGCAACTAAGCTGTGAAGGGAGGCTTCATGCTGCCTATCGGAGCAGCCTCCCAACTTCTACTTGCGTGCAAGCAGGAGCGAGGCGGGGATCTCTCAGTTAGGCAACGGGAAGCCTCCCTTCCCAGCTGAGGGATCCCCGCCACCTCCTGCTTGCACGCAAGTAGAAATGGGATTGGGGCTGCTCCGATGGGAAGGGAGGCATCACACTGCCCAAGCCTTGCCACCGCCACCGCTCTTGGCCCTCTTTCTCTGCCTTCCATGCCTGACCCACTGCGCACTGCTTCCCCACCACCACCACCGAAGAACCAACAACTCAGGGGCTGCCCAGGCTCATGGAGAAGGGAGATAGGAGCCTCGGAGGAAGGGTAAACGTGGTGGTTGAGGTCAAGGCAGCGGCCGCCCCTCTGCCACCGCCATAGCTGCAGCATCAACATCCCAAACGTGTAGTATTTATTGATTTGTTTATTTAAAGTGTCCCTGGATTCATTGAAAAAAATCTTGTAACCATAGGCTACGATGTAGAGATGCTGGCAAATCAGTTCATATATTTAGAGATTTCCAAACAATGCATTGCTGTTATTATTTCTAGTTAAATTTATCCCACTGGCATTGATGTTGTAAGTAAAGTCTGGAAATTATCTCTCCTGCTTTTTCTCTCTCCTTGCTTTTCGAAGTGTTTATTCACCAGAGTCCTTTAATTTTGAGCCCTGTAGACAAGAGCTGCTCCTTTGGCTTCATAACTCAGGTAGCTTACAAGGCTGCAGAAATAAAAATGAGAAACAGTTATGTAATTGAGAGACAATGAAAATCTCTATCAGCACTGACAAACAATTGTTTTCCTCACTGCCTCCAAAATGTAATTATATGGGCCTCTCTTGCTTTCATGTATCTAATTACTGAATTACTATAGATCATATTGTCTGTGCCGTATCCAAACTGCAGCTTCTATTGCCTTCCAAAGGGTTTATTGTTCCATATCAATTTAGGATTCTCTTTTCCCACACTTCTCTTTCATGCTTCCCTTTGTGTAACCCTTACAAAATATCAATAACATGCCCTGAAGAGGTTTAGGCCTTGTTTTCAATTTTCCATGACTGTCATGGTGTCCTTTCATCTCTGGCTACGAGCTATTATTTTCATAGATCTTGTGTACATATTACCCCCACATTTGCCTACAAATGCTGAATGGCATCCTTAGGCAGTGGCAAATAATAAATGTATAGGTTAATGATAGCATTAGTTAGGAGGACTACATGCAAACAAACGTCTCTCTGCGCAAATTACCCCCATGCCGTCTTTCTTTTTAGTTTATTTAAATAAATAAAAAAATCCTCATTGTACAGCTTTTACTGTACAGCTTTTACTTTGGATGATGGGAGCTCATTGAACATTATTCTCAACTCACTTTCCAAATTAAAATGCCCGAGCCAAAACCTTATGATGCTGCACATCTTTTCCGCTCATGCCATTTTTTTTTTTTTTTTGCAAATTAGTGTTTTGAAAATGAAAATAATGGTACTGGGAGGAGAAAATGCTCGCTTCACACTTAGGTGTCATGTGACGTGCCCTAGATAATTTAAAGACGCGCTGAAGCATGTGAGCCGAGTGCGAGAACAGAGTCATGACAGGCCTTGTAAAAGAGGCGTGATTCCCAGTGAGGTCTGCATAAATCCAGTCCCATTTCATCTGACATATTCATAAGCATGTTAATTATGTGAGTTTTCATGGGGAAAATACATTATGTTCTTCATATAAAGGAAATATTCTAAATTCGCCATAGCTTAGCTGATTTCAGTTTATGAAACAGCAATGTCTTCAGCCTGGGAGAAAAGGCATTCTTTCCCTCTGTTGTGTTATTTGGTAAAACCTGGACATTACTGGCTAATGGCAAGAATTTCTAACTGTAAAAGGAGATGCTACAGTCTAGCGGCCCCTTAGAAGGTGTCTCACGGACCATATGACATACCCTCCAACATTTTTCTGATGAAAGTAGGGCCGTCTTGAGGAAAACTTCTTAAGGAACTTCTTCCCCAGAGAAATTAGCCTGGTGCCTTCATTATACTCCTTTAGGCACCAGGCAAAAACATTCCTTGTTAATCAGGCCTTTGGTTGACCGGATTGACATCCTACATCCAACATCCTATACCCTTTTAAAATGTTGCTCTTTTTTGGGGGGGGGTGTTATTGGGTCATTGTTCTGATTTTGACTTTATATAATTGTAATCTTTTATGTGAACTGCCCTGAGACCTCCAAGTATAAAATAAATAAAATAAAATAAATAAATAAAAATGAGATATCCCGGGATCACATCAGAAATTGAGATGGCTTCTGTAAATCTGGGGCTATCCCTGGGGGGTAGGGACTAGGGACACTTGGGGGGGGTGTCCTGATACGGTGGATCAGAGGTTCTTCTCCGAAATCAGAGAAGGATATCCAATGTTGGATCCCTTGTTCCTGCCAAACTGACTCCAGAGTTTTGACATCACTAGGGCTCCAAAGAGGGTACGCCTGCAGGGGTTCAAGGGCATGCTGACAGAGGCAAACTTCTGCTCCTCTAAGCAGGCCTGGCAAATAAAACCTTCTCTTTTGCCTTTCAATGTGTCCCTCTAAAAGTGTTCCAGCTTTGATGCTTCTACCAACATCTTTGTTCTGGAATTAATAAGATGCCTTGCAGCCACTGACAAATGAGAAAGCATTCTGGGGAAAAGAATGTATCATCATGTTGAGACTTTAGCTGAGGTCTCAAGCCACCTGGAAAGGAAGAAATGACCAAATCCATCATTAGAATCAGCTTTGTGGTGACAGCAAAGGCTGGGGAAGAGAAGGGATGCAATTCTATCACGTGCCATTCTAGAGAAAGTCGAGGAAGTTAATGGATCTGTTAATTTGATTATTGCTGCAACTGTGGCCCTATCACACCACTTTACACAATCATGCCTTCCCCCAAAGAATTCTGGGAGCTGTCATTTGTTATAGGTGTTGAGCCACAATTCTCAGAGCATGCAAACTCAGTAGTTTAAACCTCAAATAAGCGTGTCTATAGAAAGCTTCCAAACGTTCTTGAAATTACTACAACAACCAAAAGCCACAATCTGCAATAGAACTTCAGTAAGTTCAATTGTAATAGGTTTTCAGCATTTTCATGCTGGGTGAGGAAGGCAGACCAGCCACACTTAATTTACTGAAGTATAATTGTCATGTTCAAATGCAAGAATAACACCATATGGAACATTATGCTAATGTGTTATCACACTAATTACTTCTTATATTACTCACCCTTGGAGCTAACAAAAACCTGCATGTCTGCCTAGAAAAAGTATTTGAGAGGTTTTCATGCTGTTGTTCTGCTTGGACATCTATATCTAGCCATCCTTTCTCTCTTCTAAAAAAATAATTGGACCAAAATGTACACAGAAAAAAGAACCTTTGAAATCATATAGGTGTTTATTTGCTAATGCTAGAAGCCTGGAATTATATAGGTGTTTATTTGCTAATGCTAGAAGCCTGAAAACCCAAATGAGTGGATTGCTGTCAGAATGCCTCAGGCTAAATGTTCCATTGAACATTTGAACACCTATGGGATACAGTTATCTATGGATACAGTCATACCTCGGGTTACATTTCCTTTGGGTTACATACTTTCGGGTTGAGTACTCTGCAAACCCAGAAGTATTTTTTGCCATGCGGCAGTTCGTGCACGCGCAGAAGCGTGTTTTCGCGCTCATTTGGATTATGTACTTTTCGGGTTACGAACCGCACCCCGGAACGAATCAGGTACGTAACCCAAGGTACCACTGTATTAGAATTTGGTACCTTCTAGTTGAATAAAAAGGTAAAGGGACCCCTGACCATTATGTCCAGTCGTGACCGACTCTGGGGTTGCGGTGCTCATCTCGCATTATTGGCCGAGGGAGCCGGCGTACAGCTTCCAGGTCATGTGGCCAGCATGACAAAGCCACTTCTGGCGAACCAGAGCAGCACACGGAAACACCGTTTACCTACCCGCTGTAGCGGTCCCTATTTATCTACTTGCACTTTGACGTTCTTTCGAACTGCTAGGTTGGCAGGAGCTGAGACAGAGTAACGGGAGCTTACCCCGTCGCGGGGATTCGAATCGCCGACCTTCTGATCGGCAAGCCCTAGGCTCTGTGGTTTAACCCACAGCGCCACCCGCGTCCCTAACAATTAAAATACAATGCTGAAAACAATAAAAACTATTAACAACTATATAAAAATAACAATAGATCCATAGACATAGAGGTATTAAAAAAGCCTGGGTGAGGTAAAAGATTTTCAGCTAGTGCTGAAATGACCCAGTGGATTTCTGGAGAACAGGTGGGTGGCAGCTGGGTAAAGCAGTGGCTGCCTGCATTGCTGCCTGAGTTGCTGCTGCATACTGGGTTGCGGGTGGCGCTGTGGGTTAATTCTAGGTAAAGGGACCCCTGACCATTAGGTCCAGTCATGGACGACTTTGAGGTTGTGGCGCTGACTTTCTGACCCTGACTTTTTGACCCTTGATTATATTTTTGTCATTTTTCTACATGTACATGAAATTGTATTAACAAATGTATTCGATTGACATTCCATTTTAACTGGGCTGCCCTCATAAAACAAAGTTTCACAAAGGCCTATACCACTCATCACTGTCATGCTAACTCAGCTGGGGTTAATGGTGCAATATGGGTGCAGGCTCCTTTTCGTTTTGGATGGCCACTGATACATTTGTTTTTATAAGCACACCTTGAATACTCAGTCGCTGTATTCAGGGCCAGTGAATAATTTTTCCTGCAGATAATTTGGGCCTGCTGGAAGGTTTTCAACTGCCTCGTAGCAATCACCACAACTTCTTGGCACATAAGACACTGGGTTGGAGCCTTAGACTATTAGGTACCCCACTAAAGTGGTACAGGAAGTTGTGTTTCTGTCCGGAAGCCCACATGGAGGCTGATGGGCCATAGCACCCATCCAAACTGCAGTCCTGATAGGATCACCCTGATTTGATGTTGGTCGACCCAGCCTACTGGTGGATTCCAGATACATACCCAATGCCTTTGCCATAGCTTACTTACATCTGTGATGAATAAATTTTGTGGACTATTTTAACCCAATACCAATTGCTTCCTCGGCCTGTCCTGTGCTGCTCCCTACACCTGGGCCCAGAATACAAGAGGAGGCAAGGCACTGGCCAGGGGAAGTCACTATCAAAGACACTCCATCATGAAATACTTTCATTCAAAATGTGGGGTGATGGAAGGATATGGTGCCTGCAGACTCTTGCTATTTCTGCTGCACGAAACAGCTGAGAATATTACAGTTAAATAAGGAGAGAGAGATGCTATTGGTGCCTCTACTTTTATGGTGAACCCTCCTTCCTCTTTTTTTTTTTAAAAGTTCATTGGCCCCTGAATGTCATAAAAAATTAGATACTGCTTGACTGTAAAACGAACGAAACAAAAACCTCAGAGCTGATTACGAAAAGAATAAATATCTGTATCTAGCTGACCTCAGCTTGAAAAAGTTTGTGTTGGGGGCTCCTTAATGCATGTGTTTTCAAGACACATAGAGGGAATGCTGTCATGTCCCATCACTCCTGGGGGACTTCTGCCATGCACACTGAAACCGCGCAGTGGAGCACCATGTGTCATGCTAGCGGCTCAGGATACACAGTTTTAAAGCAAACCATTTGGGGCAGGGGAACAGAGATGGCAGACAACCCCTTAGAGCACCATGTAAGTTGACCACTTGGAGCACCTTGCAAATGTTTATTCTAAATGTGTTTCTGGGCAGATTTTTAAGGATTTTCCTGTAAATACCCACCTGGAAATAGAACAGGATGGATTTAGTTCCAATCTTCCTGAAAATGGGGGTGGGCTGGATTTTAATGGGCCCATCCATCTATAGTCTGAACTCTGGAATGTACTCAACAGTGTATGCAAAATGACCCACATTAGCCAAACTCATTTGACAATGTGCCTGGAGAACCTAATCCATCACTATTTTGGACTCTCTGAAATATCTTTAATAAAGGAGTCCTGGATCTCTCTGCTTTAAATGTCCTCCTTGGCAATTCCCATTAAATGTGTTCTGGTTTACTTCTGAGTAAACATTTGCTGGAGCATGCTGTTGTGATCCTCCTGGGAGCCAAGTGAAAGCAAACCAGGTAGCTTTCATGCACTTCAGTGAAATTAAGGTTAGATCCACACCATAAGGTAAAGGGACCCCTGACCATTAGGTCCAGTCGTGACCGACTCTGGGGTTGTGGCGCTCATCTTGTGTTATTGGCTGGCGTACAGCTTCCAGGTCACGTGGCCAGCATGACAAAGCCGCTTCTGGCAAACCAGAGCAGCACACGGAAACACTCACCATACATTTAAGCACATGCAATTCGCATTTCAAAGCACATGGCTACCCTCAAAGAATCTGGATGTAGGGTCTTGTACCTCTGTGTAAGGAAAATATGGTTCCTATTATTCTTTGAGAGACGTTGTGTGTTTCAATTGCACGTTGGATGTGCTTTAAATGTATGCACAGAGAATATGACAACGGAGCTAGAAAGAGGACAACTCTGTCCACATCCTGTGGTTTGCAGAAACTGTTTTGCAAGAGGCGAGAGTTCTTGTTTACTTTACCCACAGAGACTTCCTCTATCCCCGAATAAAAACCTGCTTTGTTTTGAGGGTGGGTGGTTCCCCCCCCTGTACAAACAGCTTAATACACAGAACCCACACCCAGGTTCATTGAAGTAAATGGCAAGACTGCTATTGACGTCACTTGTCTTTTGATCAAGTCCAGAAGCAAGGCTTCGCTAAACCCTTAATTCTATAAGGCCAGGTGACTCATTCTTTTGAAAGCAGACAAATTACCTGGCTGAATCATGGCTTAAATCTCCCAGATTAGCCATAAGAGCCTATCTTGTTCTAGAAAAAAATAAAGACTGGGCTGGTTTGCATGGTTGGAAATATTAAAATGCTGCATGTGCAAAGTGGAATGGATTTATGAACACCCTTCCACTGTGCCTGTGATGGAACATAGCTGAACCTTGCTCTAGCTTTTGCAGCTCCAAACTACCTTGTTCTGGCCACAGATCATCATTATTGGGCTTTCTTTACTGTCATTCTTAACCTAAGAGCATAAGAAGAGCCTGTTGGATTAGGTTGGTGGCCCATCTAGTCCTTGAAACCTCTTCTAAGTGACCAACCAGGTGTCCAAAGGAAACCCAAAAGCAGGACTTGAGTGCTGAGGTTGTCTCGGAAGAATTCAGAGTGGACCTGGCCACTCCAAACTGCCCAAGCTTTTTTTGCAAGAATTCTCTGAACTTCTTCTTCTTCTTTTTCGGCGATCACTCGTAGCCGAGTAAGATTGTCTTCCATAAACACAGTTTTAACAATGGGTCCGTAAGTGACTGTGGAGTCCAATTCTGGATCCGCATGTCCTTCCACAGTGGGGACATTGGTTTCCAGGTGGGAGTTGATCACAGCGTGGATTTACCAAGCGTGCCTTCCTCTTAGCACGTTTCTCCCTTGCGTCCTGAGATCTGAACTAGCTTGGAACAAATAAGAGATGGGGGACTTTGCCAACCTTTCATTACAAACAGTTTCAACATGGTTTTAAAAATGTTCTTGTTTTGAATGTGCATGCTTTTGCTTAGCACTCAGAAGAGACCATGTTTTGCTAAGCACTCAAACTGAATTTCTGTGATTGACAATACAATTTTACGTTGTGTATGACTCTAAATTATCTGCTGGAATTGACTACATAATTAAGGCCTAGCAGGCAGCAGTAAGAAGGCATGTAGCTCTGTATTATACTCGTAAACAATGTCAAGCGTCTTTGGTGATATGCATACAAATGGGACTTGTCCATTTATTAATATTTACTGATGTCATCCCCCCTCCCCACCACTGCAAACAGTTTAAGATGCCTCTGAGATGAACTGCCCTGCAGTGAAGTTTGCCAACCCCCCCCCCCGAATATAATGATGAGGTGATGGAAATGGAATCTTCACCCTGAGTTTTAAAAATCTAGAAATGAGTTGAAATTAGTGAACCTGAGCAGAGGAAAGGAAAGGGGGAAATCCCAACTAGCAGGATTAAGTACACAACACAAAAGCATTGTGCAAGTATAGGAGAGATCACACTTAATATACACTGACTGTAGCCCAGGGTATGTCCTGCTGATGGCTTTCTGCAGATGAAAGATACCACAAGGTTCATGTTGCGGGCTTTGTCCCTGAGAAAAAATGGAAAACCAATTCACAAGACCCATATTTGCCCTGGGCACATAATTGCTTCAATGTGCATCTATGAAAGAGCACTTGGCACACAATCAGATTAGCTTTCAATCCTTGATGAGGTGGTGAGTGAAAAAGATGGATCACGGCAAACGTTCCATTTTAAACCAAGTTACTTCTGGGTTTTGGGTGGGGTGTTGCAAAAAGGCCAGAATTCATGGCAGTTTGTATCATTACAACATTTAATGATGCAACTATTACCTACTTCTTTTACAGCTTTGATTGATTGATTGATTGATTGATTGATTGTATAATAGAGATGGCTGTGCTCATACTAACTTTAAAAGCTTTCATTTACTGATTCTATAATGGTTTCCAGATTGGCACAATAGGTTGTTTTTTTAAATATAAAAAACCTTCAATTGCTCTGGATTATGTGATTTGGAGCCTAGGAAAGGTGATCAGGTTAAGTGTTGTTAAGCTTCTGCTTTTTTAAAACAACAACATTGTTTTGTTTTGGTAAATTACTTACTTACAAACTCTCCAAAGGTCAGATTCATGTGCTTTTTCATACAGCATTCAGAAAAAGGAATAAGTCACACAGGCAGTAAAACTTAGCTTAGCTACAGACAGGTGAAAGCTCCTAAATTACTGGTATATGAACTCAAGAGTGCAGGGGCGTACCCAGGATCAAAACTAGGGGGGGGCAAGGCATGGTCATTCAGGGGCGGGGCCAAGGCACGGGAGGGGAGGGGCCACAAAGTGGGAATGTGGGCGGGGCTACAGGGCCAGCGGGCCCGACGACTCGGCGGCGGCTGCAGCCGCTAAATGAACCCCCTAAACTATCTCACAATAAATCCCCCTGCTCTGAAGCAGGGCCGTCTCTAGGCCTGTTCATCGGCTTTAGGCTGCTTTCCGGAGGCGTGTGGGCCTGGGGCTGCCTCTGCCGCGTGCAGGGGCGTCGCAACAGGGGGCGGGCAGCACCCAAGCTGAGACCCTCAAAGAAGAAGAAGAAGCTGCCACCGTCGCCTCCCCATCGCAAGGGAGCAAAAGATGGGAAAGGTGGGGTGGCGCAGCGCAGGCGAGCGAGCCCCCCCCAGCTGTGATCCTACGGTGGCGGCAGCGGCTCCCCCGCCCTCAACGCCCCTCTCTCGGCAGGGGCAGCAAGGGAGAGCGGCTGGGGGGGGCGCATTGCAAAGAAGGAAACAGCAGCCAATGCCCGGAGAGGGCAATGCACGCAGGGGGGGCGGAGAGCTGTGCCGCCCCCCAAGGCAGCTCCTTTCCTATTGGCGGGGGTGGGGGGCGGCGAGGAAGGGTCACTGCCGCTGGGCTACTCCTGCCGCCGGCAATCCGGCGCAAATGCCTCCACGCAGCTTCCTTGCAGCAGCCACGACCACCGCCTTCGGGCACTGCCCCCCCACTACTCCTTTGCGGGCTTCTGCCCGCCGAGGATGAACTGGCTCCTGTCGGTGCACTTCCTCTCCCGGCCCAGGAGGAGTCTCAGTAGCAACTCCTAACTCAGGGGGGTAGGGGTGTGGAGGGGGGAAGGGGGCGATTCCCAGCCCGCGGCGTCGACGATCGCAGTGTAGCCTACCGGGAGGTAGAGCGCGGCAGTGGCTGCAACCAATGCAGGGAGCCGCGTCTCCTTCGCTTGCCAGCTCAGCAGAACTCTTAGGCAGTTCCATTGGGAGGCGCGAAGGCTTTAGTGGGCGGGAATTGGTGCAAATGTAGGCAGGGTGGGTACAAGCAGCGTGCACCAGCAGCGTTTCCTCCCCCTCTCCCCTCCCGTGTCAACAAGCGAGGCTCCTGCGCAGGGTATTTGCTTCCCTAGTCGGGCCCACAGTTTGGTCTTCTAGGGGGGGCAGCTGCAACCCCTGCCCCATCAGAATTATAATGGCAGCATCAGGGAAGAATTGGTTTAACTCTCTTGGGTAGAGATGGTGTGCAAGTTGCCTTCCTGCCTGACCCATCCACCCTTCCTCCATGTGCCATCATTGTTTCATGTTGCAGAAAGTGTTTGTGCAGATGGAAACCACAGATGAGATTTCCCAGTATTGATTAGATTTTTCTTTTCTCTTTCCAACATCTGAATCGTAATGGGCTGAATTATTAGCTGAAGCACACACTTTTCATTCCCAGAGATTCTATTAGTGCCATACAGTATCCAGCATTGTGGTATCGATTAGGAGCAGGCTCACGCCTGCTCTGCCAACCACCTGTTTTTCCAATGCCGCAAAAGATGTTTCCATTCACATATGGCTGCAATTGCTGTTGGGCAAAAAAGAGCATGCTCTGGGGGTGGGGACAATGCATTTTGCCAAGTTGTTCAAATGATCATTAAAACACATCATTTTCTTGTGTGTGTGTGTGTGTGTGTGTGTGTGTGTGTGGTGTGGCATCCTTCCTTTTTATTACTTGTACCTCACAAAGAAATGAGAGTGCTCGGGGGGTGGGGGGTGGGGGAGGCAGCCATAATTGTGAAAGAAGCACCACCTGCACTTGTATAGGTGAGAAATGAATTTGTTCTAGGTCTCATGTCCTCCTTGGCTGTTTCTCTCAGCTTGACACACCGAGGAAGCAGATAATGAAACAACATGGCATAGCGGGGGGGGGGGGTGATGGGGCGGGTCAGCCCGGGTGCCACCCTGGAGGGGGGGTGACACTCGGCGCCCCCCCCCAGGAACATTTTTTAAAATTTTCTGTTGCATGAGATTTTTCAACTGTTCTTATATGTTCTTTCAATGCTGATTTCATATCTGAAGTCGGTTTTGTTCTGTAAGCTCTAGGGGTTTTTTTGCAATTCATGTTTTTCATTTTTCACCAGAGCCAGAGCCGCATTGGGGGGGGGGTGGCAAAAAAAAAAATCACACCAGGTACCACCTGGGCTTGCTACGCCTCTGTGAGAAGGAAACGCTTGGTAGAGAAAGGCCTTTTGGCCTGCCTTCCTGCCATAGCTGCCAAGTTATCCCTTTTTTACAGGGATTTTCCCTTATGCTGAATAGGCTTCCTCATGAGAAAAGCAAAAACTTGGCAGCTATGCTTCCTGCATTTGCATTTTAAACATGTCAGAAACCAGGATGCACGTCTTCTGCAATGTGCTCCTGGGCATGTCATGTGAGCAGTGCTGCAATCTCCCCCCCCCCCAAGGTGCCTCCCAAAATGGCCACCACATTAATAAACAGGATGTTCCATTTTTTTCCAGGACACTTGGCAGGTATGAGAATTACAGCTGCTGCCCTCTGCAGCAGGGGCAGGGGGACTTCCCTCAGCCCCAGCCAGCATGGCCAGTGGTCTGGAAGGCCATACGTCCCCCACCCCTCCTACTCTAGGTACTGCTCTGTGTGTTTTAGGGGAGAGTGGGGAACTTCAGGCCCAGAGATGTGGCCCTCCTGGCTTCTCTGCCTGGTATCTAGGATTCTCCACAGGCCACACTCTCACTTGCCCTCCTCCCTCCGAAGGTGGTAGACCCTCCTTCATTAGGGGTTTTTAAGCAGAGGTTGGATGCCCATTTGTCATGGATGCTTTAGTTGAGATTCCTACATTGCATGGGGCTGGGCTAGTTGGCCATCAGGCTCCCTCCCAAGTCTACAATTCTAAGGTCTCCTAAACAATAAGGTGCCAGACAAGAACACCCCCCTTTCTCCCAAGGCCTTTGACTAATTAAACAATCTATGGCCTTTTAAACTGGGGTTATTGATCCCAAAAGGCAAGCTGGTCTGGAAGCCCTCCTTGCAGCATACTGATGGTCAAGATGATTGGTAGCAGCTGTGGCACTGAGCTCATATGTGTTTCACATGCTTAGATGTATCCACAGGCCCCAGGCATAGCTAGAGGGGGAGGTAATGAACAGCCACCTGTGTTCTCATGTGATGTGGCCTGCCTGGGCTTATAAAGGTTGTGAGTATGTTTCCCTGGTGTAGACAAGACCTCACTGTGGAGTCTGTTCCATGGAATTCTGTGAGCAAGGCCAAGCAGCGAAACGTTGGACCTTCGCGGTAAGTTTGTCCCCCTTCTTTAATAAACTTGGAACTGACCATTCTGACAGTTTGGGCACCTTTCTTTGGAATTCCTGCATATGAACCTCTGTGAGCCGCCCTCTGTGTGTGTGGTTTATGTTTGTTTTATGCAATTTTGTGTTTTTGTATTATAAGCTGCCCTGTGATCTTGGATGAAGGGCATTATAAAAATTCAATAAATAAATCAATCAAATGAAGTAAACTCTGTCATCAATGGTGTTGGAGGCAGTATGCCTCTGAATGCTAGGTTGCTGGGAGTCACAGGTGGGGGGAATGCTGTTCTATTCAGGTCCTGCCATGGGCATCTGTTTGGCTACTATGAGAATAATAGCGATGGAGCTTTGGCCTGATCCTGCAGGGCTCATCTTATGTCCCTGTCTTTGGTTTCAAGTGAACACCCTCCCCTTACTGTGTTCACAGTAAATAAAATACTCATACACAGCCAAATTAATGATTATATTTCATCAAGGGTTTTTTGTTTTTTTAGCTTTGTTATCTATCTCCTTTCAAACTTTGTGAAGGGCGAGCTGAATAATGTGATTAAGAGGCTGAGCTCAGTTAAGTTTCCAAGAACTGGGTCATTATTGAGATTAAGTGCTAGATTAAAAGGATTTAGGAAAGTGGTAGGATTTGATTTGCATATTGCTCTGAAGACCTTTGACTTATGCAAAGCTTCCTCTTAAAGATTATCACGCTGGAGTATTACATCAAGCAATTTAGAAGTTGCAAATTACTCTTGTCTTCTTTGACCTTGCATATGGTATAGCACCAATATTTCTAAACTACATTTATTTTCTGTCATTGGCAAAATGTATGACTGCCCCATGGAACAGTGTTGGAATGGAGAATATTAATGGCCACCTTGTGAAGGAATGAGCTTTCCCAATAGATGTCTGTAGGGTCCTGACTGAGAAATTCTTTATTTAAATATTTGTTAAAGAAAAGGCAGGGCGGGACTTTTTTAAATCTAAAATGTCAGTAAAATTCCAGCATTTCGAAAGACATCATTTCATTTTCAGCAGCTGCAACACAGTGAAGTTATTTTACCTTGCATTTTGTAGCAATAGATAATACAGGGGGTAGAAAAATAAGGGAAGGCAGCTTCTATTCTGCTTTCTACTTGTTGTTTAGTCGTGTCCGACTCTTCGTGACCCCATGGACCAGAGCATGCCAGGCACTCCTGTCTTCCACTGCCTCCCACAGTTTGGTCAAACTCATGTTCGTAGCTTCGAGAGCACTGTCCAACCATCTTGTCCTCTGTCGTCCCCTTCTCCTTGTGGCCTCAATCTTTCCCAGCAACAGGGTCTTTTCCAGGGAGTCTTCTCTTCTCATGAGGTGGCCAAAGTATTGGAGCCGCAGCTTCAGGATCTGTCCTTCCAGTGAGCACTCAGGGCTGATTTCCTTCAGAATGGATAGGTTTGATCTTCTATTTTATACCCGGTTATTTATTGATCTGGCTTCTCATGTGAGAATCATCAACCCCTGACTGTAAGGCCCCTCTCCCTAGTATCACGTCCATAACTTGAGGTTGCATCACTTTCTCACTTTTTCCAAGGCCTCTGGTTAATGGGTTAATTACCCTCGTACCCTTGCTCATAGCATAACTGGTTTTTCCTGGTGGCTGGTATTTTTTATTTCTCTTTCCCTTCAGACGTCATCTCAAGTGCTCCTACCAATCCGGTTTCTAGCCTGGAGTAACAGTGCAATGAACTTCGCGCAAGAGTCTCCTCCAGCACTAGGGGTGGGCAAATTTCTCCCAGTCCTTTGTCTTAATGTTCTGTTCATTCACACTGCCATACTTTTTCCATTCCTCCCAAATTTCACCAAAATTGGGAGAATTTCTAATATTCTTGAAATTGGAGTAATTCAGGAATAGTAGTTGCTGAGATCTCAGCACAGGGATAGCTTAGCCTGGTCCATGAGGATACTAAATGGTAGGTTTGGGGTTTCTGACAAGTGTCAAAAAGAGAACGTTATAGAGAAGGCAAAATCAAGGCTTATTTCTGCCCTTTGGTAGAAATGAATTACTTTTGAAATTGGAGAGTTTAAAAAACTCCTCGTTTGGGGGAAGGGATGTAAACAAATAAGATGCAGTGTGGAAATCTGTATCTAGTCAACAGAACCTGCAAAATTTGCACCCCTTTAATAGGTATTCTGAGCTGATATCAAAAATAATTTGACTCGGAAGCCAGCTGTGTGCTGGAGCTGAAGAGCGGTGGCAAAGTGGATTAGGAAAAACCTTTGTCAGAAGTCCTTCAGTTTAAGTTGGGGTGGATGGAACATATTTATTAGTAAAGCAAAGGGATGCCTAAGAGAACTCCTCTCTTTACCACTGAGTGAAATGTCTCATCCCCGGATAGTTTTGGGGCCAGTTGCTGTCAACCTGATAACATTGGCAGTGGAGACACTCCTCTTTATTCCTCCAAATCACGTACTTATTCGCATTGGCCAATCACTCATACCTCAATTGCAGTCTATTTCCTGCCATCACCATTAACCTGACTTCGACTCTTGTCGCTCTGGTGCATACCCTCTATTACTTTAAAATACCAGGCTCAGCTGGCTAGGCATTTTACCTCGGTGCTTTATATTACATTCCTACTTTATAATACAGAAGCTAGATTAAGTCATTTCAAATTATTCTCCTGTCACCCTCAGGTTCAAACACACATGCCTCACTCGGGCTGCCGAACCGCCATTGCTGCTGACATATAGTTTTGAACACGGAATTCAGAAGAGCTGCTCATGAAAGTAAATGAGCTTGTACATAAGCATTTTCCAGGAACAGGGAGGGAAAGGCCCAATCCGTCTCCTGCCTCTGTCAATGTGAAAGGTCCATTCACAGTCCCCTGAATAGCCTAGAGGAGGGGAAGCTGGCATGGTGCCCTCTGCATATCGTGGACCCTCAACTCCCATCAGCCTCAGTCAGCAGGGGTGATAGAAGCCATAGCCCAGAACATCTGGAGGGAACCATGTTGGGTACCCCTGCCCTGCAGAGTGCCAATGCGGTGTTCTGGGAGCCTGAGGCATTTCCATTCATTTATTTAATTTATACCCAGGGAGATAACTCAGTAGAGTGTGAGATTCTTAATCAAGCCCCATGTTGGGCAAAAGATTCCTGCATTGCAGAGGGTTGGACTAGATGACCCTTGTTGTCCCTTCCAACTCTACAATTTGATTCTAAGAAGCACAAGGTGGCATACATGGTTCTCTTCCTCTACCTGCTTTTTATTTTCACAACAACCCAGTGATATAGGATAGGCTATGGCAGTAGCGACTGTTCCAAAGTCACCCGGGGAGCTTCCACTGGCGGAGGAAGAGGAGTGTGGGGGAATGCACTGCCCCCAGCAGCACAATCCCCAGGGTGCCATCGCAGCTGCCCCTCCGAGCCCACGCTGGGTGCCCCGCCCCCGCAGGCAATGTGCCCTGCCCCCAGGACGCGCGCCAGCCCTGCCCCTGCCTGCTCTCTCCCCCCCCCCCCCGGTGCTGGAGCATGAAGCTACACCACTGGGAACTTCGTGGCTCAGTGGAGATTTCAACTTGAGTCTCCGCAGTCTAAGCGCTTAGCTCTTCTCCAACATTTTGAAGCTGGCCTGCATTGGGAAGTCCAGAAAATCACCCACAAGTCATGTTAAGGAATTTGTCAAAGCACATTAATGCTCTAGTTGCAGGTGGTGGCAAAGAAGTGCATGGAAACTCTCATCTGCCACAGGGTTGGTACTCAGCAGCTCTTTCTGATATGACTATATTGAATGGTATTCATCATTCAGAGGAATGATTTTTGACATTTTCTGATGTTTGGAATTACTATGACTTAATTGAATTTTCTTAATCATGTTGATGAATTCGCCGTTTGCTTTATTTATATGTGTTTGTGTTTGATACTACAGTGATTTTAATGGTGGTTTTTTTTAATGCTTTTGTGCTTATTGTGAGCCGCTTTGAGCTCAACGTTTCTTGTTGAAAAGCGGAATAGAAATATTAACTCCTCACGCACATTGGATTCCTCCTCAGACTCCAACATTCCCTGTTTCGCATGGGAAAGGTCTGTAGAAAACATTAACTTGCGTTCAGTGGGCTTGTGCCCCTCTCCCTGTCCACATTTTGCGTTCTTGTGTGTTAGACAAATGCACACACAGATACATTTTACACATATGAGCATAA
The DNA here is from genome assembly GCF_965207765.1 of Zootoca vivipara. Lineage (NCBI taxonomy): Eukaryota > Metazoa > Chordata > Lepidosauria > Squamata > Lacertidae > Zootoca > Zootoca vivipara. The sequence continues at coordinate 35,959,101 of NC_142592.1, read as the reverse complement.
TCTATCCTCCATCCCCTTTGTTCATAGTCCTTTTGTAACAGTATTTCAACCATTATGAAGATTAAAGCAAAAGGGAAAAATCTAGTAACAGCCAACTTCTACAACGGTATAACTTCCTGGTCATTACCAGTGGAAGTTGCTGTCTAACAAAGGACATGAGCAGGTAAATCACTCTGTGTGGTCAAAGGAAGGTATGTAGCATCAGGGCAGAAAGGAAGAGGCAAGGAAGAAAGGATGCAGGATACATGTGAACAAAGGAACATATTACCTCTTCATGCACTGTAGCCACTATGTAGAGCAAACTGGGAACAGGACCGTACTATATAACCCTACCCTTGGTGTTTGTTCCATGTGCTAAATCAGGCATCCCCAAACTGCGGCCCTCCAGATGTTTTGGCCCACAACTCCCATTATCCCTAGCTAACAGGACCAGTGGTCGGGGAAGATGGGAATTGTAGTCCAAAACATCTGGAGTGCCGAAGTTTGGGGATGCCTGTGCTAAATCATTTGCAGCTCCCCTACCCAGTGTTATTTATCCATGTACATGTGTTTGTTGATGAAATACCCTTCTCTTAAAATCTGCCTTGTTACATATACTTAGCTTGATTTTTTTTGATCGGTGTTTTGCCAAGTTCATGCTCATAAAACATCGCAGTAAAATAATTGTGATCATGCCCGTAGGCACAATCTCATCAAGATTGCTTCTCAGAGGAGGGAGGGTTCAATGCTTGTTTCCATTATTTCAAGCAGTGTTCTGATCAACATTCAGGTGCATATTACGTATAGTATTTTATTATTTCTCTTTTTTTTTATTAATCCAGACACCACATTATGCCCAAAGTGGCTAATATGTCAGGATAACATCTTTAAAACAATCCTCCCAAACTCAAATGCATTCACCTCCCTGCAACCTAAAAGCAAAATCAGCTCCTCCAAAATGTCAAAAAGTAGGAGACACCAGAGCCCCACTATCTCATTGACAGTGACCCAAAGATAGCCACCTTCCTAGCTGCAGCTGCTTATAAAGTTCCCCGGCTGGGGTGAAGGAGCCCAGGTATAAAAGCTCGCCATGCCCAACCTATCCCAATGTCCTCAGAACCAGGGTTGCCTTTTCCTGTATTCTCAGCAAATCTGCAAGTGAACACTCTGCAGTCATCTGCCAACCCTGATTGGCTGCATCACTCTGAGCTAGCAACATCTGGGAGGTTGTAATGAGGAGCAGAGGTGCCAGATAGTATGCTGCTGAGCATCAGTTTCTAGAACAGCATGGGGGACAGTTGTTCCAATTATCTAATGAAAGGTGAGCCCTGAATTCAAAGGAAGGAAGGACTCCAATGTAAATTGCATCAGATGCATAAAACAGACAAGCCGATGACAAGTGAGAGATACAGGGGGAATAAGTGCAAGTCAGGAATATATCTTAATCAACTGAAAAGATGTAAATCAGATGTAAATCTCACCTCTAGAAAATGTAATCGCAAAAACATTAGCAGAAGGAAACTAGTCTATATCATTCACAATATTAGTCAGTGTTTGTCACAAACCTCCTGACACCACAAATAATTGATTTTTTACTTTTATTTTTGGACAGGATTCAGTGCTTCTGTTGGGAGTAACTTGTCATTTATTACCAGTTTAAAGTATGGCAAATGTCCAGATCACATGGTTTTGAAATGCGCACACAAATTCACATGGTGTACCAGATGAAGGCTATATGAGTTTCCAGAGGAATTTGCATAATGTTAATTTGATGTTTATCAGAGAATTGTAGAGTTGGAAGGGACCCCGAGGGCCATCTATGCATTATGATCATGTGCCTGTAAAGCTACTGCAGTATATTGGCAAATATATTACACATACTGCCACGCATGGGAACTGTAATATGTAACTCTTTCATCCATGTGATTGATGCTCTCAGTTGTGACACACAGACATACACAGCATGGGCTACAAATGCGTAAGAAGAAATGCAGAAGCGGCTGGTGCCTTTAAAACAGGTGGGGCATTACAAGTCCCACTAGGCCATTCCCACCAGTGGAACCTGGTGCAGGAGGGGATGGAGTATGGGCAGTTGTGGGTCAGGAGATAGGTCTTGGTGGTTTCTGTTTGGTTAGGTGGAAGGTTCCTTAGAAAACGCACTCTTACAGTGCTTACTAGTGCCCCAAAGAACTTTGATCCTGCAAGGAGAATGTTCTCATTACCATTCCCTCCTTCAGTAGAAGGGCACCCATCTTTTATGTATTTTTCTGCAAGTAAGTTCTGTCTTTCCTCCAAAGAATTCAAGGTGGCGTCCATGGTTGTTCCCTCCTCCCCATATTATATTCCCAGCAACTCTGTGGGGTCAGGGTGGGCTTCATGGCATGGGGCAGAGGGTTTGACCGGGTCAAACACTCCAAGCACAACACTGATTCTCCCACATGCTGAGATGTGCATGTGAGTCAGGGTCTAGCATATCGCATGAGAATGCACTAGGCACTTGCATCATTTACCCAAAGCAAATGAGACACAGCTTTTCATTCATGCCTAGCAGCTTCCCTTTATTCCCAGAGCCCTCCAAGAGCCTGCCCAAAAGCCGTAGGTCCTGGTCTCATTCTGGAAATCCAGTGAGGCTGGTATTCCCCCCTATTCCTAAATTCCTCTGCAGTACTAACCACGAGGGAAAAGGTCAAACATTGTGGTGTGGTGTGTTTGCACTACAACTGCTACTTTGGACTGTCCCCCCATTACTGCAAATGGTGGTTCCAATTCTTTGCAATACCCCCCCCCCCCAAAAGTGCAAGTAGATAAATAGGGAAGGTAAATGGCATTTCCGTGCGCTGCTCTGGTTTCAGTGTTCTGTTGCACCAAAAGCGGCTTAGGCATGCTGGCCACATGACCCGGAAAAAGTGTCTGTGGACAAACGCCGGCTCCTTCGGCTTGTAAAGCGAGATGAGCGCCGCAACCCCAGAGTCATCCATGACTGGACTTAACTGTCAGGGGTCCTTTACCTTTACCATGCTAATTCAACACACTTGGCACCTGTTAGCCACACAGGGATTTTCAAACTGCTAGGTTGGCAGGAGCTGGGACCGAGCAATGGGAGCTCACCCCATCGCAGGGATTCAAACCACCGACCTTCTGATCGGCAAGCCCAAGAGGCTCAGTGGTAACTTTAGACCACAGCGCCACCCGCACATAAAAAGCTCCTGTCCACAAATGTTATTGTTTCACAAGGGAGACTGACAAGTATTCCTTTAGCAGGATCACCTTCTCATGAGGTCCATAAGTTCCAGCTTTTTGTGCGTAGCAGCGGTTTGCGTGTTTGTCAGCGGTTTAACAAATTCTGTATTGTATGTTTTGAAAACATCAGTCTGAGATCATTGTTCCTGATTGGCAGGATTTCCATACTGGAGGCATTCAGGCTTCCTAAAATCTGAAGAAGATCCTGTCACATCCCATAAATCAGAATGTTACAGTTAGATTGATTTTATGTCCATGCTTTCTAATTACAGGTTTCAATTACAGTGGTATTTTGGGTTAAGAACTTAATTTGTTATTGAGGTCCATTCTTAACTTGAAACTGTTCTTAACCTGAGGTACCACTTAACCTGAGGTACCACCCATTAGCTAATGGGGCCTCTTGCCGCCGCCGCGCGATTTCTGTTCCCATCCTGAAGCAACGTTCTTAACTCGAGGTACTATTTCTGGGTTAGCGGAGCCTGTAACCTGAAGCGTCTGTAACCTGAGGTACCACTATATTTTAGATTCTGGTCTCTGCAATGCTGCGCTTCTGTTTGTTAAAAGGAATATAAGGGGCAGATACAGATCTCACTTTGCTGATAAATCTAACCTGCTAGTTAATGCAAATAAATTAACAATGAAATATGAGGAAGCAGCAAACAAAGCTACGTTGGAGATAAACTTTCAATATGCCAACAACTACAACATACCTGAAGGAGCGTCTCCACCCTCATCGTTCTGCCCAGACACTAAGATCCAATACCGAGGGCCTTCTGGCGGTTCCCTCATTGCGAGAAGCCAAGTTGCAGGGAACTAGGCAGAGGGCCTTCTCGGTGGTGGCGCCTGCCCTGTGGAACGCCCTCCCAACAGATGTCAGAGAGGAAAACAACCACCAGACTTTTAGAAGACATCTGAAGGCAGCCCTGTTTAGGGAGGCTTTTAATGTTTAATAGATTACTGTGTTTTATTGTTCTGTTGGAAGCCGCCCAGAGTGGCTGGGGAAACCCAGCCAGATGGGCGGGTTATAAATAATAAATTATTATTATTATTACAACAAGCAATTTTAAAGCAGCAGTACCATTTCAGTTCTGAACTGTGAACTTCCATGAGTATTTGGAGTACACACAGCATCTCTGTTCTTTTGAAATCTTCCTTATCCAAATTCTCTTTGTTTTGCAGTTCCAAATCACCCAATTTTGTTTCCAAGGTGGAATTCTTCCCCTGAGTACATGAATTTTGTATGATACACTGCACACAGTTTTGTCACAGCTTCTTCATTTTCCTGTTTCTTCCTTCCGCCACACAAAGCTGGCAGCCTCTGCAGGGGTTTCTAGAAGCCTTCTTACACAAGCTCTGCTTCCAATGAAATATTATGATGCCTGCTGTACATTCATCCACTTTAGTACTTTAGCCACTGAACTCAGTAGAACTTGCTTCAGAGTAAACATACTTAAGTTTCTGTTGTCAGGCTATAGGGGCATTCATTCAAGGAAGCAGCAAAATTACAATTCCAAGCTGAATATCCTTTAAAAAAGATGTGTAGCATCTGATTTCTTGGACAGACACTTGTGATGGCCTTAGGCATTTACTTTAATTTTAATTGGGCCATTAAATCTTTGCCTTTTAAACAACTTTCTGTGGGGCAATGGTACAGGCATTGTAACAAGTGCCTTTCAAATTACCCCTTTCCACTGAGTTAATTAAAAACACAGATATAGTGCCACAGGGTCATTTAACGATGTCTTTATATTTTTGCCTGAAAATTCAGTCGCCACGTCATGTTCAACCTAATCATGTTTTTAGGGAACCTTATATGCCATTTTGTTAAGTCCAGTAAGTTCAGGTTTAATTCTCACAGTAAAAGCGTACCCTCTGGTAGCAATTTTGATCATTCAGCAAATGCATATTTTACTACAGGAGGGCCTGGATAGACTTGAAGTTCAAAACCACAGTGTAAGAGCTCCAGGACTATGCAAAATGCTAGGAAGGTTCTCATTAATAGTGTGTGCAGAGTGTGCATGTGGGAGGAAGGCTATCTTATTGCATTTCTTTGTGCTGTGCATACAGTACAGGTAAATATTAAACTCATTTGGGAATCTCTTGTTATTGAGAGCCTGAAAAATCAGTGTGAGGGGTAGAGCTGATCTGGAGTGAGCATAACGTTCACACTTTCCATTTGGGGCCAGATAATTTATGTGATTTCATGCATTGTTTTCACAAGGTAAAATTTCTTCCGAATGTGCCTGATGGGGGTGAAATTTACTACAGTTTAGTGACTCACTTGTCAAGATTTGCTGTGGCAAATCTCATGTCTCTCACAACAGTGGAAAATATTCAGAAACGCAAGTAGTTACCACCCAAAAAACCCACCCACAACACAAGTTAAAGTACCATTATGGTTCTGCTTGCCATATCAAAAATAAATGGATGGATTGGACCCAGTGTGCCAGTTTTTCTGGAAGCAGAAGTGATTTAGGGGGATCCTCTGGTACAAGCGAGTGAGTATAACATAGTTTTCTGGATTGCCAAAGCCTGGGTTGAGGTGTGAGTGTTTCGTGGAAGCAGCAGATAAATGAAAACAGTCCTCCTTTGTTTACTCTTTTTACTGGGCAACCACATGAGGCTGTCATCTAATCATTGTACACGAAGAAAGTCAGATTTCCATTTATTTATTTTGCAGGTGAACAGAAGTGTAGCATCCCATTTACAGGGGCAGATGCAATTAGTGCTACCCATTCATCTCTTTTAACAGATGGGGTTTTGATGTGGGCAGTGATCTAATGGGTCATTTTGCCTATCGCAGCTCAGCACAGAGTTGTCATAGTGTTGCAGCTCTCATATAATGTTAATTTAAAAGAAAAACCAATCTTTCTGGTCACTGCCATTAAACATTGTGAAAAATGGCGGCAGACAACATTAGTGTTCTAGAGCTATAGCTCTTTCTAATTCATTAATATTTTAATTTTTAATACATTTCTCTGAAAAAGCATTTTGGCTCTAATTAAAAGATAGATTAAAAATAAATAAATGGGTTGATAAAATGGCATCCACGGCAAATGTTACAATGGCTCTGTGCTGAGCTTCAAAGGGCCGCTCACTTTTTTGGGGCTAAGTGCTTCCTTTTAATTCCATGCTGCTTCCAGAAAAGCAGTAGCAGCAGCTGAAAACTAGATACAGACTAGAATGCTAAAAATGATTCCTTGGTTATGTCCTGCAGCTGTAAGTTAAGTTTGCACACAAGGCAGAATGAGCTGGTGGAGTTCTGAGGTTGCACAACAGATTCTACTGCTTGTTTTGGAGGACAGTGCCCCAAAAACTTTTTTTGGGGGGGGGGGAAGGGGACCTGATGTACCAGAATCATGCTGCCAGCTTCACATACTAAATGTCTTTTGTAACAAGGGTCACAACTACACCATACATTTAATGCACATGACTTTTAGGTGTGATTCCTGCACTGCAGAGAGGAACTACATGACCCTTGGGGTCCCTTCCAATTCTGCTATTCTATGACTATTGCTTCCCCCAAAGAATCCTGGGAACTGTAGTTTGGTAAGGTGGCTGGGAACTGTAGCTCTGTGAGGGGTAAGCTGCAGTGCTAGGATTCTCTGGGGGAAGCAGTGTGATTTTTGCGTGCTTTAAATGTATGGTGAGGATGTGAGCTGAGTGAAATCTGAAAAATAGCTTATATATATATATATAGATAGAGAGAGAGAGAGAGAGAGAGAGAGAGAGCGCATAGGAGTTTGCAGTTCCAAGGGAGGAAAGTCAGAAATCTCACTAGGCCATGCACTAATCCTTTGACATGCCTAAAATAGGTATTTGCATCCTGGTCTTGGAACTGTTCATTAATCTTCACCTCATTTGAATGTCCTTGGGGAAAGCTGGGCTGCAACAATAACATTCCAAGGATGGGAATGGTTAAAACCTTTTTAATCCTAAATGTTTAAGATAACGCAAATCTCATGTTGACCAAACATTCCTGATTTTTACATCACTGTAACTGTGACATATTTAACTAACTCAAACCACAAAGCCATGTGGTAGAGACTGTATTTAACTTAAAAATCTAAGAAATCTCTCAATATGCCCTTCAGTAGAAAGGGTGACCTAGATTTTACATCTAATATTTGTTTAAAGCTGTGCTCTGCTTTAAAAATAATTTTATGCATTGGTTAGTAAGAAATCAGCAAGAGCCTAAGGCTATCAATATGGTAAGTAAGCTGCTTTCCTGGATGGGTTCCGATGTGTATTCAAGTATCGCCAGAAGTTTGTCAAATCAGAAAAATGAACAGAAGCAAGAGAGAACGAGGTCCTCCCCCCTAAACAAGCCACAAACAGTTAATATATCTATTTTTTTATATATTCTTACAGACCCATGCATGTCTTACAAAAATAAATAAATTCCAGCAACCCAAAAACTTGAAATATTGGGAGGTAGTGGTAACTCTTTTCCATTTGGAGGAAATATTCTCTGCATCACACTAATGCCCTTTCATCCTCTTGTTTTTCTAATCCGCTTTCTACGTCTGCTCAGTTTTGGGAGTGCTGAAGGCAAAATAGAAGGCTTGCTTGGAGCTGCTTTTTTGGCTCAACATAAAAAAGAAGTTAGCCCACATGATTTTCCTGCATTTTATCTCTGAATCAATAGGAGGCTAGGATTTTGAACTCCGGATTCTGCACTCACTGGCCAGTGATCATAAGGCCTGTCACCATGCTCTGTAGCACAGTATTATCATTACCAATAGGAAGCATATGTATCTATGCCTCCCTCACATAGCCATAGCTGGCACAGCTGTTTGCATCAGCTGTAAAATAAAGCATCATTTCTGTTCCTTTTATTCTGAGTTGTTTTTTATTTGCTGGCATGGTGTGGGGCCGCTGCTAAAATATGTAGCAAAATCTGTTGTTGCTTTCTTGTAGCTAGAAGGCTCTCCTGTGCCTCCTTTTATGTGCCAACATGTGCTTTTTTCCAAAGCTGAGCTCCTCTGAAATATTACTTCCTGTTGGAATTGGTATACAGCTGGACAATTTTCACTTTGTTGTTCCAGAAGATGTTTCACAGTTCTTCAGATTGACAGAAATTGTCAGTCCCATCGAGCACCAAAAATTATTTTAGTGTTAACGTTGTCACTTAAGCACATTGGACATGGGCAGCTTCAACTGATGTGCAAAGCCCAGCTAATTGATCAGCTGGCCATCTTTGCACTGCACTCCTGGTTAGTGGTTTTCTTCTTTGGCAATCACTTGGAACTGAGTAAGATTGTTTTCCATGAACACGGTTTTAACAGTGAGTCCATAAAGCCAAATCTCGATCCACACGTCCTTCCACAGTGGGGACATAGGTTTCTGGGCAGGAGTTGATCATGGTGAAGGTTTGCCAAGTGTGCCTTCCTCTTAACACGTTTTCCTCTTGCATCCTGCGTTCAAGCGTCTTCAAAGCCCATGACACCTTTGGTAAAGGCTCTTTTCTGATTAGAGCGCCCGCAGGCCAGTGTTTCCCAGGTGTTGGTATTTATACTACTTTTTAAAAAAGATTTGCCTTGAGAGAGTCTTTAAACCTCTTTAAAGAGATGGTCAGTGGTAACACAGCTAGGGGAATGATCTTTTGTCAAATGCCCAGTATGGATCTGCTCTTGACGCTTTAGCAGCCTATTGACTAGGGTGTGGTCTCTTGGTTTTGTAGAGATAAAGTGCACATTGTTTTTGAAGATCATTGCCGATGGTAAACACACACACACACACACACACACACACACGGAATGCAAACAACCAGTGTGCAATAACTTTTCCTTCGCTTTATCCATTGCATGCAAAACTAGTACCGGTAACTGAAGACTGAACAGTGGGAAGGCGAAAGTCTTTGTATCTCTTAGGCTGTCTGCCAATCTTGTACTTGAAGGGGAGTGTGGTTCAAGTCCAGCTTGAAGATAAAGATCCATAAAATGGGAGGGCAGGGGATTTAAAGTTGCTTATCAACACATCACACTTGGATGGTAGGTTGAGCAGGCAGATAAGTCACCTCCCCATAGTCTCCTTCACTATGGTGAGATGTACTGTATTTCTAATTTGCATAAACTAGCACACGCAAATGTTAACGCAAATCTGTATCCTCTTTTTTTGATGAAGCATTTCCTGGTTGCTGTTTTTTTGCAATGCATATTTGACCTCCTAGACTAGAGTGGACCTAGAATCATAGAGTTGGAAGGGACCCCTAGTCCAACCCCTGCAATGCTGGAATCTCAACAGTGATGGATATCAAATTTAAGCGGCGACCTGTGAGACACCAATATTTTATGCCCCCCAACCCCATGCCTTCCATTCTATATAATACAGTGGAACCTCGGTTTACGAACACCTCGGTTTAAGAATTTTCGGTTTACGAACGCCACGGACCCATCTGGAACGGATTAATTCACTTTCCATTACTTTCAATGGGAAAGTTCGCTTCAGTTTATGAACGCTTCAGTTTATGAACAGACTTCCAGAACCAATTGTGTTCATAAACCGAGCTACCACTGTAGTTGCTTCACCCCCTAGGTTTCACACCCAGTGCGACCAAACCGGTTGCGCTCCCCTAAATCCTCCACTGATCTAAACAAAGACATGAGAGACCTGGTTCAGCCAAAGACTCATTTGTTGGCTTATCCCTGCCCAGTGCAGTCTAGAGAAGCACAGCAACATTGCTGTCGGGAGGCCAGCTCTGCAGCTCCAGCCCACCAGCTGCCACTGGGATACATGTGTAGTTGTGAGGCCTTGTAAAAATACCATCTCAGTGTTGATCTTTATTCCTGGTACGAGCATTTCTAAAGTCAAAGAGGACGGCTTTGCTTTGAACCATTTCTCATCTCTGTCACAATATGAATGGGTTAACATTATGCTATCTTCTGGTTTCCATTGCAATCTGAGGCATTGGAGTAGCAATAGATTTACTTTGTGTCATTGTCAGTTCTCGTTTCTGTCTCTGTCAAGGGAATGAATTATAGCAGCACTGTAATGCCAATTCCTCTTGTTATAGACTTTCATTTGTGGGATGGAGATGGTAATCAGAATAGAACATTGTGTAAAAAATGGGGACCATTCATACAGCAATGCTAAAGGTATGAGGAAAATGAAAGTATCTGCAGCGAGGCACGGGGGAAGGATTAATCGGCTACTCTTGCACAAATTATTCTGACAATTAGCCCATCTTATAAGAAATATTCATTTTAGTAGCATCACAGCCGTATGCCTGCTGGGTGCCTCTCAGTAACAAATGCATCAATATAGCCAGAGATTATATTCATAACAACAACAATGCCAGTAACACAACAACAGCCATATTTTTATAGCCATTCCATAACAGAGGTTCTCTAGGTGACTGACAAAAAGGGGTGGGGGAGAGACTGTAAAATTAAAATGCAGTATAAATCAATAAAACTATAAGAAAATAATTAAAAAACACAATTTAAAGCTCAGCTTTAAAAAATTAAAGACGATTTTTAAAGCTGTTAACTCTTATTGCCTTCTCTCTAATAATTTCAATTTGAGAACCAGTGTGGTGGTGTGGTTAGAGTGCTGGACCCCGGAGACTGGGGTTCAAATACCTCCCACTCAGCCACTACTGATGATGTCATAGCCCCCAGCTTAGGAAAGGAAGCTGAGTTTTCACAGAGGCAAAATTCTGATTCTGAATTTTCATGTTTGAGTGGAATCTTAAACCCATCTCTCCATAGACCAGAGTTGACATTATTAAAAGTAGAGTGTTATTATCACTAGAGATGAGGGGAGAAGTTCAGTTTGGTGAGCATTTTGGTGTGAACCTACTTAATTAATGCCTTCCTAAAAATAACTGAATCAATCTACCCTTTGAATTTCAAGCTTTTCTGAATTTTGTGATGCAGTTTAACAAAAATAGGGGGGATGTATATCAAGGGGAAATGTGGAAGAAGAAAAAACAAATTTGAGAAAATGCTTTAGATTTGGAGGAAACTGCTTGCAAAAAGTGCATATTAGGTAAAATTGCACATTATAGTTGTAACCGGTTTTGGGGCCTTGTTGTGAAGGATGAGTCAGTAACCTATAATATTCACAAGGAGATACAAAGATGTGGCAAACTTATTTTAAGATTAGAAAATGAGAAACTAAGATTTGACAGATACGTCCATCCCCGGTTATCATGACAGTTAACAGGGCCATTGTAAACTATGAGGTTCATACATTTAATTTGCAATTGTGTCAGGGAGCACGACCTTAGTTACACATGATGCATGCTGATGCAGAGTACTCGTCTGAAAATAGAAATTGTCTTACTGTCAATAGGCTGTTGAAATCTGAGTAACGTAACGCACAGTGCAGTTTGGTAAATCCGTTTGGGCACACTTGTGCCTTGCTGAGATTAGACTGAAATCCAGCCTGTGAAATTGAAAAGATGCTTAGAGAGGATGTTCATTCAGCTCTCTGCCTACTGCTAAGGAAAAAATAAACAAAACTTAAAATGGGAGCCACTTCAATGTAGAAATATTTGGTTCTGAGCAATTTCAGAATGGTCCATTTTAAACAGTTAATATGCATAATATGTTTTGCTTTAAGAGAGAAAGCAAAATAGCTCCAAACCTTGCATAGTAACTTAATCAGTCCAGCTTTTTAGTCACACTTCAAGTATAATAGCATTATGTAAGTGTCTCATTTGCATCTATGCACTGCCTTGATTGCTGAGGGAAAAGTTTGCAGTTTAATAAGCTTCAGCCACAATGTTGCCTTTCTTCTAATTTTCTTGCAGCCGTGGTGCTAGTTGACATTATGCATGCTTTCCCCTTTCTTCCACTAATGAGCACTAAGGTTACTGTGAATATGACTTTTGTCCTCACATGACTGAAAAGCCTGTTAAGAGTTTTTGGGGTGTGTGTTTTTTTTTTTAAGTACTGACGGTATTTTGAATTCAGCATGCATATGAAAAAGGCCATAAAATTGGGGTCACTGAGTCAAGAAAAATTCATATGAGCCCTTAGCAGAAATGAATGGGCTGGTTTTCAAGCACATGTTTTCTTCTAAATTGCAAACCTGTTATGACTCTTCCTTGATATTCAGTCTGCAGATCATAATAAATGCTTCTATTTATTTATACCAGGTGTAGGCAACCTGTAGCTCCCAGAAGTCCAGTTCAGACTTGCAGTTGGTCCCTCCAGTGGCATCTTGCTGGATAGGGTGGTGGGGTAAAGAGGAGAAGGAAAGGTGGGGGAGAGAATGAGTGTGGCAGTAAGATAAAGAAATGGAAAAGGGAGGTGCTACACACTTTTGGCTCCGGTCCTCCCCTCTGCAGGATTCGGCCCTGCTTACTGTAGCCCCTGATAAATTACTCCCAATGAAAGTCCTCAGTAGAACAAAAGTTTGCCCACCTAGATCAAAATCCATCGATCCAGCATTTTGTATCCATGGCTCTGGAACTTCACAGATGGGATATGCAAGTGAGAGCCATCCCATCATTTGTTCCTAGGATCTACTACTGAAAGGTATACTGCCACTCTGCATGGAACCATCAGTGAGCTTTCATGATGATCAAGTGGATTTCTCTAACTCGTTTGAAAGCCACCTGAGCTACTGCCCCTCAGAATATATTGTGTTAATGAATTTTGTACTGTGGAATGGGGACGTCAGATGAGACTATAATAATTTCAACCATTGTTACTCTTTGGAATCTTAGTATCCCAAAAACATGAAGGACACACAATACTTTACTAGTTTTGTACAGCCTTTGAATGGGGTTCCAAATGAGCTGGCCTTGGACAAGTTGCTGATCTCTAGAGATTTTTACATTTTAATGCAGTCCGATTCTGTCAGTTTTATGATGACTTATTATAGTATGCTTTATCATATTGCTTCTGTTTCAGTTGATTAAATTTCATCAATTGTATTGTATTGCTGAATTTTGCAGTTGGATTTTTAGGACTATTTTGTGAACTTTTTCTTGAGGAAAAGCGGCATAAAATTGTATGAATAACTAAGTTACTGAATGTTTTCCCAGTTTTCCATTCATAAGCCTGGAATTCCTGTGTCCCATCTTCCCTGGTTGCTGTGAGCATGAACCAGATAAAGACTGTAAAACTTTCTGCCCATTGTCATTTGCAGAAGGCTTTTAAAAACAAGAAACATGAGGTTCTGCTTCCATGAATATATGCACAACGGTGAAACAAATGAAGACTTTATTTGGACCACGTGCAAATAAAGCTTTCTAAGTATTTTCAGCCTGGAAGAGTTCATGCAATTATTTCTTTTAGCGATTGTATTGTATTGCGGTTAAGCCGATTAGCGAACTGCCTTTGATATGCTTCTTTTCTCTATATCTTGGATGTGTGGACTTCCAGATGTTGTAGGACTCCAACTCCCATCAGCCCCAGCCTGCATGACCAACAGGCAGAGGTGGTCAGAGCTTGTAGTCCAACAACAAATGGAGGACCCTATTTTTCTGCTGAAGCCTAACAAGGCAGCCTCTGCCCATCAGGGAAATCTGAAAAGACCAACAAGTGATGTGCTCTAGACACGGAAACATGAAGAGTGGACATTTATCCTTTAAGCCTGCAGTGACAAACTCTTTGAAAGGCAGCAAAAAGTTATTGCTAATGGCAATGTGACTAAGTATCAGTAGCAAAACTCTCTTCCCCAAACAGTTATTTGCAGCAGGAACATATGTATACCTTCAGGCTGAAATCCACCTCGTAACTATGTCTTTACCAAAGCAGCAGCAGCAGCAGCAGCCACTGCATCACAGCTCACAGCAGGCTCCAAAATAACTCCTAGTAATAACTGAAAAATGTAAGTAGGGCCCGCATGTATAAGAACTGCCTAAGAAATAAGCACAATATGGTGATTAACCAGGCATGATGCACAGATGTAGAGGATATGAAAAGGTCACATTAAGAGTGTCCTGGCTTAACACAAAGTGTCCTGAGTTGGCTTCTTTCTTTCTTTCTTAAATGTTGAGCAAGTCCTGGTGACTTCTGGCGGTTCCCTCACTGCGAGAAGCAAAGCTACAGGGAACCAGGCAGAGGGCCTTCTTGGTAGTGGCACCCGCCCTGTGGAACGCCCTCCCATCAGAGGTCGGAGAGATAAACCTGACATTTAGAAAATACCTAAAGGCAGCCCTGTTTAGGGAAGTTTTTAATCTGTGATATTTTAATGTATTTTGGTGTTTGCTGGAAGTGGTGGGGGAAACCCAGCCAGATGGGCAGGGTATAAATATATTATTATTATTATTATTTTATTATTAAGAATTAATCTAGCAATTCCCTTTATTGTGGTCCGATTCTTTTGCAATGTCTATTCACAAGTATGTTCACAAGCAAAGGTCCGTAGCAACTCATTTACTTGCAGGTTTGGCTCATTTTACTGCTTCCTTGACTGGCAGCAATTGTCCCGGGTTTCAGAAATTTTCTGTACTGAGAGATGCCAGGAACTGAACCTCTGGTTTTTTTGCATGTGAAGCTAACCCACTCAAATATCACATTGCCTTGGTTTTTGAGCTTATCTCAGACAATGTTTGCTGATAATGATTCTCATTTGGTGGTTATACAGAAAACACACATGAGTTTGACTGGCTAGATAGGCATTGACTGGCTAGATAGGCTAGATAGGCTAGATAAGTCCATTTCTGTTTTTCAAAACGGGGGAAATGTGTCATTTAATAGGTTGCCTTCAAAAAATAATCACTGTACAAAATAAGTTTGAGAGCAAAATGCCAGACTGCTTTCAAATTACATGTGTCAGCTAGTTTGGGGCACAAATTATACTACATTCAGGGACTCTGTAATTAAGATTAGAAAATGGTTGCCATAAAGCTGTATGTTGGTTAAGACAATCACTGCTTAGATGTCACCTATGCTGTGCAACATTTTATCACTGAGACACTGTACTGCAGCCCATTTCACACTAAGATGCTGTACACTATGGATCTCATACGCCAACGTCTCCTAATTTTGGGCTACAGCTCCCATCATTCCTATCCACTGGCTATGCTGGCTGGTGCGATCTACAACATCTGGAGAACACCAGGCTGAGCAATGCTGACCTATGCAATAGTGAAAGGAGATGCATTAACTGCAAAACTGAAGGAACAAGATTTCATTCTCTACAGCTTCAAGTGACTACTCTGTATTAGAGTAGATATAAACAGGCAAGAATATACAGCTTACTGTCCTCCCCCCCCCACCTACGTACTGTAAATGCCTTTTCCTCCTTTCAGTATAACCACCCTATCTTTGCCCTCTCCTGATATATATGATCTTCATGTGAGATCTGCTTTGAAGTGAGACATAATAAGCATTGTATACAAAGTAATTTAGCTTGAGGTTGTTGTGGGTTTTTTTTTGATGTTTTATAGTGGCTTAATGATAAGATTTGGAGTAGTCTTTGAGAAAAACCCTGCAAGTACCTTAACCACATTATAAAATAACACTTGGCTAAAGATTTTCAAATAATGCACACACTTTAAGACAATACATTGTATGGGCATGTGCATATGAAGTGGAATCAGACACTCGACTTTTTAATATCTTGTGTGTTGGCTACATGACAACTGAGCAATTAATTTAATTATCATGTTGCCTCTGGGTTTTACATGCCCTTAATTTATATTAGTGGTGTGCCAAAACCTGTTCCTCAGTTTTGTAAAGGATCTCTTCCCCTGTGAAAGACGGCTCTATTTATTTATTTTTTGCTCCTTCATTCTCAAGGAGCTGTTGAATTCCTTCAGGATTCTGGTGCACATTTGGTTGAGCTTACTTTCTTGTTGCTAGGTGGCCCTGGCTAGTGTGCGAGTGCTTCTATCCAATAAACAGTTTTTTCCCAGCACTCTACGTCTTCCCTAGTTGCTTGCATTTCCTGATATACAACAAACAGGACGAGCATTCATCCTGATTTGTTTGCAGGGAAATTAGACAGCAATGTCTCCTTCATGAGCATGTGTTCTTATTTGTTTATGGAAAGTAACACAATGCTGTATCAAAGCAAGTGTTATCCCACACTTTCCAGGGCATCTTCCCATCACCTTGCTTATTGCAAAAAGTTCACTCTTTGGAGGAAGCTGGTTTGTTGTGCAAAACCTCCCAGTCAGGTATAATTGTGCTACCTGAATTTGTTGGTATGTGATTGAATCCCAACCCTAAAATAGTGACAGTCTTCTTCAGAGTGTCTTCTTCAGAGTTTCATTTGAAGTACCAGAAGCTGGCTAGTGAATTCCTTGAGATTGGTGTAATCACTTGTTTTGTTTTTAATGGAAGTTACCTTGAAGAGAAACTTTCTTTAAAGATCAAAGCAAAACATGAAGATTCAATTGTAAAACAGCTGCCAGGTACTCTGTATGCAGCTTCCTCACCTTCCTGTGTTTACAGGAAATCCCAGTTAAGGATGTCATGGCGTATTTAGAAAGTACAGGCACCCAGGGGGATGGGAAGTGCCAGAGAGCGGATTTGTGGAATGGGTAGGACAATCACAAACAACACTTGGCCACTTTGAAAGTAAGGAAAGTGCAATAAAAAATACTGTGGCATACCCATAAGAATTTCTCTGACATTTTCTGTCCCCTTTGATATTTCTTAAATGCTATTGGTTTTCTCATAAATTGCATGGTTGAAAAAAATGTGGAAGAAATATTAAGCACAACACTAGTTGTGATGTAGAAGTAAATGCTCAGGAAGTCTTGTAAATTGTAGAATAGTATATTGGCAAGTAAGAAATTATAACTTGAACTTTGACTACCACAGTGCATGATGTTCCTTTAAAAGGGAAGAATGAATTAAGCGAGTCTCCATAACACCCTCCTATTCTGCTCGTATACATTTGATCTGGGACCCAGGTGGCACTGTGGGTTAAACCACTGAGCCTAGGGCTTGCTGATCAGAAGGTCAGCGGTTCGAATCCCTGTGACGTGACGGGGTGAGCTCCCGTTGCTCGGTCCCAGCTCCTGCCAACCTAGCAGTTCGAAAGCACGTCAAAATGCAAGTAGATAAATAGGTACCGCTACAGCGGGAAGGTAAACGGCGTTTCCGTGTGCTGCTCTGGTTTGCCAGAAGTGGCTTTGTCATGCTGGCCACATGACCTGGAAGCTGTACGCCGGCTCCCTCGGCCAATAATGCGAGATGAGCGCCGCAACCCCAGAGTCGGTCACGACTGGACCTAATGGTCAGGGGTCCCTTTACCTTTACCTTTACATTTGATCTACAATATGTTCATGCCATGTTCAATGATCTCAAAGTTCTGTTTTTTATAATATATTAGAATATTTTTTATTTTTTATGAAAAAAAGAGTAGAAGTCGGTTTAGGAGTCAGTTAACACTTGAGAATACAGCTGCGAAATTCACACAGGTAAGGATTGTATGATAAGTCGTGGTCTAAAGAGATGAGGAAGAATTTGAGTCTGAAGTCATGTGCTAGTAAGAGGCAACCATGTTACCAAACCATGGAAGCAAAGCGGAGAACAGATTAATAACCAGGCAAAGATATATATGCACATAAACAGTGTAGAATGCAGTATTGGGGAACATTCAGCAGCCGGAATATCAGGACACTCAAAGCAAATCTTTCTTAGTAGTAATATCTGAAATACAGGAGCAAATAAATTAAGATGGCGTCCCTATAATATACTCATGATTCGACAATAGGAGGAAAAGGAATTTCTGTCTGAGGTGTGTTGTTTGATCTTCAACACAACTATGAATGGCTTCATGTTGGATTAGGAAATCTCTAACTTAGTCCCTGGAGCACTGATTTCTAACCACTCTATGGATAAGTAAGGACACACTGAACACTGCTCAGAGAATTAATTACTTTCCATGTTCCAGATAAGTGGGCAGAAAGGAAGCATCAGAGGCATAGCAAGAGATGGCAAGATCTCAAGCCTTCTTAGTAGTGGTGCTCCAGTTATGGAAATTTCATGTCCAGGGAGGCTGACTTACAGGGGAGCTTATAGATATATTCTTTCCACAGTTTTAGGGGAATTGCCAACTTCTATTTTGGAGGATATTTCAGATGCTTATTACTGCTGAGAATGCTATTAGAGGAGACAGTGGAATATCTGTAATTGCATCTGAATTTATTTGGTTTTGTTGAAATGGTTTTAGGTTTAAATTTGATTTAGGTTTTTTTAAACCCCTTCTCTTTAATCATTTTCTGATCTGAATCTACACATTCATGCTTTGATGTTTTAAATAGTTGGTGTCATGAAAGGCCTTTTTTTTTTAAAAAATTCTTAATTCTTTATTGCTTTATTTGAGGCAAACAAGCTTGTGCTTTGTCTCCTCATGCGTTTTGGGTGTTATCTGAAACTGGAAGATGCAAAATAAAAAAATTCCTTCAGTAGCACCTTAAAGACCAACTAAGTTTTTATTTTGGTATGAGCTTTCGTGTGCATGCACACTTCTTCAGATACAGTGAAATGGAAGTTTCCAGGCACTTATGTAGAGAAGGGGTGGGGAGGGGTGGGGATGGGGAGGGGGGATCACTCAGAAGGGTGGTGGAAATGGGTGATTGACTGACTGATAGCTGTTGATGACCGCAAACGACTGCAAATGGTTTTGCATGAAAAAGCAAGGGTTGAGATGGCTGAAGATCGCTTATCATGTATAATGAGATAAGAACCCGATATCTCTGTTCAAACCAGGTCCCTCCATGGTTTTGAGCTTGGTGATAAGTTGCAATTCAGCAACTTCTCTTTCCAGTCTATTTCTGAAATTCTTTTGTAGTAAGACAGCTACTTTGAGATCTTGTATAGAATGTCCTGGGAGATTGAAGTGTTCTCCTACTGGTTTTTCTGTCTTCTGGTTCCTGATGTCAGATTTATGTCCATTTATCCTTTGGCGTAGGGTTTGGCCTGTTTGTCCAATATAGAGAGCTGAAGGGCACTGTTGGCATTTGATGGCATACACAATGTTAGAGGATGAGCAATTAAATAGTCCTGAGATGGTATGTTGGATGTTGTTGGGGCCAGTAATGGTGTTGTCTGGGTGTATGTGGCAGCAAAGTTGGCATCTGGGTTTATTGCAGGCTCTGGTACCAGTGTCCATGTTAAGTCTGGTGGTTGTATTATTGTGGGTGAGGAGTTGTTTAAGATTGGGTGGCTGTCTGTAGGCAATGAAAGGTCTTCCTCCCAGAGCTTGAGAAAGGGAGCGGTCATTGTCCAGGAGAGGCTGTAGATCTCTGATGATGCGTTGTACTGTTTTAGCTTGGGAGCTGTATGTGATGACTAGTGGTGTTCTGTTATTTTCTTTTTTGGGTCTGTCTTGCAGCAGGTTCTCTCTAGGTATCTGTCTGGCTCTGTTGATCTGTTGTTTAACTTCATCAGGTGGATATTTTATTGTCAATCTTTCACAGCAAACACTCAGCCCAGCTGAGGAATCCGTCCTTTCACGGGGACTATCATTCTGCCCTGCCAAATCCCAACACATGATTCAGTTCTGCGGGGACCTGGAAGCATTTTTCCGCCGTTTACGCCTGAAGGAGTATTTTCATCACACACAAGAACAAGACAAAGTAGAACAAACTACATCCCCACAACACAACACCTCTCAACTTACTGGGGAACAACCATCACCCTCCAAACGCATCAATGAACAGAACATTGACCACCAACTACCACCGAAAAGAAGTTACACAAAAAGGGACTCCACATGGACCCCTCCTGATGGACGCAATACCACACTAGATCTGTACATCGAATGCTTCCGCCACAGAATCCAAACGGATGTGACCAGAAAACACCATCGCTTACAACAAAATCTAAACCATGCTGAAAGGAGAGCCATAGAAAATCTCAGGAACAACCCAGACATTATAATTAAAGAGGCAGACAAGGGTGGAGCTGTCGTCATCATGAACAAAACTGATTACATCCAAGAGGCCCACAGACAACTTTCCAATACTGCCTTTTACATGAAATTGGACTCAGACCCCACACAAGCATACAAAAAAGAACTGAACAAGATTATTAAGGAGCTACCCCTACACATCCAAGAACAGATCCTCACAAACACACCAGCGGAACCTCGGCCAGGAACTTTCTATCTTCTACCCAAAATACACAAACCAGGAAACCCAGGACGCCCCATCATCTCAGGTATTGGCACCATTACAGTGGGTGTTTCCGGCTATATGGACTCTGTTCTGAAACCATATGCTATCAGTGCTCCCAGCTACGTACGTGACACCACAGATTTTCTGAGGAAAATACAATATTTGAACAATCTTCCTAACAATACTATACTAGCCACTATGGATGTGGAATCTCTATATACCAACATCCCACACAATGATGGTTTACAAGCCATAAGGATCACCATTTCAGATAAAACCACAGCGGACTTTGCTACCAAACTCTGCCACTTTGTCCTTACCCACAACCACTTCAAATTTGGTGATGACCTGTTCCTCCAGATCAGCGGCACAGCCATGGGCACCCGCATGGCCCCACAGTATGCCAACATCTTCATGGCAGATTTAGAACAACGTTTCCTTAACTCCTACCCACTCAAACCTCTCCTGTACCTGCGATACATTGACGATATTTTTATTATCTGGACACATGGACAACAGACCCTGGAAACCTTCCACCAGACATTCAATGACTTTAACCCCACCATCAACCTAACAATGAACCAATCTATGCAAGAAATACATTTTTTGGACACTACTATAAAAATACAGGATGGACGTATAGACACCACCTTATACAGAAAACCAACTGACCGACAAACATATCTACATGCTTCTAGCTACCATCCCAAACATACCAAACAATCCATCGTATACAGCCAGGCCTTACGTTACAACCGCATCTGTTCCAACTCTACAGACAGAGAATCTCACCTAAGAGATCTACAGCAAACCTTTTTAGAACTAAAATATCCACCTGATGAAGTTAAACAACAGATCAACAGAGCCAGACAGATACCTAGAGAGAACCTGCTGCAAGACAGACCCAAAAAAGAAAATAACAGAACACCACTAGTCATCACATACAGCTCCCAAGCTAAAACAGTACAACGCATCATCAGAGATCTACAGCCTCTCCTGGACAATGACCGCTCCCTTTCTCAAGCTCTGGGAGGAAGACCTTTCATTGCCTACAGACAGCCACCCAATCTTAAACAACTCCTCACCCACAATAATACAACCACCAGACTTAACATGGACACTGGTACCAGAGCCTGCAATAAACCCAGATGCCAACTTTGCTGCCACATACACCCAGACAACACCATTACTGGCCCCAACATCATCCAACATACCATCTCAGGACTATTTAATTGCTCATCCTCTAACATTGTGTATGCCATCAAATGCCAACAGTGCCCTTCAGCTCTCTATATTGGACAAACAGGCCAAACCCTACGCCAAAGGATAAATGGACATAAATCTGACATCAGGAACCAGAAGACAGAAAAACCAGTAGGAGAACACTTCAATCTCCCAGGACATTCTATACAAGATCTCAAAGTAGCTGTCTTACTACAAAAGAATTTCAGAAATAGACTGGAAAGAGAAGTTGCTGAATTGCAACTTATCACCAAGCTCAAAACCATGGAGGGACCTGGTTTGAACAGAGATATCGGGTTCTTATCTCATTATACATGATAAGCGATCTTCAGCCATCTCAACCCTTGCTTTTTCATGCAAAACCATTTGCAGTCGTTTGCGGTCATCAACAGCTATCAGTCAGTCAATCACCCATTTCCACCACCCTTCTGAGTGATCCCCCCTCCCCATCCCCACCCCTCCCCACCCCTTCTCTACATAAGTGCCTGGAAACTTCCATTTCACTGTATCTGAAGAAGTGTGCATGCACACGAAAGCTCATACCAAAATAAAAACTTAGTTGGTCTTTAAGGTGCTACTGAAGGAATTTTTTTATTTTACTTCGATCCAGACCAACACGGCTACCTACCTGTAACCTGGAAGATGCAAAGTATTTTCCTTCATTTTGGTAGAGGTGCACCGCCCACTGTAAGACGTGGCCACCCACTAAGAAACTAGGAGGATTAAGTGCAAACGACATATCCTTCCTTTCTTGTGGTTTCTCTGGAATGTCTGCAGTGGTTCTGTGTCCATCGCAAAGGTGTGTGACCTGTCCTGTGACAGGTTCTCTAGAGGAGTCAGAGACTTCTAAAAACTTTAACAAATTGATTCCGCTATTGGATGCTTACAGGCTGTGCGTTATTTCAGTTAAAAGCAGGAAGCTATGTGGATTAAAGACAGGCAGTTGCCAAAGCCCATGACGTTACCTAAAAATGGAACATATAATAGGAGCTCTTGGTGTGGCAGGCAACACTGAGGTCAGATTTAATCACTTAGAAATATCAATAGCTGGAGTAAGGCCAAGTGTCGCCCTCCTCAAAGGGACATGTCTTCTGACTGCCATGAAAATGATAGCCTTCTTTTGAGGAGGCAGAATCTTGATCGATAATGAATCTCAAATTGTCTTTTGGAGAGGCTTTAAATTATTTGTGACATGCTTGTGGAGTTCTGACAAAGATGACAGTTTAATGGAGACCAAAACTTTAAAAAGCTGCATGGTTAAAAATACAAATATGCCGTTCAGTGTAGGATTTACGAAGGAAGAAAAAATAGACTTGGCATCAATTATTTGATTTCTGAAAATATATCTGATCATGTTAATGGCCTTTATTGCTGTAGGTTTCTAGTGTGCTTTTTGCTTCTATATTGTTCAAATGGTAGAATTAGGTAGATGGCTAGATCGGATAGGAGTAAATTAATTTGGGTAAATTAACAGACTCTCACAAGAGGTGGTGGATTCTCCTTCCTTGGAGGTTTGTAAGCAGAGGTTGGATGGCCATCTGTCATGTATGTTCTAGTTGAGATTGTCATTGCAGGGGGTTGGACTAGATGACCCTCAGGGTACCTTCAAACTCCACAATTCTATGATTCTCTGAATAGATTCTTAATACAATGCACACAGCACTGTTATCTGTATATTTCCCCATATATGGCATACTTAAGTTTTGCTCTTCAATTTTTCTATTGAAATCAGTCAAGTAGGGAGGTTTCAGACTGCCACAAACTTTTTGTAAAACAAAGTCTTTAACTCTGCTCATTTAGACTAGTATCATTACATTAGTACTACGTTTGCATGTAAAGTAAATGTGGACTTTGTCCATCTTTAATATACTTGAGTATGTATTAAATGGTTGATGTATTGAAATGCAATATATTAGAAAAAAAGTTATTCGTTCTATGAATTCTATGCACCTGAATCAGATCTGGTAGCAAATTCATTCCTTTTGCTGCCCAAGAACGCCAGCCAGTAGGGTTTGGCTTTATTTCTGTAGTGGGCGATGAAAATAATATTTTTGCTGCATTAAGGCGTGCTATTGTTAGAATTCAGTTTGCATGGAATACATTTTTCAAGCATATATATCACAGACTCCCCTTCATGGATCAATGCCTTGTCGTGGCGAAGGGGCTTGAATAACTCAGAGAAGCTATGAGCTATGCCATGCAGGGCCACCCAAGATGGACAGGTCATAGTGGAGAGTTTTGACTAAACGTGATCCACCTGGAGAAGGAACTGGCAAGCCACTCCAGTATCCCTGCCAAGAAAACTCAATGGACAAAGACAACAGGCATATAAAAGTTATGACGCTGGAAGATGAGCCCCTCAGGTCGGAAGGCGTCCAACATGCTACTGAGGAAGAGCGGAGGACAAGTACAAGTAGATTCAGAGCTGATGAAGCGGCTGGGCCAAAGCCGAAAGGACGCTCAGTTGCGGATATGCCTGGAAGCGAAAGGAAAGTCCGATGCTGTAAAGAAAAATATTGCATAGGAACCTGGAATGTAAGAACCATGAGTGGAGGTAAGCTGGATGTGGTCAAAAATGAGATGACAAGAATAAATATCGACATCCTGGGCATCAGTGAACTAAAATGGAAGGGAATGGGCGAATTCAGTTCGGATGACTATCATATCTACTACTGTGGGCAAGAATCCTGTAGCAGAAATGGAGTGGCCCTCATAGTCAACAAAAGAGTGGCAAAAGCTGTAATGGGATGCAATCTCAAAAATGACAGAATGATCTCGATACGAATCCAAGGCAGACCTTTTAACATCACAGTAATCCAAGTTTATGCACCAACTACCGGTGCTGAAGAAAGTGAAATTGACCAATTCTATGAAGACCTACAACACCTTCTAGAAATGACACCAAAGAAGGATGTTCTTCTCATTACAGGGGACTGGAATGCTAAAGTAGGGAATCAAGAGATAAAAGGAACAACTGGCAAGTTTGGCCTTGGAGTTCAAAATGAAGCAGGGCAAAGGCTAATAGAGTTCTGTCAAGAGAACAAGCTGGTCATCACAAACACTCTCTTCCAACAACACAAGAGACGACTCTACACATGGATATCACCAAATGGACAGCATCGAAATCAGATTGATTATATTCTCTGCAGCCAAAGATGGAGAAGCTCTATACAGTCAGCAAAATCAAGACCTGGAGCTGACTGTAACTCAGATCATCAGCTTCTTATAGCAAAATTCCAGCTTAAACTGAAGAAAGTAGGAAAAACCACTGGGCCAGTAAGATACAATCTGAATCAAATCCCTTATGAATACACAGTGGAAGTGAGGAACAGGTTTAAGGATTTAGATTTGGTGGACAGAGTGCCTGAAGAACTATGGATGGAGGCTCGTAACATTATACAGGAGGCAGCAATGAAAACCATCCCAAGGAAAAGGAAATGCAAGAAAGCAAAATGGCTGTCCAACGAGGCCTTACAGATAGCGGAGGAGAGGAGGCAAGCAAAATGCAAGGGAGATAGGGAAAGATACAGGAAACTGAATGCAGATTTCCAAAAAACAGCAAGGAGAGACAAGAGGGTCTTCTTAAATGAGCAATGCAAAGAAATAGAGGAAAACAATAGAATGGGGAAAGCCAGAGATCTGTTCAAGAAAATTGGAGATATGAAAGGAACATTTCGTACAAAGATTACCATAATCAAGGACAAAAGTGGTAAGGACCTAACAGAAGCAGAAGACATCAAGAAGAGGTGGCAAGAATACACAGAGGAATTATACCAGAAAGATATGGAGGTCTCGTACACCCCAGGTAGTGTGGTTGCTGACCTTGAGCCAGACATCTTGGAGAGTGAAGTCAAATGGGCCTTAGAAAGCATTGCTAATAACAAGGCCAGTGGAAGTGATGATATTCCAGCTGAACTGTTTAAAATTTTAAAAGATGATGCTGTTAAGGTGCTACACCCAATATGCCAGCAAGTTTGGAAAACTCAGCAATGGCCAGAGGATTGGAGAAGATCAGTCTACATCCCAATTCCAAAGAAGGGCAGTGCCAAAGAATGCTGCAACTACCGCACAATTGCGCTCATTTCACACGCTAGCAAGGTTATGCTTAAAATTCTACAAGGCAGGCTTAGGCAGTATGTGGACCGAGAACTCCCAGAAGTGCAAGCTGGATTTCGAAAGGGCAGAGGAACCAGAGACCAAATAGCAAACATGCGCTGGATTATGGAGAAAGCTAGAGAGTTCCAGAAAAACGTCTACTTCTGCTTCATTGACTATGCAAAAGCCTTTGACTGTGTCGACCACAGCAAA
The DNA here is from genome assembly GCF_965207765.1 of Zootoca vivipara. Lineage (NCBI taxonomy): Eukaryota > Metazoa > Chordata > Lepidosauria > Squamata > Lacertidae > Zootoca > Zootoca vivipara. The sequence goes on along the minus strand of NC_142592.1, from coordinate 35,933,294 downwards.
CTATGGCAAGTTCTTAAAGAAATGGGAGTGCCTGATCACCTCATCTGTCTCCTGAGAAATCTCTATGTAGGACAAGAAGCTACAGTTAGAACTGGATATGGAACAACTGAGTGGTTCAAAATTGGGAAAGGAGTACGACAAGGTTGTATATTGTCTCCCTGCTTATTTAACTTATATGCAGAATTCATCATGCGAAAGGCTGGACTAGATGAATCCCAAGCCGGAATTAAGATTGCTGGAAGAAATATCAACAACCTCAGATATGCAGATGACACAACCTTGATGGCAGAAAGCGAGGAGGAATTAAAGAACCTTTTAATGAGGGTGAAAGAGGAGAGCGCAAAATATGGTCTGAAGCTCAACATCAAAAAAACCAAGATCATGGCCACTGGTCCCATCACCTCCTGGCAAATAGAAGGGGAAGAAATGGAGGCAGTGAGAGATTTTACTTTCTTGGGCTCCTTGATCACTGCAGATGGTGACAGCAGTCACGAAATTAAAAGACGCCTGCTTCTTGGGAGAAAAGCAATGACAAACCTAGACAGCATCTTAAAAAGCAGAGACATCACCTTGCCGACAAAGGTCCGTATAGTTAAAGCTATGGTTTTCCCAGTAGTGATGTATGGAAGTGAGAGCTGGACCATAAAGAAGGCTGATCGCCGAAGAATTGATGCTTTTGAATTATGGTGCTGGAGGAGACTCTTGAGAGTCCCATGGACTGCAAGAAGATCAAACCTATCCATTCTTAAGGAAATCAGCCCTGAGTGCTCCCTGGAAGGACAGATCGTGAAGCTGAGGCTCCAATACTTTGGCCACCTCATGAGAAGAGAAGAATCCTTGGAAAAGACCCTGATGCTGGGAAAGATTGAGGGCACTGGGAGAAGGGGACGACAGAGGACGAGATGGTTGGACAGAGTTCTCGAAGCTACGAACATGAGTTTGACCAAACTGCGGGAGGCAGTGCAAGACAGGAGTGCCTGGCGTGCTATGGTCCATGGGGTCACGAAGAGTCGGACACGACTAAACGACTAAACAACAACATATCACAGACTCAGGTTTAACTTCACAAAGTTAAAATGGGCATATGTAGGACATGTGGCAAGAGATGACTTAGGCTGATGGGTTAAAGCAGTGTTAGTATGGAGGCCCTACAATTTTAGAAGACCAAGGGGACAACCACCTATGCAATGGGTGGACAATCTAAAACTAACAGCAGGACTTAGGTGGATGCAGAAAGCAAAAAATGGTGAACAATGTTTTTATAAAAAAGACCAGTCAGGAGGCACTAATAAATCTTACAAAGAGCACCATGAAGTCTCAGCACACAAATACATTACACTTTTAAATTTGTATTATTATTATTATTATTATTATAGCTTGGAATCATATTACTGAGTTCATGGGTAGCTGGCTTTGTTTTCAAATGTACTGATTGCTCTGAATCACCAGGAGATTTAAATAGATGTGTATTTTAGAATCAAACTTGTTGATCTAACCCCTGTTATGGCTAGTGGATGCTCATATGAGTAAGTCTGGAGTGTGGTTTTGTTTTGCAAGACGAGTTGAATTCAGCTGGTGCAATAACATCCTCCCAACTCCATTTTTTAAAATTAAAAATGTATTTTATTACACTTTCTTTTACAGAAGAACCATAAACACAAACTAAACAAAACTTGGAGTATAGTTCGTCAATCAGATTTATCATAATTAAGGCACACACAATGGTAATTCATTGCTGAATTAAGACTTTCCATAGCAAAACATGTGACATGGGAGGCTATAAGCAATGTGGCTGATTTGTTTATATACTCAATAAACAAATACCATGTACTTAGAAATTTGTATTTCTTGCTCTGCCCATTTATTACCCTGCTTTGCTGAGTCAAGTGTTTGAATGCTATTTCCCATATATGGATGAACCAAGATTGCAAAGTAAGACCCACCCCTGTTTTCCACCTGACTGCTGTTTCCATTCTTGCAGTGGCTATCAGAAAAGAAACCAAGGTCCCAGATGGTATCTTGGGGTAGAGATCCCTCTCAAGTGCTAAAAGTGCTTACAGCAGATCCATGTTTAGTTTATGATCAATTATGATGGAGATTTCAAGGTGGTGTTTTGTTGTTGTTGCCAAAATGATCATATCAGGTTGGTGATGGATCTGTTAGATCCAAAGCTGAACCATTTCCTAGAGAAGGGCCCAGTTTGGACCAGCCCATCACACAAGCCTGGAGCCAGCCTAGCACAGGAAAAAAAAGCTTGAAATAGCCAGCTCCCCACCCTGTCAGCTGAAGTTGCAGAGTTCTGGATTCAGCAGTAATCTGGCACTCAATTCTGCCCCACTGCTCCTAGCTAGGGCTTTGGATTGCTCTCCAACTCTGAGGTCACCCTGTAAATTTTACTGAGTAAAGCCTCATTCCCAGAAGCTCTTACAGATATACAGAATGCAGTAATAAAATTCTTTGGGCTTCATCCACTGTAAGCTCTTCAGTTATATGTCACAAGGAAATAATAAGTGTTCCATAACGGACTACGAGACCTCAGTTGAGCAAAGTATAAGCTTCTACTTAAATATTTTACTCAACTGAGACGGAATGATTTCTCCATCCAACGTTATGTCTAAATGTCAGTCTTCTCATTTTGCACATGAGCTCGGTTATTCACTATCAAAGACTCAATTTAATTGTGCACATCCATGATGTATTAACCGCTTGGTGTTTTCAGCTGCACAAAGGTAGAAAGGTTAATCCAGTATGTCTGATCCCATCATAGGTATTTACATACTATACCATTTGAATCTTTAATAACTCAAACGAAGCTGAATGTTGGAAGATTCAGGGTGGATAAAAGTTAAGTACTTCTTCGCATAGTGCACAGTTAAACTATGGAATTCGCTCCCATTAAATGTAGCGATGGATATCTGCAAAAGAGGATTAGATAAATGGCTGGAGGTTAAGGCTATCACTGACTACTAGCCATGATGGGTATGGTCTACCTCCACTGCTTCCGAATCACAGCTGCTGAGTATCAGAGGTGGGGAGAGTATCAGAGGTGGGGAGAGGTGCAGTCAGGACGCAGGTCCTGACTGCAGCCACAGGCATTTGGACGGCCACTGTGAGAACAGGATGCTGGGCTAGAAGGGTATTTGGCCTTATTTTCTTACTTTAGCAATTTGCTATTGCATGCACAGTGACAAAACACATTTTTTGTACTCTGGCTTGCTATTTATTAAAAAGCAGATTATAGCTTAATGAAAGACCTTTATGTTTAGCTGTTAAATGTTTATAATCCACATCCATTTAGTATTAAGCATTTTTTATTACCATAAATGAATGCCCACAAATTAATACAGTAGATGGGTGCCAGTCTTTGGTCGCAGTGTGGCTATATTCCTGGGGCTCTACCACTGTGTCCAAAATGCAAATATTGGAATAAGTAAACTGTCCCTTTAAAAAGAAATTCCAGTTGGTGGTTCTCTAATATACAGGTATTCCCCCCCCCCAAATTATGCATGTGTTCTACATGTGCATGTCTGCATATGTATGTGGCGTTGGGAAATAATTAAATGAATAGAATTATACCAGGAAATGGTGGGAAAGAGCTGGAGAGTCCTTGTGGCTTGCAAAGAGACCCTCCCTGGAGCCCAAAGAGGACAGAGGAGGAGCAAAACAATGTGTAAGAAAGGAATTGCCCATAAAAACACGTGTTTAAAAATATTGCTGCCTTCCTCTGTGCTTCTAATATTGGATAGCTTTAGCTTACTCAGGAATCAAAAGTTTTGTATCTCTATTGTAGGAAACGTATACCTTTCTGTGCATTCTGCCACCCACTCCTAACTCGGACAGACCTTCCTTGTTTTGACTATCTCACTGCAGCCTGGAGAAAGCAGTTCAGCTTTAGATTATCTGGCAGTGTGACCGGTCTGATGGCTGGGGTGGTTGGCCAAGATTGTGGCTCTCCCTTGCCGATAGGATCTTCATTTGCATATATAAGAGAGGGGAAGTTCCAGCTCATAGCTGTCTTCCTTGCTCGTTTCCACATCTGGTAAATCTGCTGGCAAGAATTCTGTGGGAATTTGATGAACATAAGGAGCGATACACCTTAGCGTTGAGTTTTGTTTTTTGAGATAACGTCTATCTAAGAACATGCACAAGCCATTGGCACAATAGCAACTGTAGGGTTTCACTTGAGCTTCACGAGTGATAGCATTAGAGGTTTTTTTGGGCCAACAGTGGCCTCTAGCGGAACCATTTCAGCCGTGTAGTTGATGCTTATCCCATCTGAAAAGCAAACTGAATGTCCTGCAGGATTTTCATATTGCCATAGTTACTAATGGTAATTTTGTTGGTTACAGAACACAAGTCACAGCATGGCACCAAGCTGCGCTCTCTCTCTCTCTCTCTCTCTCTCTCTCTCTCTCTCTCTCTCTCTCTCTCTCTCTCTCTCTCTCTCTCTCTCTCTCTCTCTGTGTGTGTGTGTGTGTGTTTAAAAAAAAACCTTGGGTAAATGAGTTTAGAATGCTACAAAGAAATATTCAGTGATTCTGAGGGGTCAAAAGGGGGGGTGGTGGAAGCAACAAAGTCTCTGAGTCTTTTGTTTGTGCATGCAATTTGTAAAATCCATTGGTGGTTTTTTGTGGCTTTTTTTTTTTTGCCTCTCCTTCCTGGTACTTCGAACGATTCGCAGCTCTGTATTGCCAAACATTTGTGCATTGTAGATGCTATACGCCTTTGTTTTCTCCTCAACCTTCTCGGGCGGGCTGAGCTGATTATTACCTTGCTAAACTGCAACCAAAATAATTTCTACAGCCGGGAGCTCTTTGACATGGATAAAGCACTTCACACAAACACAGGCTGAATTGCTTTTGTTCTCAGCGGTTCCCATAGGCCAGGCAGATTTTGTCGCTAGCCAATCAGAAGCCAGTTGTTAGGCTGCACTTTCTATTTTTAGCATCTTCCATCCACACATGCCCACAGGCTCCGCCGGTTTCACAATGAAAGATAGGAAAATGAACGTCAGCAGAATAAAAGCAAACAGTTCCTTGTGTTTAGTAAAAGCATCTTAGCCCTTGAGTATAATCTGAAGTATTAGAGACCTTTGTTGCTAGCTTTTAGCGGAGGAAAATTGTCAGAAAGATGTTTCTGGCTGTTGCTTTTTTCAAAGGGAAGTGCAGGCACAGAAAAGAATAAAATTAGCAAGATCACTAAACATCAGCATTAATATTTATGGAGATCTGCAAAGGTTTGGTTTTATGGTTTTGCATTTTGATTGTCACTATTATCCACACTCCCACACTTTAGGATTTGGAATAGTGAATTGGCAACACACACCCATGCACACAAAGACACATCTCCTTAATTTATACAGCTCATATTTATACAGTTCAGTGCCAGCCAATGAGATAGTTAAAAAAAAAACCATGCTGGAAAACAAACAAACAAAAGAAAACAACTACCCAATCCAACACTTACGAAAATGCAACTGAAGCATTTGAAGTAAAACAGAAGGGCTTCTTTTCTGGTATCAGGGCTGCATTAAAAATGTACATTTATTTTTAAGTCATAAAATTTATATTGTTTTAAGTTCTGTGTGTTTATAACATTGTGGCAAAGATAAATGACAGGATAAACACCGGTCATCTAAAAGCCTAATGTTATTGTTTATCAAATGCCAGAATTAGGGAAATGATAGCTGTGCAGCTTAAAATGCAGCTAGGTCTTTCGTCCCAATTCAAAATTGAAACTGGTTTGGGGAAAACACATCATTTCATAAGGAACAGCAGGATAAATACAGGATTAATCTGGATTGTGATTAATGCTCTATGTACACCATCTCCCGGACTAGTGGTGGGAGCATGTGCACAGCCTGGGTGTGCCCACAAGAAGGTCAGGACAGAAAAAGTGAGTTTGTGTAATTATTAAGAAATGTCGACAAAAGGATTCCAGTGCTACTAGTTTAACACACCAGTCAGAGGGCACAATGCAAAAGTGTGCAGGAGTTCTGCATCTCTTAACACTTTTGTAGTACGGGGAATCTGGACAGATGTAGCTTGCTATACAGCTGGCTGCCTTAGCCAGGAAGCTATAGAAGGTGTTCCTATCACCACACATATGGGGACAAGCATCCTGTTTCGTGTTCCTTCCATTGCCCTCCACAAGTTAGAGGGTGACTCTTTGCAGTAGGAAACTATTTGTGCAAGCTCCCCAAGTGTCTAAGAATTCTGGAAAACCAGGTTCCGAAAATACGCAGGCAGCATAAATGAGAAGAGCAGGCTCCCCACTGGAATTTTGTAATACAAGAAAAATATCGCATATATTAAACAGTTGGAAGAGTTACCTGTACCTAGTAGCCATTGGTAGTCTCATTTGTCTATTTGTCTAATCCCCCTTTTAGAGCTGTGGGAAATAAACATGAGGTCAATGTATGGTAACTGCCACCACCTCACAAATAGGCTTACACCCTTAGCTACTGGCCATTCCAAGTGACTCACCTCTTTACTCAAGGTCATCAATTTGAAAGGATGACAACCTTCATCTTTGCATAAAATGACATCATATAGTATGCAATCTGGACTACTAGTAGGGTGTAGTCTCTATGGAGAATTATATTTATTAGGGCAATTGTATTGGAGAACAAATCTTGGTTCTCCAAACCCACAATGCATTGAAAACATTCATTCAAATATGCTTTTACTTTACTGTTGTCAGGATGATAACATCTGATTCTTTTCACAAGTATATAAGAATGCAAGAAGGAACCTACTTGATCATACCAAAGAGCTATCTAGTCCAGCATTCCCTTCTCACAATGACCAACAACATTGACCATTGCTCTGTGAAGCTCACAAGCAGGACATGAACACAGTGACATGGTCCCACTCATGAGCAACTTTCCCTGATACTGGATGCAATAGTAACAATAACTAGAACAGTAACTATAAATAGTAACCAAGGTAAGAATGCCATTACCAGGGTTGTCTGGTTATGTGATTTTCATGACACCTAATGGATAGTGCTTGTGACATCACTAATAACCTCCCCTAACTATGCCATGCTATGAAAATAATCCACTTACAAAGAAAAGGACATTCAGTAGAAAATGAAACTGGATTAGTCTCAAGGTAACATATGGAGAATCTGCTTCTGAGTTTACCAAATGAGGACTTGAGTCTAAACTTGAGACTCATTGCTGAGATGAAACTAAGTATTCATTGTCATCCAGTCTTTGAATAGGCAAAGGGAAACAGTAGCATATCTATTCTTCCTCCCCTGAAAACAAATACTCTAACTCCCCAACAAGGCTATCCCCAACTATCCCTTATGGATGAACTGGGTGGGTGCTTGTTTTTCCAACAATATTTATATCCCATCCTTATATCGCAAGAACAATATGCAGGGAACAATAATATATCTTTTAAAAACAAACCCATTAAATAAGCATAAGCACAGGTAAATTTCAGTTACATTATGCTATTGCTTTTGAATTGTGAATAATCTCATAAAGGATATAATCAAGAGGAGGGCCAGCCTTTGAACTTCACATCTGAATAAACGATAAGAAAATCTGATCCAAATGTACATGTATATGCAGAGCTTGAAACTTGCCTGTGTTATTCAGCAACAACTAGAAAGTGGTGCTATCAACAAAGATGTCACCTTGGGCTCTTTCCTCCTGGGAGGCAAGATATATATTTAATAAAATAAACATTAGATGTAAGTTCTTATCTTTGTTGGACACATCACCAAGGCATCAGGAGTTTACAATATGATTTTTCCTCCTTTCTTTCCTCCTTCCCATGTCTCTCTCTCTCTCTCTCTCACACACACACACAACACAGCAGCTGCACCGTGTTCCATGTCTGAACCTGCTCCTGTGAATGCTACCCCAGCTTAAAGGCATAGGCCAACATGTTTTAACGGCTGATAAGTTATTTTGCTTAAAGAAATACTTGAGAATAATAAACGCTCACACAGCCAGAAAATCATTCCAACTATTCATTTTTCTTCAGTTTCTTTCGCTTTGAATTATTATACAAAATTCTTCCCCCTTCCTATTACCTATCAGAATACAGACACATTTTGAAATTAGAATCTTTAATAAATATTTCACATGGTGTTGAAGGCTCTCTCTTGGCTTGTGAGGTGTCCGCCTAATGTACAGATTAAACTAAGTTTTCACAGAGTCAGCTCACCCAGCAGGAATTCTGCTGATCCCATTATGTGCTGTGATGTGAGAGTGAAGATCGTGCTCCATAAATATTCATTTAGCATCTTTTGAGATTTCACTCCTCATTCATTTGCTGCCTGACCCCCTTTGCCATTTCTCCCCTGCATAATCATTACTGCTGAGCAAACCAATTGGAGGGAAAAATGAATTTGCAAGATTAAAACACCAGAGAGAAAACAGATTCATGGGCACAGGAAGGAAAGCAAGGAGAAGTCCATTCAGGATCATTTGCTTAGGGGTTTAAATCTATGGTCTGGAATATCTTGCCTTTATTCTCTGCTGAGTTTGTATATGCGATCCGATTAAAATTCTGCCCCCCAAAGGATTGGTAGCAAGAAACTATTTCTAATCATGTTGACAGAGGGTGAAAACATAGACTACCATCCTTCCTTATTCGGGTGCAACATCTGCATGCAGAGGACTCTCCATAGCAATCAATGGAGCCATACCCCCCCCTTAGGGAAAGCACCTATATTTGCAGGCTTACATGCAAGGACCTCAGGGCGTTTGGACCATGAGATTTCATTCCTCTGCCATTTTGAGTGTTTTCCCTTAACCTTGACTCAAAAAGTCCCCTCTCTCTCTGCATGAAAAGGTGATCTGGCACAGGACCGGTCACAAAGGGTGAATTTGGCTGCAAGTGTACAGGCATCCTGTTGGTGCAGAGAAGTCTCCCACCCTCTCTATACAAAATAAATAAAATTCCTTCCAGCAGCACCTTAGAGACTAACTAAGTTTGTCATTGGTATGAGCTTTCGTGTGTATGCACACTTCTTCAGATATCTGGTATCTGAAGAAGTGTGCATGCACACGAAAGCTCATACCAATGACAAACTTAGTTGGTCTCTAAGGTGCTGCTGGAAGGATTTTTTTTAATTTTGTTTTGACTACGTCAGACCAACACGGCTACCTACCTGTAACCCTCTCTATAGATACTGTAGATAGACCCTCCAGATGATATAAACAACCTTTATCCACACAGTTCCAGTCTGATCAAAGCTTCAATATATACCTATTGATTGGCTTCCTGGAGACTTAAAGGGGAAAGGCAATAAAATATTCTACTCAGTATAGAAAAGTCATTCATATGCAACCTCTTCCTCACTTATTCATCAAGCCATGGACTTTCCCTTTGTTTCTGCCTGGAAAGCACTTGTAAAACCATTCCAAGGTCTATAACTGCCTGCATATCCTAGCTCTCCCTCACTTGGTGGTCTGGAGTTCTGCTTCTTCCAGTCCACAGGGAAGAGCTCAGCAGTACAGCACCTGCTTTGTGTGCAAAAAGCCCCAGGCTCAGTCCCAGTATTTCCTGAAATCCCGGAGAGCTGCAGGCAGCCTGCTTGGTTCCAGCCCTTTCCCTGGAAAGGTTATAGCCAAGGATCTCACCCAATCTCTCTTGAATTTTAAGCCTAAACTTCCCCACTGGGCTACAGCACCACCCAGGACCTTTTCAGTATAGGAACAACAGCAACAAGGAGGACAGCACCCCATAGTACATGGTTCTGAATGAGTTTTGAGGAACTTATTTATAAAGAAAAATGTTTAGTGCTTCTTAAAAAAAAAATCAAAACAGCTTGGGTGCCCTTCCTAGCAGTGTGTCCAAGTTTGCAGTGTTGAAGGACGAGGCTCTGTGACCTCTGCCTAATGCTCCAGCGGTTGCCACCCATGTATTTATTTGTTTGAGCTTACTTATATACTACTTAATTACCCAAAGTTTCTAGGTGGTGGCTCTGATGCTTTCCAAGCATGGCTGTTGAAGAGTCATGATTGGCAAGCATCACAGTAGTTGGTGAAAAGAGTTGCCAAGGATTCTGTAGAATCTGGTGGTGTATCATTAGTTTTTGCTTTTAGAGCTATTCTCGTGATTTAGCTTTGCTGCTGATAGTAGCATAGGATCGCCACCGCATTATAGTGTCCCAGTGCTGGTGTAGTGGCCGTTGATGTAATGCAGGGCCAGCCTACTAAGAAGCTCATCGTTCTAATTAAACTGACTTATAAAATGGTTTACAGCACCACAGCCTGCACAGAGACGTGTCACATCACATCTGAGCATATCAGTCACATTAGATTACATGCAGCTCAGTCAATCAGCCAAGTGAGCGGTGCCATATGTAGAGACTTTTTGGATGCTTTGGGCTTAAAGCCCTTACAGCTGTAGGTCACAAATACTTGCGATCACGAGGCAATGGCAGAAAAGAGGAGGGAGGTGGAATGGAAACACAGAATTCGTAGGATGCTGCAAATCTCAACACTGAATATTCAGTATATAGCTGTGCAAGGCATTTTGCAGTTTCCTTTCTCCAAAAATTGAATTGCACTGACAAATAAAGTCTATTTTTTAAATAAAAATTTCACATTCAGTAGGTAAGCATTAGTAGAACTTACTAACTTTTGACTTTCTTTCCCCCCTAGAATCCATGGTTGGTTACAATATATTCTCATTTCATCCTCCTACAATCCAGCGAAGTAGGCTTGATTAATGGCCAGTAACCCCCCCCCAAAAAAAGCTGTTCAGTGAATTTCGTGGTTGAATAGGGTTCTGAAACTGGATTGCCCAACACACTGGCCACTGTACGAAGTGGAGTGCAGCTTGGCAAAAGACTTTATAGTGTGAGTACAATAGAGCCCCTTCCGCCATAGAAGGAGGGGGACTTGTGGGCACCACGAGGCCCTCATGTGCTGGGGGGATGGTTGCCATCCCCCCCCAGCCCATTGCCTGGCTCCCGGACGGGCGCTCCCTTGGCGCGTCCAATCTGGACATTCCAAGGGGGTGTGGCTCGCTGATTTAAGCGAGCGTGGCCAGGAGTCTGCCTCTCTTTCCTGGACCCCGCAGCCACTTCGTTTTCCCGCCCACCCTCCCTTTAGGCAAGGCTCTCCTTTTGACATTGCTGGTTGCCGTTGATGGTTGGTCGCCGTTGAAGGGCCTGATAGGAATTTTCCCACTTGGCAAATTGGCTCTGGCCTGGTGGTTTTCGCCTACCTCGTAGCAGCTCATCACAACTTTGGTTTTTGGCGGTAGGCATTGGATTATCTCTCAAAGGTTACAGGTGGGGGGGGGGTGAGGTTGCTGCCATCACCTCCCCCAAAATGCGGAAGGGTACTCCCTTAAGGAGTCCGGGAGCGTGGCCATGTCCGAAGCCGTGGTAGGTGAGGGCCTAAGGCACGCCCCCTAGTGGTGGCCCCAGGGTGAGTTCCTAGTTGATCTGCATCGCAGGACTCATCCAACGGTGGTTAACCTTTCACAGACTGCCAGCAGAGCGGGCTGGAGTCGGATATAGACGGTTAGATCCAATGCCTAAGCCAATACCTCTCCACACTCGTAAACAATAAAGTTGTGGCCTTTTATGCCCATTAACCTTATGCAATGTGTCCTGTGTCTTTATTTATTCCGGGAAGGCTCGGGCTATTGCCACACAAATGTTTTCTTCCCTATCTGAGGTATTATTGAATAAATGAGGGTAAGCAAAAAGCTGCAGTGTCTCCAGTTGTAAATAAATTCTAGGTGTAAAATGCTGGAAGTATTTATTATTTAGGAGGCACATTGTTTCAGTTGGCCAATTGTCAAATCAAGTTTCCACCTTCATGGAGAATTCTGCCTCCCATGAGGAAGGGCTGTAGCTCTGTGGCAGGGAACAATTCTTTGCATGCAGAAGGGTTCAGTCAAGTATTGCCAAGTATTGCCAAGCAGGGTCAGGAAAGGCTTCTCTTTCTGAAACCATGGCAAACCACTGACAGCTGCTGTAGACAATACCAAGCTGAATAGACAATTTTGATTCATTATAACACCTGATTCTATGTTCATAATCAAGCCAGAAAGATGTCTACTGTCAGGCAAGCTAGTAACTTTGATTTTTCCCTCCCCTACTCCCCAGATTCCAAATGTACTAAACAGAGATGAGCTGAGAGTTGTAAAAACAACATATTGTTCTGAAGCAGTATTAAGCATGCAAGGTATACAAGCATTCTGGCAGACATTTTACTTGCTTCCAGTGTGATTTCCATTAATTTAACCTTGTTCATAGGCTATTTCAATGGTAATATCTAGGGGAGATGTTAGTATGGTTTTAAATTTTTCTTGTATTATCTTTTTGTAAACTGGGCCATAAAAACTGAGCACATGATCGAAAAACCACACTGAGGATTATTATAATCTCCTGTAGTGAAATACGGTAGGTGAAAATTTTATTAAGACCAAGTGTGCAGTACTTTGTATGTTGATGTAAGTACACCAGCTTTTCTGAGTCAATACACCATTTATACTTTACATGGTCTGGTTGCAAGAATATTATAATTTTTACTATTTTGTATGCCTTATGGACGCCCTGGTGACCTTTTCCCCTCACGGAATCTGTTCTTTTGACTATATTGACCTGAAGACCTCTTGAAAAACAACAACTTGGTGACTACCCCCCCCCCCCGTTCTTATGACTTTCCTACACATATTTGGGATTTCATCCTCAGCTCCAGAAATTGCCACTGGCTATCTATGATATTTAGCTTGCTGTGGAAATAAATGTTGCTCTGTGTGGTTCATTATTTTATTCCTTTAACAGCTTGATCAGCTCTTTCAAAGCAGATCGCTTTATTTACAGCCCTCTGATTTTCTAGGAACCAGCAGTACTTAGGTCAAATTTTGTACCATCCAAAGAACCCTTGGTTATAGATCTCAGGTTATTTTTGTTTGTGTCTTTGTTCCACTTTAAATGAAGATTTCTAGGTGGCTGGAATCATACAGAAAAAAAGAAATGCATAAAATCCATGATAGAAATTAGTCAAAATATATAACAATGAACAAAGTAAAATACTGGAGAGGAAAAGAAAATCAAGCAGAGGTCAGGCCACTGACAATTAAACCACCCTGAGAATAATAGCTCTGTGAGGGGAATAGGGGTCTCCTAACAATTCTCAGCACCTTTAACAAATTACAGTTTTCAGGAATCTTTGGGGGAAGCCATGACTGTTTAAAGTGGTATAATACTGATTTAAACATATAGTGCAGATGGGTCCTATGCCTGTCTATTTATGTTTTGTGATTGGAGGGTGGAAATTATGTGACCTCTGTTGATCTTCACAGAATTGTAGAGTTGGAAGGGACCACAAGGACAATCTAGTCCAACCCCCTGCAATTCAGGAATATTTTTGCCCAATCTGGGACTGGTGTTAGTAGTGCTTTTTTCCTGGGGGTACGCATACCCTAAACATTTTGTGAATCTAAATTTGGCCTCATTGAGGGGCAATATTTCAATATGAGTATGAAAATGAGAGTACCCCTAAACATTTCTTTAGAAAAAAAAGCACTGGGTGTCAGTATGAAACTCTCAAAATTTGAGGTGTTCTGCAGTAGCTGGTTGGCGACAGGTTCTGAAAAGGGAGAGAGAGACTGTTGTTTTTAATGTTTATAGACAGTTCTTGGATCAGGTAAGGCGACCCAGGTGGTGCTGTGGTTAAACCACTGAACCTAGGGCTTGCTGATCAGAAGGTCAGCGGTTCGAATCCCTGTGACGGGGTGAGCTCCCGTTGCTTGGTCCCAGCTCCTGCCAACCTAGCAGTTCGAAAGCACGTCAAAATGCAAGTAGATAAATAGGAACCGCTACAGCGGGAAGGTAAACGGCGTTTCCATGTGCTGCTCTGGTTTGCCAGAAGCGGCTTTGTCATGCTGGCCACATGACCTGGAAGCTATACGCCGGCTCCCTCGGCCAATAATGCGAGATGAGCGCGCAACCCCAGAGTCGGTCACGACTGGACCTAATGGTCAGGGGTCCCTTTACCTTTACCTTGGATCAGGTAAATTCATTTTGATTGCTCTGGGAAACAGCAGACTGATAAACTGGAGGTTCTGGTTAGTGAAGAATGGGCACTTAGCTGTCAAGAAAAAATAGCTATCAGTTGGGAAAATGCATTGGGAAAATCAGTTGATGAAGGAGGTGTGAGGCAAAGGCCAGAGAGCTGCAGTGAAGGTGGGTAGCCGAGACCTGAATAGTATGTAAACAGTACATTGCTACTGAAGATCAGAGGAAGGGTTGGACCAGGAGTCTGCCCTGTGTAAAGGTCTTAACAGAAGAATGTTACACAAGTGGGTTGTTGTTGTTGTTTTAAAAATGTTAGCTAAAGTGTCCAAGCGGCCAGCAGTATCATAGAATCATAGAGTTGGAAGGTACCCAAGGGTCATCTAGCCCAACCCCCTGCAATGCAGGAATCTCATCTAAAGCATGACAGATGGGTTTCCAACCTCTGTTTAGAAACCTCCAAGTAACTTTCCGAGGGTGTCTGTTCTGCTGTCAAACAACTGGAGGAGCCTCAGTGTCAGAGGCAGACTGTCGCTGGCAGCTGGAGTAGGTTGTAACTGAATTTTGCTGGAGTGGAGATTTAGAGAAACTAGATGGATGGTTGACTTTAGGCTTGCAGAAACTATGTTTCCCCCCTGTAATAGAAACCCAGTCAAAGCCAGGTGCAAAGTAGTGGCTCAAGGGGCAGGGAATTCCTTAATACAGAATTAAGGAACAGGATACCTCTGTGCACATGCTCAAACCAGAAATTGGTTTTCAGTAGTACCAGAACCAGAAACTCAGTCCTGTCTGTCACACAATAATCCTCTCCTGGACCCCCAGTTTACAGCTTTCATCATCTCAGCAGGCTAATTTTAGATAGTGGGGAAAAGGCCTTTCTATTGCTGCTATAATGAAAAAATTGGGAGAGAGTAATTCTTGGTAATTGACAAATCACCCTGTCCCAAAATCTTCCAATCAATCCTAGCCTGTCTTCTGCTCATTCCTGTACATAAGAAAACACAGCAGTTCTTAAATAGCACCTTATTGATTTCCTGTAGGAGCCTTTAAAATGTAAATAGGCATAATATTAAGAAACAGATTAGTTAGGCTTTTAATAGAGTAGCGGGTGCCAAGAAACCAGGGGAGAGGGAGTTACACATAAATATATGCTGCCTTTTAAAGCTTGGGGGGGGGGAGATTTTTACACGAAGGCACACGTGTTCCTTAGTCCTCTTGTCTAGAAATGTTGAGCTGCACAATTTAAATACACCGTTGCCCTATTTATTATTTTTATCCATGGTAAAAATCATTTTTAAACCAGGCAGAAGAACATAACTGTTTGATTAAGTGCATAGCCTTACTGGCCACTTGGTGTCACCATTGCTCCCTCAGTTTTGAATACTCAGTACTGTACTATAAACTACTGCACACTATTACTGTTTTGTAGGTTGCCCCATTGAAACCATTATGATCCCAGCTACATAGTGGAAGAGGCTAAAACATACAAAATATATTGCTGTACACAGGTTGAAAGAATACCAATAGTAGTTGCACATGCAATATAGAGGCCAAGGTTGGTCTTGCATCCACTGTCAAAATGCTCCCACCTGAGGTTCTTCTAAATGTATACTGTATTTTATTAACATGTTGCATAGAATGGAAACAAAAGGTGGTGTCATTAAAAGAAGGGTTCATTCGTTGCATGAATACTTTGCTCGGGTATAGCACACATACTTGGCATATGTAGGATTTGTGTGTGTGTGTGTGTGTGTGTGTGTGTGTGTGTGTGTGTGTGTGTACACACACACACACACACACACATTCTGCTGTTCTCAGTATAAGGATGTTTCATAATTCCAAAATTCTCCAAGGGAATATGCTATTTCCAAAAAGGCCATGCACTTCCACCCCCCTCAACTTTTCCCCCTTAGACTCTGTATTCACGTCCTCTGTCAGAACACTAGATGGCAGGCAGGACTTGATTTCTTTCTAAACCCCTTTGTGCCTGCTGAATTTATTGAATCACCTTCTCTGTTTTCTCTTATATGTAATAGGAGAGTCTTTTTTTTAAAAAAAAGCAACATGAACATGAGAAAGGACATCTCTGTATCTGCGTAGCAAATGTACTTGAATAAAAGAGCATGTTTTACCAGACAGTTAAACTTGGAGTGCTTGGATTTATTTAGTTTTATCTCTGTTGAAGTTCCTGGGAGTTTTTTTAAGAAAATGCAAGAACTTCAGCCTAAACTGCTAGTGAATGGGGCCTAACAGTCTAGGCTTCTCATGGAGCAGTTCAGATTTACTTGGTATGGTGACCCACTTATTGTTACATGACTTTTGGCTCTTAGGTCTTGAACAGCCATCGGTTTTTAATTGCTACTTTGCCTGTTTTGTAACAATTACTCCAAGAGAACGTCCATAATAATGTTGGCCTTTATATAGTAATTAACAAAGCTAGTCAGAGTTTTGTTTATGGGAATGTAAGAACACCAACTATCTGATTGCAGGATATCACTTCAGAAGCTATAAAATCTATTCTTAAAACAAAAGCATAATGAACTATGAATATTTTAAATACTTTTATTCAAGTCCATTTTGACAAGTATCAGTGGGATGACTCAGCTTATATTTTGTCAACAAGTATGCTAGTGCAGGGTTTGATGGCTGTTGTTAAACATGGGCTGCACACATCATACGTTTAAAGCATTATGATAACACTTCACTCAGCCATCGCTTCTCACAGAGAATTCTGGGAGCTGTAGTTTGTTAAGGGTTCTGAGACCTCTAATTTTCTCATAGTTAGGCTTCCCAAAGTTCCCTTTGAAGAGGGACTGATTGTTAAACCATTCCCAAAATTTCCCTCTCAAAATAGACTTCATTTATCCAATACTGGAGGTGACTTAAAATCAGATAGTCTGAGTGTGTGGAACATATCTTTTTTTCTGTGGTGTAGTGGTTAAGAGCGGTAGACTCGTAATCTGGGGAACCAGGTTCACGCCTCCGCTCCTCCACATGCAGCTGCTGGGTGACCTTGGGCTAGTCACACTTCTTTGAAGTCTCTCAGCCTCACCTCACAGAGTGTTTGTTGTGGAGGAGGAAGGGAAAGGAGAATGTTAGCCCTTTGAGACTCCTTAGGGTAGTGATAAAGCGGGATATCAAATCCAAACTCTTCTTCATCTTCTTACTTATTTAAAACTCATCATAATATTTCATTAAACAGTTTGGCAAGCATTTCATTTTAGTGGTCATAATTTCTAGATTTCACTAAATGGGTCTGTGCTATTTCATTTCAGCAAACATATTCATGATGATGATGATGATGATGATGCCTGGTTCCCTGTAACCTGGCTTTTCACAACGAGGGAATCACCAGAAGACCCTCGGCGCTGGACCTGAGTGTCCGGGCAGAACAATGTGGGTGGAGACGCTTCTTCAGGTATACTGGGCCAGGGATTGCACTGCTTTTTAAAATGAGAAAATCAACCAAAAGCATGGGGCACACAACAAGTTAAAGACATGGATTTTCAGGAGTTAGTTGAAGGCCTCTTCTTTCGGAACTTGTTCCCCAATATATTTGTGATTGGATGACAGGAAATCTTTTCAGATCAACAAGTATCTAAACTCTCTTATCTTCCCTAAATTGTGAAGAGCATTTATACTGGTGCACCATAATTTCCTGCTGGGAGCATTAATGGAGGGTTGATTTAGTGAGACCCCGTTGGAAGAGAGAGAGAGAGAAGAGCAGGTCTCCTGTGATGAGAGCTGGTAGGAATCCCTTTGTTTATTGCATATAATATAATGGTATTAGGAAAAATTAGATCTATGCCCTTTTTAAAAGCATTTACCTGGTAGCCAGATCAGCTTTATGCTATAATTCTGTATGAAGGGAGAGGTCAAGTATGAGAAGGGTACTCTTTTTTTTAAAGTTTGGCTATTAAGATAGGAGTTCTGATCTCAGAGTGGATTTTCGATGGATAGAAGGTTTTGTATGTCTTGTTTGTATTATGCTTCATGCTACATGTAATACTCTGTTATTTGGGGCCTGTTACTCCAGTTACAATGTGCTTATTACCATATAAATATGGTACATCTGATCTGACTGTAACAAGCAGTGAAGTGCTGTAAACAAAGGGCTGGGAAGGAACATCCTTGAAAAGGAAAGCCAGAGGTTGACAGGGCAGTCTGTTTATTAAACTGATAAGCCTTAATCAATTTAGCTCAATTAAGGAAAAAACCTGCTAGATGACAATGGAGATGTTTATAATATCTACATAGTCTAGTTATATACTCATTGGTGCATGTTTGTAAACAATTTGTGGCACACCCAGCTGTACTGGGTAATGTATATCAAGAAAGTATGTCTAATGGCTTGGGTATATAAACCATAATTTGCACCATGTGTACATTTGTAATGGTGAGAAGGATTGTTTCTTAAAATTTCCATTGTCACTTTCTATATTGGTGAGGAGGGAGGAACATAAGTGCTTCTAAGTTGCAAAGTCAATTTGGATTGCCTAAAAGGATATATATTTTCTCCAGGGCTTGCCAAATTACATCACACACACATACATAATCAAGTTATCTTATTTGGGGAAAGGCATCTGGGGAGTATGATGAGAGCATTTATTGGCCAGCCTCTGCATAGGGCAGAACCTATGAGTCTGAATTTGCAAAGCACACTAGAATTTCATGGAGAACAAGAACCGGCAGATTCACCATGTATTCAGTTATAGGATTTACTTGTGCATGACCTGATGATGCCCACATCTAGGTAACTTAGAAAGTGGATCTAACAAATTCACAGGAAATAGATCTGTCTGTCAGTGACTGTTAACCACAATAATTCAATGGTACCTCTGTGGATTGTTATTTCTAGTTGTACAATAGGAGGCAATATAGATCTGAATTCCAGGTTTTGAGATCAAACCAAAGGATAAGACATCACCTCCCTTTTGTGATTTTAGGAGGAAATGGTGGATGGATGATTCTATTTCCAGTCTCTGACAGATTTGTATGTTTTCCTTCATAACTCCATTCTGTCACATTTCTGCATCAATTGGCGATTTAAAAAAGAAGAAGAAATCTATATATTTAAACATGTATGTGAGCTCAAAGAGCAACCTTCTACAGTAGTTGTTTTTAAGCATGTCCATTATTTGAGAACTGCATTGTGAAAATTGGAGAAGTGTGAAATCCAAAGGATTATTGCACTCCAGTCTGCACATTAGTTCAGGTGGTATCATGCCAGAATGAAGAAGGGCCATTCTACAATGGTTAAAACACATGGTTTGCATGCAAAATGTCCCCGGCTCAATCCCTGGCATGCTGTTGGTTGAAGTAGAGTGTATTGGCCTCCATGGCAAATTATCTGAATTGGTATAAGGCTGTGTTCTTAGTTGTACAACTAGAAATAATAATGTTTGGCAACCATATCAAAATCCAGAGTTGGCCATGAGACATGTTGCAGGTATTATCTTGATCCAGCTAAGCAAGGCAGGGCTGTCGCAGTACAGTCACAACTCGTGTGAGTTTTACCATAGTTTTCTGTGTATTAGACAATGTTTTTCTATTATAACAAAATGTTAAGAAATTGGGGGTTGTCTTATACATTGATAGTTCAGAGGGGAAACGTGTGATTGGTTGCATCCGCGGGCAGGAGATTGTCAGTGGCGATAGGGCAGGTGATTGGAGGCTGCAGCAAGTCCTGCTATTAATTGGTTGCTGCTGCGGCAATTGGGCGGGTGATGGATGGCTGCGGCAACTGCTGCTGGCAGACCATTTGTTGTGATTGGCAGTGTTGGTCAGGCAGGTGAGTGGTTTTCTGCACACCCCCCCCAAAAAAAGCTCAACAACTCTCAGCAGTCCCCCTCAAGAAAAGCTTAAATTGGAGTCTCAAAAAATAGGTGTTGTCTTATACATTGGGGGCATGTTATACATGGAAAAATATGGTACTTTCCAGAGGCAGCACACAAACACAAAATCACACATAGCCAAAAACTGCCTGCTGGAAGCGAGGGAAGCCCTGTGCAGAGGACCTCTGCTGCAACCATCCCTGGGAAGGTTGAGCCAAGCACGTATAATTGAATTTGTGCAAGTAAAGTGCATGTGTGTTGTGACTGCACTGTATCTCTAAAAGCCTGACTTGCCATCCTGCATTCATAAAATCCAAACTTCCACACAAATAGAACAAAGGATGCTCAAAGAGGCTTTTTTGTGTGAGAATATCTCCTTGGTTGAAAGTCTTAAGCATATGTTTTCATATGGGGAAGATGTTGTATTTTCAACACTTCAAGAAATGAATATTGCAGCAGATTAGTATTAAAAGAGTGGTTTAACTATTTATAAAAAGATATTGGAATGGCTTAGTGGTAACGTTGCAAGATTTAGCCTTGGGCAAGACTATATGGTTTGAACCTACCTAAGATAACATTTCCTTCTAAAAGTGTTGGATTTCTTCTTCATGTGCCTGCAGAAACATTTTGTAAGCCTCCTCCATGCTTTCACACACATACCTTGTCTCTTTCAACTTCAGCCATGATAAAACATTAGCCAAATATTCAAAGTCCTAACACGCAGAAGGAAAAAACATGTACAAGCCTATTTGTTATCACTGCTCAAATGTATGATCACATTTCCAGTGGTTTAAATTGAGCCAACATGAATATCTTAATACTCAATTTTTCTTGATTTATTACTCCAGCTTGCTCCTGCACAAACAAAAGAAAATCAAAAATCTACCCCTGGGTGGTGTCCTTTTGTTTTCGTAAGATACTCATTCCCCCGTTTCTTCTGTAATTTTCCAACTCTTTGTTTCAGGTATATATGGCATGCAGAAAGACTTTGAAGTCTTATTAATTCCAGTGGCAGAGCTTTAAGTACATGTTTCATCAACAGAACTTCAAAGTGCTTCATTTTGGCTATTCCTAAAGCAACTGAATTGGTTAAGAGCGACATGTTCATCCTTTGAACAAAGCAAAGGTAAGAAAGATTTTCCCTAATGACTATGTTTTTAACTATCTTTGCTACATCATGAGAGCAATCCTGTTGCTTCCTTGGGCCCATGGAATTGGTGGATATGCTGATCCACCGGCAGAGAGGGAGCACCCCTAGTTGGTGACAAGTTTCTTACTTTCCCAATCTCAAGTTTAGTCCTCCACCTGAAAATTCATCAGAATTTTTATGTGAATTTATCCTAATATACACAATTTTCCAGGCAATTTTGCCCAACATACTTTTTCCAAGTGTTCTCCTAATATAATGCATTTTCCCCTAATATATTTTCAGTATTTTATCATTTTTTAAAATGCACACTTTACCCGTGCGTATACTTTTCTGTAAACATGACCTGGCTGAAGAACTGCATTTCAAAATTCAGAGGAATGTGTGTTTTAGTTCATGTATTGTTTTAGAAAACGTGAAGTGGAAAGTTAGCCTTTTAATGCAAACGGAATCGGATTTCTCTATCCTTCGTGACAAGCTGCTGGTATGAAGGTGGAAAGTTCCATCTCATGATGCTAAACAAAATCTAATTAATCTTCTCAAACTTCATTGTATTAGAATCAAAGGTACCATTTGAAAGCTTAACTAGGTGGATGTGTATCTGGAAACTAACTTATAGAAATATGAGCAACTCCACACTGGTATGTAAGAGGCTTGTTTTAGTTGAGAGAAGGAAAATAGTCTCTCCTTCCAGCTATTGTACTGCTGTTGGAAAATGAATTGGCAGAAGGTGGACATGTAAAATAATATAAAACTTAAGATTGTTCCATTCCTGCAAGGAGGAGAAATCCATTCCAAATAGTTCCTTTGGGCATCAACACTCTTGGAGAAGAAAATAACTAAAATTAGTAACTGAAATAACTGTTAGCTGAATGAACATTATTGGTGCTGGAATAGAAGCCATGATGCTGGGAAGATGAACTAATAATTATAATACTGACAAAAATCAATGAGCCCATGTAGAAGATCAACAATACTTCTTTTGATTAACTTCCATAAATATGGAAAGTTTTCAGTTGAAAATCAGAAATATATATGAACAGGTGGCAAATTGGCAGATTTGACATTGGATATATTTATGTAATGGGGTGTAAGTTTGGGGAAATTCCCCATGGACCAAATCCCAATTGCAGAAAACCCAGTCTCCTATGGAGCAAAAAAAACAAAAAACAAAAACAAAAAAAACTTCCAAATGTTTTGCTTTCAAATGTAGACATTTACTGAAAACAAATAAACATTATCATTGTAATAAATTGCACAAGAATAGTACAACAGTATCTTTTAATAACAATAGCCTAAAAATCAGCTGTGGGTTAAACCACAGAGCCTAGGGCTTGCCAATCAGAAGGTCGGCGGTTTGAATCCCCGTGACAGGGTGAGCTCCCGTTGCTCGGTCCCAGCTCCTGCCAACCTAGCAGTTCAAAAGCACGTCAAAGTGCAAGTAGATAAATAGGTACCGCTCCGGCAGGAAGGTAAAGAGCGTTTCCATATGCTGCTCTGGTTCACCAGGAGCGGCTTTGTCATGCTGGCCACATGACTGTAGGCCGGCTCCCTCGGCCAATAACGCGATATGAGCGCCGCAACCCCAGAGTCGGTAACAATGGATCTAATGGTCAGGGGTCCCTTTACCTTTAAAAATCAGCTGTAGTCTTCAAGTGTTAGGTATTGACTAAACAGCCATGATGTCACAGAACAATACAGTGGTGCCTCGCTAGACGAAATTAATTCGTTCCAGGACTCAATTCGTCCTACGAAAATTTCGTCTAGCGAGGCACCGTTTCCCATAGGAATGCATTAAAAGTCAATTAATGCGTTCCTATGGGCTCCGGGGGAACTGGAGGCGGCAGCAGCGCTTGTTCTCTTGGCTCGAGGAAGGCAGGCAGGCGCTTCAGAAGCTTCGTCAGATCCTGCTCTGTCGGGCGGGGTGGGGGAAAGGCGAAGGAACGATCCTGCGCCTTGCCCCCACTTGTCTTCCCCGAGCCAAGGGGAAGACAGGCAGGGGCAGCCGCCGCGTTTCGGCTCCGTCCCCCCTGGCAAAGGAAGATTAGCTGTCAGCTTCCTGCGCTGACAGCTGATCTTCCTTTGCTACTTTCTATGGCCGCGCTTCGTAAGACGAAGCGGCAGTCATAGAAATTTTTGACGTCTTACGAATGCCTCCCGCAACGCAAAACTCGTTCGTCTAGCGAGTTTTTCGTTGTGCGAGGCACCACTGTAAAAGATAGCTTATAAAGCTCTTAAAACACCAACTAATTTATTGCAGCATGAGCTTTCATAGGGTGGAGTTTGTCAAATGCAGACAATGGTCCCAGACGGAGTAAGAGATAACAGAACATGATGAAACAAAGCTAGGTGTGTTCCAATTCCTTATTCAAACTAATAACTAAATGCAAAATAAAGGTCAAGCATAATCCCATATCAATTAATGTGTTCTACTTCCACTGTTGCCAAAAGGCATAGGGTGTGCCAGACTCAAACCAACTTGTGGTGACTTATGCAAACAACTAAATCCGGTCAAATCTGTAGTCTTGGTTAAACAACAGTGATTTGGTCGCATCCAATCATTATTGTTCATACAACAACCCCTACATAAGGAGGGAGATTGCATCTTCTGGATCTGCCTTTGCACTCTAGGTCTGAGCAAAGCCCACAATTGTACAAATGCTTGCATAATCAGGGACCCTGACTTTGGAAGGGTTCTCAGTCAAGTGCAAAGATCCCACACACATATCATTTGTACATTCATGGGCTCTGTTCACATGTTAGAATCCTGTTACCCCCTTCCCTGCACACACACAGTGAACATATGAAAATAATGTTTACTAGTTGTTGTTGTTGTTTAGTCGTTTAGTCGTGTCCGACTCTTCGTGACCCCATGGACCATAGCACGCCAGGCACTCCTGTCTTGCACTGCCTCCCGCAGTTTGGTCAAACTCATGTTCGTAGCTTCGAGAACACTGTCCAACCATCTTGTCCTCTGTTGTCCCCTTCTCCTAGTGCCCTCAATCTTTCCCAACATCAGGGTCTTTTCCAAGGATTCTTCTCTTCTCATGAGGTGGCCAAAGTATTGGAGCCTCAGCTTCACGATCTGTCCTTCCAGTGAGCACTCAGGGCTGATTTCCTTAAGAATGGATAGGTTTGATCTTCTTGCAGTCCATGGGACTCTCAAGAGTCTCCTCCAGCACCATAATTCAAAAGCATAAATTCTTCGGCGATCAGCCTTCTTTATGGTCCAACTCTCACTTCCATACATCACTACTGGGAAAACCATAGCTTTAACTATACGGACCTTTGTCGGCAAGGTGATGTCTCTGCTTTTTAAGATGCTGTCTAGGATTGTCATTGCTTTTCTCCCAAGAAGCAGGCGTCTTTTAATTTCGTGACTGCTGTCACCATCTGCAGTGATCAAGGAGCCCAAGAAAGTAAAATCTCTCACTGCCTCCATTTCTTCCCCTTCTATTTGCCAGGAGGTGATGGGACCAGTGGCCATGATCTTGGTTTTTTTGATGTTGAGCTTCAGACCATATTTTGCGCTCTCCTCTTTCACCCTCATTAAAAGGTTCTTTAATTCCTCTTCGCTTTCTGCCATCAAGGTTGTGTCATCTGCATATCTGAGGTTGTTGATATTTCTTCCAGCAATCTTAATTCCGGCTTGGGATTCATCTAGTCCAGCCTTTCGCATGATGAATTCTGCATATAAGTTAAATAAGCAGGGAGACAATATACAACCTTGTCGTACTCCTTTCCCAATTTTGAACCAATCCGTTGTTCCATATCCAGTTCTAACTGTAGCTTCTTGTCCCACATAGAGATTTCTCAGGAGACAGATGAGGTGATCAGGCACTCCCATTTCTTTAAGAACTTGCCATAGTTTGCTGTGGTCGACACAGTCAAAGGCTTTTGCATAGTCAATGAAGCAGAAGTAGACGTTTTTCTGGAACTCTCTAGCTTTCTCCATAATCCAGCGCATGTTTGCTATTTGGTCTCTGGTTCCTCTGCCCTTTCGAAATCCAGCTTGCACTTCTGGGAGTTCTCGGTCCACATACTGCCTAAGCCTGCCTTGTAGAATTTTAAGCATAACCTTGCTAGCGTGTGAAATGAGCGCAATTGTGCGGTAGTTGCAGCATTCTTTGGCACTGCCCTTCTTTGGAATTGGGATGTAGACTGATCTTCTCCAATCCTCTGGCCATTGCTGAGTTTTCCAAACTTGCTGGCATATTGGGTGTAGCACCTTAACAGCATCATCTTTTAAAATTTTAAACAGTTCAGCTGGAATATCATCACTTCCACTGGCCTTGTTATTAGCAATGCTTTCTAAGGCCCATTTGACTTCACTCTCCAAGATGTCTGGCTCAAGGTCAGCAACCACACTACCTGAGGTGTACGAGACCTCCATATCTTTCTGGTATAATTCCTCTGTGTATTCTTGCCACCTCTTCTTGATGTCTTCTGCTTCTGTTAGGTCCTTACCACTTTTGTCCTTGATTATGGTAATCTTTGTACGAAATGTTCCTTTCATATCTCCAATTTTCTTGAACAGATCTCTGGTTTTCCCCATTCTATTGTTTTCCTCTATTTCTTTGCATTGCTCATTTAAGAAGACCCTCTTGTCTCTCCTTGCTGTTTTTTGGAAATCTGCATTCAGTTTCCTGTATCTTTCCCTATCTCCCTTGCATTTTGCTTGCCTCCTCTCCTCCGCTATTTGTAAGGCCTCGTTGGATAGCCATTTTGCTTTCTTGCATTTCCTTTTCCTTGGGATGGTTTTCGTTGCTGCCTCCTGTATAATGTTACGAGCCTCCATCCATAGTTCTTCAGGCACTCTGTCCACCAAATCTAAATCCTTAAACCTGTTCCTCACTTCCACTGTGTATTCATAAGGGATTTGATTCAGATTGTATCTTACTGGCCCAGTGGTTTTTCCTACTTTCTTCAGTTTAAGCTGGAATTTTGCTATAAGAAGCTGATGATCTGAGTTACAGTCAGCTCCAGGTCTTGTTTTTGCTGACTGTATGGAGCTTCTCCATCTTTGGCTGCAGAGAATATAATCAATCTGATTTCGATGCTGTCCATTTGGTGATATCCATGTGTAGAGTCGTCTCTTGTGTTGTTGGAATAGAGTGTTTGTGATGACCAGCTTGTTCTCTTGACAGAACTCTATTAGCCTTTGCCCTGCTTAATTTTGAACTCCAAGGCCAAACTTGCCAGTTGTTCCTTTTATCTCTTGATTCCCTACTTTAGCATTCCAGTCCCCTGTAATGAGAAGAACATCCTTCTTTGGTGTCATTTCTAGAAGGTGTTGTAGGTCTTCATAGAATTGGTCAATTTCACTTTCTTCAGCACCGGTAGTTGGTGCATAAACTTGGATTACTGTGATGTTAAAAGGTCTGCCTTGGATTCGTATTGAGATCATTCTGTCATTTTTGAGATTGCATCCCATTACAGCTTTTGCCACTCTTTTGTTGACTATGAGGGCCACTCCATTTCGGCTACAGGATTCTTGCCCACAGTAGTAGATATGATAGTCATCCGAACTGAATTCGCCCATTCCCTTCCATTTTAGTTCACTGATGCCCAGGATGTCGATATTTATTCTTGTCATCTCATTTTTGACCACATCCAGCTTACCTCCACTCATGGTTCTTACATTCCAGGTTCCTATGCAATATTTTTCTTTACAGCATCGGACTTTCCTTTCGCTTCCAGGCATATCCGCAACTGAGCGTCCTTTCGGCTTTGGCCCAGCCGCTTCATCAGCTCTGAATCTACTTGTACTTGTCCTCCGCTCTTCCTCAGTAGCATGTTGGACGCCTTCCGACCTGAGGGGCTCATCTTCCAGCGTCATAACTTTTATATGCCTGTTGTCTTTGTCCATGGAGTTTTCTTGGCAGGGATACTGGAGTGGCTTGCCAGTTCCTTCTCCAGGTGGATCATGTTTAGTCAAAACTCTCCACTATGACCTGTCCATCTTGGGTGGCCCTGCATGGCATAGCTCATAGCTTCTCTGAGTTATTCAAGCCCCTTCGCCACGACAAGGCATTGATCCATGAAGGGGAATGTTTACTAGTATCTGGTATTTATTTTAATAAATGTGTTGTACATATTTGTGTGCCATTTTTAAGATTATGGCAGCTCCACAACTCCCACATAGAGCACATTGCAGTAGTCCAAGTGGGAGATAACTAGAGCATGCACCACTCTGGCGCGACAGTCCACGGGCAGGTATGGTCTCAGCCTGCGTACCAAATGAAGCTGATAAACAGCTGCCCTGGACACAGAATTGACCTGCACCTTCATGGACAGCTGTGAGTCCAAAATGACTCCCAGGCTGTGCACCTGTCCTTCAGGGACACAGTTACCCCGCTTAGGACCAGGGAGTCCCCCACACCCACCCTACCTCCTTTCCCCACAAAACAGTACTTCTGTCTTGTCAGGATTTAACCTCAATCTGGTAGCCGCTATCCATCTTCCAACCGCCTGCAGACACTCATTGCCTTCACTGGTTCCTATTTAAAAGAGAAGAAGTCAAGTCAAAGGGACAATCAGTATGTCAAAGGGACTTAACACTTCATTTCAGTGGGATTTAGGTGTGTCTAACATTCTTCTGGATTATTTCCATCATCTGTCCTTGTTGATATCACTTACTTTTTGCTTGTAGAGCATCAAGAAGAGACAGACTGTTTTGCAAAAGCCTTCTCAGCTAAGATTTCTTGGAAATATATTTACTTGTCTGTGTTACAAGAACATAAGGAGGATGGAGAATGATACAGACCAAGCATGATGCTTTAAAAAAATAACAATACTTTGACAAAGCTGACATAACATGCTTTCAACTCTTTGGTGTTCTACTTCCAAGCACCTAATAAAACTACACAAAATTGGATTCATCACCTGAAGTTCTCCTCATAAGCCTGTCCGGAGCAAATACTCAAAGAATCATAGAGTTGGAGGGCACCCAACAGTCATCTAGTCCAACCCCCTGCAATGCAGACATCTCAGCTAAAGCATCCGTTACAGGTGGCCATCCAACCGCTGCTTTAAAAACTCCCAAGGAGATTCCCGCCTCTCATGGGAATCTTTTCCACTGCTGAACTGCTCTTCCTGTCAAAGTTTTTCCAAATGTTGAGTTGATCTCCAAAGTTAGCAGCCAACTGCTTTTTGCTGCCACTTAGAACTTCACTTCATTTGCCTGTCACTCTAGAACTCAATCCCAAGAAACAGTGCTTTTGTGAAAAGATATTAAGCTATATACTTTGTCTAATTCCATATATTAATCCTTAAAAAATGTATTGCAAACATCTGTGCCTTACTGTTTCCCCTCCAGAATAAAAGTCTGCCTGATAAAGCAGAACTAGGACAATAATGGCTCTGTCTTTAAGGCTGCACTAATATCCACACTTTCTTGAGAGGAGGCCTTATTGAACACAGTACACCTCATTTCAAAGCTCCCATGTACAGGATTGTGCTGCAAGGCCCTCTTTGGTAAGCCATCAGCATTTCCCATTGCCAGCTTATCTCCATCTTTGTCAAAAATACATGTCTGTTTGCTTTTGTGTACATATACACACATATATCTGTTTTGAATGCAGGGAAAATAGGTGTCAAATAATATAAATAAAAAAATAAGATTTCTACAGAAACAAATTTTAGTCCTAAACAATGAAATCAACAAGGACATTACAGTAAAGGTTCTTTCTTAACCCCTAATAATACTGAAGCATTTCTCTTTTGAACAGTATCAGCCATCAATTTCTCTAGTTCCTAGGGCTTTGATAACATTTTGGAGCTTTCCAGGATAGAACCGTTTTTTGGCCACTACAAACAGATTTAGAGCCAAAAGTCTTACAGAAATTTGTAGAGAATTATCCAAGCTATTAAGCAAAACAATTTTATGATCCAAAATAAGTGTGGCCCCCTGGTCCTTGATCATTTATCTCCAGAACTTGTTTCCAGTATCTTTGTATCATATTACAACTCCACTAAAGACATATAAAAACCTGCACTAATTGCAGTGCTTTCCCAACTCGTAAACCAATTTGCCTCTGATATTTCATATCTCAGAAAACAATCTTATGGAACAGAAGACCAATGAACATTCAGATTTTTATCCAGGAGCAGCCAAAATGGCATGGCACAGCTGCAGAGCTGGTATTCTGGCAGTGGATGCTTACCAGGAAAGTGTGGGGCTGAGGAAGGGCAATGGCAAGTTTTGGGTAGCACAAGAGCAACTGATTGGTTTCATGGCACTGTTCTGGTAGTGGTGGAGCTGCCAGAGGCCGGCTCTGCACTGCCACTGCCGTAATAGCTGCTCCTGTCTCTATCCTAAGCTGTTTTATAAGTAATATTTAGACATCTAACCTAAGGTAGAACTTTAAAATAAGAATGAGAAATTAAGGGTGGCTGAATGAGGTGAAATTTGGTCCATTTGATGACCAGAAAATAACCTGAGCTTTCCTGTGTTTTGGAAAGCCAAATACAAGAAAGATATTGGGCCTCCCTAATGGGTCCATGGCCACCCAATTGAGACTAGAATTGGGATTACCATCTATAGTAGCTAAAGCCCATACCAGGATAATTATCTACTACAATTCCCTTGCAGAAATTCAAAACTCCCGACTAGTTAAACAAGCCTTTACAGCCCTTACCAGCAGCAGTACCTGGTCTAAGGCCATGTAATTCATCTGTGACCGCTACTCCCTTCCAGACTTTGCTGCCCTGACCTCATGGGAAAACGAAAAAATCCGCAGTTGGATCCTAGCTAGGGATGAAGCTTTCGATCTAGCACAATCTAAAGCGGCCAAACGCTCCACGTGGCTTCCCCACATGAAGGCAGTTAGATCTCTGGCCCACTATCTGAGCGAATTGACAAACAGCATGTTAAGAAGGACCTTCACACTAGCTCGATTCCACGTCATCCCCACAGCATTCTTACATGGCGTTTTTTCCCAACACACCATTGAACCTTCGACTCTGCCCATGCAATGAGAGAAAGATTGAGGACTATATACACTTTTTCTTTTACTGTCCTTTATATGCCTCAGTTAGATCCAGGCTTCTCTCTTCAACCCCGACGACCATCACACGGGACATCGACCACATGAAGTACCTATTGGTGGACGCCAACCCATTGGTTTCACGCGATGTGGCCATCTACATTTTACCGGCCCTGAAACTCAGGGCTACCATTTTGGCTAACTTGCCCAGCCCTAGTCCTATGTAAATCCCTGTTATACTCACAGTCAACATGTCTTGCTTTGTCTTTTACCTTACCAGTCGCACTCAGCTGGATTTTATATTTAATGTTATAGTTGTATTTGTTGTATTCTATGTTGTTGTGCGACAGTTGCCTGTTTGATCTTTTATGTGTGCTATGGCTATATGGCTAATGCAATAAACTTTGATATCCGTAGAAAGCCAAATAGAGGAATAGTTATGGATCCCCAAGGAACTAGGCCTGACAATGTGAGTAGTTAAGTGAGCTAAACTAAAGTTTTTACAAAGGATCAAGCATTGCAGAAGTATAGAAGAAATCAAGATGTTTGGTGAGATCCTTGAAGAAAGTCAGAGTGCAATAAATAAAGACTAACTTTCTGAAATCCAGAAAATTAATGTCAATGTCAGCAGCACTAACACTTAAGGCAGAGAAGATAACTGAGGGGTAAAGGTAGAGTAGCTGAAACAAGAGCCTGCCCAGCCAGAAATATAGATATGTGGAGAATACATTTCTGGGAATAAAGATATAAAGTTGGGAATTATATCTGTCACTGAAACACTGAAACCTCACTTGAGTAATGGAAAAGGCATGTCCTTTATGGAAGCTTGACCTTTTTCTCAGTTTAGGGGACTCGTCCAGGATTCGCAAATTGCAATACAATGCTGTCTTTCTGGCAGACAAACTGGAAATTCTGAAATCACTGTTGAACTGAAAAGCTTTTTGTGCATCAGTATTTTGGTTAACTCTTCTAACTAGAACAGGGATGTTTTCTTTAAATTTTGCAGTGCTGGGAGTGATGAATAGGGAAAATGGAAGAGTGGCACATTGGGAAGTGATCCTAACCATACCTTAAAGCAAGAAAGTGTAGAGCTCAAGTTGTATGTACAAGTCATGACTTCTGGTCAACCACGCCATCTTCTCAGTCGGAGGTCTGTTCAGCGGAGCAGACCTTGGTGCTTCAGAGGTGTTGGGGGGGGGACCGCTCCAGCGCAGCAGAATCCACAGAAGAGGCCCAGATCGAGCGTTTTGGGGACCCAACGTCTGGTGGGCGCCGAAAGCGGGCTCTCCCCTCCCTGGTAAGGCTCTGTTTTGAGCCCCTGAGAGTGAGAGGGTAGAGCTGTGGTGTATCAGACTAAGATCGCTAACTCTGACAGCGCAAAGCTGCGCGACTGGGAGAGAACAGCGGTTGATTCTTCCAAGGAAAATTATCAAAAGCAACAGACAGTGAGTAAATTGATTTATCGGATCAAAATTAGGAAAATCTGGCCATGGGTGAGAGATATAAAAAACGGAAGTCGATCTCTACCCACTGATTGACTGGGAAGCAGTAACATGTCCCGAAGCCGGAAAGGAATTTGGAGAGCTTTAAACCTCCAAGGAATGAACATAAATTCCCCTCTTAGGCAGGGTGAAGGAGGGAAGAGTCTTTTTAAAGGAAAATCCCTGCAAAAAGCAGCAATTGGCTCTGGGAAAAGCCTCTCCTTTGCCCTGGAATTGGCACCCCAGGAGAATCAGCAAGACCCTATTATGATGTCACAATGGAATGGAATGTGTTTATTGCCCAGAGTGTGAACTGTTGCAATGGTGTGAATAGATACATTTGACAGCTGGCATTAAAAACTGCAACTGTTCTTTTACCGAATGGCTACAAGAATCTAAAGCTTGGAAAAGGAATCTATATGGAAACTTTTTTAGCCAATTTGGACTCCATTATTTCTAGTTCTCTAATCTCAGCTCTGCCCTTGAAGTTGGAAAGAATGTCAACATCCGGAGCTGCACCTGGTTTTCAACAGAGAGTACTAAACCTGCTATGGGAACTTATAAATGGGCAGCATTGGTTTAGTTTGCTATTGGAAAAGACTGAGAAATTCGTCGAGGAAAAGGAAGTTGGATTGGAAATTCAAGAAATTACAGTAGAGGAAAGAAAAGATGAAGAATCGGTCCCTGAAGATAAGGCAATAGACTCTAAAGAGGAAAAAGAAGGAGAGTGAACTCATAAAGGCGCATCGGGGAACTTTGAGACTGCAGGGACGGAAGAACAAGAATTAATTTTGGGACTGAATTTACAAAGAGGGAGGGAAAATGTGTTGTTTTGGGAATGGCAAGAGAGAGATCTCATGGAGTTAGGAGGGCAGAACAAAAATTTGGGTGGTGAATTATATGAGAAAGGGAGTGGGATGAGAAATGAAATTGTAGTGGTTATATTGAATAAATATGGATTTGAACACAGGCTGTATTATGGAATTTGCTGGATCGACTGGGGAAAAGAGACCGGGGGGAGGATGAGGCAGGAACAGATGAAGATGTAGATGATACTTGAGAAATTAAAGGAATGAATAGCTACTCTATATGAATTTTTCTTGGAGAAGATTTTAGGCTAGGGAGGGTAAAATTATATGTAGCTGTGAATTGAAGAAAATGTTTAGGGTAGTAAAATAGTAAATGTAAGTGAATGTAAAATAGTAAATGTAAGTGGAATCAGACAGTTGGGGGCGGCTTACTGCCTCTGTTCCTCTTCTCTATCCTGGAGCCTCCTGGTGGCAGGCGGAGGCTTTGGGGGGAGGAGAGGGGGAAGGTGGGGGGAAAACTTAACTATAATAAGGACCACCTCACGACCATCTGCCCCGGGACCTTCTCGTGGCAGGAGGAGCCGGGGGATAGGAGGAGGTGGACTAAAAGTGAAAAATAATTGAGAGGAAAGTTTTAGAAATATAAATAGTTTAAAATAAAATAATGGTTTGTTTATAAGATAATGGGGAAAATTTTGGTGTATGAAAACTGCTAATGACCATCCGTTCCACTGCTATGCATCTATTCATTTTCAATGTTTTGATTGGAAAATTCCAGGGTTTGACTCTGAAACTGGGGTTCTTAATTCTACATCTACACTTGCCTAATGAACATGTTAGTGGCCTGTTTAATTCCCACCCCCCTGTAAATATGGATGTCAGAGAATTCTAATGAAAATGGCCTCTGGAACTGAGGTACTAAAGATTGGTGGGTGGGTTTCAAGGTGCCAATTTCATCGGCTTTGGGGCTACTTTTCGATATGAAGTTACTGGATATTGTTACCTGAGCTTTATTTTTATATATTTCCAGTGAACTTTTAATTGTTGAATTTTTTTAGTGTTACATTGCAGTGATACTGTAACTTTTATTATGTATCATGGTTACTTACTGTACTACTGTATTTAGACTGCACCTTGAGCACAGATGTGTTTGTGGGAAATGTGGTATATAAATAGACTAAAACTTTATGAAAGAGAAAAAATAAATCATTTCAAGATATTGCAAATATGAAATACATTGTAATAAATGTAAACATACATTTTTTGTGTATTAAAAAAAAGCATTTGAAATAAAATCATGAGCCTTGTTTTTGAACACTTAGTAGCTGTATTCTAAGTACATCAGCAGTGTTCCACAGTACTAGGGATGTGCAGTACATTTAGGTGGATCCCAAATTTGATGAAAGTGAGGGATTCTGGGCTTGTCCAAGGCAACATGGGATGTGTTTGAGGTGCCCCAAACTGAAGTGGGGACCTCTGAAGAGCTTTGGGGCTACAATGCGGGTGAACTACAGGCACTCAGTTAAAATTTATTTTTAAATGGCCTGCTCATGAACATTCCCCATGTGATTTAGAGCCCAACAGGGTAAGAGTACTAAACCATGCATGGAGGCCACACAAGTAGAGCAGGCTTCCCACTGCATATTTTCCCCCTCCAAAGCATATAGAGCAGCTCTAGTCATGGTTGATTATAAGGGGTCTTGTCATTTCATAACTTTTGACATGTTCCCTGCATATTTTAGGCTTTTCTTCCACAACAATGAGCACTAGGAACTTCCTTTTGTTAAAACGAACACTTTGGAAATATAACATATGCTCAGGGGGCAAGAAATCCACATTTTGTCTAAATTAGCTCAAACCTGCTTAGCTGAGACATTTCTCTTTGCCTAAAACAATTTTAATCTGTGGAAATAGTATGATCATATTCAGTATTCATTACCTTTTCCAGGTGTATATTTCTGGCACATAAAACAGGGAGGTGGGAAATAGCAGCAATAAAAGAAGAATTTTGCCTACGGTGTAGTGAAAGCTGCAAAATGTGCTGAGGCATATACAGGCATATACAATCAGCAGTAGGAATGATTACAAAAATGTATGGGGAAATAATAAAAACTATAATCCCTAGAGGGGATTTTGGGTGTTTCAAGTATTCAGAGGGAAAATACTGGAGGAAATTTTAAAGCTTAACCATCTTTTATCAAAACAATTTGAGCAGAGATATATTATATTCTGCTTCTTTCAAGTCAATCAACCACAGTTATATGGAAAAGCATAATAAAACAAATATATTTTACTTATTTAAAAAGTAATGGAATGTGTATGATTTCATGCATTAATTTAATGTGTGTTAATATATAATAACAGCAGTAATGGATTGAACAGTCATTATTGCTTTTATTATAAATCATTTTATTATAAATCATAAGTACTCATTAAATGGGGTCACGAAGTCGGACACGACTATAATAATAATAATAATTTATTATTTATACCCCGCCCATCTGGCCGGGTTCCCCCAGCCACTCTGGGCGGCTTCCAACAAAACAGAAATTCTAAAATACAGAAATCCATCAAACATTAAAAGCTTCCCTAAACAGGGCTGCCTTGAGATGCCTTCTAAAGGTCTGGTAATTGTTGTTCTCGTTGACTAAACAACAACAACACTCATTAAATGAATTATTTAGCACCAATGTCCAGCTACATAGATTAGAGGCAGGCAATGCTTCGCCTGTAATGTTGATGGGGTCCACAATGAATGCTTGGACAACCCATATGTGTCAATTCCACTTGAAGGTAAGAGGGAAAAGGAAGGCCCTAGCAGACTGGATGCAGCCCACACATGCATTTTATAAGCAACCTTCTTGACATTAGAGCAGCCTTCCCCAACCTGGTGTTCACCAGATGATGTTGGATTACAAGACCCATCAACCCATCAGCATGGCCAATTGTCAGGGATGATGGGAGTTGTAGTCTAACAAATAACTGAAGTGTATCAGGTTGGGAAAGGCTGCATAAGAGCTTCAGGTATGTAATGCTCACTGCAAATACAGAAATGAAAGGCTCTCAAATGAGACAAAGTTACCAAAGAGAAAGGAGCCTCCATTTACCTGCTGCTTTTCTTTATTGTCAGCACAATATAACCTGTGAGCAGGCAATGTACTGAAGAGGCCAAAGATGTTAGACTTTGAACTTTTTAGTACATCCCCAGCTACTGATCATTTCCTTAGCAGACTGTTGCTTTCATTTTATTGCTGTTTCCAGCATTCAGAGAGCATATCTGCAACATAGAATTAAATTAGTTTAATAGCATTTCCCCTTCCCCCGGGAATTCTGGGAACTGTAGCTCTTTGAGTAATCTTGAAGTGAACTTTCAAAATCTTCACCCAGCTACAGTTCTCAGGATTCTCTGGTGGAAGACATGATTGCCAAATTTTGGTCCCTTGTCTCTCCATGAGTGGCGAAGGCTCTTCACTTCAGAAAGGCACTCTACAACTTGTGGAGGGTTGCAAAGGGGGGCTGGAATTGGTGGTGCTTGCTAACCTGCCCCTACTTTCTCTCTCTCATGTGAAAGTTATCATGGGGAGGGGGGGATGAAGGACCATATAGGGCTAGTATGAACTTGCAATGCAGAGTGTCATCTGGTTTTTGTCATTTAGGGAGGAAAAATAATAATAGCAAACCTGATGTGAACATACATTTCTGGGTCTAAAAGGCTCTCAGGCTGTCCATTTTTATTAAACATATATGCTAAATTGGAGTGTGCTCAGGGTTTTGTTTGGGGCGGTTCAAAGTGAAATGCAATTATGAAAGAATGTTAACCCTAGATTAACCTTTGACCTCTGAATCAATTTAGCTGGTTTGCCCTATTCACCTTAGAGAGAAATGCTTCACAGAGGCAGGCATATGAAATACCAAATGACTTTGGTAAAGGAACAGCATAACTTTTTGAAATGCTATCCAAATCTTTAAAAAGAAAACTAAAAACCAGTGTGCTTTTACACAATTAAATTAACATTAAATTGCAATCTAAATTTAAGTTTCTGTGAGTTTTTTAAAATTGGGATCAGTTAAGAAAGATGCATGTGTTTGTGTCTGCCCATGTGTATGTGTGGTAGGTGAACAGTATGCCAAAACAAATAGCACTGGAGTTTTTAAGGAGCAGATGCACCACAGCCTCTTTAAGGGAAGTGGGCACCATTTTATCATGCAACAATGCATTCATTATACTCAGAATCCACATGGCCACCCCACTCAAACCATCAACTGGAAATAATCTCGTAACACTGGGCTACAGAGCTGAGTGATTTTATCCCCAACTGCTTGCAGCTAGCCAGTGATCCACAAGTCAGTCAAAAGCAAGAGAGGTCAGAAGCAAAAGTGGGTAGGCCAGAGTGTGTGAAGCACCCCATTTTCCCACTTTTCCTGCCACCCTTCCCCCTATTTCCCCCTCCTTGCCACCTACATGAAACTACGCTAAGCACCCCACAAAATCAAAACACGAGGGTCACATCCTTGCGTTGCAAGTTGCACACCCCTGCTCTTAAGACAGTAGTTGCTTCTCCGACAGGTGGAGCTGAGAGCAAGCCTCAGTGGTACTGCAGGGACATTTACAGCTAATGTATTTGGACCTGTCCATCCCAATTATTTTTGTGAATATTCTTGCTCACCGAAGTGACATAACATGTTCAAGAACCTCACCAACTAATGCAGTCATAAACTTTTGTGTGGATGGGTTTGCAGAATTGTACATAATGCCATAGGAGTGCAGATGGTTAGACTTACCTTGTAAATCTTGAAATTTAACATGCAAGGACACAATGTGGATACCAGTGAAGGGATGAGCGGAGTCCAGTGATCAAGTAGCAAAGCCAGAGACATGAAGGCCTAGAAAAATAGGGGAAAACTGAGAATAATTGCCTCCTACTTTTATAGGAGATTACCCCCCCCCATTTTTCCAGTGCAGCAAGGGAGAGGGAGAGGTGAAAAATATGCAACATTTTCTTCAGAATGATGATTAAGTATTTTTTAACTAGCAACTAAAAATAATAGTTATAGCAAATTAAACTGCTGCAACACTCCTTGATTCAATATCTAGATAATCAAGAGCATATCCTCCAAAAATGGAGAAAATCACATATGACCATTATTTATTTCAAGCACATCTACATGGAAACTCAAAAGCAGCTAAAAGCATAGAAATAATTATACATTTATACCATAGCCATTCATTGTATAAAGGTCCAGAGGCCTTTAAAAATAATCAGTGCAATTGTATGCAATTCTCTCCTAGAGAAGCTGACCATTGTTTGTGCTTGCTTGCCTAGACAAAGAAATGTAATAAAAATTTGTAATCTTCCAGCAGAATTGGACGTAATTTGTATTAATTGTTCAGATGTAATGTTTTTTCCTAGTTGCATTGCACTCCCACCCTCATAGTCTGAATTGCTGAGCACCACTATGATTTTTCCTAGAAATATGTCTAATTTATTTTTATGTATTTAAAATATTTATATGTGAGTATTTGGAATCTACATTCCAAATACTCACATATAAATAAAATACTTCTGCTTCATTGACTATGCAAAAGCCTTTGACTGTGTCGACCACAGCAAACTATGGCAAGTTCTTAAAGAAATGGGAGTGCCTGATCACCTCATCTGTCTCCTGAGAAATCTCTATGTGGGACAAGAAGCTACAGTTAGAACTGGATATGGAACAACTGATTGGTTCAAAATTGGGAAAGGAGTACGACAAGGTTGTATATTGTCTCCCTGCTTATTTAACTTATATGCAGAATTCATCATGCGAAAGGCTGGACTAGATGAATCCCAAGCCGGAATTAAGATTGCTGGAAGAAATATCAACAACCTCAGATATGCAGATGACACAACCTTGATGGCAGAAAGCGAAGAGGAATTAAAGAACCTTTTAATGAGGGTGAAAGAGGAGAGCGCAAAATATGGTCTGAAGCTCAACATCAAAAAAACCAAGATCATGGCCACTGGTCCCATCAGCTCCTGGCAAATAGAAGGGGAAGAAATGGAGGCAGTGAGAGATTTTACTTTCTTGGGCTCCTTGATCACTGCAGATGGTGACAGCAGTCACGAAATTAAAAGACGCCTGCTTCTTGGGAGAAAAGCAATGACAAACCTAGACAGCATCTTAAAAAGCAGAGACATCACCTTGCCGACAAAGGTCCGTATAGTTAAAGCTATGGTTTTCCCAGTAGTGATGTATGGAAGTGAGAGCTGGACCATAAAGAAGGCTGATCGCCGAAGAATTGATGCTTTTGAATTATGGTGCTGGAGGAGACTCTTGAGAGTCCCATGGACTGCAAGAAGATCAAACCTATCCATTCTGAAGGAAATCAGCCCTGAGTGCTCACTGGAAGGACAGATCCTGAAGCTGAGGCTCCAATACTTTGGCCACCTCATGAGAAGAGAAGAATCCTTGGAAAAGACCTTGATGTTGGGAAAGATGGAGGGCACTAGGAGAAGGGGACGACAGAGGACGAGATGGTTGGACAGTGTTCTCGAAGCTACGAACATGAGTTTGACCAAAGTGCGGGAGGCAGTGGAAGACAGGAGTGCCTGGCGTGCTATGGTCTATGGGGTCACGAAGAGTCGGACACGACTAAACGACTAAACAACAACAATTTGGAATCTACAGTCAAAGCTCCTTTCCTTTTCTGAGAAGAGACATGTTGGCAATTCCTTCAGGGAAATGTAGCTAGAGGAGGGGTTAGACCAGGCATCCCCAAACTGCGGCCCTCCAGATGTTTTGGCCTACAACTCCCATGATCCCTAGCCAACAGGACCAGTGGTCAGGGATGATGGGAATTGTAGTCCAAAACATCTGGAGGGCCGAATATCGGGGATGCCTGGGTTAGACAATGGGATGCCAGCCAGATGGTGCTGGAATCAGCCACCATCAGCCTTAGCCAATGATCAGGAATGATGGGAGTTGTAGTTCAACAATATCTGGAGGCAACACATTGCAGCTAGCTTTGAATTAGTTGTTACTAGTATGTTAGCTAAGAGACCAAAGTGCAAGTTAGAGACGAGAAGAATTTTCAAAAGTTTGGTATAATTTACTGATTTATATATAAAACATCATCCGTAAACCAAACTTCAACTTTCCTGTGCTGTTCAGTGCCCTACCCGCACCCCACAGTACTTCTTTAAAAAAATAAAATAAAATAAAATTTCTCCATCTTATATTACTTCCTCAAACAAGGTCACACAAAACAGGAGAACGCATCAGATAATGTGCTGTAAATAGGACAACAGTATGCTGTGTCGCAAACTGTTGATGACATTGTTGTCCTTCAGTAAATAACATTACTTGGGTCAAGACAGCCCAGCTGGATTTATCTACAGAGGGTATATGCATCGACTTTGCTAAGTGCAAGATTCACAAGAACATCACCACACTTTTCAAATCAGGATTGAAAATTAGTGAAAAGTTCAAGAGAGTTGAAAAAAATGCTTTTTAAAGCCTCCTTTTAAATATATGCAAAAATAAAATCACAAATGTGTGAGTAATTCCATCTTAGCCCTTTTCCAGACTACTCAGCAATAGTAATCACATTTTAATTTCAAAGCTAACATTGGGCTTGGAATGGATACTCTCTTGCATATTTTGTGGTCAGGCTGTTATAACTCAGATTTCCCCTTACATTTGGTCAGACTAAGTCACATTTATTGCTCTTCGGGCTAGTGGGAGGTGCATAGCTTCAACAGAACTGGGAAAGACGGAACAGTTCACACCAGCCAGGTTTCTGTGAAAAAGACTAGCCACAGAGTTTCCTACTTTGAAGAGTGAAAAAGATAAATTGTGGAGAGCTAATAAAGGCTAGTGACAGCAAGTCATTTCAATTGGTTTGAAGTGCAGCTGTTAGTATTTTGACTGGAGCTAGTCAATCAGGCTACATTACATTGATCTTGTACCATCCACACCAGTTGCAAGAAAGTATGAGCATGAATGGATGTGCATGCATGGGTGAAAAAGTGTGTGTTGGCCCTGGCCATCACTGGCATGTGACCCCTCGGTAGTTTGCTCAAGAGAATGTGGCCCTTGAGCAGGAAAAGGTGCGTGTTCCTGCATCCTAACATGGAACCTTTGTTTGGCAGAAAAAACTATGACCTAAGAAAATCTTTAAGAAAAACAAAATTCCGCCTAATAGACTTCTATAAAAACAACAAACCTATGTCAACACAAGAAATACAGGACAAACTAGAAAACATCCAAATGCCCTGGTTAGCACAACACCAATTACATGCCCTCCTGAACAATCCAACAGTAAAATCAGCAGCAATAGACCCCTGACAACCTGATCCAAAAAAACCCACCCACCCCACTCAAACATGTAAATAAAGACCACCACAGCTAACCACAAATCACACCCTAGGCCAACCCCATAGCTGCCAAGTTATCCCTTTTTTAAAGGGATTTTCCCTTATGCTGAATAGGCTTTCTCGCGAGAAAGGGGAAAACTTGGCAGCTATGCAACCCCAATCTCTCTCCCCACCAAAAGAACACAAACGAATAAAAGAGAACCTGCACAAACACTGATATCAAACCCCACATATATCAAGTGAAACAACATCACCTAACCCCACCCCCACCCAACCCCTACCCACCTTGCCCCCCCTCTTTCTTTCCAATGTCTCAACAAATGAAACTGATTTACAAAAATGATACACATAAAAATAAAAGGGACAGGCACTGCATATACCTTTGTAAATGAAGAAATATTTAATAAAAAAAAAGAAAAACTTTTTTTAAAAAAAGGCTTGGTAGCATTAATGTTTGCATTTCTAACATCTGTACTCCTATGACTTTACCAAAATGTCTTAGTAAAGCTTATTCATTTTTATTATTTATTACATTTTTATCCTACTCTTCCCCCAAAGAGTTCAAGGGGGTATTCATGCCCCCTCCTTAACCTCACAGCAATCCTATGAAGACAGAAGGCCGAGAGACACTGACTGGCCAAACATTACCCAATCGCTTTATGGGTGAGTATTTACTTGAACTCAGATCTCCCTGATGTCAGTTCCATCAAGGCTTCAAACACTGGATACTACAGGATCAGAATAATAAAAGCACAGAGAAAACGACTTTGAGGCTTTGAAACAATATCACACAAGTCTGGTTTTTGTGTTTCCCATTTCTGTGTGTCCTGAACCCCAGCATACCTGGCGACCAGTCCTGCTGGCAAATGCTAGTGTGTACTCCGGAAGCCCAACAGATCAGGGAACATGGTCCAGGATCAATACAGCAGGCCAAGTCCAACAATCAGTTCCGATTCCCACCTCTGAAGCCAGTCCAGGGTCAGGGAACCTGGAGTTCAATCCCCAAAAGGACAGTTCCATTGGAGCTCCTAGGACACCCAAGCTATGGTCCATCAGCATGCAAAGCTGAACAGACAAAGCACCTCAGCTCTGCTGCCCTTTCATCCTTTGTATGCTGACTGCAGCAGCATTTGGGCTTGATGAGGCAGGTGAGCCTCACCTGTTCCAAACCTACTCCAGCTGAGGAATCACACAGATCCTCCCAGAGCTAGCAACCTCACCTGGCCAGCTAGGGAGCTGGGATGTATGCCCTTGCCTGCCACAGCCTCCTAGAGCACCATAGCTGCCAAGTATCCCGTATCCGCCGGGAAAACCCCTTTTTTCTTACCGTTTCCCGGCGGTCTCCCGTTTAGGTTAAAATCCCGGTATTGTCCCTTAAATCGGCTTTGGCCCGGCGGCCATTTTTCTGGTGCCGCTTTGCCCTTCTATGGGCACCAGAAAATGGCGCCGGCGCCGCCGGAAGTCGCTTCCGCGCATGACCGGAAGTTGCGTGACGCGACTTCCGGTGGCGATTTGCCCTTCTATGGGCATCAGAAAATGGCGGCGCTGGCGCCGGAAGTCGCTTTTACGTGTTTCCGGTCATGCGCGGAAGCGACTTCCGGCGCTGGCGCTGCCATTTTCTGGTGCCCATAGAAGGGCGAAGCGCCACCGGAAGTTGCATCACGCAACCTCCGGTCATGCGCGCGCTGCCGATCCCGGATCTTTAGGTCCCGAACTTGGCAGGTATGTAGAGCACCCTTCCCGCTGCTCCCTATGCTTCAGAGCCTGCCATGTTCATGGAGATGGAGGCTGCTCTGTTGATGCGTCCTGCTCCTCTGGCTCCTGTGCACTGACCTAGGGTTCTCATATTTCAAAAAGTGAAAATTCAGACACATAAGTTGTTGCGCTTTTTAGGAAATTCATCAAAAAATCAACACTTCTGATATGGGCTGCCATACACCCTGGATTTTCCTGGACATTTAAACCAATTTCTGAAAATTCTACCCAGACAGTATTTTCAGACGTATGGCAGTCCTAACTGACCTCCATCTATTTGCCATCCTCTGTCACCCCATGAGTGCTTACTAAACCCCCAATCTCTGCTTCTCCACCCTCAGATTGCCCCAGTGTGTACCAGTCATGGCTACACGCCTCACCAGCACCCTCCTCTTCTCCCCATTGTCCTGCCAGTTCATGACACTGAGATACTTTTATTATCTTCTGTGCTATATATTTTCAGGCTTCCTAATAAAGTTACTTGATTGCCAGTACTTTGAACACTTATTGATTGCAAGGTATATAAAAAGTTGCGTATTTGTTGTGAATGCACTTGAAAGAAGATATTCAAGATGTAAGCTTTAAAGAAATGAAACAAACAGGAAAAAATGGGGAAATTAATGTTGATTTCCCCCATCTTTAAGTTACGTTAACATTTCTAGATTCTTAAGACCAGAAGGGCATGCTCAACTGAAAGCATGGAGAGGTTGTTGCTTACAGAAGTTTGGTTGGCCATACATGCAGTTTCCCCTAGAAGTGTCTGCAAGAGTGAAAAGGAAACATTTGTGAGGTGCTCTATACATTTTCTGTGAATTGTAAATGATGAACAAAGTGTGCATACAGCATTCCTCTGCTGCACCAATACAGCCTTATGGTCCTCTAGGACCCTCCCAATCAAAAGAAAAGTTCATTACCAAAAAGAAAAGAAAACGCAGCAACTATTTCTCATAAAACTCACAACAGAAACTCAAGTGAGAATTAAGAAGCCTAGTAAAACATCCACCTTTGGAGTTTTATCTCCTCATCTGGTTTTAAATTGCTTTCCGTTTCCACAGGTGTTTCCTATAAGGTCTGCCTTTTTTGTTCTCACAGTATGGATGACAGATTCAAAAAGCCTTGGACAGGCTTTTCCTCACCTGATACTACAGAGACTTCTTAAGTAGAGCTGTGTGGGAGGTGTGCAGCTCCTGAAACAACAGCATACACCCCCAGAGGTCTGATCGCTTTCAAACTACTTCACAAGGTCTAGCCTTTCAAATGAAGGAAAGTCTGCCACCAGAAACAACCCAAAGGGAACAATGAATGACGTACTTTAAAAGATAAAAATCAGTGCCAGGGCATAGTTATCTCTGATTTGTTTTCCCATGATTTGTGCATTAGTTTAGTATTGAACTGAGGAATGGATTCACCTCATAGGAATGCTGGAGCTGGCTTGCCACACTGCCGTTGGTGGGAGTTATATACAGAATCAGGTTTATCTTGTAGCGATGGGATTTTCTCTGTTATGAAACTTCTTTAATTCTCGCATAAAAATAAGGAGGGAGGGATATGTGTGGTAAGTGTCATTACGCAGTTTTAAGTTCTATCTAGGGTGAAGCAGGAGTTTCCTTTTGCTGTTCTGTTCTTGTTTAAGAGAGAGATAAAAAGTTCTTGTCCATTCATGTGTCCTATAAGCATTTCATATCCTAGTTTTTTGTTACCAAGCTTAGCATACAGTACAGGCATCCCCCCCACTTATACACAGATGCACAAGTTTATTGTGTATATGTGCAGCACTGGGAGATAAAAAATAATGATTCAATTCAGACCTGGAAATGGCAGGAGAGAACAGGACACTGCTTGTCGCTCGTGGGGAAACCCTCCCTAGAGCCCAAATATATGCCAGTGAGGCCAGAGAGACCAAAGGCACAGCACTGCCTTGTTTACGCTGCTCAGTATCCCTGCCTAACAGCTGATGAGCAGCAGCCACCACTTTCCTGCACATCCTCCAGCTTCCAGCTGTCCCCAGAGCATCAGTTCCAGTTGTGGATATTTTCAGATACAGTCTTTTTGGTATGGATTGTACAGAGAGCAGGCGTGGGGGCATTTCAATGGTTTTTAGAGGGTGCTCCCCACTTTAGGCT
Source organism: Zootoca vivipara (assembly GCF_965207765.1). NCBI lineage: Eukaryota > Metazoa > Chordata > Lepidosauria > Squamata > Lacertidae > Zootoca > Zootoca vivipara. Next base: position 35,888,794 of record NC_142592.1, on the reverse strand, counting down.
ATTTCACTTATGAGTGTGAGGCATTGGCAGGTGACAACCACAACCCTTTATTGCTAGAGTGAACTTTTCAATCAGTTCAGAGTTCAGAGTGATTGAAAAGTGGATTTCAATCACTTCAGTGGAGTTGCTAGTGGTCATTCTTCAGGCTTCAGTCATTTCCCCAGGTCTCTAGGCATAGCTGCCAAGTTTTCCCTTTTCTCGCGAGGAAGCCTATTCAGCATAAGGGAAAATCCCTTTAAAAAAGGGATAACTTGGCAGCTATGTCTCTAGGCATTAAATTTCCAAGGGGACATCTTTAGTAAATGTATGTATTTAAATGCATTCACAGGAACCATAAGGCACCATGTCACACAGGACCCATCATTTTTCACTCTGAAACTGCTGCTGAGGCTTCTTGATTTATATTCCAGATTTCATCCTGTGATTGCAAAATGACTTCTATTTAAAATGAGTCAAACCAAAAGGCAAACAATCGTCATTTTAAACCACAAAGGGTATTCAATGAACTGTCAATATCCTATTGTAGGGCAATTTTCTAGGACTGTATATCTTTATCCCAAAGAGCAACATCAGTGGAAGGAAGGCTATTACAGAGTAAGTGAGTGCCACATACAGTCAATGGAGCAGTAGCTTCAGCAATCCATAAAAGCAGTTTGGGAAGGCCTTAGGGAATGACCTTTTTATACGAAAAGGGGTATGACATGGTGGAGGATATGTTCCTTGAAGTGTCCAGGAGCTGTGAAAGTTGATGCAGCCATACTCCGCTCCCCCATCCCATTCTTTCTCTGCAACTCATATCAATCCCTCTCCTCCTGTCTGTTGGTATTACTTTTTGGTTCCAAGTGAATGACAGCACACCCATCAACCGTCCCAATTTGAGCAGAACACCCCTGATTATAGAAGCCACTCCAGTTTTTGATTGCACCCCAGGATGCCCTGTTTTAGTTCCTGCGAGTGTGTGGCACCAAAAGTTACCCGTTTTGGTGGGGGGGGGGAATGCTCTCATGTGAGTTACCTGGTGCCCGCAAGAACATAGCTCCCAAAGATGTGCATTCCAGTTTTCCTCCGTGAGATGTTGGAGGGCATGTGACAGCTGGAAACTTTCCCCTGTATCATCCAGGGAATGACAAATGGAATGACAAATGGAAACCTCTTCCCATATCCTCCTGCCCACACACTGAGAAAAAATGAGGGCAGATGAATTCTCAAAGGTACACAAAGCAAAGTTTATGTAGTCAACTCTACAGGTATATGGTCATCTGCAGGCGGCCCAAGGTGGGGGCTTATCTCTTCCCTTCCCCACTGCAATCAGAACAGTGATCTGTCTGCCACAAGGCTAGGAACCTTAGGGGGAAAAGGCCTCACTGGCAGTACAAAGGTTCCTAGCAGCACCTGTGATTCATGAAGGAAAAATCAGATATGTCAGCTCAAACTGTTACTGCTTATGGCCAAAAGTCTTTGCAAAAATTCAAACTGGCTCAAAGGTATGCAGCAAATCGCATTTGCACGTGCAAATACTAAAAATGCTATATGTATAAACCACATCAAAAAAAGCCAGAATAATGTTGTTTTTATAAAAAAATAAAAAAAATCCAATTACAATAAAACAATTGATAAGAAAAAAAACAAAGGGAAAAAGCAATAAAATAAAGTTATCTTCAATTCAGGACCTCACCTATATTACAGCTATCTCTGCCTAAAATCATATATATGCAGCAGCCAGCACAAACAGAGACACCCTATAAATCACAAAAAAGCAGTTTCTGACAATGTATTTTTCCTGGGGTGGTTTGACTATAATGCCAAAAACATAGTATCCAGAAATTTAAAATGGGCTTCCAAGAACAAAAAGCAAAACAAGATGTAATGTGGAATACCTTCTATCTCACTGGTTCCACAAATATATCTATGCTGAACCAAAAGAATCTGAGGATAGCCACCCATCATGCCTGAAAACTATGTAAAGCAGCTTTGATGAAACTTTTGCCCATCAGATGTTGCTGAACCAGAACTCCCATCAGCCACAGCAAGCCTAATGGCCAGGGGTGATGGGAGTTGTAGTTCAGCAACATCTTAAGGGCAGGGCCGTCTTGAGCCTATCTGGCGCCGTGGTGCACAGATCCCTCCGGCACCCTCCACCCCACCCCACCCCACCCCACCCCTACATTTCCCTCCGGGCGGGCAGCAATTGGAGGGCTGCTCCTCCGGTGGGACGGAGGCTCCGGGCGTGGTGTGGCATGGCGGGTGAGGGTGGGGCTGCCGGTGGGGCTGGAGGGAAGCTCCTCCGGCAGAGAGGAGACTCCAGCCATGGCACGGCATGGCAGGCGAGAGTGGCACTGCCAGCAGGGCTGGAGGGTGGCTCCTCTGTCAGGGAGGAGGCTCCGGGGGCAGTGCGGCATGGTGGAGGCGGACTAGGGCAGCGAGCTGATGCCAGGAGGCGCTGCATCCAGCCTCCATCTCTTCCCTGGCACCCTCCAGAACTTGGAGCCGTAGTTCCCCGCACCACTAGCCTCTATGGCTAAGACTCCATCTATGCTTAAGGGCCATAGTTCCCCCACATCTTATGTAAAGGCTTTCATTGGCTTAGAAAAAGTAAGAGTGCCTCTAGAATACCACTATTCTGAGGGAGGGATTCTGACATGTCCTGAAAATTTAGGTTTGCACAATTAAAGTTGATTAAAGTGCTCTGTTGCCCTAGGGCAACAAATCCCCCCTCCCTTTAAAAATGACTTTTCACATTAGGGAAGTGACGAGGAAATGCACTGAAATACATGGGATGAACAAATCATTAATGGGAAGACTTGTAAACACCGCACACAAAAATCAGGATGAATGCTTTTTGTAGTATAAGCACCCCATAAACAAAGCAGCATGGATGCTCAGTAAAGACATTCTGGGCTGAAGGGGCAATAGTGAACATGCTCATTTTGGGGTCAACACATTTTAGTGCCAAAAGTAGAATTTCCATGGATAATCTAAATGACTATAGATTATCCATTATAGATTTGGTTACTATAATACAGGGATCAGCAATCTTTTTCAGCCGTGGGCTGGTCCACTGCCCCTCAGACCATGTGGTGGGCAGGAGTATATTTTGAAAAAAACAATGAACGAATTCCTATGTCCCACAAATAACCCAGAGATGCATTTTAAATAAAAGGACACATTCTATTCATGTAAAAACACGCTGATTCCTGGACCATCCACAGATTGAGAAGGTGATTGGGCCGCATCTGGCCCATGGGCCTTAGGTTGCCTGCCCCTGCTATAGGAAGTTGCTCTTGAAGCTATTGCGATGAACATGTTTTAAACCAGGGCCGTCTCGAGCAGGTCGGGCGCCCTGGCGCGGAGATCGCCCCGACGCCCCCGCCCTATGGCTTCCGTGCGGCTTCATCGCGCAGCGCCTGCCCTGCACCACCGGGAGTGCACCTAGAGCCGGGCCTGTTTTAAACAAAAGAAGAAAGCAGTAAAAATTGGGGCTACAACCTTTTCAAAGCTGCAGGGCTGGTTAAAGAAGGATGCATCCCCAGGTTATAAAATACTGACTCTACTAGGCTGGAACTGCTTCAAATTCTCTTGGCTTTTTTACCCTACAACAGCACCATGGGAATTACTCTTCCTGGACTTCATTCCTCTGCTTTATTTTGAATATTCAAAGGCCTACAGTCCTGCGGGTATGTTAAACCATGTGGCGTCTTTCCCAGCACGTTCCTTCTCTTTGGGATCCACTTTGGTGGGAAGCATCCATATGATCATCATCAGGCCTGGCCATGTGACTGCTGGCTTTTCAACATTACAACACCACCATGGAACAAAGCCATGGAAAAGTGACTCTCACAGCACCGCACCTTGGGAACATTAACAACAATAGCAAAACAATGGAAGGAGGACCAGAACGAAATGGCACTTTCAGCAACAGCCCTGCCTCTATCTAGAAAGACAGCACTTGCAATCTGATGTCATCACACTGTGAATTGCTGCACCCCCTGCAAATAGCCACAAATGGAGTGGAAGATCAAAGCAGCAAGAAAAGCAATACGGACAGCATCGAAGTTGGATGCAAAAAGAGCTCTGTTATTTCAGCAATAACTGGCAAATTTAGGGGTTATTTCCTTTAATGATATGGTGGTGTTGCCTTGTAGCCTACTTCTGTCTCTTCGTCAAACACCAACAAACTTTCCAGTGAGAAGAAAACACAAAACACCATCAATCAATACCTTACTTGCAAATATCTTCCTTAACAACAACTTTGTTGGAATGCACAATGCATACTAAGAAAATGCATGCTGCAAAAGCTGAGCATCCTTTTTGTTGCTATTACACCTCTGAAAGTGAGGTGGCGCTTGTGTAGTCTGTCTTTTTCTTTTGCTCGCTGTCTCGGAGCCAGGGGAGCCAAGCGGACCCACCGCCTGATTTTCTACATTTCCACAGACCAAAGCATAGCTGTAAACAACAGCGGGGACATTGCTGAGTCTGACATTACTGCGTGTGTTTCTGCAAAGCAGAGACTGCTGTTTAAATTCCAGCTAAAGATTGAGCTTTCCTGTTTGCAATGAGACATGCCTGATGTATTCCGCCCATGCTTTATTTTAATTTGCTTGATAACACTGAGTGGGGCTGTTTTTCATCTCTCCTCTCCCTCTCCCCCTCTCTTAGTCTCTTCCCATCTTTGTCATCTAATTAATACAGAATTTCAACAGGCTTATAAGTCAGCTTGTGCCCATCAAGTCCCAATATTCTGACAGCAGATGTGAAAAGCTTTGTCACAGCTAAACTCTATAGGTAAAGGAATTGTATTTTATGGTTTTCTAAACTGGGAAGGAGGAAGGGGCATTACTGGCTTTTACTCAGATAGGAGGGGTCATAGCAGGAGACAATCTCTGTATCTTCAAAGACCAAACAGATCTCTGGAAGTAGATTGTGTTCCTTGGTAACACAAAGCAGCCATCTATCAAATATAAACTGCATTTTTGTGGAGTTGTGTGTCTCCCTAATGTAAATAATCCAAAGCATTCCTCATAAGGGGCTGAAAGGGAGAAAACATGATCAAGCTATCCCTCCTCCCCCAGCCCAAAGTCTCTACACATTAGACTCCTACAGTGTTACCCACATGGAATCAAGTTAGTTTCGCTTTTCAACAGAACTGGGTCAGATTGTGGTTTTGAATCTTAATAATGTAAAATGTGTTATGAAATTGGTTGAAATTCTTTCAATGCTGTCTGCTTTTAATGATAAGCCTGAGGAATGATCGTAAGCAAATTGCAAAAGAAAGCAAAGGAGGAGGACAGCCGAAGCCACAAAGACCAGCACATGGAGATCTGCTTGAAACCATATGAAATAAAATGGCTGTAAACCATTCATCCTGGCTCTGGAACACCCATATTTTGCAATTCATTGCAACATCACATTGCATCCGAGGGTAAACCACTTAGCAGGCTAGATGGCTCAAGGGAATCATAACGGCTATGCAGACTGAGCGTTACTGGTTCAAATATAACTGTGTCAAAAGTATATGAAAGCAGATCCCATACAGTTATTGCTCAGTGGCTTGTGAAATACACTGCATTAGTCTCCCATCTGGTTTCCTAAGAAAGGATAACTCACATCTTTCAAACCCTGTGAAAATTAAATTCTTAATTTAATGGTCTTAGCTGAGAAAGAGAGCCCTTTCCTTGCATAATATATATGCCTCTGCTTTGTCGTGAATTGATGTACTTTTTAAATGGTCTTAGGTTGTCTTCATATGGGTCATCCCACAGTCTTGCTGTAATTTAAAGGTCTACAACCATGTGCTCAGGGCCAATCACATGGGCTTAACAAAAATAATCACCTGACCAGGATCAAGGGCAATGATGTAATGCTAAGAAAGACCCACTGACACAGCTGCAGGTCTTTAAAAATTACAAGAGTGTCATCAGTAAGGAGTGTCATCCATAATTCTACTATAATGTCTAAAATGTAGCTACCGGTATGTGACCAGCATGGGCAAAAGCTTGGGGGTATAGAGAAATCATGCAAATTTGGTTAATGTCTGTAGGATTTCATTCATATGTGCTGCATTTTGGGTGGCTGTTTCCTGCATGGATGGCCAGAGCCAGAGCCAGAGCCAGGGTGCAGCCAGGGAACAGGGCTGGAGTGGACCTTTCAAGCATCAGCTGAACTGGCCCAATGAGAGGAGCCAAGAAGTTTAAGAGTTTAATTCCACAGTGTCTTAGATTTAGAATAAAAATCCTGAATAGTCCAAAGGTTGAGCAGATAATCAGAAATTTTGGACAAATAAGAAACCAAAATGGATCAAAGATCTCCATTGTTATGCTTATGACTCTGAACATTAAGCCCAGAAACATTACACGAATTATCAATGTCTATGTAAGTTTTCTAGATGTATGGTAATAAAAAGCCACTTCAACTAGCCAAACATTATGTCAAGAAGAACCCACAATGTAAACCAGAATCAGCCCATCATCTGATGTGGAGATTGGAAATAATATGGTACAGAAAGAGACATGGGGAAAATAACATTGCAAAGGGCAGTTTGCAAACCCTCGTTCAGTTTTGCAACTTCATTACATCCATGCAATGGATTTCTATATACAGCACTGTGCTGTCAACATTCTTGTAGACTGAGCTTCTGTGGCTTCGTAATCAGCCTCCCTTTCCTTGCTGCAGTTAAAGTGAATTGTTAAGAAGAATGTGCACAAGGGCTATTTTAGCAAAGCCACCAGTAAATACATTGTGGGCTGTTTTCAGCATAATGGAGTGGAAACTTGGGGTAATGCACCCTGGAAAAGAAATTAGGGTATATTTTTTACCATCTGCCATTTGGAAGCCAAGAGGCAGTCGTGTTTTAGCTTTAGACGGACTTTTGTCATTACTGGCTTCACTTGACAGTCAGGAAGTAGACACTCCAAGCTTTGGAAAGGAGGGAGGGGGTTGTGCCACAGAGCTTAAGATCATTAATGACCACTAAGCATATCAGCATTCTACCATTACAGGTATTCCTAGTGAGGAATTGCTTAGGTTCAGTCATGCTTTATACGTCTGTAGTGTAATTTCCTCCCATCAATGTAATATCTGCAAAATTACTACGCAGGGTTAGCCAAGGTGGTGCCCTGCTCCAGCTAGCATGGCCAATCATCAGGGATGGCAGGACTCCTATGAGATCAACTTCATGTTTCTCCTCTTCCCTGGTCCTACCAGTAGAGGGTTAGATAGTCTATTCTGGTGTAAACTAACATAAGGCAAATCTATGTTTAGGAACACCATTTGCTTACCCAAGGGGGAAATGTAATTATTACAAGACTGAGCTGGATTGAAGCAAGTGCTGCAGTGGACAGAATCGGTGCAATTCTATGTGTATCTACCAATAAGTAATCCTCACTGAGTTCATTGAGGCTTACTCCCTGGGAGATCTGTAGAGGGTTGCAGCAAATGTTGACCTTGCAATGGTGACCCAGACTACAATAGCTCTGAAACCTGTGTGGCCACAGGCAGCTCACTATTTCATCGCTAAATGTATTTCATGTGTTGTCAAGATAATTAATGTGCAAAAAGAATAAATTCTAACTCCCCCAAGTCCTTAGGATAGAGCAAGGAGAAATGCAGATAAAGTAAGAGATTCTTGCGAATGCCAGCTTCCACTGACTTTTGATTAAAAAGAAACCCTCCTTCCAGGGACTTGCTGCAGGAACAAAACCTCTGATGCACACATTGTGTGTGCACATGGTGACGCAACCTCTTCCCTAGAAGTGAATGGGAGAAATCCCATGTGTGCATGTTGCTTACTCCTGGTGTATGCAGGTCCTAGTCTGACACTGCACCACGCTGGCTTTTCCTTGCAAAATGTCTTCCCATCTCCTTCTTTTTCACCAGGTAAGTTCCATATAACCAGACTATAGCATTTGTCCATTTGCTTCTCTTCTCCAGAGCTGCCAATTGATCCCCGTTTGCATTTGTTCCGCTAGTAGGATTAAAATGCAACAATCCCTCTAACTAGGTGGTCTCCCATTTTTCTTCTGTGGACTGCCAACACAGCCCACTTTTATTTTTTTGCCTCAAGCATCGTCCTATTCATGAAACATCTCATATTGCGTTTGTTGATACTTGGGGGAAAGGGAAAAATGGATTGAATTTGGAACAATAGTAATTGCTTGTATTTGAAGGCATTTGTCTGTGCCTTGGTGACTTGCCAGCACTTTCTAGTCAAAAAAATGTTAGATAAATGTTGTTTCAGCAAATGATTGTTGTTGTTTTTTAAAATGGGAAAGCTCTTATAGCCCATATCTGAAAACCACCACCTGCAATTAAAGGGAAACCACTCAATCCTGCTTGAGGATCTTGAACAAAATTAACTTATTTTATGAAGCTGTGGCAGTGAGGGGGGGGAGGGTATGTTTAGGCTGTTTCCTTTGTATGTTTGTATTAATGTAATCTGTTTTGACTACTGCTCGTTTGTATTTTAAGTAAGAATATTTACATTTTCATTGTAATGATCTGTATGTGATCTTTTACACACACAACTAACTTTTAAATGTTTAAATTAAAAATAATAAAATTTATTATTAAATATAAACAGGGACTTCCAGGTCTGAGGTCACTCTCTAGTTCCTTTTTAGAATTGTGCTGCTATACTTTAACATTGCATGGTGTCAAACTAGGATTCGTCCTTTTCTCCAGATGAACTGTGAGAAGGAAAGTGAGTAAAAAATGTCAATTCTATGACTACAACTAATTGTTTCCACCCACCCAAATTCATCACCCTATTCACAAGAGCTGAATTGGGGATTACATTTCATTAATGGGCCATGTGCACAGCCATTCTTTTGCCCATGCAGTGCGCTTGGGAATGATGCTCCATAAGGGGAAATCATAGAATTGAAAGGAACACTGAGATCGAGGCAAACATTTATTGCCTTCTGCTTTCACAAATAGACACAACTCCCAGATTGAAAATTGGGGGAGGATTGGGGAGGGAGAGTCCTGTTGCACAAGGGCAAGTCATTCTGCTCACACAAAGTGCAACGTAGTGCTTAGTATTTATTTTATTCTCTTTCTGTCTGCATAAGTCACTGCTGCTTAAACCCTGCAGCTTTTCTAGATTTTAGTATCCCCCCCCCCCAAAAAAAACCTGTGAAAAGAATTCAATGTCGCATTGTTACAAATGTTCCATCAGTGCAAGCATTTCTGCTTGCCTCATGGAACAATCTCCTTTTTCTTCCCTCAATGTGCTCTTTCTGGAGGTTGTTCCATCACCACCTTGAACCAGTTTGGGGGTGTGCAACGTGGAGAACTGGTTGGAGAATTGCACTGCAAAATTCAAAGAAGTGCAAATTTCAAAGGAGGGTGTATTTTGGTTTGCAAGTGGAAATGAAGTAGGTTCATCTTTAGAAGTGAACTGAATCCAATCTCTCCCTCATTCCTAGAGGTACCGTGTTTCTCCTAAAATAAGACGGTCCTCAAAAATAAGCCATGTCAGGCTTTTCATTAATAGAATAAATATAAGACATCCCCCGAAAATAAGCCGGGGGGGAGCAGGTCTGGCAAGGAAAGGAAGGCTGTAGGTGAAGCCCGGGATCTGCGTGGGCGACTGGGGGCGAACGCCCTGAGCGCTGCGGCAGTGGCGAAGAGGCGCCCGATCAGCTGAGAAGCGGGCTGATCGGGCGCCTCTTCACTACCGCCGCAGCGCTCAGGGCGCTCGTCCCCAGTCGCCCACGCAGATCCTGGGCTTCACCTGCAGCCGCAGCTGCCTCTCACCAGGCTCTTCACGCTGCGCTGTGCTCCCCGAAGCGGCTCCCGTGCAGCCGCCTCGGGGAGCACAGCGCATCGCGAAGAGCCTGCTGAGAGGCAGCTGCGGCTGCAGGTGAAGCCCGGGGTCTGCGTGGGCGACTGGGGACGAGCGCCCTGAGCGCTGCGGCGGTAGCGAAGAGGCGCCCGATCAGCCCGCTTCTCAGCTGATCGGGGAGCGCAGCGCAGCGCGAAGAGCCTGCTGAGAGGCAGCTGCGGCTGCAGGTGAAGCCCGGGATCTGCGTGGGCGACTGGGGGCGAGCGCCCTGAGCGCTGCGGCGGTGGCGAAGAGGCGCCCGATCAGCTGAGAAGCGGGCTGATCGGGCGCCTCTTCGCTACCGCCACAGTGCTCAGGGCGCTCGCCCCCAGTTCACCTGCAGCCGCAGCTGCCTCTCACCAGGCTCTTCGCGCGGCGCTTTGCTCCCCGAAGCGGCTCCCGTGCAGCCGCCTCTTGCTGCGGCGGAATCGGGCATCCCAAGGAGCAAACTCCCGAGCCAGAAGGAGCAGCCGGGGGAGTTGGTCCACTTTCCCCGCTCCGTTTGTCTTTTGGTGGCGCGCGCCCGCCCTTTTCCTCCCTCCTCGCCGTCTTCCGTCTTAGCCCCGCACCCGGTCCGCCTCTCGCCCATGCATACTCTCGCCTACTCATCCCTTGCACACACACACACGCACACCTGCCGGGAGCAGTCACCAGTCACCAGCCTGGTCCCGGCCCAAAAGGGGGCCGGGCTATAGGCAGGCAAGGGCAGATTTGCACACTGGCGTTTGAATGGAGGAATTGGTCCTCTGAGCCAAAACAAGTCCAGCAGCCCCTCCGCCGGCTCAGGAATGCGTGCCGTGTGGATGCCATTCCCTGGGGAGAGACAAGCGCTCGCCCGGGGGCGGGGAGGACAGCGGCAAAAGGGAGCGAGGGACCCCAAAGCCAAGAGGGTCCGGAGGGATCGGCCCACAAGATCCCTTGGGGAACACTGGGAGGGCACGTGTGCTTCCTCCTTGCTCGGCCGGTGGCGCGGTTGCCAGCTCCCTCTCGAAAAAATAAGACATCCCCCGAAAATAAGCCGTGGTGTGTTTTTTGGGAGGAAAAATAAATATAAGACGTGTCTTATTTTAGGAGAAACACGGTAGTTAACGGCAGGAGCCATAGTTTAGAGTTTCTTTGGTTTTTTACATCAATAAAATATAACTATTCTCTTAAATAAAGGTTTCTGATCCTATTAAAAGTGCAACTAGAGTTGGATGGGGGGGGGGGTCCAGCGGTTTAACCCCTACCACAGGCATGGCCAAACTAGGCCCTCCAGCTGTTTTGTGACTCCCAGCTGTTTTGGGACTCCCATCATCCCTAGCTAACAGGACCAGTGGTCAGGGATGATGGGAATTGTAGTCCCAAAATGGCTGGAGGGTCAAGTTTGGCCATGCTTGCCCTACCATTTTGAGACAGTTTATGGTCTGATATTTTGAGGAGTCATTTGCTCTTTTTTCTTTTACATTTGCAACAGAGTGACTGCCATTCTTCTGTTGTTACATTTTTTAATCTTTCCCCTGTTGAACTATATTAGGTTTTATTGCTTTTCCAAAAAGTACATGCCTAAAATTTAAGAGCATACAATACTGGATTATGACTATTTATTCAAGAAACCACAAAAATGTTCAAAGCAGTATTTGAAGCTTCATCATCACACAGTTCACAGGAAATGATACCAAGGCTATGTAAACGGATGCAAAAAGGGTGTGTGTTTCTTAACTTCTAAATTTGTATGGTACCACTTCATTCTTGCTTATCTATATTCAATAACCTTTTTAAAAGAAAAAGGTTTCTCATCTGAAGCACACCACCTGGTGAATATGAACTGGCATTGTTTTAGTAGCACCTTAGAGAGCTTTCGTTTGTCATTCATGTGAGTATCTGAAGAAGTGTGCACGCACACAAAAGCTCATACGAATGACAAACTTAGTTGGTCTCTAAGGTGCTACTGGAAGGAATTTTTCTATTTTGTTTCGACTACGGCAGACCAACACGGCTACCTACCTGTAACTGGCATTGTTTTAGGTGAAGACCAGATTCACATATCTAATTTTTCAATAGTTCCAAACATTTTAAAATATTTTTTTCAACATGAGGTAGTTATGAATTACAAACAACTTTGGGATTCTGCTGAATTCCATTTGGGAATCTATATTTGTAGTTAGCAGCTCACCTTGGGGAGCAATGATAAAAGTGCATGAAATGGTTTATTTATTTTTTGTCATTATAAAATAATTCAAATGCACAGAGCAAGTAAGACAATATCCTACTCAAATCAAACTTGCAGATACATAAAGATGTTAATCAAAACTGATGCTTAGGCCTACAACTCATAGGAGTGATGGGGCACTGTATACCTGACCTCTTAGCACAGGCACCCCCAAACTGCAGCCCTCCAGATGTTTTGGCCTACAACTCCCATGATCCCTAACTAACAGGACCAGTGGTCAGGGATGATGGGAATTGTAGTCCAAAACATCTGGAGGGCCAAAGTTTGGGGAAGCCTGTCTTAGCAGGTGGGTTGCTGTTACTTACTGGGAGGGAGAGTGGAATGGGCAAGGGGAAAGAGGTTAGCGCTGTGCAAACGCAGGAGCAGGAGCACCACATTGGCTCATCCGGTGCACCCGCACAGGGCTGAACTCCCTCCCTGCCACGTTGACCCTCTCAATTTCTCTCCCTGCAAGCAGCTGCGATCCACATGCTGGGAGGTCGGGTAAGCACCACTGTGCCGTACTTCACCATGTGCTACTGGCTGTCATCCTATGTAGAGTAAGCCCCATACTTTTGTATAAGATTGCTTTGTCAAAATATTAAAAAGAAGAAAATGTCACAATTTGAGACGAAAGCAAGATTTAGTTCCAGTTGTGCACCTTCCAAATGCCTTCTTTTCAATGAACAAGATACACATGCTTAAATCTGAATGAAATGGGTTCATGCTTAGTGATAGAACATCTGCTTTGCATGCAGGTTCAGTCCCCTGGGAACGTACACTTCCAGAAAGCCTGGAAAGCTGCTGCTAGTCGGCATACACAATACTGTGTACACCGGTGTACACAATACTGAGTAGATGGACAATGGTCTAACCTGGTTTATGGCAGCGTCCTATTTTTCTGGGTTCCTCCGAACCATCATTTCTGAAAGTGCATTAAATCAAGGGGCAACAAACTGTTTGGGAATAGTGGGCACATTTTGAATTTTTAGAGTGCTGGGGTGCCAGTCACAAAATGGGTGCCATGGAGGGGGCATGGCATAACACAAAATGGCTGTCTTGGGGAATGACATAAAATCAGAACAACAACCTTATGCTTACAATGAAAAATCAGCTATTTGCCACTGATCCTGATTATGGGACACACAACACACACACACACACACACACACACACACACACACACACTGATGCTGTTGCTATCTAATAGCAACAGGGAGCAGGAGCATTCCTCAGCACCAGGAAAAAATATGAAAAGTTGCCACACCATTCTCATTTCACAGAAATTGCCTAGGAGCAATTTTGCCCCATAGCTTTCTTTCTAGGAGAGCTATAGACGTAATTTTTAGAATAAAAGTTCAGAGTCTACGGCACCTGCCCAAGGACACCAGGAAAAGCCTTTGCAGATGCTATGACACCCATAGGCACCAGGTTGGAGACTCCTGGGGTAAATAGCAACTGGCTGAGAGAATAGGTCTCAGCTGTGCTGAATGATGATTCCCCTCCCCCGAAAAGTATGTTTGCCCTCCTCGGGCGGGCAGCTTGGCAGGTGGTCTTCAGGCCTCCTCTGTGAACTGGCCTATTGTAGGCCGGATCATCCTCTAGCTGCTGAATTGGCCAATGGCAGCAGGGATTTAGGGGGTTTTAACTGGGTGCAGTGCCAACTGACCAGTAGCAGTGCTTGGCACCATGCCTGGGGCAATGATACCCGGTAAATGCCCGGCCTGCAGGGCTTTTTGGCCTCTCTCATAATGGAATTCCATAAGGGATGTGGCAAGATGATCCAGAGTCAGTCTTGAGCTGCCATTGCCCATGGTGCATATATGCTAGGTGGGTGAGATGGAAGTTAATTGAGTTAGCAGTGCTGTAGTCTTTACTGCTCTTTTTAGGAAGCACCGAAGGACATGCTCCTCAATAAAAATATCTCTCCCAAAATGTGTTGGGAACCTGTATCCATGTGTAGCCATCTTTTTCATTTTCCTTAAAGCCCCCCAAATGCTTTCAATTCGTTTAGAACAATTTGTTTGAAGCTTCACACCTGCAATTTAAGCCATTCAAACAATTGCTAGTTGCATAAATGGCACTGTGTCTAGCCTGGGTCTTGATGTCGTGCCTTGGCTCACAGTAAAGTTTCTTTTGTTTGTTTCTGTAGCACTTCAAGCAGCCCGTATAGTCCTTAAAGAACAACAGCCATAGCAGCAAGGATACTACCCACTCCCATACAATGGTGCCCCACAACCTAAAGCAAAAGCTCTGGTATTCTTCTCTGTCAGAGAAAAACAGAAAAGATGCTGATAAATTAAGGGACTGACATGAAAGGACAAGATTAGCCATTTACGAAACATCACATTTTGACTGATGCTTCGTAGCTGGAAAGAAGCAAGAAAACCCACAGGAATGGGGAGGGCAATTGTTTTTTAAGTGCAAGCTTTTTGCTTCTATTTCTTAACCTCACACATCTCTTTAAAATCTGGATTAGCCTTCAAGGTGGAAGAATGGAATGAAATAAGCAGCCTTTCATTTACTTCCAAAACTAACAAAAATGTTCTGTGTGGAAATTTATGTCACCAACACAGACTGACTCTTACTCCCAGGGAGCAGAGATAGAATTACTGCCAATGGAATACATTCCTTCACGTACTTTGCCTCTAAGACACACTCACTATGCCACGTAAATTCAGGCAACAGCCATACTCTGACGGAGGAGGGCTATGCAAAAACTCCTCAGACAGATTTCCTACAGATATCCTTTCCAGATATTGGAGGGACTGCCTGATTGGTCTGGGGGTGGATTTTGAACTGCAGCACCAATGTAATGTCATGCCCTCCCCATGTGGTAGGATGACCAGTTATGCAACCACAGAAAAGAGGAAACAAAAACAGAGTGGGGTCCACATTTTCATAGAAATGACATATTACCGGTATATGTGTCATATTACCCAATAATATTTGGGTAATGAAAAGGGGACATGGGGTCAGTGTGCTTGCTCTAGAACACCCTCCCACCACAAGACCTTAATAAGATGCTTATTGTGCCACAATGTCATTGAATTTCCCATGACGCTTAATGTTGTTTTCATCTCAGTTTTAAGAAAATGCAAGCTAAAAGCTAAACAAAATCATCATCTAAACAAAATCATTAGCAACTGGGAGTCGTGTGTCTTTTTGTGAAAGCAGAAGGCAATAAATGTTCAGTCAGTAGTGCATGAGATTCTTAATTCCAGGGTCGTGGGTTCAAGCCCCACTTTGGGTGAAAGATTCCTGCAGCTTTACAATTCTATGATTCTATAACAAATGGTTTCTTTGCTCTCTGTATTGAAGACAACAAGCAAATCATCTTTTCATCTTTCCCCTCCCATTTCTCTTCCATATTCTGCTTGAGTAAAGTTTGAGTTCAGGATTTAGCTTACAAATACTTCCTCCACCACCCTCCTTCCTGTTTCTTTCATCTTAAATATATAATGACTGCTGCCACATAAATCTAGGAAATAAATCAGAGAACATGTTGCAGTTGCAAATCATTTGGAACAAAGACAACAAATATTTTGGTCTTGGCAGCAATTCATCTGATAGTGTCAGATTCATTGTCTACATTATGGACAATTTCTATTTTTTTTTAAATATATTTTTATTAATTTTCCAATTAAAACCAATTATATCACATTCGTTATTTCAAATTATACACATATATATCAATCAAACCGAATATTATGCCAAATCATCTAAAAAATTTTTTTGGGTTCCCATGCTTCAAGAAATTGGGGATTCCTCGCAACCGTCCACTGCCGTCTTTTTTCTAAAGTTCAAATCGTCTCTCCAAGTTCATAATAATCCGAATCTTTCCCTTATAGTCACATAGATGTTTTCCACTTTCAACCGATTGTTTCCCAGCTGCTGAGATAAATATCAAACAAGGTTTCACAAATGTTCTTTCTCCTGTGTGGGTTAATCAGTCCAGCCTCCCCATAAATCTTCTTGGTCTGGAGCTCCCTGTTGCATCAACACGAAGCAGCGCCATCTTAAAAAAACTCAAAACACTTTCGTTTTCTCTCATAACCGGGTAGATTAACGATCTTTATAAAATTTACAGCTTTTCCAGGCAGAAGACCCAAACATCAAACCATAGACTCTTGGTAAATTAATGGATCTCCTTGCCCTATAGCTGAACTTAGCTTCAGGTCGCTGCTCCAATTCAAAGTGCGTCACAGCTCATAAATCCTCCGAACGCGTCCAGGACTCCTTCCGTCCAGCTAGAGGGGGGCTTTTCTCGTCAGCAACTCCACATCTTTAAAAAATATGCTCAGTAACAACAGTTTATAAAGTTCAACTCACACAGTCTTTTGCTTCTCTTTCACTCCAAACAAACCAGGACATCGCGTCTGGGAAGGTACGAAGTAACTCATATGAAGAAAAATAAAAAAGGACTCACTTCCCTTATCGCTCCGTCCCCATCAATCCTTCTTTCAGATGAAATACAGCCTTTGACTCCTCTCCCTCAGCAGCATAAATTTCTCAGCAGTAAACAGCGCTTCTTCCCCTCCTTCTGAAGTATGTCCATAGATTTAAGCCTAATTATCTTCTTTAACCATGGAAATCCCCGCCATGCAGATTAGCGCCCGGGAGTCCTGGCCCTCGTAAGTGCTCAGCCCAAGCTCCCCCCACTCCAAAAACAGTCGGAGTGGGTCTGGGGGCATCGCGGGCCAGCGGCCCCTCTCCGTAACCCCCGGAGAGGGTAGGGGGTTGCCATTTACTCCCCTAGCAACCGCCAAATTCCTTACGAAGGTCAGAGAGATGGAAAACAGGTCCGCCATTCCTGCCGGCGGAAACCGGAACCTCCATTATGGACAATTTCTATACCCCGATTTATAGGACATAAGCTGGAAATGTGGCAGCAGATCATGCTTCTTTTCAATTGAATGTTGATTTGTTATCTCCTCCCCTGCATCACATCTGTCCAAACTATCTGGCCACTGAGTTGTGAACTCTTATGTGAACAAGGATTGTCTTCTTTCTTGCCTGTGCATTACACTTTGGAGAAAACTGGGCAATGGAGAATATAAACTTACTCAGTGTGCATCAAAAGGCATTCTTGTTGACAATGTGATAGGTCAAGCAAGATATTTATGGGTAGTGTCATCATAACTCATAAGCTTCTATCAGAAGAAAGCATAATCCAGTTTCATTCCCAGAGAATTTCTGTTATTATTTTCTATCTGAGCTGGAATTTGTCATGCTTCTACTCACAGTGACTGTCTGTTTTCCTATTTTAGGCCTGCATTGCACAATGTAACCCTATGCTTTGGTTTAGAGAAACAGGTTCAGCCATCTCTTGAGATATCATCACCAAATTTGGCACGAGGGTTCCTAAGGTGGAGAAGGCAGTCTTAATCAATATTTGGATCCCGGGCATAATTTTGATTCAATATGGCAACCAAGCCATAACTTTGGTGTGACTTCGCCTGCTTTTTTGGCACCGGCTTGGCCACCACACAAACACAGCACAAGGTTTTCTGAGGTGGGGCAGAGGTGGATTTAGTTCAGTCACACTGGGCACAGAGCCTTAGGGACACTGCTGGGGATGCTGCAAAGATGATTTAGAATGGAGCGCGAGAAGTGGAGGATGTCACTCAGGGCGCCGCTGAAATTTGACGCCCTAAGAGCTGCCACTGGGGTTGGTGGTGTTTCATTGATGTTTGGATGCCAGGTGCCATTCTGAATCAAGATGGTGAGCCCAAGCATGACTTTGGTGTGACTTCACTCGATTTTTGGCATGATGGGCACAAACCCACAAATTATTCTATCCATTCTAAAATCACAATTTTTTGGGGGGGGGGGGGTTCTGGAAATTCCCGGGCATTGCCAGTCACGCCCTGTTAGTGCTATATAAAGGAGAAACATCTGCTAATTTGGGAATCTTGCCAAGTTAGAGGCTGCATTAAATTATGGTTGAATGTTCACGTCAAAGATTTCCTGTTGTTTATTAATGATTAACTATAAAATATAGGTCCTCTGCTAGTAGACCCAGAGAACATCTGAGATAAGATGTCCCTCTAAACATGCTATGATTTATTATTATTATCCGTAGTAGTAGGGAATCTACCGTATCTGAATCTACAGAAACTAGGCATTGTACAATGATAAAAATAGCTTGCTTCTACTGAAAAAGAAAAGAAACACAAGACATTAGCAGCCTTTAGCTGTCTTTTTTTCATCCCCTTTAAAGTCCAATGTATGTATTTCCAGTCATATTTCTAACTTTATTCTTCCTCAAGTGATTTATTTTTCAACCCTTTTGCCCCAAATAATTCTACATAATCTGAAGTGGTTTCCCAAAGGCTTGTTCTCACATCTTTCCCCCTTGAACTTCTTCATGTTTTTGACATGTCACAGAGTTCAACTACTTTGCTAACAGGGTATTTAAAGCATGCTTTCTGTCAGAAAGCTCTCCTGACACATCAGCCTACGCATTGTTCTGTTTCTGCCAATAAGCCTTTTAGTGATACAGAACTGCATGTTTGTTTAGCTGTCAGGGCACAACACACTTTGAGCCTCAATCAAATGTTTTAACTTGGCTTAGAACGTTGAAGAGATTACAAAAATTGTTTTGGCCTCAATAGCCTATGTCAATTTATACATACAGTACTAAGTTTAGAGCTTGTTCTGCATTTCACTCTAAGAACTCAATCTTATGCTTATTCAAAAGACAGAACTTACTTACTTCCAAGGAAAAGTCATAGGACTACAGCTTTATTTTTACATTTATTTAATTGTAAATAAGATCATCAAGTCAAGTGCCCAAAGCTAAGAGCATATTCAAAACGGGTAAATACAGTTCAAATGTCCAAGTGTCCAAGCTGGCACATATTTGAGACTACAGTTCCCATCAGCCCCAGCCAGCATGGCTATGGTCAGTGATGATGAGAATTATAGTGCACAGGGCACCATGTTAGCCAGCAGTGGTATTTATACTATCTGTTTAGAGCAATAGCAACTGAAGCCAGAAGTGCATATTTACCCAAGACGTCTAGTTCCTGCCTCCACATGGACCAGTTTTTGTTACTTAATTCATCATTACTTCCTGAATCCATAGCTCTCCAACTGTCCTGTTTTCAGTGGGACATCCCGGATAACAGAAACCAATCTTGGAATGTCCCAATTAAGACTGGCACGCTGGTGTGAGTCAGCCCAACCCTGCTGACGAGCACCAGAGCACTTTCCAGGATCGCTAGGGCAATTGTCAACGGGTTGCGCCAAAGTGCCTCTGCCCTGGCGCATCCCTTTGACAATCGCCAAGGTGCCTTCCAGGAAGGCACACTAGCAGTCTCAAAGGGATGCACCAAAGCACCTTGACAGGCCTCGCGGAGGAGGAGGAGGAGACAGCCTCAACGTGCAAACCTGGTAGACCTTCATCTTGGTATTGGTTGTTAGCATGATATTCTCCCATAGCCTTTTGGAGAGGTGAGCCTTAGATGTACCTGTCTTGTCAAAGGAACCAGGCCTGTTGCCAGACCAACTCCGTGCTGCAAAGATGTCTGCAAATGTGACATAAATAGACTGGCAACACCAACCTTGCAGTGATCATCCATAGCAGTGACCAGAGGAGGAATGACCACTGGGAGGAGCACAAACGCCATGGTGCATCTGTATCAGCAAAACTGGTTGCCTTGATCTGCCCCAGCTACAATGAAACATCTCCTGTATCAGTCTCTACAACCACAGCAGGCATTGTAACCTTCCAACAGTTTGACTTCACCCCTAAAGGCACATTCCTCCATTGTCTCCAGAGACAGACGGATGTCAGCAACAACTGAGAATTGTAGCTTTGGTGTAAATATGGCCAGTAAGTGTGAGGTTTATCTTGCATCTATGATACTAGCTGGTGGAGCTCAACCTGAGGAGGCATCAAAGAAGGGAAGAATTTTGCAGTGCACAACTGAAAATGAAGCTATATAGTCACACTGAGTATGTGTGTCGGAGTGGGGATAGAGGATTTCCATTGTTCATGAAGCCAGGATCCCCCAAAGCTAACCTGATGGACTGACTAAGCATGTGGTTTAGGTCTCATGGCATTTTAGTTCCTATGACATCTCTCTAGCCTCTCTTTGCATCTATAGTTGTTTGAAACAGTTGCTCTTAGAAGCCTGAAAGCAACAGCTGCTTTCTTCATCTTATGAACTTTATATAACCTATTTCATAACGTTCTGTGGAGCCTATTTTTCCTTTGTATTAAAAGGGAAAATCCAGTCCACAGTGCAAGAACGTGAGCAACCCAAGCAGCTAAGAACTGCTTAGTTCTTTCTGTGCTCAGTGCAGTTGAATTTGTAATAAGAGCTGAACCAGATGTTTTCAGATGCTCATAGACAACTGTAGGAAGAGAAAGAGAGAGATGAGGCAATGAAGGGACTGTTCTGAAGGGATTTGATTCTCTGCAAGAAGCCTGTTTTCAGTCATTTATCAACTTGACAACCAAGGGCGTACCCACCATGCAGCAAGTTAGGGCAGCTGCCCTACTCTAGAAGCAGGGCTGGTGGGCAGAGGCGGAGCACAGCCCGGCGGAGCGCGAGTTCGCAATTCCCGCCGCGCCACGCCGCACCCTCCCTCCAGCTCCCCGGCGCGCCCTCAGGCAAGGCCAAGCGCGGCGGGGAACCAGGGAGCACGGCGCGGTGGGCGGGAATGCCGAACTCGCGCTGGGCTGGGCTGGGCTCCGCCTCCGCCCACCAGCCCTGCTGCTAGGGAGGGGCACAGCCCGGCGGAGCGCGAGTTCGCCGTTCCCGCCCGCCGCGCTGCGCCCTCCCTCCAGCTCCCCGTCGCGCCCTCTGGCAAGGCCAAGCGCGGCGGGGAACCAGAGAGCGCAGCGCGGCGGGCAGGAACGCTGAACTCGCGCTCCGCTGGGCTGGGCTCCGCCTCCGCCCACCAGCCCTGCTGCTAGGGAGGGGCACAGCCCGGCGGAGCGCGAGTTCGCTGTTCCCGCCCACTTTGTGGCCCCTCCCCTTCCGTGCCTTGGCCCCTCCCCTTGCCCCCCCCTAGTTTTGATCCTGGGTACGCCCATGTTGACAACACTGTTGCAGCCCTCTGCCATGGCTGGTGAAGCACTTTCCCCATAAAAGTCATTTCAATGCATGCAATCAGCATTGTCTGAGAAATGGCAGAAAACGAACTTCATGTAGAAAATTAAATATACTCAACCTATCCCACAGATACCGGTATTAGAGAAAAATGTGGATGTAATATCACTCTTCTCCCAAGATGGGGGCACCATCTTGTCATAAAACAATAGAATTGAAGAGTTGGCAGGAACTCCAATGGTCATTTAGTCTAACCCCCTGCAATGCAGAAATCTCAACTAAATCATCCATGACAAATGACTATCCAACCTCTGCTTAAAAACCTCCAATGAAGGAGAGTCTACCACCTTACGAGGGAGTCCATTTCACTGTTAAACAGCTCTTACTGTCAGAAAATTCTTCCTGATGTTTAGTCAGATGTTTGTTCTGAAGGGATTTGATTCTCAAGCAGAAAAATAACTTGGGCCAGCTCTGTCCATATTTCAAATTCATTTTAAAAGACTTTTGTGACTGGCTGCTCCTCTTTCAGATATGTCTCTTTCCCATGCTAACAAAAGATAACCACTGCATTTATATTTTATTAGTTGTCGCCAATATGAATTTGGCAAGCAGGAAACACAGCCAGCTGTAAGGCTGCTTTTGATTAGGTTCTTGTTCCATGGAGTTATGGAGACAAATTTATTTTTTAAAGTTTCCTGTTCTATAAACATACCCTGATTCAGCAATGAGTGAACCTTGAACACTTTTATAAACTTATTTTAAGTGACCGGCTGATGTTGATTTTGGTGATGGAATCAACAAAATGAGTCAGAGGTAGCTTTGATGGTTATAGATCACAAGGGAAATGCATTGGGAAGAGTGGTCATTTTGCACTTACCATCTGGAAAAAAATCTTTCTATATTTTCACAAGGTACCTGTTTCATAAAATAGGTCCCTTAAGGGATGGCTTAAAATTTAGGTAGTCAAAGATACTATCAATGTTGCCTTCTTTAAATACAGCATATCAAATTTTCTATTTCTTTCTTTTTCTTTTAAAGCCTACTTTTTTATAAAGAACTTACAGTGGCCTGGTTTGCACATCAAATTAAACCATTGTTAAAAATAAACTATGGATTCATATCAATAACCAGCATGTTAATGCATGGCGATCAAAAATCCCCACATCACTCCACTATCACTTGTACTGTTACCATGGAGGCGGTATTAAAGGTTTGTTCTTTCTCTCTCTAACACACACATACACAGAAACCAAAGTCTAGCAGAACTGATAGGGGAGATGGAAACTCCCCAGCTGGGTCAACTTCTTTGCTTGCAGGACAGAGTTGAACAATGATACCGTGTTGTTTTAAATGGATTGCTTTAGGCTTTATTGGTGATGGAAGAAGGGATAGGTCAGATAAGGGATGACGGATCAGTAGATTCCCAACCTTTCCCCGCCCACTGTCTTCTAGAGCCAGAAGGGGCTTGAAGAGGGAAGAGCAGCAATCATTTCTGTGCAGGAGACATCGCAGGCTGCAGGCATGCAACCCAAAGGAAGGGATATAAGCCAGAGGAGGGGAGGGACCCCACTGTTGCTGCAACTGCTCCATAGGGCCCAGACCTGTGGACAGGAGCCTAGAGGCTATAAGTATGTAAGCATGTTTATAGAATAGAATAGTAATTTATTTGCCAAGTACTTACCGGTACATACTACTTGGAATTTGCTTTGGCTAATTTTACAATGTAAACGTACTTTATACAAAATATCTGTTAAATATCTGTGTGAGGATCGGAGTGTGCAGAACACTATTTCAAGCAAAGAGGAGCCACTCCGACTGCGTCTGGAGCTTTTGCCTTCTGTCCCTGTAGTGACTTCAGAACAGGTTGTTATCTGGAACAACATGAAAGCTGCTGTGTTTCTTTTGCCAATAAAGGGTTAACTATCAGACATGTCCCTTCCTTATCTGGGCGGGCCATGATAGTAGTCTATTTTGCCATGTAATTTCAATTGAAAAGCAGGTCATGCTATCTGAATAAAAGAAATACCTGTGGTCCCAGATAGACTTGATGGTAACATTTTTTTTTAATGTGATAGCTGTGTGAAGAGCTAACGTGAAGAGTTTCTTATTTGGGATATGGTTCATCTCCTGCTCTCTCTGAAATTTGGAATGGCTTGACAAAACAGAGAAGAATCAAACTGAGTATAGTTTATGTTTCATCAGATCTCCCACCCTTTTGAGATTACAGGACAAAACTTCACTAGAGTGGCATACCCAATATGGCTTGCCTTTAAAAAAAAACACTGGAACTGGAACTCTGTGATACAGGGACCATGTGACAGTATTTGGGGGAGAATGAAAAGGTGTGGAGATGGAGAGACAGCAGTTTGCAGACTTCTCTCACTGTACATTTTTCACATCAGACTTAGCAACCCACTTCAGTCACAAGCCATGGACTCAAGTGCCCTGCGCTTGTTTCACTTCCTGTTCCTCTTTATAATATCAAGCCATCACTCTATCCCATCCAGGAGATGTGCAGATTGTCCTTGAATTGGAAGGGTACATATTTCTTTAATGAGGGTGATGTGAATTTTCTTGTTTGGCAGATGAACAAGCACGAACCATTTGCTCTTCCTGTGCTCTCTATGCCATCATCACATACAAAATGGAAACCTCCTTGTCTTCGAAAGGTGTGTTGCTGCATAATGAGGCACATTTAATCTCTGACCAATACTTAGTAGAAATTTAAATGGCAATTTAATTTTTTTTTACCTGATTAATTTTTTTTATTAGTGCTATGCTTAAGTTTGTTGGGGTAGGGAGCTTTTTTACTGTGTGATCAATCGAAGTGGTCCAGCTGTGTTATATTTCTTATATGTCACATTGATATTGAAGTTTGCCCGCTTTTAGTGGAAGTCACATTGATACTCTAATGTTAGGTGATAAACAAATCAAATGCACAAACCACTCTACTGTAGATTGGCACAGGCAATTAATTTCATTGCAAACTATTATCTGAAAAATATGTATTATCTGAATAGGATATTGGAGTACATTCCCTAATATGGGATCACACAACATCTCCTTAAAAGGGCCCTTAATGCATTTTTAGCAAGTCACTTCATGACATTCTTTACAAAAAATTTTCCAGGGAAGTACAAGATGAAAGAACGATGGACTAATGAAGAAGGCAATGTGACCAGAATGTTGAGGAGGAAAGGCTCCTCTAAGTCTCTGTGTTAGGAGTCTAAAGTGCACATGCAAACTCTGAAAAAGCAGGGCTCCTCTTGGAAATATGAGGAAAGTCCATGTCACAAGGCAATAAACTACACAGTCCTGCTCCTTTCCTTGCCACATAAGCAATAGGCTGGATCCTGGGAAACATCCACACTGATTACGCAAATTAGACTAAACATCCTGGAGCTTTTTCTCCTTCTATCTCTTTTTCCTGTTGCTTCATTACCATGTCTGAAGCTTTATTTCATGAATGATTAACATTTTATTGTGATACACTTTTAAATACATCCATAATATGCGTATGTCTGTCAGGTAGCATGTAAAGTAGTCCAGGAGGTATGGATTAGGCCAGTTCCTCAAACAGCCTTATCATAAGGTATGTGTTAACATTTCTCTGGATCACAGTCATCTTGGCTTCAGGCTCTTACTTGTACAACTAAAAATATGCAGTCAGGGAAATCCATCTTCCATTGTAATACTTTTGTCAGTTTGAGCAGAGCAGGCAAACAGAATTCAGTGCACTCAACAAAATACTAATTCTTAGCCAAGTGACAAGCAAAAAGTTACAAACTGGAAACCACTAGGTCCTAAACTGGGATCACCATCCATAAATCCATTGCCATGTGTCTTAGTCTGCTGGTCGCTATACCACACCCCTGCACAATCACTCATTTTCATGCTTCTCAGTTTTAGCTTACAATGATAACATACTGCGACATCTCACAACATCTGCAACATCTGATGGTTGAACAGGAGGCGTTTTATTTTCTTGCAAGATCTTGGGGGCTCTGCATCTCACACAGCCTAGCAAAATCTCAGGAGAGAGTGCTAGCTTCCTTTAAAAGGATGGGGCACCTTGCCTAAATTCTTTACTCCTTTCCTCAAGTAGAGTAAACTTTCCAAGCCCTCCTTCCCTCGGTTTAGAGGCTCTCATTGAGGCTTGCTGTGGTCACTGATTAACAGGGCCAGCATTGTTCTTGCTTTGGATTATTACATTTTGGTCACATGGTCAAGTCAAGCAAGGGTCATGTAAGGGGAATTCAGATGTGCCTGAAAAATATATATGAGTGGCATTGTGGGGCTGTGAAGGTTAGCTTCATCTTCCTCTACCCATGCACCTGGTGGTGATGTGCCTGAGCATGGGGTGTGTGAGGAAGCTCTACATATGGACTGCTTGGACCAATGGGGTCCCCTGTATGGAGAAATTCCATGTGCTTACATCTGTATGCATGTACAGTCCTTTCATGCACCACGTAAACATGCAGATGAGAGCATGGCCAAGACCAGAGTCAGTAGGAAACAAATATGAGGCAACCATTTGATTCAGTACACATTTAAATGTGAACTTACCTAGTCCACACTTTCCAGAATGATGTGCGAACTGAAACAGGGCCATTCTTTGAAATTCACACTGCTCCAAATCTTGCAGTGCAGTCCTCCAGCCTAGCAATGTGTACAAAAACATGTATGAATTAGTGTAAATATCATAATTTCTCCTTCCACTTCTTCTCTGCCACCTTTCCTTTCTCTCACTTCACCTCCCAGTCTCTCCAGCAGAAAGTTATTCTCTCTCTCCCCACCCCCAGCATTCCAAAGCTCTTAGCACCATGTCACTCCTTGGGTTCTTTCCTCAGGCTGTTTGACGCTGCCGAGCATTCACATTCACAAAAACAATAAGTACTTTTGGCTGAGACCCCCAGTTTAGGCTGTTCCCTCTGTGATAAAGCAGAGAAAATTTTTCCTTCCTCTCTTATGATTTTGCATGGCTGTTGCTGGGAGAGTGCTCTCAAGCTCAGGTCCAGCTTTCAGGCTTCCCATAGGCATTGGGTTGGCCACTGGAGAACAGATTGTTAGACTAGATGGACTTTTGAGCCTGATCCAGCAAGCTCTGCTTACATTCTCCTATTGTAGGAGTCCTATATCCTCTAAGACAGGCATCCCCAAACTTCGGCCCTTCAGATGTTTTGGACTACAATTCCCATCTTCCCCGACCACTGGTCCTGTTAGCTAGGGGTCATGGGAGTTGTAGGCCAAAACATCTGGAGGGCCGCAGTTTGGGGGTGCCTGCTCTAAGAGTTGCAATGGTATCATTTTAATAATATGCTAGCATCAAAAACCTTAATGAATCACCTGGAAGCAGAATTTGGCACTGAATATTAACAAAGAGTAAACTTGCCTCACCTTGATTCAGTTTATGTTCCTTCCCCCCGCCCAAGAAAACTACCCCTTCTTTCTCAGTTTTCTTAAGCTGAAATAAGGAATGAGAGAAATGTGCCCCTGGTTCACTGTCAATCCCCCACCCAGCAAAATATTTAATCTTGAGAAAATGAAGAGCTGGTGGGGAGGGTTCACTGGAGACATAAGCTCTACTGTTGTTAACTGGAATGAAATTCCATTGCATACTCACAAACATCACTTCCTGCTAGGACCATGGGACTGCAGCTGCTTTTGCAACTGAATTGCAAGCAGATCACTGCTGACTCTAGCGAGCCCTTCTCACCATTTGTTACTCTTCCATTCTTCCAAATGTACCTTTTTCGAGGTGTGTGGGGGGGGGGAAGACTGGACCTGAATTCAAAGGAGTCTGAGCATCACTTGTGATGGGGAATGCCTTCTCAAACAAATTCTGACTCACCTGATCACTATGATACAATATATATTGAAACTGTTAAGGGTAAATAATGGCATCACACAAACAATGGCTGATGTCTTCTATAAATGCTGAGCCAAAATACTTTTAGTTTCCTTATGTTTATGAAATTATGGACTTAACGGCATGGAAAAAGCAAGCAAGGTAATGAAAAACATGGCAATGTGGCAGATTTAGCTCAAATGGTCTACTAAAAAGAAAGCTTTGAATCTAATCACCACATATTTTACCTATTTCTTTTGTGTAGCGTCTGATGGTAGGGGGGGGGGGTTGTGTGTCTTATAGTCCATAAATGGAACTATGAGTAAGGAGAATGTGCCTACTTCCTTTGGAAATTGCTCACAGGAAGCCCAAATATACCAGAAACAGATTGTGAAGAAATGTGTGGTCCCAGGACAAATGTTATAGATATATTCGCTTTCTGGGAAGTGTATTAAAACTAAGTTAATCATTTCTCTTTTCCTTGAGTCAGTTAATGGGAAACAGTCCTCTCCACCAACTCAAATGATGAGGATATGCTAACAGACCAGCGGTGAGCATCAATAACAGTCTTTCTGGATGTTGTCTGAGAATTAGCTGTCCCGAGCAGCAGCTGGCAAGTGTTGTACTGCAAGGTTAAGAAACAGCAATAACCTGCTGCTGCTGCTGCTGAGGGCAACCAAAAGAGGGAAAGGAACCTGTTACCTAGCAGGAGATGCAAGATAAAAGGAGAAGCAGGAGGAAACTGGACAAACTAAGCACCATGCTGATGTGCAGCTGCTAGGAGTGCTCAGTGCAATGTTGACATCAACAGCCCTTACTCAAATTTCCTGCTTCTCAGCAGTTATGTGCTTCCATGACTTTATACAACCTCTGCTTCCCTTGGTATCTTGCTTCTCCTTCTAGTATGGGCATCAGAGCCCTCACCCATTTGGTCATCACTCATGACTTAGCAGTGGCCATTTATTCCTGCTCCTTACATCTGTCTGCACAACCTCATTGGCTGCTCCTGGAAACTAACAGAAATCATGGTCAAAAAAATTCTTACTTTTCTGTGTACCGTGCATGTTGACTCTAAATTCTAATGAAACTGACGTTTTTATGAGCTTGTATTTGGTTGAAATGCTCTACTTGCATTTGGAATATTAAAACAGCAAAGCTTCGCAGTTCAAATATTTACATTACTGGAATAAATGTTAAACATTGGCATCAATTGGGATAAGCAGAATACTCTAAGAGGAGAGGCTACAATGCAGTGGTAGAGGACCATTTTTGCATGCAGAAAGCTCCAGTGTTTCCAGATCCCAGGGAACAGGGCTGAGAAAGTTCTGTATATGACAACGTGGAGAGCTGCTGCCAGTCAGGGAAGACAATTGTTTCAAACAGAAAGTGTAACACTGCCAATAGTGTGTGCCATTTTTCTAGAAAAAGAGGTGCTGGAACTCACCATGAACAGCTCCCTCATTCTCTTAGAATGGCAATCAGAGAGGTTCTGGAACTGAGTTCCTGTGAGTTCCCCCAAAAAACAAGCCCTGCCAGCAGTAATGTTCCATCAGCTGTGTTTTCCATTGCAGTAATGGGAACTTGGGACGTGGGTGGTGCTGTGGGTTAAACCACAGAGCCTAGGGTTTGCCGATCAGAAGGTCGGCGGTTCGAATCCCCACGACGGGGTGAGCTCTCGTTGTTCGGTCCCAGCTCCTGCCAACCTAGCAGTTCGAAAGCACGGCAAAGTGCAAGTAGGTACTGCTACAGCGGGAAGGTAAATGGTGTTTCCGTGTGCTGCTCTGGTTCGCCAGAAGCGGCTCTGTCATACTGGCCACATGATCTGGAAGCTCCCTCGGCCAATAATGTGAGATGAGCACCGCAACCCCAGAGTCGGTCACGACTGGACCTAATGGTCAGGGGTCACTTTACCCTTTAATGGGAGCTTCTCTAATGCAGAGTCCCACTACCAGAGGAAGTTGGTTCATGGGCATGATCACTATATTCTAACCCCACCCAGCAGCAAAGTTCAGGGGGTCACAATTGTACACACAGAGCTGAGATAAACTCTGCCCTTTTCTATCCCATTCATAGGCAGCAAATGGTGTATGTGGGGTGTTTTTTTCCCATAAGCTCATGAGGCTACATTTGGTAACAGCTGCAGATATTTTAGCACAGCTTAATAGATCTGCCTTCTCACAAAAAAAAAATACACAATGTAAATTGTTCCATGGCATTTGGGAGAGGGAGGGGGGATGGCAGCCATTACTGATTGCCATCTCTTTGAAGAAGAGCTCTGCCTCTATTGCCTGTAGTGGCAGAAGGAAGGAATGAAGGAGAGAGATGATTAGATAGATAGATAGATAGATAGATAGATGATAGATAGATATAGATTGCCATCGCCACTAAACCTTTCAAATAATTTCGCTTAACCTGCAAATTGCCGACCTCCCTTCAAAATTAGGGGTCCTCTAAAATTCCAACCTAGCAGTTCGAAAGCACGTCAAAATGCAAGTAGATAAATAGGAACCGCTACAGCGGGAAGGTAAACGGCGTTTCCATGTGTTGCTCTGGTTTGCCAGAAGCGGCTTTGTCATGCTGGCCACATGACCTGGAAGCTATACGCCGGCTCCCTCGGCCAATAATGCGAGATGAGCGTGCAACCCCAGAGTCGGTCACGACTGGACCTAATGGTCAGGGGTCCCTTTACCTTTACCTTTTAAAATTCACTCCCCATCGCAACTTGAAAGCTTTCAAGCAAGACATTTCAAGGTTTCTTCTAATCAGATTCTGTGAACAGATCCAACATTATGCATTTAAAGCAAATCAAACACACATTTAAAGCACATGACTTCCTTCAAACAGTTATGAGAACTGAAGAACCACCCCCCATACAGAACTAACATTTACAGTACCTTTAACAAACAACAGTTCTCAGGTTTCTTTGGGGGAAGTTGCAAGTTTTAAATGTGTGTTGAATATGCTTTAAATGTATGGTATGGATCTGCCCTCAATGTGCCCTTTATATTCTACTGATTTAAATGAGCTAGCCTCAGTGGTGGGGTGGGCACAAACCATAGCTGCCAAGTCTCCTGTATTACCCGGGAAACCCCCGTTTTTTCAAGCCGTTTCCTGCTAGCAGCCCGGATTAAAAAAAAACACCGTAAACCCCCCGGATTCTTACCGGCCCAGGGAGGCTCCTTCTGCGTATGTCTGGAGTCTCTGGACATGCACAGAAGCGATTTCTGGCGCTGTGGCCATTTTGGAAATGGGCAGAGCATGTGTAGAAGCAACTTCTGGTGCTGCTCTGCCCAGTTCCAAAATGGCCACAGCGCGACTTCTGGTGCTGCGGCCATTTTTGGAAATGGGCAGAGCATACATAGAAGCAACTTCCGGTGCTGCTCTGCCCAGTTCTAAAATGGCCGCAGCACGACTTCCGCTGCCGCGCCGCTGCCGATCCCGGATTTGGCACCTATGGGAGTTGGCACCTATGGCACAAACCCATGGTACCTTTATTGTACAGTTCGCCCAATTTGTGAACAGGGCTACAATCCTACTCAGAATGAAAGAAGCAGCACATAACAGTGAGAAATGTGTTGTATCCAAGTTCCTGAAGAATATTCATTCCCATGTAAAGTGGCAGGGCAGTTTTACATGTAAAAGACAGGTCTAGCTACAAATGAGTTGCTGCACACCTTTCCACTTGTTGTGAATTACTGTAGAAATGCAAACAAGAGGATCAACATTAGACCCCCAACTGATCTGCTCTTAACATTTCTGTGGAAGTCTATATATGGATCCTTCCCACTGGAAGCTACCGTATGTTTGCATGTGCATTTTGTACTGTACTCTACAAAATACTGTATTTCACAAAATAATGGTTTCTAATAATACTCAAGACAGTAGCTGAATTGCAAAAAGTACTAGCCAATGATGCCAAGGGTTTAACCAACACTGCAATTGTCAGCAAAATGGATAGCTACTTTGGTAACCATCAATCATTCTGGCTGTCAAGAGATCAGAATAAATACAGCAAAAAAAGTTATCTAATAGCTTTCATGTACTGTACACAGGAAAACTTGAAATAATTTTGTCCTTCTTAACACATTTTTGTTGTTGTTTACCAATCAGCTAAGCCAGGAATTGTGTTTCATCTAACATTTTTGTGTAACAGCCTCAAAGAACTGATCAAAAATAGAAAGATTTCCCTAGCATTCAAGTAGTAAAGGTAAAAGCATTCAAGTATGCATTTTTTTTACCTCTGTGGGCTACATACAATGCATTTCCCTCATGGAATTATAGCTTTTGGATGGTAGTGGTGAATTTCACACATATTCTCATGGCGGGTTTGACATTTCAGTTTCCTGATGAGGTGTTCAAGGAATCTTTCACTTACTTTTTTTTAAAAAAAAAGCCAGGGTGAAATCATCCTTTTCTTCTCCAGGGAAAAACAGTTTAATCACAGCAAACCAATGCTTAAATGGGCATTCTGGCACAGTAAACACAACTCAGAGGCTTTAGAGAGTCTTACTGCCACTACCAGTTTTTGAGGTTTTTAAAAAGCTTTTTCAGAACTGTAAAAAAGGATGGGGGCCCCTCTGTTGACTACAGTACCTTGTCAAAACTAAGGCGAGCCACCCCATCCACACCTAAGTCTCTTACTCCTAAACTCTGAGGGCATTTTCTTTTTGCCTCATGGCCCACACATGGCCAAAAAAGAAAGGGAATGTTGGGATGGTTCAGTCGACTTTTAGATACAGCAAGTAATATAACCCCCGCTCTGAAAGGGCACAAGACTTGGCTCTCAGTATTTATACAAGGCCTGGCATCAAGAGACTCCATAGCACCTGTCAACTGAAGAAGCTGATGTTTTCCGTGCACTTGAGGGGGGCTCTGAGGCCTGAGAACCTATACACCCCAGTATACCTTATGTGATGTCCCAGCTCCAGAAACTTTGAGGTTCCCAGTTCAATCCCCGGTGACCCTAACACAGGCAACTTGTAGGACTTAGAACCTTTTCACACTTACCATTTATAAAGGTATGGTTGCTGTAAATTGATCTGACATTTTTAGGAGTACTGTAAATTTTTAGCAGACCACCTGTGCCTTTGGCTACATATTCCTATTATTGGAGAGCTATTGCATTTTTTGCCTTCCATTTATGGCAGATTGAGCCCAAATTGAGAAAAGTTATATGACTGGAATCTCATCCATTACAATAACACAAATATACTAATTATGGGCCATGTCTGGCACTCCCCACTAATTACACTATAAAAGGTAAGTGTGGAAAGGCCCTTAACCTGCTGTTCTAGTGAACAATATTAGATATCTGTATACCAGATTTAAATTTGTAGTTTCATCCAATGATGCTTTATCAGTGTCATACCTTGTGAAAACAGCTCTAGGATGCTGATCTATTGTTCACTGAATTAAATTAGGCAGATGGGGGTGGGAGAAATCCTGCTGACTTCTGTATACTTTGGATTAATAAGCTGTTTGGGCAGGTGCCTGAAATAGAAGAAAAACAGCTGTTATAACCTTATTTTAAAGATACACAATACTTGGTCGTCAAAAACTTTAAATGAATTAAAGCTATGAACTTTCATACAGCATATCTGAGAAAAGCATTCGTAGGCATTCAGTCTTCGTGTCTGGAATTCCTTTCTCAGCAAAAAATGAGTAGAGCTTTCAGTATAACTTGTATCATTTTGCCATGAAAGTGCCTTTAAAGAGTTTCATGTGTGCTTCATCTGTTATACGCAACAATGAAATAATATAAAAAATTTTTCCTTCAGTAGCACCTTAAAGACCAACTAAGTTTTTATTTTGGTATGAGCTTTCGTGTGCATGCACACTTCTTCAGATACAGTGAAATGGAAGTTTCCAGGCACTTATGTAGAGAAAGGGTGGGGAGGGGTGGGGATGGGGAGGGGGGATCACTCAGAGGGGTGGTGGAAATGGGTGATTGACTGACTGATAGCTGTTGATGACCGCAAACGACTGCAAATGGTTTTGCATGAAAAAGCAAGGGTTGAGATGGCTGAAGATCGCTTATCATGTATAATGAGATAAGAACCCGATATCTCTGTTCAAACCAGGTCCCTCCATGGTTTTGAGCTTGGTGATAAGTTGCAATTCAGCAACTTCTCTTTCCAGTCTATTTCTGAAATTCTTTTGTAGTAAGACAGCTACTTTGAGATCTTGTATAGAATGTCCTGGGAGATTGAAGTGTTCTCCTACTGGTTTTTCTGTCTTCTGGTTCCTGATGTCAGATTTATGTCCATTTATCCTTTGGCGTAGGGTTTGGCCTGTTTGTCCAATATAGAGAGCTGAAGGGCACTGTTGGCATTTGATGGCATACACAATGTTAGAGGATGAGCAATTAAATAGTCCTGAGATGGTATGTTGGATGTTGTTGGGGCCAGTAATGGTGTTGTCTGGGTGTATGTGGCAGCAAAGTTGGCATCTGGGTTTATTGCAGGCTCTGGTACCAGTGTCCATGTTAAGTCTGGTGGTTGTATTATTGTGGGTGAGGAGTTGTTTAAGATTGGGTGGCTGTCTGTAGGCAATGAAAGGTCTTCCTCCCAGAGCTTGAGAAAGGGAGCGGTCATTGTCCAGGAGAGGCTGTAGATCTCTGATGATGCGTTGTACTGTTTTAGCTTGGGAGCTGTATGTGATGACTAGTGGTGTTCTGTTATTTTCTTTTTTGGGTCTGTCTTGCAGCAGGTTCTCCCTAGGTATCTGTCTGGCTCTGTTGATCTGTTGTTTAACTTCATCAGGTGGATATTTTAGTTCTAAAAAGGTTTGCTGTAGATCTCTTAGGTGAGATTCTCTGTCTGTAGAGTTGGAACAGATGCGGTTGTAACGTAAGGCCTGGCTGTATACGATGGATTGTTTGGTATGTTTGGGATGGTAGCTAGAAGCATGTAGATATGTTTGTCGGTCAGTTGGTTTTCTGTATAAGGTGGTGTCTATACGTCCATCCTGTATTTTTATAGTAGTGTCCAAAAAATGTATTTCTTGCATAGATTGGTTCATTGTTAGGTTGATGTACTCTGTTCTGAAACCATATGCTATCAGTGCTCCCAGCTACGTACGTGACACCACAGATTTTCTGAGGAAAATACAATATTTGAACAATCTTCCTAACAATACTATACTAGCCACTATGGATGTGGAATCTCTATATACCAACATCCCACACAATGATGGTTTACAAGCCATAAGGAACACCATTTCAGATAAAACCACAGCGGACTTTGCTACCAAACTCTGCCACTTTGTCCTTACCCACAACCACTTCAAATTTGGTGATGACCTGTTCCTCCAGATCAGCGGCACAGCCATGGGCACCCGCATGGCCCCACAGTATGCCAACATCTTCATGGCAGATTTAGAACAACGTTTCCTTAACTCCTACCCACTCAAACCTCTCCTGTACCTGCGATACATTGACGATATTTTTATTATCTGGACACATGGACAACAGACCCTGGAAACCTTCCACCAGA
This sequence comes from Zootoca vivipara, assembly GCF_965207765.1. NCBI lineage: Eukaryota > Metazoa > Chordata > Lepidosauria > Squamata > Lacertidae > Zootoca > Zootoca vivipara. Next base: position 35,854,377 of record NC_142592.1, on the reverse strand, counting down.
CATTCAATGACTTTCACCCCACCATCAACCTAACAATGAACCAATCTATGCAAGAAATACATTTTTTGGACACTACTATAAAAATACAGGATGGACGTATAGACACCACCTTATACAGAAAACCAACTGACCGACAAACATATCTACATGCTTCTAGCTACCATCCCAAACATACCAAACAATCCATCGTATACAGCCAGGCCTTACGTTACAACCGCATCTGTTCCAACTCTACAGACAGAGAATCTCACCTAAGAGATCTACAGCAAACCTTTTTAGAACTAAAATATCCACCTGATGAAGTTAAACAACAGATCAACAGAGCCAGACAGATACCTAGGGAGAACCTGCTGCAAGACAGACCCAAAAAAGAAAATAACAGAACACCACTAGTCATCACATACAGCTCCCAAGCTAAAACAGTACAACGCATCATCAGAGATCTACAGCCTCTCCTGGACAATGACCGCTCCCTTTCTCAAGCTCTGGGAGGAAGACCTTTCATTGCCTACAGACAGCCACCCAATCTTAAACAACTCCTCACCCACAATAATACAACCACCAGACTTAACATGGACACTGGTACCAGAGCCTGCAATAAACCCAGATGCCAACTTTGCTGCCACATACACCCAGACAACACCATTACTGGCCCCAACAACATCCAACATACCATCTCAGGACTATTTAATTGCTCATCCTCTAACATTGTGTATGCCATCAAATGCCAACAGTGCCCTTCAGCTCTCTATATTGGACAAACAGGCCAAACCCTACGCCAAAGGATAAATGGACATAAATCTGACATCAGGAACCAGAAGACAGAAAAACCAGTAGGAGAACACTTCAATCTCCCAGGACATTCTATACAAGATCTCAAAGTAGCTGTCTTACTACAAAAGAATTTCAGAAATAGACTGGAAAGAGAAGTTGCTGAATTGCAACTTATCACCAAGCTCAAAACCATGGAGGGACCTGGTTTGAACAGAGATATCGGGTTCTTATCTCATTATACATGATAAGCGATCTTCAGCCATCTCAACCCTTGCTTTTTCATGCAAAACCATTTGCAGTCGTTTGCGGTCATCAACAGCTATCAGTCAGTCAATCACCCATTTCCACCACCCCTCTGAGTGATCCCCCCTCCCCATCCCCACCCCTCCCCACCCTTTCTCTACATAAGTGCCTGGAAACTTCCATTTCACTGTATCTGAAGAAGTGTGCATGCACACGAAAGCTCATACCAAAATAAAAACTTAGTTGGTCTTTAAGGTGCTACTGAAGGAAAATTTTTTTATTTTACTTCGATCCAGACCAACACGGCTACCTACCTGTAATGAAATAATAATAAAAATTGCAAGGTATTACTAAAGTGACTTCAATTTCAGTAGCACAAATGCTGTGGTGCTATATAGATTGACCAGGGAGTAATTCCCATTGAATTCAATGTATCTTACTTTTGGGTAGAGCAGTATAGGACTGTACATAGGATAGCAAAACCCCAAGATCACAAGAGAGTTAAAACTAACCACAACTATAGGCACCTTCATGTATTATATGTGTGAGGGGCACTCCACGTGGACACCACCCCCAATGTGATGCATCTCCTTGACTCCAACATCCATGTACTGAGCGTGGACATCTGAGGAGGGCACATGTGCATATGTAAAGGCCATGTACATAAGTTTCCACATGATGTGGAACCCTGGTTGTGGCAGGGATCCAGATCATGTGGAAACCAATGTGTGTAGAACTCTATTTCGGCATGCTTCCCCTCTTCAGATATCCATGCTCAATGTGTCAGAAGTGGGGTCGATGTCATGCAGGATTCCAAGAGTGGAGCTTGAGAGATGCACTATGTCAGGAGAACAGGATAAATGAAAACCCCTTCAGGTGTATAACATCACTTCACTTTCCATGCTCAGTGAGGGCCTACACTCCCTCCATTAGTGCATTCCTTGGCTACCTATGTTGGAATGAAAGTGATACATATGGTTTTTTTAAAAAAAAAAAACCCACAAATGGAGATAAGGTTGGCAGGTCATCTGTTATCCTGAGCCAAATTATCAATTCATTTGTGCATCTATAGCAAGGACCTTTTCAAGGCCAAAAATGTTGTATACATTGGTGCACACCTCTGCAGCTAAATCTGGTCAATAGCATTAAGCTTTTAATTTAAGACAGCTGCCTTCCACTATGGTCTTCCAGAGCATTAAAGCCAGCTTCAGTACAAGAATGTCAGCTAAAGTGGTTAGCGAATTACAGGCTTTTTCTACCCTTTTATCAATCATCCTCTCCATTTGTCTTCCAAAAGCAGCTTCTGCTACTTTTTGGATGCTAACCTTGCTCTTGTTTGTTAGAATGGAAAAACATACTTTGTTTGAACTTTTAAAGTAGTTACCCAAATAGTCATTGTTGATATGTCATTTTCTAATATTTTATACAGTAACAGTTTGCTTGCTTGTCTGTTTTTTTGTTTGTTTTTTTACTTTTCAAAGCATTGCCTTTTGGCTCCCAACTTCCAGCAGTCCATTCCAGGTAAAAACACACAATACTTGTTCCTCTGTTTTTTTGCTCTTTTCTTGGAACCACATGCAATTTTAATCAGAAACAATAAAGAACATTTCTGGAATCAAATTTGGACATATAGAACTTAAGATGATGCATGCAGAATATCTTGCCTTAACCCAATTAACCAACCCAATTAACTCTTTCAAACAACCAATGGACACTATTTTTTTATTCAGCAAAGCATCTGGTTATAAAGTAAACTTAGATAAGTACTAATGATTAGCAGTAACATGCAATTTGAAACAGAATGCAATTTACAATGGAAAGACAAACCAACTGGATATTTCTCCTGACCTCAAATCAGTCACAGAGTATAATCTTAATACATTAATAACCACAATTGAAAAAGATTATAAACAAAAGATTAATAATCTACCATGGCTCAGGAGAACAGCCAGAGTTAAAATTAACATTCCACCACAAATAATATTTTGTTTATTAACATCCCATTGGGACTGAATTACACAACATTATATAATTGGGAAGCAAACATAACAAAATTTATATTACTGAGTAATGGTTCTGTCCAGAATGATCCCCTTCTTGATGTTAATAAAGGATGTTTAAATGTACAAAATGCTATACACTATTATAATGATGTAACAAGACTAATTTCTATTAAAAACTGGTCCCAACCAGGTAAAGCATTTATGGTATAGCAGAACAGGAACATGCTAAGGGAAATTTTACAGATGTGCTATGGTTTAAACCATGGAGTTTACTGCATGATCCCACCATCTTGTAATCTACTATCCAACTTTGGTGCCTCTTATTTTAGTAATCTGAAATGAGCAAATATAAAACTCATCACAACTTGGCATCAAAAATCAATTTCACCAATTTATAGGTGGATCTTCAGTGATCATATAATCTCTTACAACGAGATGGCTACTTTACCATTAGGCTAGCAACCCTTGCTTTTCAGCGCTTTCAAATTCAACATAGAGCCAGGGATAGCCAGGGTAGAGCATGAGACACTCATTCTTAAGGTTATGGTTTGAACCTCATGCTGGGCAAAAGACACCTGCATTGCAGAGGGCTGGACATTACCAAAATAGTCAGTCATGAAACGACAATGCTTTAGAACTGTATTACAGGCAGCCCCTGTTTTCCGCGCGGTTTATATTCCAAGGCACTGCTCACGTTGGTGAAATGACGTATAATTGAAACCCATTGAAAAAGCCTGAAAACACTCCATTCCTCTCCTCTCCCACTTTATGTGCCGCAACTGTCCAGAAACCTGTGAGAAATGCTCATTGACTTTGTTTACAGATTGTGCTCCCTTTATAGCAGATCACCTGAATACTGCAAAAAAGTTTCAACTTCCATAGTGATTCTGTAACCCTGCCCTTTCCATATCATTCACAAAGCAGACAGAGCTCATGCTGAACCTAATTACTTCTTTCAGTAAGGAGCAGACAGGCACCTTGAGAAAGGGGGTTGCTGCCACTTGGAGAGCCCACGTAAGCTGCACAACCACACAAAACATATCAAACCTGCACCATTGTTACCCAACTAGCAAACACAGATGACCAGCTGTATAACTTGCCATGTTTTGCAGTATTGGAAGGCCTTGGTGGGTTGCTTGACGTGGCTGGTTGGTTGCATGTGCTTTGGAAGGCTACAGATTGTATGGATCTTCAGCAGAAACTAAAATTAAAAATATATGGATAAAGGATAATCACATAACTGATTCACACACACAAAAAAAAATCATAGCCCTAAAATAAATCTGTGTCTACTCTTTTTGTGGTTGGGTTCAACAAGTCTATACATTTGGTGATTTCTGTGGCTTTGTGGTTTGAAAGGTACATACTTTTGGATGTAGGTATAGCAAACATGAAAGTAATGTTGTGCAAAACAGACAACAGCCCTGTTCAAACACTGAAAATAATGTGTGTAAGAATTGAAAAATAATTTGCTTAATAGACACCATTGCTATGAAGGTATTTGCTAGAACTGTTGCTGCAGGATTACATCAACTGTAATGTAGTTTTTATTTACAACAAGACCGTACTATGAAATCTTGCAAAACTCAAGTCTGGATTCTTATTTATATTTATTCCATCCTTGTGGATTTCAAAAAGCCCTTCAGTAGAATCATCTGGAAGGGTTTCTAGAAATGACTGATCAAAGCTGGGTCTATCCCAATACTTTTCTTCTTTTGATGGTCAAGCTCAAGGCAGATGGTGACATGTCCAGCTCTTTGCTGTTAGTAACATCTACATCTCCTCCCCATGCTATTCAGGATCTTGCTTCTCTGTTTGTTTACGCCTCCAGAGATTTTGATCAAGACATTGATGTTTACTTCAAAACAGACAGCAAATTGTTCAGTCTTCATTATCAACAGCCCGTAGAAAGAGCTTTGAAGAAATGCTTGTTTGCCAATCATTTCACTCTTGATGTCTGTACAGAAAATTGCTTCCAGATCATTTATTTTCAGATCCTTATTGCTGACCTTATTGCAAATCTGAGGTAGGTAGATATGAGAGGCAAAATTTCCCTTGAAACAGCGGTAGGGAACTTGTGGAGGGTCACAGATTCCCAATCACCTTGCCTTAAGATATCATGCTCCACAGATGGAATCTGTGGAACCAGATCAAATAATGCACTCCTAGATAGTGATGAGCAAAGCTCACTAGAAACAAAGATCCCTATTGCAAGCCTCAGGCTGGCAAGCGGTAAGGGATTAGCACATTGCAGAAACATAAGGCAAGACGAAATTGTCAGGTTCAATAAGTCATATTCACATCTGCCACACCCAGGAGCTCCTGAATCAAGTCTGGAGGCTAAAAGACCACCATATGTTAAAACAAAAAGTTAAAGAAAGATTTGTGATGGATATACCTAGCCGACAGACAAAGAACTAAAGAAGTTCAGATAATCTACTCATAGCTCAGGTGAGAGTCTCAAACTACTAAATGGATTCATTTGGAAATTAGATAATGGTGGTCATGAACAGTAACAAGAAGCATTCCAATTGTACAAGAGTGTGACAGAAGTGGTGATTCAGGCCAGTTCAGTGGCCCACTACAAATATGTAAAGGGAGGGCTGCAGTTTATTTAGCATTTGTACCCCACTCTTCAGCCCAAAAGTCACCCAGAGTGGCTAACATACAATCAGTTAGAACAGAACAATCCCTGCCTGCAGATTTATAATCTCTCTCTACATATATAAAGAAAAGTGACACACAAGGAGAAAATAGGATAAAGTAGGGATGGAAAATCTCTGTTGTTGGACTACAACTCTCATAATTCCTAGCCATTGATCTTGCTCCCTGTGGCTCATGGGATTTGGAGTCCAAAACAACCAGAGGATGACATGTACCACATCCCTGGGATGTTTCTGTACCCACCTATCTTGTGCTTTTAAAAGGCTATTGTATAGGAAACTAGCCACCACAAGGAGAATGTTTTAAATTGCTCCCTGTCGCATCACCTTCCACATGACAGAACATTTGCTTGCAGTTACTTACATGAAAGATGGAGGGATCTTCTACTACAAAGCTCCCATTCTACCCAAAAAGATTTATACAGTGTGGATAATATAACTTAATCTGCACGAGCAGCTGCTGCTTGGAACATTTGGAAGGATTTCATACCAATTCCCCCTTAGAGCCTTATCTCATATTCTGTTAAACAATTGCAGCAGCAATTTGGATTTAGTTGCAAACTCCCTACAAGGTGTAAGGTGAATCTAGAATGGGAAACTGTCCCTGCCTCAGAAACAAACACCTGCTATTGAACAGTTTCATAAAGTAGCTATGGAACTGAAGTGTGTGTGTGTGTGTGTGAGAGAGAGAGATGAGCAGATGGAGAAGAAATGAGATTTAAGAATCACAGGGCCACATCACTACCGGTAGGTGTTTCACAAAGTTCGGCATTTGCACTAGGGCTACACAATGAACCCTATCCTTCTCTAAGCAACGGGCTTGGCCTCTACCCTAGTCTTCCTCTATTATCACATTCAGCCAATATAAACTAACAATAGAGTTTCATTTAAGATTAAGAGAGCCAAAATTGATCAGAAGAGAGTTTTGTGAGCATTTTTGCTTTCACTCTCATCCAAACTGATAATTCCACTTCTTCCCAGAAAAAATCTGGCAAAATGCTCCCCACCCTAATATTGCCACCCAGAGATAACATGAAGATTTTGGGAAGGCGATTTTTTTTTTTGCTCATTCCTAATCTAAAGATGGACAAAGCAGTTATCCACTACAGATTCCGGAATTATCTCAGTGCCACCACCAAGAAGGCCTTGAGTCCCATGCCTGATCCCATGTATGGACAGGACAAATAACAAGACATCTGAGGCCAATCCTAAAAGCAGGTTCCTGTGGGAGCAGGGAGTTTATGAGGTTTAGAAGATGTTTGGTAGACAGAACTCTAGTTGGGACACCCCCATCAATGGTTTATCTCTTTCCACACATCAAAATCTGGTATTTATTGTTTGTAAGGTAACATTAAGAAAAATCTCTTTGCTCACAACCAGGTGGGAAGAACAGGAGTTAGTAAAATCCACTTTTTTTTATAGTGGAGGCAGAATTCTTATAGGAGAGAATTCTTACATCAAACAAGCCCACACAAGTCTAATATGTCCCCAAGCTATACGAATCAAAGTTGTGCAAAGCTTTGTCATAAAGCAATAACCCAATTCTATTTTTCCTTGGTGAAATAAAATACATTCTTAGAACAAAGTTAGACCTGAAATACAAACCAATTCAGTTTAACTTTCCTCAGTGCTTTAATTATAAACACAAGTACATTTTGTGGTCTCATTTTTGAGTAAGAGCTTTTCAGATGTAATTTCACAGGAGAAGCTATAAAAAAAGTTTCCAGACAGACTAAACCTTCCCTTTGAGGTCCAAATAATATTTCAGCCAATATAGAACCTTTCTGCTGTCTCCAGTATTTCTAATGGAAACATTTTGTGCATGTTTTATTGTGTTAACATCAGTAACTTTACTTTCTCAATTTGAAACATTCTTAAGATGCTTCCTGAGGACTTTGAAAGGACTGCATGATAAAAATGCTACTTGCTTTAGTTAAGAACTGAGAAACAAAACTGAGTGATAACAATTAGTGAAAAGCAACAATGCCTCTCTGTCCTCCCAGCTTCTATTTCATATGGCACATGCCCCATTATGAGGCATCTCATCACTTGCTATAGAAATCACAATGGGCCATGGAGGGAGGAGTAGCTTAAGATAAACAACACATTTTTAAAAATGATTATCCTCAGTGAGTTTTTTCTTTAAAAAATGTTTAGGTGTACTCTTTAAAAATGTTTAGGGGTACATTTTCCTACTCATACTGAAATACTGCCCCTCAATAAGGCCAAACTTAGATTCCCAAAATGTATAGGGGTATGCGTACCCCTGCGTACCCCCAGAAAAAAAGCATTGATTATCCCCCACTTCCCCCAAGGAATTCAGGACAGGAATGAGTGGCGCTGTGGTCTAAACCACTGAGCCTCTGGGGCTTACTGATTGGAGGGTTGGCGGTTAGATTCCGTGCAATGGAGTGAGCTCCTGTTGCTCTGTCCCAGCTCCTGCCAATCTAGGAGTTTTAAAGCACACCAGTGCAAGTAGATAAATAGGTATTTCTGCAGCAGGAAGGTAAATGGTGTTTCTGTGCGCTCTGGCACTCATCACAGTGTCCCATTGCACCAGAAACTGTTTAGTCATGCTGGCCACATGACCCAGAAAGCTTTCTGCAGAGAAACGCCGGCCTGAAGCAAGATGAGCACCGAACCCCACAGTCAAGTTTGACTGGATTTAACCGTCCAGGGGTCCTTTAACCTTCACCTATATAAGATCTCCCTTTTAAATTATCACACAAACTCTATTAGGTGGGTTAGGAGGAGAGATGACTAGTCTCTATAGCCTCCCTACAAGCTTTGAACTGAGCACTGCTCTGATATTGGGTCTCCCTGGAAGTATGTATGTATGTATCCCTGTATGTATGTCCAATACTTTAGCCACTTTATCACAATGCAAGCACAAAGTGATATTGCAAAAATATATAAAAATATATTTGGAAGATGAACTTGGGCCATGTCCATTTGACCATCAAACAAGGGCTCTCACTTACCTTCATCCCTCCACTCTGTGCATTTATTCTTACTCCTACAACCCTGCTCAGACAACTTTCTCTCTCTCCCCCCATCCTGCTTGTAACCCCCCGACTTCAGGCATGATTCTCCATATAAACACAGTAAAAGAAATAAAAATAAAATACAAAGGCAGCCCAAGAAACACAAACGCTTAAAGAAAACCCCACAATATAAGGGTTCAAAACCACACACTTTTCAAAAAATATGTTTCCCGTATCTTCAAATCATAGTTGTTTTATTCACTGACAATTCAAAAAATACATGGGAGAGAAGGTGGATCAAACAACAGTAACTAAAGGATAAGTAAAAATTTATCAGAAAATATTTTTTTCTGAGAATTTCCTTTGGGGGGCTTTCTCCAAAAGAGTTGGAAAATTCCAGGAACTCTGACAAATATTCCCAGCTTCACCACACACACATATAGGGTGGTCAATTTAAATGCAACTGTGGATTCTAATGTATTGTTGTGAGTTGGGGGTGGCTGAGTTTCTTCTAACTCCTGGATCCAACAAGGATTCAATAGCTGGAATAGACAGGCCAGCTTCTTGGTAATGGCCCGCTAAGTATGGGTCATTAAGGTAACAAAGGAAGTGTCACTGTGCCAGACAGCAAATGGTTGGGGCCCCCTCCTTCGACTGCCTGTTTGTTAGAAGAACAAAAGCCAGAGTTGAGGTGTTTGAGATGTAGAAACAAGAAGTAGGCTGGGCAGCTGAGAATTAGAGCCATGCCTGATTTCTGCTGAGATCCAAGGCTGTGGCTATGAAAGAAGCAAGATTTTATGAGGGTGTTAATGCTATGAGCCCCTCCATCATAGGCTCAGGTTGTATATATGTGTAAATAAACCATACATCCTAAAGGCACCATAGTCTCTGTTGTCACTCCATTCCGAGGAAACTGAAGCCTGGAACCACTGTAATCTTGCACTCCTCAGAGATTGGGATGGTGTGCAACAATATGTTAAAAGAAGCAATGGACTTCAAATAATCTTCTCATGAGCAAGTGTTGAATAAAGTTGCCAAAAAGAAAATCCAAACTATGGCAATCAACAAAAAAAGCATAAAGACCACATGACTCAAAAAAGTGACTGGCTTGTATAACATTGAAATACATTGACAATTTCTATCCAGTTGTCAGCTGTGACAATGTTTTAAGAAAATGGAAGTGAAATTGTCAAAAAATAAGCATGCAGATCAAATCAGTGCAGTAACCAAAGGTCTGTCAATGATTATTTTAAACACCAAAAGGCCCTCAAAGGGTTAATACATTCCAGTGCTAAACTTTGAACTGGGTGACTTAAGATTAACCATGGACTTGATGAATTTCCTATCTCATAGACTGCTCTCCAGATGTTTAGAAAATTGATGAGGTTTTAATCTATTTGTTATTTTAAGTTTTTGAAAGTGTTAAATTATTGTTGTTAATTTTTCTTATTGATAATTTTGTTGTTTTACCTTTTTGTAAACTGCTTTGAGGTTTTTTTACAATCAAGTGGTGCATAAATTTTCTGAAACAAATACATAAAGTATATGAATATGTAAAATGATATCACTGTATTTCACCGCATATTTGTCACATTTTTATGCCGATTCTTCTTTTCAATAAAGGGGTATGTGACTATTATGTGGTGAAAAACCAAGACGCAACTATTATGCAGTGAAAAACTGAGGTGTGGCCATTACGTGAGGGAACAATTTATATTTATGAACATAGTTATGTTATGTTGCTTTTTATTTGTTACTGTCTCACGTCTTTTGCTTTTGAGATTCAAGTCTCTTGTGCCTTCCTCACGGCAGCTTCACCTGCCTACCTGCTCCCCTTGAGCCTTTGGTTGGTGCTGAGAATGCGCCCTGAGAACGCCCTGTGGCTATTACGTGGTGAATGCTTTGAGGCCGATTTCAGGGCCTGAAAAAAGGGGTGCCACCATTATGTATGGGTGACTATTATGCGGTGAAAAACAATACTTTGCTAATGTTCCATGACTAGCCATATTAATTTTGTAAGCCACCCAGATTGGCTGGGGAAACCCAGCCAGATGGGCAGAACAACAAGAAGAACAACAAGAACAAGAACAAGAACAAGAACAACAACAACAACAACAACAACAACAACAACAACCCCACTTGGGAAATTACATTAGTGCATTTTTCTCTGAAGAATTAATGGTAAATTCTCCTTCCTTCCTTCCTTCTCTAGTCTGCCAAGGTGAAACTCACTGAACATCATCATGAAGGCTCTACAATATAGAGGACAGGAGAACTTGGCAACTATCAAATGCTTCTTTTTTATTAACCATCACTGACAGTGTTGCTCTACTTACTAGCGGGAAGGCTAGAGAGTCAATGTCCCAGTTCAGGCACACTTAAAGTGCTCCAAGGGCTCAGTGCTCCAAGGGCTGAGCAAAGTAGGAGGTAGGAAGGGTATTTGTTCAAACTCCATTCTTTCCTGGGAAAAGGCCCCATTAAATAGAGAATAACTTGTACATAGAAAGTTCAGTTATTTGTGCAAGAATTTTGCTGGAAGATGTTAAAGAGAACCCAAAGGAAAAGTGACAATTGAGGAGGTTCAGAACTGACCCACTGCCTGACCTCCTGTCAATCAAAAGTCTTGCTGCAAACATTTCCGAGCACCAGACATACGTAGCAAGTGACCTGGATTTGAATACCTGAAATTGCTAAGAAGCCATTGCAATGTCAGTGAACCTAAGAGTGGCTCATCTGAATAGGATTAGTTTCTGCTAGATGTTTGAAATGCACAAGGCCAAAAGCAATCATGTACACCACAATGTCTCATCTGAAAGAATTGCCAACTATTGTTCTCAATGGGTAGCACAAAGGGACTATCAGCTCCCTGGAATGCCTAAATTGACTCAGCTTTGTTAAAAAGATGGATAAGTAATCCTCATAGCACTTCTAAAATATTACTTTAAGTAGCATGCCTTATTTAAAACAACCCCCTTGATTTGAACCCTTTACTGCAATCAAGTCGTGCTAAATGTGTCTTGTTCTTAAATCCTAGGAAGGAATAAGAACAAACTTAATGACTTTTAGGTCTCTGGTGCTCAATCAGGAATACAAAGTGAGTAAGATTTAAAAGTCTCTTACGAGTCCAATAACTTCTATCTATCCTAAAAAAAAAAAAAACTTTAACTGACACTGCATTTGCACCTGGTTGCAGCCTGAGGGGAGGGAGAAAGTTACAAGTTTAAACATGGCAACTCAAACCCACATATTTTAAGCAAAAAAGGTAAGAACAGAAGGAAGTTCCATGTGTTCATTTGGCATTTGTATCCCAGTCTGATGCAAGTTTGTTTAGAAGTAACTCACACTGAGTTTATTGGGCCTGACTCCAAGGTATACATGGGATTATAGGTTGGTCTAACCACCAGTTACTGTAGGTGACGTCACTAGAGCATATATGTATAACTCCTGTATATTTTGAGAAGCCACACTGTACAAAATGTTTCATGTAACAGTTGCGATCCTGGATCACAAAACAAGTAAAAATGTATTATTAAAAATCTCCTATTTGTATTTATTTCTGTTCTGCACTTTTAAAATTGTCAGTATGATACATTTCTGTGTCACACAGAAAAGGTTACAATCTTATACCCATTTACCTGAAAGTAAGCCTCATTTTACACATTGGGGCTTAGATCTGAATAGACATATACTGGATTGCACCGTGCATTAGTATCTTAATAAAGATACAGACTGCAAGTTCCAGTCCTACTTGTTTTTAAAAAGTACAAAATCATAGGATTATGTCTGCACAGCAAAGGAATGTCTGCTTGCTTACTTTTTTCCTATTGTAAACCAAAAGGTACCTGCAGAAATATTTGACTTAAAGCTAACTCATTTATTTTCTCCTGTAAATCTGCGTGGTTTTGGTTTTTTTTACTAACTTTGAGAGATTACTTTCCTTCCACTTCCTTGGGTTTCATACACTTCTGTAAACCAGAAGTCTCTCTCACTCTCTCTAGACATTTTTCTTCCATGAAAGAAAATGATTGCTCAAAGTTAGAAAGCCATCTAACTAAATATGTGATTTTTAAAGAAAATGACGGAAAAAAGAAAAAAATGGCATCAAGCAAAGCATTCTGTGCTGATCTGTAAAAGCACTTAGGATCCTGAACACTTGAAAAAGAAATAAGGGGGGAAAGGGGGCTGATAAAGTTTCTGGCTACAATACAGGAGACATATCATTACCATATGATCTACTGTGGGTGTCAGCTTGGATTCTGTTCATTGAGGAAAACCTTACTTTTTTAACTGTGCTATGGAATAGAAGACGCAGGAGGGTTTTCCACCAAGTGACAGTCAACTGAGCAGTAATCTACCCCTCCTCCTTTCCACACCTGCACCTTCTTCTGCCTGGCTTGAATATTTCAGTTTAATTGCATCTCAGCTCTGAGGGCGCCTTTTGCAAATCCCTGGATTAAAAGGTATGGCTTTCAATAATTATCCTGAACTCTGCTCCAGTACAGTAAAACTTCAGTAAAAGCTAAGAGAAACAGGAAGCCTGAAAGAAGTGGCTTTAAACAAGATGTTTAGTACTGTTATATCTGCATTATTTGGGAGCGTTTTAGAGAACTGTGGACGTTTCCTAGCATTCTTTTACATTTGGGGCCATTTCTTTGTATTTTTGTAAGGATTTGTATGTTCGAGTTTTCCAGCTGTGCATTTTCTTGCTCTGATGCAAAGTTTGGAGTATATGATGTTGTAGGAGGAAAACAGAAACTTCATCTTTTGTCGTTTGAAAACCAGAAGGTATTTGTTTTAAGTTAAAGGGGTGGTGTTGGGAATGTTTTGCCCAGAGTAGCAGAAATCTTTCTAAACACTGCAGAGTGGTATATTGCATATGTAAACAGCGATTACATATTTAAGACAAGAGGTTTCTGGACTGGTAAAACTAAACAAGCAGGCATTCCATACAGTTTTAAAATGGAAATAAACATGCTTTTAAAATCTTGACTGTGCCCTGTAGAATGTTCTTCACTTCATCTGTTCTAAGAAAAGTATTTGCTATGAAAAAGAAATGCAGTATATTAGTTGTGTTGAAGTAGATGAAACTGAGATAGAGCTGGAATTTTCTTTTTAGAAAAGACCTTATTCTCTCCATTTTATAAATGGTATAGACATCTCTTTATTCTGCAGACTAGTTATGCCAAACACCCAGTCCTAGGACTCTGGATTAACTGATTTATGGATAAGGCTGTGTAAGATTTAAACTCCTAGAAAGAAATACCACAGCATAATTCAGTATAGAATTAAACCTCCCCACCCATCCCCACCTTCAATGTAATATATATGTATCATCTCACAATCCTTCTCCCCATATGGTTTGTTTATTTTGCTGTTTGTTTGTACAGTACATCTTTTTTCTTGCTATTCTGGGTTTTTTATTTACATACCTTTTACAATTATCTGTTAGTTGATCCGATAAAAGAATCACTATAACCTCAAGCCTGATTTGCTGTTCTCAGAAATAATTGATTGAACTAATATATGGCACAATTCTATGCATGCTTACTCAAAAGTAAGTCTCACAAGGTTCAATGGGGCTTTCTCTCTGCAGCTACAGAATAGCTGTGGAAGGAATACTCCAGCAATTACTGAAGGATAAGGCCCATCGTTAGTTGGCGGTCAGAGTTTTTTCATATATTTTAGGCTGCTATGTTCATCAGATCTACTTAAGTTCCTTTGAAGTTCCTTTGAACTTTAGTTCCTTTGAGATCTTTCAGAATATCAGTGTTAATCAGGGGGCTTTAAAAATGCATTTTAAATTGTGTGGGTCACCATAATAATACTTGGATTTTTGAAAATCCTACATCTTTGGTCTTCAAAATCAGTTAACATATTGCTATTGTTTGCTGTGCAAATACAAGTACAGTGACATAAGCAAAGGATGTGCCTCTTTTGTAAATCACCTTTCAACAATGACTTACATGGAATTACCATGACATTCTTCATGTGCCAGTTATGCCCCTAAAGTGAGAATCCTAATGGCCGATGGGATCAATTGATTATTTACCAAAAAATATTACAAGTTTCATAAACAAAACAAAACCCTTACAGACTTTATTCTAGACTCTAATTTAAGGCACAGAAATGTTTTCAAAAAATCAGAACATTTTAGCAACAGGGGAATAAGAGCTCATATAAACCATCCTTTTTGCCTGATTAACTGGGAGAAGAAATAAAATACCATTTATGCTATTTTATGTTTCACATTTGGATCTGCTAGAACATTTGTCCCTTATAATACTCTCAGGATTAGATAGACTTCCTCTATTAATCTATTAAATAATCTATTAATCTGGAAACATGCCAAGGTCTTTTAACTTCAAGTAGAGTTACTAGACTTTGAGACCTGTGTGCCAGTGTGGTGCAGTATCATTCTAAAGTGTTGGGGTTGAATCAGGGAGGCATGGGTCCACATTTTTGCTCAATGGGTGACTCTGAGCCAGTTAATATCTCTCAGCCTAACCTCCCTCACAAGGCTATCATGAGAATAAAATATATTGGGGGTGGGGAGGATATGATATGGAAACCAGAACTCCTTTGAGGAAGGTTAAGGTGAAAATAAAACCAAGTTCATTGCTTCATTGTGTTGTGCTTTAATTCACACTGCATAGAAAAAGAAAAATACCGCCCAAATGACTTTTAGAAGTTCAGAATACAATAGCAAAAATTTTGCTCCCACTCTCACTTCAAAGAGATTCACAAACCTGCAACCACCTTACAGAACTTCTGCTACAGTAGCTTTGTCATCCTCATAATGGCAAACTGAAAAGATTTTGTCCTGTTTCATGCTGGGAGAAAGAGCCTACAGTTAGCTATGATCTGTGGGGATGCACAGCGGAATATCATTACTGTTTGTTCTCCATGAAGTTGTAAGAGCCTTCCAATAGAGGCCTTATAACCTGGGGCATGGGCCTTACTGGTAGGGCTACCATCTTTGGGTAGCTACGCCTCTGGGATTTGTCACATGCACACACATACATACATATGAATTTGTAAATACTGTATGTCTGTGCTTTGCTACCCAGAGCTTAAATTCATGACCTTTAACACACATACACTATTGTATGCAGGCTGGGGCAAAAAAATAATAAGTAAATGGGGCGGGCGTATTCTGATGAAGAGTATGTTAAATTTTTGAAAGAGAGAAAAAATATTAGTGGGTGGGGACCAAGCCTTCTGGGGAGCTACTTCTCCTCCACCCTCCTCTCTCAAATATCATGCAGATAATTATGTTTAGAACTGGGGCTTCTAGGCTACACTGACCAAACCCACTTGTTTCCAGAGCCTCAGACCCTGTTGCTCCCAGAGAAACAGGGCCTGGCACTCCCAGGCTGCAGCTCAACCCACCCTGAAGCTGAAGGGAATTGGAAGCAACAACATGAAAGCCTTGCCCCATTGTTTGCTCATCCTTGGGGGCAGGATGAGAGAAGGAGCGATGAGAAAAAAGGAAAGGAAAGAAGCAAGAGGCGGTTTCTCCAACCAAGCCAGCAATGCCTTCTCTGTAGGAACTGAGGCAGTCATTTGGAGAGGGTCCCTAACTTGGCCAAGAAAGAGCAAGAACAAGAGAGCAGAACAGACATGCAGGAAATACAGGACAAAAGATGTCCTGTATTGAAACAACACAGGATGTAAAATTGTGCATTAAAACATGGGGCAATCCTGTATTATACAGGATGGGTTGCAACCCTAGGTACTTACTGGGCTGATTTTCTATATTGGCAATGCAGGCTGGGGGCTGTTTCCCTACAGCAAGGTTTTATGATGCAAGCAATAATTATGAACAGCAAGCAAGTAGATGACATGGTTTCTTCCCATACCAATGCCACTCTAGCAATGCTAGTGTGGGAAATAACTGTGTCATCCACTCATCCTGTGTGGTTTCTTTTGACAGATGTTACTGGTATAGGATGGGATCCAGATATGAGGAAACAGCATTTGAGCCACAATGGTATGAGTGGCCATCGTAACATGAATTAGCCCTAAGGGTGCTGACAATAAGCAGCATACATCTGTGAGGCTATGTTTTTGAGTTTAAAAATGTACTATAGAACAACAAAACTTGTGGGTAAAAAAGAGTATTGCACACAATTACGAAACACCAGAGATAGCCCAATCCTTTCTGTTATTGCATCTGACTCGAGAAACAACAGCAGAGGAGCCTCCAGGCCCTGCCATGCCTCCTGTACCCACCCACCCTTGAGATACCTGAAACGCCATCCAGCTGAATGTAAAAATTAGATGTAAGGTGCTTGGCTGTCATTTTTAAAATCAGTTTAAAGGGCACCTGTAGTATTATGACAGATGGTAAAATTGGGCTATATTTTGAAATACAGACAAGAAAGCCAAAAATAACAAACTTGAAGTTGAAGCTTTTCCCTTAAAATGCTTTACAGGATTTACTTTAAGCAACTACGGTAAAGATTCCTTTCACATGATATTGCCAGCTTGGCAAGTTTTGGGCTTTAAAAAAAAATCAACAACAGAATATTATTTCCCTCCCTTCCCAATACTATCATAAGTTTCACAGCCTCAGGCTAACCGCGACAATGGGAAAAAACCAATTCAGTCCATTTGTTATCTTGACTAAGAACTGGCAAATCATTCTTCCCTTAATTTTTGTGCAGAATCCTAACACAACTGTTTGTTACCAATAAATACAAGTCAAATCAAACTATCCAGTCAGTTGTGCACATAATTGACTCTGTGTTCCTCTGTGAATCTCTGTTTTATAAATACTTACTGGTTTCCTACACAAATTATATCTGGGTAATGCTTTCATCATTGCATTTACACACTGCAGCACAACTCCATCAAAAACTGCTTCGGTTATAATTATGTGAAAGATATGAGCATGAACACAATGCCCCCAATTTACAAATCTTTGCTTTTTTTTTTACTTCTAGATTCACAGCTGCCACCTTGAATAGATGAACTAAACCATGAAGGTAGCTGTTTTCTTCCTTCTACTCCTGCCACTTTGCTCGGCTAAGCCATTCCACCAAAAAGGCTTGTTTGATTTTATGCTTGAAGATGAAGCAGGTTCTGGAACTACGGATGCTCCAGATACTTATCCTCCAATGCAAGGCCCAGCAGTATGTCCATTCCGCTGCCAGTGCCATCTTCGAGTTGTGCAGTGCTCCGATTTAGGTGAGCAAAATGAAATGTTGCTTCATAAAATGTCTGTTTATGCTGGCTCACAATGACAACTTAAGCTATTTTTGGGTATCAGCACCAACATAGTTACTGAGTTCTCCTGTCACACTATAATTTTGCCATTGTTGTGATAGTATCTGTATGATAGTCTTGTCGAAAACAACAAGGAAAATAAGAAGAGTGAATTCAGCTGAGAATAGGTCAGCTGAAAAACAGAGTCTTTGTGGTGGTAGACCATGAAAGAAATAGTGGTAGTCATTTGCTTTCTGTCCATTTTACACTGCCTTTCATTCAAGACCACAGGCATTTCTCTTTAAGGAAATGTCAGGTTGTTAATGTTCTATCATGTGTAAATAAACATGAACTAAATATGGTTGGGTGACACAGACCTATATTACAAATCCAGATAAATCTAAATTATGAGTACCAAAATCTGCCACTCATAATTTCCTGAGGAAATTGTGATTCACTCTATTTCCTAATCAATAGGTTACATGGGCCACATAAAACTGGTTGTTACCAGTTTTAACTTGGAAATATGAGCAAGTGGACTCTAACATTTTCTAACATTGGCCTTAATTTGGAACTAACAGTAATGCTTTTTAATTATTCTAGTTTGATTAAAATGTAACTATTTTAGTCTTCATTGACAAATACAAATATATATGTCTGTGCACTGGATGCTTTCCAGGCACGAAGAGGAAGCAGAGCAATGGGCAACGGCGAAACATCTAGGCGAGGAAGTAGATCCCAAGTAAAGGAAACAAACCCCCATAAAACTTAGAAATGGTGGGGGAAGTTAAGAATCAAAAGAGGAAAAGTTTTTTTGTTTGTTTTTTTAGTTTCTATGATGACTTTTTCTGTTGAGTTGACAATTTTATTTTCTGGGGTTTTTGGTGATTTTTTTCTAGGAAGTTAATTGTCCTATCACTTCCTTATGTGAAAATGCATGTCTCTACAATTATGGGACCCAGGTGGCGCTGTGGTTAAACCACTGAGCCTAGGGCTTGCTGATCAGAAGGTCGGCGGTTCGAATCCCTGTGACGGGGTGAGCTCCCGTTGCTTGATCCCAGCTCCTGCCAACCTAGCAGTTCGAAAGCACGTCAAAATGCAAGTAGATAAATAGGAACCGCTACAGTGGGAAGGTAAATGGCGTTTCCATGTGTTGCTCTGGTTTGCCAGAAGCGGCTTTGTCATGCTGGCCACATGACCTGGAAGCTATACGCCGGCTCCCTCGGCCAATAATGCGAGATGAGCGTGCAACCCCAGAGTCGGTCACGACTGGACCTAATGGTCAGGGGTCCCTTTACCTTTACCTTACACTTATTTAGTCAACCTGTATCTTCTAGATAAGAGACATTGTGACTGAACTAGAGCTTTGGTTATGCTTTGAATTTTCAGTTAGGCAGGTTAAAAATTCAGCACTATTTTAAGTACTGTATGTGGAGATCCCAAGGACATTCTGAGACAATTACTGGAACAGGACAGATTTCTGTTTTGATCAGTTGTCTTCTAAACTGAAACCAGAACTCAAAAGGAGACAATGAACACCAAACTTATCCCATCTGCTTAGTCCTTCACATTCTTCTGAAGAGATCTGCTGACGGCCTTGATGCTATGAAGCTACTGGATGTTGTTGGGGTTTTTGGAAGAGATATATTATGATGCTTTTTGTAATATTTGGCTGGTTGGGAGAGGCAAACAGCAAAGCTCCTGCCTACATATGATTCCCAGAGTTACATAGAACCCAATATACTTTTAGCCTTCAATAAAGGGGCAAACAAGATACTGTACAGTCATACCTCGGGTTACGGCTGCTTCAGGTTGCACGTTTTCAGGTTGCACACCGCACTGAACCCAGAAGTCCCAGAATGGGTTACTTCCGGATTTCGGCGCATGCGCAGAAGTGCTAAATTGTGCTTTGTGCATGTGCAGAAGTGCCAAATTGCGACCCACACATGCGCAGATGTGGCGTTGCAGGTTGAGAACGCTGCGGGTTGCAAACATGCCTCCCGCACGGATCACGATCGCAACCCGAGCGTCCACTGTATTACTTTAATAGTGTGATTGCCAACTATGCTTGGTTGTTGTTGTTATTTAAATATTAAGCTAAGGTATGTGATTTTATTAGGATTACAGCTGAGGAAGGAAGTGTAAAACTGTCCTCCCCTAATTTCAGTGACTCTTATGAAAAACCACCCCACTTTCACAACTATCAATTTAAAAAATATGGTTGCTAATTATGCTATTAAAGCAAAGTCTGGTTAGGCTCCAATTCTCTGCTCCAGTTAGAAACTGCTTCTTACACACATATAACCATTCAACAGCCACTTCCCCTCAGCTGGATGAGAGGTCTCCTTCTTGAAGCTGAGATCTCCCAAATATTAGCTCCCATTTAGAAAAACATTCACCATCCATCCTGTGTCATTAGAAATCTGTTTAGCAAAAGAGATGACTGGCTAATCACAACTTGAATCATACAGTTCTCAAAAAATCAAAAAATATTGTCATTTTTGGCTTTCAGTAGGCCAGTAAAATCAAAATTTAATTTCCTTGACTTACAGGTAAAGAATAGTCATCACCAAGGACTGATTGTGTTTGTCCAAAAAAAGTTTCATGAAACAAACATTTCTGACATTGTTCATAAATCTCAAAACCAACCCATTAATGATGGAAATAGTTCAGATTGAGCTATGTCCACTGATAAATGGTGCCATTTTGAGGGTTTTAATCGCAGTCCATTTCATGAATATACTTCATATATGTATGGTGTATCTCACTCACATCCCAAACTGTTGCTAGATTCTAAATTACTAGTGTGTCTGAATAGGGACTTCATTTTCTATAGCTTTTCACACCAGAGAAACTATTGCTTTGCTCTAGCTGTTGGAGCCTCAGAATGCTGGCTGAATTAATTCTGTTATGCTGTAAGAATTCTAGTTGACTGTTATCCAGACTTCATCCTCCCTAGTGTGCAAGGGTGGAACAAGATAACATTACTATATCCCATCAACAAGCTTTTTACAACATATTATTTATGTTAAAACTCCCTCTGGACTGAATGATCAAATATGAAAATATTTTTGGATGGTTTGCTTAGCTGACTTGAGAGCCTGTTTAAATATCTACTGAAATGCCTAGCAATTTGGGTGGATAATTACTTTTCATAATTGATTCTCCTCTCTCCACCCATGCATTACTGAATTTTATTGCATACAACACTCTCATTCCACCCTCTTAAGACTCAGAGGGGCAGATGTTGCTGGAATCCAACTCCTATGCTCCCTGGCCATTGGTAAGGCTGACTTGAGCTGATGGAAATTGGAGTCCAGCAACATCTGAAGGACCACAGTTTCCCATCCCTGAATTCAGTAATAAATACATGTGCATTAAGTACATCCTCTGTTAGCATATATGGAGTCAAAGGCTCTGCACTGGAAGAATGTGGTTTAATTAAAACATCTTCTCACATCAAGGGTAAACAGAGAAGTTCCTTAACATGCACAAAGTATGTTTTCAAATTTATTTGACTCTTCATCAGTTTTTCAAGAGCTGGTCAAACCAAAACAACACTGAAACTCTTTCTTCTGCTGCTAAAAACCAGACTTTTGTGAAAGATGCTCAGTATTCTCATTTGTGTGAAGGAACTTCTCTGTTTACCCTTGATGTGGATTTTCAAACTGAGTACAGTGGAACCTCTGTTTACGCCTACCTCCATTTACGAAAACCTCTGTTTACTAATGCCGTGGACCCGGAAGTGTCTACAGCTCGTGCATGCGCAGAAGCAATCTGCGCAGCACATGCGTGCGCAGAAGTGCTCTATCGACGCTTCGCGCATGTGTAGAAGCGCTCTATCAGCGCTTCGTGCATGTGCAGAAGCGCTCTATCAGCGCTTCGTGCATGTGCAGAAGCATGCCTTCAGTGAGCGAGTGGCTTGGCGAGCGGACACCTCCACAGAACAGATTGCGTTTGTAAACCAAGGTACTACTGTACTTTATTTTAAAACTCTCCAGCACACAGGGCCGGCTCTAGGTAGAGTCTGGTGGCACAGGGTGTAAGGGCGCCTGGTTGGTAGGTGGGGCGCTGCGCGGCAAAGCCGCGCGGAAGCCATGCTACGCGCTGCGAGGGCAGGGGCGCCGGAGCGATCTCCATCCCTCAGCGCCAGGGCGCCCGACCTGCTCGAGATTGCCCTGCCAGCACATTTAGCAAACTGGCCTACATTGCTGAAGAGTTGACTTGAGGAATACATTCTACCCATTTGCTGTTATAGACATCACATAGGAAGAGTCATATGAGCGTTTTGCTTTGTTAGGGTTTTGTAATCAATATGCCAATGGCTTGTTTAAAAGTTTTTTTCCAAGAACACTATAGGGGGGAATGAAGAGGGGAAGCACACCTTCCCATCTCTACCAGTCTGCCACTCCTTCCCAAACAAAAAATAAAATAAAATAAAATAAAATGAATGAATGAATTGTATCACATAGCAATTAGGGTTGTTGAGGAACAAACCACAGGCATACTGGGCTTTTGAAAGAATGTTCAAACACTCAAATAGAAATTTAATACATGGCATCACTTCAGTGTAGTGAACCACATGAATCCCATGTGGTGTTCGTCATGAACCACTAACACATTTTGCAACATGCACATGTGGTGGAAAGTTGTTGCCAATCAAGACTTCATGCCACATGTGAAATAGAGGGCACATGAATTGTACCATTTTCTGCATAGAAGCAACTTGACGGAAAGATAAATGGAGGTAACTGTCATATGGGGGTCTCCTGGAAAGACTCCAGCCATTTACACACAGAGAGGAACTAATGTTGCAGCCAAAGTTCAAGCACATGCCTCCATCCTTCCACCATGCAAAGTAGCACCAGCCTGTAGGAAATTTGTGGTACCTAGATGCTTGGCTCAGGCTAAAAACAGAGATATGAGATATATGGGGCTATTCCTATGTATGCAGTTTCATGTCAGGGGAGAGGACAAATACTCTGATTAATGGAAATTTACAAATGCTACCATAATTGTATATACTACTACACAGTATTTCTGATAACTTCAGCTGTGGAAATGGTGTTATGAAATACTAGGATCAAAAGGTCTTATTATTTGGAACACATTGTAATGGTTAGTCATTCCAGAATATATTCGGCAAAAGATATAAATGACAAAGGCAATTTATAGGCCCGGTGGCCCAGGCTGAGTCATGTATGAGCAATGAATGGAGAAATCTTCAAGAAAATCAATCACTGCCATATGGCTTCCTGTTGCTAGATCAGTTTCACATGTTTTAATTTGCTAAGAGTCCAGATGGATGAAATAATTCAAGTTTACAAGTTGTGCTTGCAACAAGTTC